>NC_047660.1:63100886-63704220 GCF_011762505.2 Arvicanthis niloticus | reverse complement strand
TATACAATAAATAAGTTAAAAAATAACACTGTAGCAGTAGCTTTCAAGTAAAAAGAGTTTGTTTGGCTTATACTCCAGGTAGCAGTTCATCATTGAGGGAAGTCAAGGCAGGAATCATGGAGGAGCAGCACTGGCTCATTAGTTGGCTTACGTTTAGCTAACTTTTATATAGAACCCAGGATCACTTGCACAGGGAATGGTGCTGCCCAGAGTGAGCTGTGCCCTCCTACTAGATCAGACTAGATCAGTTATAAAGACATAGGACAATCTCATCTCCGTGATCCCTCCATTGAGGTTTTCCTCTCATATGACTCTAGGCTATGTGAACTTGAAAAAAACTAACAAGAGGGCTAGAGACATGACTCAGCAGTTAAGAGCACTGACTGTTCTTCCAAAGAACCCAGATTTAATTCCCAGAACCCACATGGCAGCTCACAACTGTCTGTAATTCCAGTTCTAGGGGATCCAAAACCCTCACACAGACATAAATACAGGCAAACACCAATGCACATGAAATACAAATAAATTTAAAAAACAAAAAGAAAAAACTAAATAGAGCCAGGCAGTTGGTGGGAGACAGAGGCAGGCAAATGTGAGTTCAAACCCAGCCTGGTCTACAATGTGAGTTGCAAGGTAGCCAGGGTTACAAAGAGAAACCCTGTCTTAGGGGAAAAAAACAAAAAAGAAAAAGGAAGGAAGAAAAAATAGTAATTAGGATAGTTCTAGTCTGCCATTTCACCCCTAAGATACCAGTTCATCTAGAACCTGTAGTCCAGGGTTCCAAATTTGGAGAAAAATGTTAGTATTCTCAAGGCCCCACAGAATATCCATTCTCTGACATTATCATACAATTCTGTTAACAAAATATAAATGGTATAGAATAGAAATTTAATCCCAGAAGGAAAAATGAACTGTTAGGGTTTTATGATCTCTAGAATTGTTTGTTGTTGGTTTTTTGGTTTGGGGGTTTTGTTTTGTTTTGTTGTGGGTTTTGATGGAGTTTTGTTGTTGTCTCTGAGACAGCCTCACTGTAGCCCAGGCTGGGCTGGAACTCACCAGGTAGATATGGGTGACAGTGAACTTGAGTTGATCCTTGTCTTGGTTAGGGTTTTACAGCTGTAAACAAACACCATGATCAAGGCAATGCTTATAAGAACAACATTTAATTGGGGTTGACTTATAGGTTTATAGGTTTAGTCCATTATCATCAAGGCAAGAACATGGCAGTGTCCAGGCAGGCATGGTGCAGGAAGAGCTGAGAGTTCTACATCTTCATCTGAAAGCTGCTAGCAAAATACTGATTTCCAGGCAGCTAGGACAAGGGTATTAAAGCCCATTCCCACAGTGACACACCTACTCTGACAAGGCCACACCTCCTAATAGTGCCATTCCTTGGGCCAAACATACACAAACCATCACAATCCTCCTGCTTCAAAAATTGTTTTGTTTGGTTTTTTGAGACATGGTTTCTCAATGTAGCCCTGGCTGTCCGGGAACTCACTCTGTACACCAGGCTAGCCTCAAACTCAGAGCTCCTCCTGCCCCTGTCTCCTGAGTACTGGGGAGTAAAGTCCTGTACTACTACCCAGCTTTATTTTTTTATTTAAATTTTTTTTACAAATATGTTATAAATGACCAATAACTAAAAGACCTTCAAGCACGAAAGCATACTGGGTTAGAAGTGGTGGTACACACTGTTAATGCCAGCATTTGGGAAGCAAAGGTAAAAGGTAGGATTGTCACCATTTCCTGCTAGCCAGGAATCTCAAGGAAAACTGTTTCAGAAGAATGAAATGAGGGGAAAAAAGGAAGAAAGGAAAGGGCTGGAGACACAGCTCAGGTACTCTGGCCCCATCTCCACTACTGCATTAAGTGGACATGGGGCCTGTTAAAGGGCTTGCTCTCTGAGCCTGAAAACTGAGTTTGATCTTCAGAAGTGGTCCCTGAAAGCTGTCATCTGGTACAGTGGGACTTTTAAAGTAAGACCCACCAGCACTATGAATAATGGCACAGAGACTTCTATTATAGCTTAAAGCGTAGGCTTTTTGCTTGGGCAGTCCCCCAGCTAGCTCATCTAACTTAATCTGACTACTTAGCCTATGACCCACCATGTGGCTAGCTCTATATCTTTCTTTGCTCTGCTGGGGTCCATGTCTGTTCCCTCTGTGTCTGCCCTCAATTCTCCTGGCTCCGCTTTCCCCTGTGTTACTCCTCTGCCTGGAAGTTCCGCCCTCAACTTTTCTGCCTGAGCTATTGGCCAGCAGTTCTTCATTACAACAAATCAGTAATGAGACCGTCTCTGATACAATTCTAGATTTGCATTTAGGCAGGTGAGGAAGAACGAATATTTATAAAATAGAAACCCCTGTGATGGGCCACAGAAACAACAATACCAGAATCCTGCCACACTTAGTTTTCTGAATTAACAATGGAAAATACAGAGACATGGAGATGACTATAGAGAGATGGCCCAACGATTAAGAGCACTGGCTGCCCTTCCAGAGTTCAATTCCCAGCAACCACATGGTGGCTCACAGCCATCTGTAATGGGATCTGATGTCCTCTTCTGGCATGCAGATGTACATGCAGATAGAGTACTAATATACATAAAAATAAATTAATCTTTAAAAGAAAATAGAGATACACATCTTCACACAGCATGAATGGAGGAGGAAGAGGAAGAAGAGGGGGAAGAAGAGGAGGAGGAAGAGGAAGAGGAGGAGGAGGAGAAGGAGGAGAAAAGAAAACATGAGGGAGGATACTTTGGGTATAGCTCAGTGGTAGTGTACTTAGCTAGCATGCCCGAGGCCCTGCGTTTGATCCTCAGTAACATGAAAAGAAGAGGGTTGGTTTTCCCAACCACAGCTGAGCCCACAGCCTGGGTGTCCTGGCTTGTTCATTCTCTTCTTTACTTTGTGGACCTCCACTGCTCTGAAACCCCACCAGCAGCTTTAAGGAAAAAGGAAAGAAAGAGCTACCAAGTAACAGGCACTCCTTAGGTAGGCGCTGCCCAGTGCTCAGACCAAGAGGCCAGGTTCATGTGAGCCATGCGGCCCAGGTAATTGACTGGAGAACAGCTTAACATTTTGATAGATGCCAGACTGGATATGTCTTTCTTAGGCTCTTCACCCCATCATCTGAGGACCCGGCCACGACCACCATCATCTTATACAAGTTGCCTTCCTCAGGGCACATGAATATTACCTGCTGATTCTTAGCATCGTGAAGGCAAGCTGTAGCACACCAGGTGACACTCCGTGCATTCATTTTGCCACCACCAGTGTGTACAGCCATCCTGAAACTAACTGGCATCTTAGAGACTTTACCTGGATGGCAGCAGGAAGTCACCATAACTATAGGAACTACCCCCCCCCCCCCAAAGTCCCCTTTCTACCACCTTCCCATGATACCATGCTTTGTTCTCTCAGAGCCACAGGATAAGGAGCCATATTTGCTGAGGGCCACGCCTTCTGGTGGCAGCCCAAGTGAAAGGACACAGAAGAAGGATGCTTTTGCTTTTTGCTTGCTTGCCCTCACTCTCCCTGGCAAGTTCCTGTATCCTGTTGCTGAAGCATTTCTTTACTGGTATTAGAACCCAGTTCTGGGGGACTCTAACAGAGACCAGTGACCAGCTGAGACGTCCAGCCTCATGGACTGAACAGCTACCTGGTCCTTAGACTTTCTGTAGGGAGAGAGTTATTGTTTGGAATTAGGCAGCCCACAATAAAGCCCTCTAATAAATCCCCTGTTAATTTTAATTGATTCTATCTGTTCTGCCCCTCTAGAAAACCCTGATTAATACAAACATCCAAGGTTTAGGTTGGCTTTATGACCTAGATTTCCCTGTGCAGGAAAAGCATGGTAGAGTTGAGATGAGTGTAGATGGGCTTCATCTGGCCAAAATAAGACAAGAGGAGACAAGCTGGCCATGGACAAGGACAGCTCGGAACACCAGGCTTTGCCGGGAGACACCAACTAGAATGTGGCTGAAACTGAGAACACAAAGCTAACAGGAAAGGACACAGGCTATGTCAGGACACACTTCCACCCACCCAAGGCCAGGACCATGTTGACTGTCAGCCCTCAAACTGGCCTCTTGCTGGCCCCACTTCCCTGCCTGCCAGCTGCCAACAGGGCTCTGCCCTGTGTCTACCACACCTGTCACTGCCTATCCTTGTCTGAGGGGAGGGGAAAGGGGGCATTAGCCCCTCCTCAGCCTCCAGCAGAGCAGGCAGTTAGTGGGGAGGGGAGGGAACATGGAGCGGGGGCCTATGGTGGGGGCAGGGCTGGGGGCCGGGACCCGAGTCCGAGCACTGCTGGGATGTCTGGTCAAGGTGCTGCTCTGGGTGGCCTCTGCCTTACTGTACTTTGGAAGTGAACAAGCCGCCCGCCTCCTAGGCAGCCCTTGCTTACGGCGCCTCTACCATGCTTGGTTGGCAGCAGTGGTCATCTTTGGGCCCCTTCTGCAGTTTCACGTTAACTCTCGGACGATCTTCGCTAGCCACGGCAACTTCTTCAACATGTGAGTCCACTGAAGTTCATAGGAACTGCCTCCCTACACTCTGGGATCCCAGCTTCCTTCTTCAGGCCTCTCTGTTCTGTTGCCAGTCTAAATGCTAAAAATAGGCCAGGTTGAGAAGGTCAGGGGGAGGGGGAGGGGAAGGGGAGAGGGAGAGAAAAGAGCCTGGGGGTGCCCGGGAAGTAAAGGACAGAAGAAAAAAATGTGGACCCTAGTTGCCCAGTGGTCCTGTAAGGAGACGACAACATTGAAATGGTCCGAGCTGTAAAGAAAACTAATGATAGTGTATGGGACACAGATCAGGATGGGGAGATCGTACACTGGGGATCTCAACGAGCTTTCCCACTTCCTGCCCACAGAAAGTTTGTGAATTCAGCGTGGGGCTGGACATGCACCTTCCTGGGGGGCTTTGTGCTGCTGGTGGTGTTCCTGGCTACACGACGTGTAGCAGTGACTGCCAGGCACCTGAGCCGACTGGTGGTGGGGGCAGCTGTATGGCGGGGGGCCGGACGGGCCTTCCTACTCATCGAGGACCTGACGGGTTCCTGCTTCGAGCCTCTGCCCCAGGGCCTACTGCTGCATGAGCTGCCTGACCGCAAGAGTTGCCTGGCAGCAGGCCACCAGTGGCGGGGCTACACCGTCTCCTCCCACACTTTCCTTCTCACCTTCTGCTGCCTCCTCATGGCTGAGGAAGCAGCTGTGTTTGCCAAGTACCTGGCCCATGGGCTACCAGCTGGCGCCCCGCTGCGTCTTGTTTTCCTACTCAACGTGCTGCTGCTGGGTCTCTGGAACTTCCTGCTGCTCTGCACAGTTATCTATTTCCATCAATATACCCACAAGGTGGTGGGTGCGGCAGTAGGCACGTTTGCCTGGTACCTTACCTATGGCAGCTGGTACCATCAGCCCTGGTCCCCTGGGATCCCTGGCCACGGGCTCTTCCCTCGATCCCGTTCAATCCGCAAACACAACTGAAAGAAATAAAAGCATACCAGCCCTGGCTCTGTCTCCTCCGATTCTTTTCAGGCCTAGAGAGGATGGAAAGGGTAAAATGCTCAAGTTCCTTCCTCATTATTTCTTGAAGTTGCTGACCTTGAATGTGTTTTCCTGCATGTGACTTTCATCCTGTTGGTTTCCTGGTCTTTCTGGAGCTGTGATGTCGAGGGATGATACTACTAAAGCAGCTGTTAGGTGTGTACATCAGCTTCCTTCTGCAGATGCCCCATTTCCAACTTAGTCTTCCTGCCTTCTTCAGAGACTCTCCTGCTTTTCTTAGGAGACTTACCTAGGCAATCCGTAACAGAACTTTTTCTACCCCATCTCATAAGAACGACATGCTTATCCATTTAATGACGGTTTGTTGAGCCAAGCATAGTTCTGTGCTGTGTGAACAAGATAAGCAAGGCTTCTGCTCCAGATGAGCGCTAGAGGAAGCAAGAGAGAAGCACACAAATCCCAAATGTTTGCATAGTACTTGCTCAGGTCAGGCACTGCTCTAACTGTTATAAGTTATTTATATAAATTAATGCGCTTAAGAGGCCTGGGGTTGGTTCAGTGGGTAACGTGCTTGCTCTGAAAGCATCAGGACCAGTGTTTAGATTCCAAAGCCCAGATGACAAGCTGGCCATGGCTACGTCCACTAGTTTAGCCTATGGGTGAGCTCCAGGTTTAGTATGAGACCCTTATCCAACGAATAAGGCCAGGGGAGAGATGAGGGAAGATACCATTCACCTCTGGTTTCCATGAACTCATGCACTGTATGCACTCTCATGAATATACACACAGAGACAATTTTAATACCAACAACAAGAACCCAGTGAGATAAATTCACTGATATTTCTATTATTTACTTGTGAAATTTTTTTTTATTTTTTTTCATGTGTGTGGGTGTTTTCACTGTATGTATGTATGTATGTATGTATGTCTCTTCATCACATTCACACAGTGCCTGTGAAGTCCAGAAAAAAAAGAAGGCATTGGATCCCCTAGAATTGGAGTTACAGGCAATTGTGAGCTGTTACATAAATGCTAAGAATTGAACAGAAGTCCTCTGAAGAGTAGTCGATGCTCTTAACTGTTGAGCAATTTTTATTTTTAATGTTGAACAAAAAGCCAAATCTGATGATGCAGGCCTTTAATCCCAGCACTCAGGAGGCAGAGGCAGGCAGATTTCTGTGAGTTTGAGGCCAGCCTGGTCTACAGAGTAAGTTCCAGGACAGCCAGGGCTACACAGAGAAACCTTATCTTGAAAAACAAAAACAGGGGACTGGAGAGATGGCTCAGTGGTTAAGAGCACTGACTGCTCTGTCCTGAGTTCAATTCCCAGCAACCACATGGTGGCTCACAACCATCTGTAATGGGATCTGATGTTCTCTTCTGGTGTGTCTGAAGACAGCAATAGTGTACTCAATTACAATAAATAAATCTTTAAAAAAGAAAGAAAGAAAGAAAAACAAAAAAAGTTGAAAAAATATTTCTGGATGTGTGAAAACTACACAAAACTCAAAATCTCGAGTCCATAAGTTAGGTTTTATTGAAACTCATCTGCACTAATTAATTTTGTGGGCTGCTTTCCTTTCAGGGTTATTACTCTATTACTATATCACTATGATATACATATATATATATATATATATATATATAATATTAATTAATATATTATAGATAGTTAATATAAATTATCTATAATATATAATTAATATTTAATATATTATATAATTAATATATAATATATTAATTATATATTATAGATGATTTATATTAACTATCTATAATATATATTAATTAATATATTATATATATCAATATATATATCATAGTGATATAGTAATAGAGTAATAACCCTGAAAGGAAAGCAGCCCACAAAATTAATTAGTGCAGATGAGTTTCAATAAAACCTAACTTATGGACTCGAGATTTTGAGTTTCGTGTAGTTTTCACACATCCAGAAATATTTTTTCAACTTTTTTAATAAATTATATATATTAAATTTTATAAATTAAATATAAATTATATATTATATAATTAGTATATATTATATATAATTATATATATATATATATATATATATATATATTATTACTATATTACTACACGCATATTAACACTTTCCAAAACTAAATAGCTATCACTAAGCCCTTGCAGAAAGTTTGCCTGGGTCCGGTTTAAACCATTGTATTACCCTGTCTCAAAAACAAAACAACAACAAAATGGCTAGTATCAGAGTCACAGGTGCCGTGGAGGTACTGAAACCGATAATAAACTGTGGAGTGGGGGTGGGTAAGGGGGAGGCACTTTCTGAAGAGTGTTGGCAGCGGAACATTCTCTCAGAAAAATTCACATCCAAGCTGAGAACTGAGTAGGGACTTTGAGGGGAAGAGTGTTGCAGGCTTCCCAAGGGCAGAGTCCTTGAAGCTGGAATAAAGACAAGTATTTGCTTGTGTAATGAATGAGTGTGGAAAGCAATGGACTTGAAGAGGACGGGTGATTGTGAAAGAAAAGTCTTTATAGATTTTACCATAGAGGCCCGAATCCCTGCTGTAGGGGAGTGGTTTATAGGGGAATAGAGGGTGCCACAATGGCTTTGTGCAGAGTAAGGATGGTGCCAGCGTCTCGGCGTAGTCGTCTGGTGGGCGGGAGTATGTTGGTGAAGGCAGGGAACCACGCCGCGAAGACGAAGAGAGCAGGTCTTACTCCAGATCATTAATTTTAAACCCCCATGTAAGGCTTATTATCGCCTTGGCCCTAGCTGAAGCAGGGGGTGCCGGGAAATGGGAGGCGAGGATGGGAAGGGGCAAGGGTGCTGGCACTGGCTGGGAGGCGGGCTTGGCTGCCGAACGGAGAGACCCGAGCGCCGGGCGGAAACGCTCCTCTGGCTGCAGGAGGAGCCCCCGCCTCTCAGTAGGCTGTCCCCGCCTCTTCTAGTCCCTCCACTCCCCAAGCCCAGGAAGGCCGTGCAGGTTTCGAGCTGTGCTTTCGCTTTCCCTTCCCTCTGCCCACCCCAGGATCCTCGTGCGGCGCTCAGCCCCCGTCTCTGGCCATGGCCACACTGAGGGTCCATCCTGAAGCTCAAGCTAAGGTGAGCGTTGCGGGTTCGAGTGGGTTGGAGAAGCTTTAGAGAGGCGTGGCTCAGAGCGGACCAGAGCTCTGGGGAGCTCGGTACCTAGCCCCCCACACCTGGGTCGGGGGTTCTGCTCCCTAGCCTACTGCCAGAAGCACCTGATCCCCTGGGAATAGGTGAGGCGGCTGTGGTCCAGTGGGGTGAAATGAAGCCTAGAGCTAGTGTGAAGTCTGCTGGCTTGGAGCCAGGGCTACACACAGAGACCTGGAGAGGAGAGGGACTTGCCCTTGCCACTTCAGACTTTCCCTCAGAAAGGGCACACAACTGCACTCTCTCTGCCCACTGTCTGAGGGTTTTGTTTTGTTTGAGACAGGGTCTCTCTATTATGTAGCTCTGGCTTTCCTGAAACTGGATATGTAGATCAGGCTGGCCTTGAACTCACAGAGTTCCACCTGTCTGTACTTCTGGAGTGCTGGGATTAGAGGGCTGTGGTACCACACCAGGCCAGAGGGCTTTTTTGCGCAACCCTGGTGACCCGAGGAATGTTCTTATCTCCAAATTCAGCCCCCCTTGGGGATCCACTGAACTCTCCCCAAAGTCAGGTGTGCTGAACACTACCATAGCACCTCGGGCCACCCTAAATAGGGACCCATCTAGCTTTCTTTAGGTGTGGCCTTAGAGGGCTCCTCTATTCCCTAGGTCAGGCCCTACACCTAAAGGGAACTGTCCTCAAAAGAGCTGGCCTTAAAGCTAGGTTTCTGAAGGGTTGCCTGCCTGTACCCCACAGGTGGATGTGTTTCGTGAAGACCTGTGTAGTAAGGTAAGACCTACCTCATTGGGAACCCCACCTCTACCCAGCTCCTTCCCTTGTTGGGCAATGTGAGCCCTTACTTCATAGCCTTGGAAAGGATGTTGGCTTCTGACCCTGTCCTCCTCCAATGCCTTACATAGACAGAGAACCTGCTTGGGAGCTATTTTCCCAAGAAGATCTCAGAGTTGGATGCATTCTTAAAGGTACAAGGGCCCCTGCAAGAACTCAAGAGGAGCCTGGGGATGGGGGTGGGGTGAGATGAGAGGAACACCCTCATCTCCAGCCTTACCACTAGGAGCCAGCTCTCAATGAAGCCAATCTGAGCAATCTGAAGGCTCCATTGGACATCCCAGTACCTGATCCAGTCAAGGAGAAAGAGAAGGAGGAGCGGAAGAAGCAACAGGAGGCAAGCTGGGAGACCTGGGGGGGGGGGGGCAGCCATAGAGAAAACCAGCCTCAGTCATGTCTTTCTCCATACAGAAGGAAGAAAAGGATGAAAAGAAGAAAGGGGACGAAGACGACAAAGGTACTTGAAACCGATGTGCTGGGAAGACACTGGTGTCTCAGTTTCCAAGCTGGGTTCTACTTTCCCCTTTCAAACCTTGCACGCTCAGTCCTTCACTGACCCACTGCGTGCTCTCCAGGTCCTCCCTGTGGCCCAGTGAACTGCAATGAGAAGATTGTGGTCCTCCTGCAACGCCTAAAACCTGAGATCAAGGATGTCATTGAACAACTCAATCTGGTGAGCTCCTCTACCTCCATCCCTGCTTCAGGCATTGTCCTCTTGGTCCCTGCCAGTTATCTCATGGCAGAGCAGGTGGCCCAGGCTGGGGCTCAACAGGGACCTGGCATCTCTCCATCCACTTGTGGGCAGACAAGGGAAGACTGGGAATCTGGGAATTGGGGTATGTATGTATACAGAGGGAACGAGGGAACGTGGTAATAAAACCACGATGCATTCCTTTGCTCCAAGGTCACTACCTGGTTGCAGCTACAGATACCTCGGATAGAGGATGGGAATAATTTTGGCGTGGCTGTCCAGGTACGAGCACTGCCCCATCAGTCCACAGCCCTCCTGTGCAGCCAGCCCGTGCTTCCTCCCAACTCTCCACTTTCTTTTTCAGGAAAAGGTGTTTGAGCTGATGACCAGCCTTCATACCAAGCTGGAAGGCTTCCACACACAGATCTCGAAGTGAGTTGCCTCCCCACTACGCCCCCAGCACACCGTGCTTTGGTGACAGGCCTGGGCGCCCACCTTCTCCTCCCACTCTACATACTATTTCCACTTCCCACAGGTACTTCTCCGAGAGGGGCGACGCAGTGGCCAAAGCAGCCAAGCAGCCCCACGTGGTAGGTGAGGCCCACGTCAGGCTGTACCAGGGAAGACAGATTTCAAGGCAGGACTAACTCTTGAGTTTCTGCAGGGTGATTATCGGCAGCTGGTGCACGAGCTGGACGAGGCGGAGTACCAGGAGATCCGTCTGATGGTCATGGAGATCCGTAATGCTTATGTGAGGAGGGGAGAAAAGGGCAGGGGTGGACAGAAGCACCTTCCTCAGGATGTTCAGTTTCTGACCAAGCAGACTTGGGGTGGAGGATGACACAGAGCAGCCTTTCCAAAGTTAGAGATGGGATGCAGAACTACTGGGGGCCTCTGGCTGACCTCCAGTACTCTGTGACCCTGTAGGCTGTGTTATACGACATCATCCTGAAGAACTTTGAGAAGCTCAAGAAGCCCCGTGGAGAGACAAAGGGAATGATCTATTGAGCCCCTCATTCTGTGGTGGGTATAGTGGAGACCTTCCTGCTCTTCGCCAGGAATTCTGGATCATACCCAGTCTTCTTCCTGCTGGGGTTTCACCCTCACTTTGCCTCCCAAACACAATAAATACATAGTTGCCCACCAACCCATGTCTTTATTGTATTTGGACCGTTCTGGCTTAGGCATTTTCATCTGTGGACCCACTCCATTGAGTGATTTGAGTGTTGAGCCGCTGGTTGGTCCAGTCCTGTCGAATGTCATCAAGGTGGCAGTCAAAGTCCACAAGATGCTGGTGGGCCCGACCCTCCAACAGTGCGCCCACCATCTGCCGTGATTCCTCCCAGTCTCTCCACATCACTCTGAAATTTAAAACATGGGTGTCAAACAATGGAGCCAGACACCGACTGAAAGATTGTATCTGGAGAAGGCATAGTGCAGGATCAGGGACAAAGCCCTCAAGTCTTGGGCTTCCAAGGGACAGAGGTAGGGAGGCACTCACAAGTTCTTGTCCTTAGGCACCCACTGAAGACCCTGGTTCTCCAGGACAATGACTGGAGGTACACGAGGCCGAGTCACCAATTTCTTATTATCCAGCTGAGTGAACAAAGGGGCAAGAGTCTTAAGGATCCTCTCCCACTCCTTCTCCACCTCCCCACTCTAAAGCCCCAGTCTCACCATAATAAGCACTGCCCTGGGGAAGAATTCTGCAATTCGCCCAGCGATTTTCAAGGCCAGAGGCCCAGGGCTGTGTAGAGGGAAGATCAGAGGGAGTGAGCAGCCAAGTGAGGGCAGACCCAGGTCTCCCGGGTGTTCCCGGTCTGGGAGTGTCAGGCATGCGTGATGCTTGATGCACAATTGCTTGATGCTTCAATGCTGTGGGAAACAGGTCTCAGAACTGCTGCTGAGAGATGAAATCTAAAGTAGGCGTTGGGGAAGGTAATTTGCCTTCATCATCCAAATTAAAAGGAACAGGGCTGGAGCAATAGCTTAGTGCCTAAGAGTACTAACTACTCTTCCAGAGGACCTGGGTTTGAACTGATAACCAGTTCCAGGGGAATCCAACGCCCTCTTCTGGCCTCCAGGGACACTGCATGAACATGGTATACAAATACACGCCGGGCAGTGGTGGCACAGGCCTTTAATCCCAGCCTTTAATCCCAGCACTTGGGAGGCAGAGGCAGGTGAATTTCTGAGTTCGAGGCTAGCTTGGTCTACAGAGTGAGATCCCAGGTACAGCCAGGGCTACACAGAGAAACCCTGTCTCGAAAAACAAATACACAATACAGGCAAAACACAAAAATCATAAAGTTAAAAAAAAAAAAAAAAAAACTGTAAATTTACTGAGTAGGAATTTAGGGACCAGCAAAAGTGGGGCAGAAGCCCAGTGTAGGATACGAGGGGAGGGACAACTAAAGTATGGATCTGGGCAGTAGTAGTATATACCTTTAATCCTGCAACTCAGGAGGCAGAGGCAGGCGGATCTCTTGAGTTTGAGGCCAGGTCTACAGAGAGAGTTCCAGGACAGCCAATGATACACAGAGAAACCCTGTCTTCAAAAACAAAAGAATAAAAAGAACAAAGTATGTATGAAAATGCCACAGTGGAACCAATTACTTTAAATGCTAACTTGAAATCATTTAGGCCATCCCTGGGAGCCACCATGAGGTTTGCCTGAGTCTGCCCAACTTTCTGGGGCCTGAGTCAGAAAGATAAAACTTTTTTTTTTCCTGTTACTTTTAGATGTGGGCCAGAACTTAAGTGCATTTTCTGGTACTTTGTGCTTCCTTACTCTTTCTCTAAAGCTTGGCTGCTTGTCTGGCATGAGTCTGACTTCCATGCTGGGCTTGTCTGGGATGAGTCTATCCTCCGTGCTCCTTTAAAGGGTATGGATTTTTTTCCTTTCTTTCCTCTCTTCTGGAAAGCACAGCTTGCCTTCTCTGAGTCTTCTCTTTTCAACTCTAACAAAACCATCCTTGAGGATTTTTTTTTAACATTTTAAAATATATTTTTTTTATTTTATCTGCATTGGTGTTTGACTGCATGTATGTCTGAATGAAGGTGTTGGATCCCTGGAGCAGAAGTTACAGACAATTGTGAGTTGCCATGTGGGTGCTGCGACTCGATCCTGGGTCCTCTGGAAGAGCAGCCAGTGCTTTTAACTGCTGAACCATCTCTCCAGCCCATCACTGAGTTTTTAAAATTCTTTTATTACTAAGACTAAGGACCCCCAAAAGGAGACCCCAATTCCCCCGTGTGGTCTGGCCACTCTGGTCAAAACAGACCCAGACCCACGTGACATTTCTTAGTGTCCATGTAGAATGATGGGCCTTCAGAGGCCCTCCCAAATCTGTTTCATTACGTATGCACAGCTTCAAAAGGTGTCACACAGCTTGTCACAGACAACCTTACAATATAGATCTGAAGCCCAAAGGGGTCAGTGGTGGGCAAGACCACACCTTGCTCCTGACTGCTTACATATGGATATCTTTGTCTCTTCATTTAAACCTTACTCTCTCTTCAGAACCCAGAAGACAGACTTGGGAAGAGTCACGGTGCCTCACTAGAGTTCTTTGTCCCTCATTCTAGCATCCCATATTAAATATTTCTTTTCTTCTTCCTGCTATTAAAAAATACATTTTTAGCTGGGGCCTGGTGGAGCAAATAGTCACAACACTCAGGGGGCAAAGGCCTCTGAGTTTAAGGCCAGCCTGGACTCCAGATTGAGTTCTGGGACAACCAGAGCTACACAGAGGACCCCTGTCTCAAAAAACAAATAATATAATTTTTTAAACATTTTACTATAATAAAAAAATTAAAAACTGGAAATAACTTCGATGTTTACTGCAGTAAGTAAGTTACGGTTTGTCCATATTTATACTGTACTGCTGTTAGGATGAGGCAGATCCTGAGATGGAAAGACATCAAATGTACTGAGTGCAGAGAGGGAAGCAAATCACGATAGATCGAACCTAACCCACATCGGAAGCATTTGGTCTATAGAGTATATGTACATAATATATACTTTTTAAAGTTGCTTTTAAGTTACTGGTCGTACTTCCTCGGTTCTTACAATACCTAAAATGCAACTCAGTCTTTCTGTCCCTCCCCCACTGCAGCTCCTTCAGGGCAGAATTCTGTCATATTCATCTCTGATACCTCCTCACTCTTGTACTCAGTAAAATACCTGGCGTACAGTCCTGCTGCCAAACACTTGGTTAAAAAAAAATAAAGGTAAAAGGAACGACGTTGGTCCATCTGCACCTCACCCACAATTGCTATAATCATTTTCTCTTCCCACCCCTAGCTACCCAACTCACTCACCTCTGGTCATCCAAAACCGCATTGGCATGATAGTACCCAGCTACCACCAGACCGACCTGCGCGCCCCACACATCCACCTGTCCGGAAAAAGGGGCCATCAGTAACTAAATCATGCCTCTGGCTCTATTGGTGCAAACCACGGCCAACGGGCTGCGCAAGCATTTAGGTTGAGGGTCCTAAAGGAGTTGGTGGGGTGAAGAGGGACGAGGGGCGGGGTTTCTCGATGCCGCAACCTGGTTGAGCGCGACCTCCAGCATGACGGACAAGGCCAGATGGCTGTGGAAGAGGGGTACACAGTCGGTGAGGCAGAGGCATTCTCCGGATCGCGTTGCGGGAGCCAGCAACAACCCGTTGACTGCAGCGTGTGGGTACCGAGAGGCGTGCAGACACATCTTCCCGTAGGCTCGGGCGGAGATCTCAACCTCCCCCATAGCGAGCGGGGCCTGCCGGCACGCCGAACCCCAACCAGTGAAGCTCCCTGACCACCAGAAGCGAGCGTGGCCTCGCCCCGTGCCTTTCTTCTCACTTGGGTGTAAGATGCCCCAGACACCAGGCGACCTCTCTCTGCAGCCTGCCCCTAGCAGTGTAGAACTCGGTCCAACTGCAACCCGAGGCACCGAGCTCCTCCCCTTCTAATCACTCCCCTCTCTAACCACTCACAGGCAGGCGCACTGGCTCGCAGGCCAGCTCTAAGCTATACCCTAACCAGGAGTCCTGCCTCCGCGGTGCTCTCTGATAGGGTGTGACATTCTTATTTTGCCCAATCCAAAATGTAAAAAATAGTCTTGCCTTGGCCTGAAGCAAATTGGAAGAAAGCATTAGAGCAAAGGAAACAAGGAGGCAGAGTTTGAGGGAAAAAGGACACACAAAGTCTCAGCCTGGGCGGGTCTCAAACTCACGGAGGTTTCTGTCTCCGTCTCTGAAGTTGAAAGCCCTCAATTTATAGACCCTGTGCCACCACACCCAGTTCTGACTTGTGCGGGTTATTGCAAGTTGGCTTCGCCTGTTTATCTGCTCTGCCTGCCCCTACAGGCTTCGGGCAAAGACTGCTAGGTGAAGGACTAACTCCTAGATAAGTGTTCCGGGAAAACTTGGCGACAACGCTGTCACCTTGTCCCTACTATAGAACGAGTGGATGGATCTGCACCATAGATACAGAGACAAATCTTCCCAACTGCAAGCTCTGACCTTTGGCTTCCTTATTGTAGTGCAGCACCTTTAATGCAAAGTTCAAGTCCCTTTAGGGATTAAATATGAGCACTCAATTCCAAACCGTCAAACTGTTAAGAATGCAACATATTCTTAAGTCATTTTTGAAAACAGGGTAAGAACCTTACTTTAAAAGCCCTTGGAGTCTATAACGGACCACACAGCGCAGGACCATCGTCTCCACCAACTTCTCAGAAGTGAATCCTAAACTTGTAATCGTACTACTGAGGTTGCGCAGGAGGATCAAAACTTCAACGTCAGCCTAAGCTACATAGTTTAAAGCCAGCCTAGGCTATGGAAGACCTTGTCCAAAAAAACGGCTCAAAACCAAGGCTGGAGAGATGACTCAGCAGTCAAGATCCAATTTCTGTTACCAGTGGCCTATCAGGTGGCTCACAATCACCAGTGAACTCAGCTTCAGGGGATCCAGCACCTTATTCAGGCCATCATGGGCTCCAGCGTACATGTGGCATACATACACTCAAAGACACATTCACAGACATTAAAGACAAAACAGATGTATCGACAGAAACTGACTGGGGGAGTGGCCGAGAGATAAAAGGCCAATCCCCCCAGTACTGTCCAGTAGATGGTGGTATGTTCCAGTTTGATGCCTTTTAAAGACCTTTCCTCTCTGGCAGCACTGAGAAATCTCAGGGAAACCTCAAGCTTACTCTCAGCTCACCTGTTCCTTCTACATTCCCATACCATAGCCACAAAGCCTAACTTGTCCAAGGGCTTTGCCCCAAACCTCCACTATGAAGCCCTCATGAGATCAGATTAAAATAGCCTTGTCATATTATAAAATATGGATTACCTGTATGGTTGACAGGGCATGCAAACTTTTACCATTTTTAAAAAAATGTTTTAATTTTTAAGAGTCCTGGCTGGCCCCCAACTTGCTAATGTAAACCAGGGTATCCCTGAATGCAGAGAACCACTTACTTACCGAGTGCTGAGAGTAAAGGTGTGTGTGCATTACCGTGGCCTGTTCTACCCTGTTCTTTAGAAGGATCTATGAAAAACACAATGGGCCTCCAGGCCATCCTCGACTTCCTGCAACCCTCTGCCACTTTTTTTTTTTTCTTTTTTTAAAATTTTATGTGATGAGTGTTTTGCTTACATGTATACCTGTACATCATGTGTACATATCTGGTGTTTGTAAAGGTCAGAAGAGGGTATCCAGATCCCCTGGAACAGGAGTTACAGTCAGTTATTAGTCATCTTGTGGGTGCTGGGAATTGAGCCTGGGTCCTCTGGAAGAACAGCTGGTGCTTTTTCTTTTTCTTTCTTTCTTTCTTTTTTTTTTTTTTTTTTTTTTTTGTTTTTCGAGACAGGGTTTCTCTGTGTAGCCCTGGCTGTCCTGGAACTCACTCTGTAGACCAGTCTGGCCTCGAACTCAGATATCCACCTGCCTCTGCCTCCCACAGCTTAACTTAACTGCTGAGCCATCCCTCCTGCCAACTCTCTCCCACTTCCATCATTACCATATTCAACTTCCTTTTGGTATATGGACACCAGAGGGTCTCAATAAAAGCTCTCTCAATGAACAACACAGGCATATACATAAAGTATAAATCGTTTATTTTCCTTCTAGTCCTTAGCTCAGTACATAGATGGCTTTTCTTCACCCTTTGGGTTGACTATTTTCTCTAGGTTGCTGCTGATGATATGGTAAAGCTCCGCCTGGAGGAAGGCCAGAAAAACAAAGTCAGGTTCTTGGCTTCCCACACCCTCTTCCCTCAGTTTACCCCACACTCACATAGAAGGCTCTCAGGTCCAGCACCATGGCCCTAAGCGCCCCATAGGCTGCTTCATCTCGCTCATGCACCAAGGCCCGGTAATCCATCTGGGAAGTAGGAGGTAAACTGAGTCAGCACCATGGGAGTCCAGACTTTAACTTTGCTTTCTCATACACAGAAGAGATTAGTTAACTATTTAGCCCCATCTTAGCACCAACACACACAGGATTAAAGTAAAGAAAAGGGTCAGGGATATGGGAGCCCTAGTCAGTTTTGCTTTTTGGAGTAGTATTTTCCACATTGTCAAAAAGCAGGACCAGGCCCTCCCCAACTCCCCAACCTCAATTCCACCCCAGGCAGCCTCAACTAAAGGGCTGGTAGATTGTGCACGTACTACATGGGTGTCCTTGGAGGCCTTGGCTACAGCATCCCCACGTTCTGAGAAGTACCTGTGAAAAGTAAGGCATGTGTGTGTGAATGGAGATGGGCAGCCACACTCCTCCTGCCCTCCCTGTCTCCCATCATTCTAAAAGAACTGCCTAGCTTGGAGAATCCTACGGAGTGTCCCTGTAGGGTCCCTGTAGTCCTGCCGCTGCTCTCACTTGGAAATGGTTGTCTGAAAAGCTTCTACTTTGGTCTTGACAGCATTCACTCTCTCCAGCACCTTCTCCTGCAGAGGTGTGAGAAGCAAAGACAATACTTCATCTCCTCCTTTATGGTTTCTTCTTCCTCCTGCCTCCTGGTTTCTGCCTTGTTTCCACCCCTCCCTCTCAAGTCTCTTCCCACTGTCTTCAGTCACCAATTCTTACCTGAATTGCCACCCCAAAATCATTTCCATCCTCAATCTTGGGGATCAGGTGCTGGATCCACGAGATCACCTATGTGAAAAGGAGCACTCACTCCACAGGCCTACTAGATTCCCAACACACTACTTCTTTTCTTAAAATTTCTTTTCATTATTATTTTGTTTTACATTTGTATTTTTAAAAAATACTCTCCTTTTGTGGGTATTTCGGCTGTATGTATGTCTATGTACCATGTGCATACCTGGCAGCCACATGGGCCAGAAAAGGGTGTTGGATTCCCCAGATACTGGGGTCACAGATGGTTGTGAGCTGCTATGTGGGTGCTGGGAATCAAAAGTGGGTCCTCTAGAAAAGCAGCCAGTGCTCTTAACCTCTGAGGCCTTTCTCCCTTCCAAAGCAAGGTGGAGGACTCTTTGTTTATTTGTTGATACAGGGTCTCTCTATATAGTCCTGGCTGTCTTGGAGCTCATATATAGACAAGGCTGGCCTTGACATCACAGACCCTTTCTGCCTCTGCTTCCCTATTGCTAGTCTTAATAACAGCTATGTCTGACTGAACACTTACGTGCTAGGTGTCATACTATAAACCATTGATCTCATCTAATCATTGGCCATACTTCAAAGCCAGTAGTCTTTCTGTGTTTAACATAGGAAACAGCTAAGTCACAGAACACCTAAGAGAGCTAGATAAATGACAGAATCAGGACCTGAATCTACTTTCTAGGGCTCATGCTTATAAACCAACTCACTGCATCACACACCACCTACACTGTGTACCTAATAAGATAGGTTCTGAGGTTACAGAGGAAGCTATAACTCAGTCTCTCATTTTAGAGCTATCATTCTGATACCACACAGAGGTCAAACAAAACAACAAGAACAAAGGCTATCTAAACCCAAAGGGAGATAACAGGGGTAAAATGCTTGCTGTGCTTACACGCATACCTGAGGACCTGAATTCCAATACCTAGCATAGCCATAGTGGAGTACACTATAACCCCAGTGCTTGGGGGCAGATTCTAGGAGGCTCCCTGGACATCCAGTATAGACAAAACAGCAAGTTCAATGAAACAGTACTCCCCCCAGCCCCCAACCCCCCAAAAAACTCTGATGTTCACCTCTGGCCTGGCCTTTGAGCATACATGCAATGGAAAACATACCTGCACATGCCTAGGTGCACACATAACACACATATATACAATTTAAAAGTATATATATAAGTCCAAGATATAAAATCCAGTTTTCTTATTAAAGATTAGATCTCTATTTTCTTATTAGATTAGACCTGCATCTCTGACGTGACCACAGCTTTGCTGTGCTTTTCTTCCCACCTCTTCTAGGTCCCAGGCTTACCAGAATGCACTTCTCTTTGAGAGTCCAGACTTCTGGCTTAACCAAAGCAAGCAAGGCCAGAAGCTTCTCATTCCCAGGGAGGAAGCCACATTTAGGAACTAAGAAAAAGATGGGAGTGGGGCCTTTTTGTTACCCACATCCCTGCACCAGTCTCCCTCCTCATCACCCTGGTGTCTCCATTACCTTCTTTCTTCTCTTGCTTGTCTGTTTCCATCTAAGGCAAAATGGGAAAGGCAGCTTTAGAACATTCATGGAGGCTACCATGGTGTCGCTACCACTGGCCTACAGTTCAGGCTCTGCACACCGAATGCCTTACCTCATCATCCTTGGGCGGGGGGTCTGGGATAGGGATGTCCAGAGGAGCCCGGAGGGAGGAGAGGTCAGCCACATTGAGGGAATCCTCCTGTAGAATTTACTCTCAGACACTGCCCGGCCTCCTCCCTTCACCAGCCACAGTCCATATCTCTCTCCCAACCCAGGTTCAAGCTTTATACCAACCCCACTAAGTTCCCAGCATGCTGGTACACCTGTCAGATGGGTGGCGAGAGGTGCCAGGGGATGGAGCAGAGGGGTCTATACTACTCACTTGCAAGAGCTGACTCAGGGATATAATTTTCTGTGGCAAGAAATTGCAGAGGAAGTCATCAGCCTGCAAGTTAACATTACAAAAAATAATCATACAAGATGTCCGATGAGATGTATGAGAAGTCGGCCCCCGGAAATTACTGAGTCCAGGACTCACATATGAGGAAACCCTAGTCCTGGAAATAAAGGGACTTGCCCAATCTCATGGAGGGCAGAAGTAGAGCTATGGGGTTTTCCCTTTGGGCGCCATCTTTACCTCTCCATCCAAGGAGGGTGGGGGAGTGGAAAAAGCAGTTCAGAGTGATCAGATTACAAAGTAGAAACAAATCATTCCAGTTCACCTTGAGTTAAGCATGAAGGTTCGAGACACCAAAATTAGGGTGAACTGGTGGGTTACTCAGAGTACTGCACTAAGACTCTGGGTTAAATTGCTTGAATTCAGAGACTTACCTCCTGGAAAAGATTTTGTCTGAAGACATCCACCTGCACAGACAGCAGTAGCCAGATGCTGGTTAGGGGTTTAGGTTGTAAAGAAGGGCCCACTCCCAACCTGGGTGCCCTCCAACTGTAGCTCAAGCCTGTCCCACAAAGCCAGTTTTCCCCTGGAGGACCCTGCCCAGTGCACAGATTGGCTAGAGGACACGGCACTGGCAATCCCTGAGCAGAAGTGAAAGCAAGCCCTAAAGAGAGGCCGAAGGAGTTCGTTCGCAAGGCCTTGGTACCCGGGAGCATCGAGCTTTATCTCCGTTAGGACTTCTCACCCCTTCCTGGCTTCGGTTCCCATTTACCTGTTTACGGGCTTCTCCACTCAAGCGAACCCCACAAGGCTTGGCCATGCTTCCCCAGTTGCCAGCTCTCGAGTCTGGGATAGCAGCCCCAGCTTTCGCTTTCACTCTCCAGGCCCAGACCCACCCCCCTCAGCCACGCCCCCTCTTTTTTCCCCTCCTCCTGGCAGGCCACCAACACTGAGTAGTACCCCTTCAGCCATTCCCAGCTAGTTGCCACTAGGAAGGGTGGTATTGGCTTGATCACCAGGGGTTGTCCAAGGGAGGGGCTAGGAAAGCGTGGGACAGCGGAGACTCAAACAGTGGCTGCCTCTCGAGTAGGGCGGAGCTTATGGCAAGGACGGTCCAGGGGAAGTGCTGGACTGAGAGAGGATTGGGACAATAGGAAAGGGGGTACCCAGAGGTGGGGTTCCATGAGGTTAGACTTTGAGGATGGGATCGAGTAGGATCCTAGAGTGTAGGAAGGGTAGGAAGAAGGAAAGCCTGGCAGGATGGAAGGGAGCAGGGGAAGCGGGACTGCCTTCCCTTCAGGACTGGAGGGAGGAGCCCGCCTGAGCCGGGCTAAGGGCGGCTAGAGCCTGTCCCCGAGAAGGTGGGGCTTCCCCGCTGGGGACTGGAACAGAACCAACATTGTGAAAATAAAGATAGAAAAGCTTTGGGCAAAATTAACCCCTTACAAGGGAGGTGAGGCCCCCCGGAAGGGGAGGGATAGTTTAAGGGAAGGCGAAGAAGAGAGCCTAACTTGGAGGAAAAAGGTTCCGTCGCATTATGGGAGGAGCCGGAGCCGCGATTTTCTCATTGGCGGCGACCTGGCTTTTCCGTCACTCTGAACCCGCCTTTTCCTCTAAAGTGGCCCACAGTCCCGCCCTCTCTGCCAGGACTTCCTGTTCCCGGTAGCACTGGCTGGGGCTGAGCGGGGCGGTGGCTTAAGTGACCCTGGCTGCTGTGGCACCGCGCGCACCTGCGCCCGCCCCTGGAGGGCAGCGAAGCTGAGCCTGTCTCCAGTCTCAGGATGCCGGGAGACGAGGAGCGAGCCTTCCTAGCGGCCCGCGAGGAGCTGGCGAGTGCCCTGAGGTGGGATTCTGCGCAGTTATTTCCCCTGGAGCAGCTCATGCCGCTTCTGGCCACCTCTCTGCCACCAGCCGCCCGCTACCTGAAGCTGGACGCCGGACGCCTGGTCCGCTGCAACGCTCATGGGGAGGTGAGGCCAAGCCCACCCGGCGCACCATGGAAGGGTTCCTAGGCTCAGAGGCCAGGTAGGCTAGGCTCACAGCTCTGCTTTTCTGAATGCTCTTAGCCTCGAAACTACCTCAACACTCTATCCACGGCCCTGAACATCCTGGAAAAATATGGTCGCAACCTCCTCAGCCCACAGCGGCCCCGGTATTGGCGCTCAGTGAAGTTTAATAACCCTGTCTTTCGCAGCACTGTGGATGCTGTACAGGTGAAACCCTTGGGCCTTATCGGAGAAGGGGGCTAGACCCATGCTTGGGGTTGACCAAAAGGGCTTGAGGGTGTGCTGAGTGGGGGAGCACCCCTATTGCCTAGGAGGTCTGTTAGATGGTGACCCGGTCCTGAATGTGTGCCAGGGTGGCCGGGATGTGCTACGGTTGTATGGCTATACTGAGGAGCGCCCAGATGGATTGAGTTTCCCCGACGGGCAGGAGGAACCAGATGAATGCCAGGTTGCCATAGTCACACTAGAAGTGCTACTACTTCGCACGGAGCTCAGCTTGCTGTTGCAGGTGAGATGGCCTTCTGCTCCTAAGGTCTTTAAGTACTAGACTGGGAGCCCCACCTACTTCAAGGCACTTTGAAACCTCCCCATGCTGAGGAATTCTGTTGCTGCAGCAGTCTGGACGCTTCTGCTACACTTCTCCCACTAGAATGTTAGGGGATCAGGGCTTACAAGGAGAACGTTGTTCAAGGTGGGAATTCTTTTAATCTTGTTTGCAGAATACTCATCCAAGACAGAATGCACTGGACCAGCTGCTAAGGGACAGCGTTGAAGATGATGTAAGGAAGGCAGAAAGAGTGTGTTAAATACAGGGAACTGAGTTTAGGGGATTCTGTGCCCCAGCACTTGCCCATTCTCTGCTTTCTTTCTCAGATGCTGCAGCTTTCAGAGTTTCACCCCCTTTTGAGAGAGATTGTTCCTGGCCCCCTCCCCTCTGCCCCAGGTATTGTATGGTCCTTTATGGGAGAAAACACTAGACCGAGTTGATGCAGATTTAGGATTTTCTTTTGTCTTCTTGTATTTGTTTTTTTAAAGATGTATTTATTTATGTATATGAGCATTCTATTTGCACGTATGCCAAGGTGACAGAAGAGAGCACCAGCAGAAGAGGGCATCAGATCCCACTATAGAGGGTTGTGAGTCGCTAGGTGGGGGCTAGGAATTGAACTCAGGACCTCTGGTGGAGCAGCCAGTGCTCTTAACCACCGAGCCATCTCTCCTTGTATTTGTATTTTATTTCAAGAGATTAAAGCCCCAGCAACCATGGGTCCAGATGTTGTAAAGAATAAATAGTTTTGTGACTTGCCCAAACCCATAACAGAATTAAGTGTAGCTTGATCTTTTCTCCTTTAATATTAATTTCTAGTTGTGGGATGTGAGTGGGTAGATATGTGCGTGTAGGCACAGGTGCCATGGAAGCCAGAGCAACTGATCCCCCTGGGGCTGGAGTTACTGACAGTGGTTAGTTGCCCAAATGGGAATCAAACTGCAAGAGCAGTATTTAATCTTAACTGCTAACTCATCTCTCCAACTGAGTAACCTGGTCTTTGTAAAAAGGCTACTCTGGGGGTTGGAGAGATGGCTCAATAGTTAAGAGCGCCTCTTGCTCTTGCACAGGAGGTAAGTTCAATTCCCAGCATCTCCTTGGTAGTGCACAGCCATTCTTAACTCCAGTTCTAAGGGATCTGACCCTCATTTGAGTTCTATGACACATGTGCTACACAAAATAAAAAGTAAATAACTTAGAGGGGGCCAGACATGGTAGGTAGCTCACACCTTTATTCTTGGTACTGGGGAGGTAGAGGCAGATGGATCTGTGAGTTTGAGGCTAGCCTGGTCTACAGAACCAGTTGCAAGCCAGCCAGAACTACATTGTGGTGAGGCAGAAATAAAGGTGATGCTTGTCTTTCGGTGTCTGACTTGTTTTTCTCCTCCAGTTTCATCCATTTTCCTTTACATACGAGATTTTGTTCTTTGTAACTAATGCCCCAGCGCGCGTGTTATTACAGAAGTTACCTATATGTGTAAACGTCTTCATTCATCTGTTGATAGGAACATGAAGACTCCATATCTTGGCTGGCATATATATGCTTGCTAAGGTTTACTCTTGGTTTCATTTTTCCAGGCTCCACTCCTGGTCCCTGCTTCCTCTGTGGTTCTGCCCCAGGCACGCTGCACTGTCCAGCCTGTAATCAAGTCTCATGCCCAGCTTGTGACCTTTTGTTTCATGGGCATCCGTCCCGGGCCCATCACCTTCGCCAAGCCCTGCCTGGGGCCCACCAGACCACCAACCTAAGCTCTAGGTGAGAGGCTTTCTCTTCTTGGGAAGAGGGAAATTAAGAAGAAAAGTGAATGTTCCTTGAGTATCTATTATGTGCCAGGTTCTCTATTAAAGGGTGTTTTTTAGAGAACAGCCCTCTAGGAAGTTATAGACATAAACACTAAGCAAGCAGCCATCACAATAAGACAGATTGTTAGGATACACAAGTAGATAGTTGATGGATACAGTCTTGTCTGAAGGATTACCTCAACCAGTATTTTCGACATCTAGCATGATGTTAAGAGATTGCTCCCTGGAAGAAGTTGTCTATAATCCACATTAAATATTGAATCATATATGGGGATGAGAGCTTTCCAGACAGAACAGCAATCACAGAGGCCAGAGTCATATGTCATAACCTAGGCAATGGGAGAGGTAGGGGTGACAGGACTCGGGTACTAACTTCTACCTCAGCTGGCCATATCTGCTTTTCTCTTACAGTTTACCTGCCTCATCCCAACCACGGCCCCACTCCTCCTCCCTGGCCCTGGGAGATAGCTCTCTTTCTTCCCCTGACCCTGCAAATGCCTGTTTGCCCTGGCACTGTCCTACCTGTGCCACACTAAATGAGCCTTGGGCAGTATTCTGTGCAGCCTGTAGTCAGCCCAAAGGCTGCAAGGTGCCGGGGATAGAGGGTTCCCAAGCAACTGAGGCCCCGGAACCTGAGCCTGCACGGGATCAATGGGCTTGCCAGAGCTGTACCTTTGAGAATGAGGCAGCGGCTGTGCTGTGTGCCATATGTGAGCGACCTCGGCTGGCCCAGCCTCCCAGCTTGATGGTGGATTCCCATGACGCTGGTGTTTGCCAACAGTCCCTTAAGGTAACCCATCCCTGGCGTTCCCAGCTTGCCATTTGCTTGCTAACCCCAAGTTATTCTCTAAATTCATATCCTGTCTTCTTTTGGTTTCCCTAGTGTTTCTCTGTATGTCTGTCATGAACCTTCTTTACACAGTCAACAGGATAATTCTATCTTCCTTCCCAGCAGGAGGATACTTTGCTCTCCACTGCCCAGTCTCAGGTGTGGTACTGTGACCATTGTACCTTCTGCAATTCAGGCCCCGTCTGGGTGTGTGCTATGTGCAACCGAACCCGCAACTCCATCCCTGTACAGCCTGCCCTTCAGCCCTATCCCAGCTCTTTGGAAAAGGGACTCCCAAAGCCAGGGTCCTCACAACACCTCAGTTCCTCCCTGCCTGCTTCCTGTGGAGACCCAGAGAAACAACGCCAAGATAAGATGCGCAAGGAAAGTCTCCAGCTCGTGAGCATGATCCAGGTAACGACTGGGCCTGGGATGACATGGGGCTGAACTGTGGGGGAGGGAAGATGCCATAGATTGTTAATTAACATTCTGATACCAGAATATTAACTATAGCTGCCTCACTTTGAAAGCTTACCAAAGGGCAGTTAGCATGATGTGCACCGGTCATATGATCAGTATTTCCTAGCTGAACCTCTGTTGGTCAGGCTGAGTGGTGTTCTGTTCCTGATGTGCCTCTGCTGTTGTCTGGATGCGACTGTTCTTTAGGAAGGGGAAGCTGCAGGTGCCAGTCCAGAAGAGATCTTCTCAGCCTTGCAGTACTCGGGCACTGAGGTGCCCCTACAGTGGCTGCGTTCAGAGCTGTCCTACGTCCTGGAGATGGTGGCCGAGCTAGCTGGACAACAGGATCCAGGGCTCGGTGCCTTTTCCTGTCAGGAAGCCCGGAAAGCCTGGCTTAATCGTCATGGCAACCTTGATGAAGCTGTAGAGGAGTGTGTGAGGGCCAGGAGGAGGAAGGTACCATTATCCGGGGGGTGGGGGGGTGGGGGGGGTGGGGAGGGTGGCACATATTGAAGAGCACCGGAGTCTCTCTTGCTTGCTGTTTCCTTTTACCATCCGCTCACTGCTTTGAAATGCAGGTGCAGGAGCTCCAGTCCCTGGGCTTTGGGCCTAAAGAAGGGTCACTACAGGCATTGTTCCAGCATGGGGGTGATGTGGCACGGGCCCTGACTGAGTTACAGAGACAGCGCCTGGAGCCCTTCCATCAGCGCCTGTGGGACAGAGACCCTGAACCCACACCCTGCTGGGATGGGCTGGATAGACAGGTACTAGGAGTAGGCGAGGCCCTTGTATCCCACTTAAAGGAACAAGAAAAAACTGGGGGAAGAAGATTCTGGGGGACTGATAGCCACTGTATCTCCTCCTGAATCACACTGCAGAACCTGGTCAGACGCCTTCTGGCGGTCTACACACTCCCCAGCTGGGGTCGAGCAGAGCTGGCGCTGGCGCTGCTCCAGGAGACACCCAGGAACTATGAGTTGTTGGATGTGGTGGAGGCTGTGAGGCACAGCCAGGACCGGGCCTTTCTGCGCCGACTGCTTGCCCAGGAGTGTGCTGTGTGTGGATGGGCCCTTCCCCGCAACCGGGTAAGCCTCTTCCTACCTAGTGCGCCTGGGCTTAGAATGAGTGCTCCTGCAGAGCAGCCACCTCAGCCTGGAGGGCCTTGTCTTCTACTCTTGTCCATACACCACTAAAGCCTTCTGGTGAGGAACAGGAGCGCCCCGTTTAAGAAATGTTGAAACCTTCAGACATTGTATTAGTCAGCTTATGAAGAGAAAAGATTTGTTTTGGCGTGCCGTGTTTGTGGTTCTAGTTTTTCATGTGTTGGTTTCATTGTTTGGGGCCTTTGCTGGCACATCAGGTAGGATACGTATCAGCAAAGGCACTAAGCTCATGGCCAGGAAGTTAGAAAGGGAGATAAGGGTGCCACAGCCCTCTCAGGGCTGTCCAAATGACAGAAGACCTCGGCCCCTCCCAGGCACCCCACTTTGTAAGCTTGCTACTCCTCTCTGCTCACAAACCCTCTTCTCTCAACGCCTGTTGCCTATATATGCATAGGGTTATTTTGAAGTGAATCTCAAGCATCACATGGTTTTATCTATAAGTATTTTAATATATATCTCTAAAAGGTAAATATTTGAAAATATAACCACAAGCCAGGCGGTGGTGGCGCACGCCTTTAATCCCAGCACTTGGGAGGCAGAGGCAGGCGAATTTCTGAGTTCGAGGCCAGCCTGGTTTACAGAGTGAGTTCCAGGACAGCCAGGGCTACACAGAGAAACCCTGTCTCAAAAAAACCAAAAAAAAAAAAAAAGAAAGAAAGAAAGAAAGAAAGAAAGAAAGAAAGAAAGAAAGTATAACCACAATAATCATACCAACAGAAAGTAGCAGTTTTTTAAGATTTTTTTTTTTGTATGTCTGTGTATTTGTGTATGTCATGTGTATGTGAATGCCCATGGGGGGTCAAAAGATTTCAAATCTCTTGGGACTGAAGTAACAGCTATTTGGTAAGAGGTGATCTTAGATGAGCTGAGCCTCCTGCCTCCACGTTCCCAGTGGTAGGATTGCAGGCATGTGCCATCATATGACAAAGCACTGGGGGTTACATGCCTTCATGCATGCTTTATACCCAGCATAGTAATCTTGAATGTCATAATATCTAGGTGATAGAAACAAGTCTTTATCATATTCTGGGCTCTACTTAATCTAGGTCAAAGGTGGCAGTTATTCAGGTAAATACAATCTATCTCAGTCTGACTCCATGTGGTTTTGGGGTTTGATTGTGTGTGTGTGTGTGTGTGTGTGTGTGTGTGTGTGTGTGTGTGTGTGTACATGTACATTATATACGTGTGTGTATGTATGGTATATATACATATACATATATATATAATTGCCTTTCGCTTTTGGTGAAATGTAAATGCCTTTAGAGACACTGCTTTTTTTTAGATCTCACCATTACCAGCTGCCCTCCAGCCATCTTTAGACGTCTCTTACCTGCCTGGGATCTCTAGGCTTGAGTTTGCTCTCCTTCCCCACTTGATTAGACCTTGGTTTCTCAGTATACCCCTGAATCATGTTATTATTGTGTATCATGTAGATTACTGACCCTTCCCAGGGCTCACAGCAGATTCCCCTTTCCCTCTTCTCCCCTCCCACTATAGATGCAGGCCCTGATCTCCTGTGAGTGTACCATATGCCCTGAATGCTTCCGACAACACTTCACCATTGCCCTGAAGGAGAAGCACATCACAGACATGGTGTGTCCTGCCTGTGGCCGTCCTGACCTCACTGACGATGCACAGTTACTCAGCTACTTCTCCACCCTTGACATCCAGGTACTATGGCTGCTATGGTTTAAGTGGACTAGGCTTTGAACCAATTTCTACCCATCTACCACCTCTGCATCTTGTCCCCAGCTCAGAGAGAGCCTAGACCCAGATGCGTATGCCTTGTTTCACAAGAAGCTAACCGAGGCTGTGCTCATGCGAGACCCCAAGTTCTTGTGGTGTGCCCAGGTAAGCCTGGCAAACAGAATCAACTGTGGAGGGCAGGGGATGTTACCCGGTCGGGTCTTGAATAGCTTTATGCTCTTGTATACAGTGTTCCTTTGGCTTCATATATGAACGAGAACAGCTGGAGGCAACATGTCCCCAGTGTCATCAGACCTTCTGTGTGCGCTGCAAGCGCCAGGTGAGTCACAGTGTGAGTTTAGAAATGTTGCCTAAGCTGTTGCCAGGTACTGTATTAGGCTCAGGGAGTATATTGGCAGACAAAACAGTCATGCTCTCTAAGTGTTAAGGGCTGACTGGGGACCCAGAGAGATAATGCAGTCAGTAAAGTGCCAGATGCAGTCATGAAGACCCGAGTGCAGTCCCAGAACCTCTTCACACAAACAAACAAACAAACTGGAGAGAGGGTCAGGAGTTAAGAAGGAATTAAGAAGCCTGGCTGCTCTTCTGGAGGACCTGGTTCAGTTCCCAGCATGCACATGGCATCTCACACCTGGGTGTAACTCCAGTTCCCGGGGATCTCACATCCTCTTCTTGTCTTCTTGAGCACACATTCGGTGAACAGACATGCAGGCAGAACACACATACACATTAGATGAGGCTTTTGAAAGCTGGGTTAGAGCCAGTGAGCTGGCTCAACGGGTATGGGTTAAAGTTTTGTCACCAGACCTGATACCCTGAGTTCTTTTCCCAGGACCCACATAGTAAAAGGAGAGAACTGACTTCTGGTTGTTGTCTGATTATTGCTTTTAGTTTTAGTTTTTGTTTTTTGGGTTTTTTTTTTGTTTTTTTTTGTTTTTTTGTTTTTTTTAGATAGGGTTTCTCTGTGTAACCATGGCTGTTGTAAACTTTCACTGTAGACCAGGCTGGCCTTGAACTCAGAGATCTGCCTGCCTTTGCCTCCCAAGTGCTGGGATTAAAGGTATGCACCACCACTGCCTGGCTAAATAAATTAATTTTGAAAATAAAAATTTAATTTGGGTAGTGATGGCATGTGACTTTAGTCCCAACACTTGGGAGGCAGAGGCAGGCAGATCTCTGTGAGTTCCAGGGCAGCTTGGTCTACAGAGCTAGTTCCAGGACAGCCAGGGCTACACAGAGAAACACTCTCTTGAGCCCCCCCCCCAAGAAAAAAATAAAAGAGAGAAATTTAAAGCCAACTGTAGTGGAATACACTTGTAATTCCAGCACTGAGGGGTTGTGCTGACAGGTGGATCCCTCGACCTGCTGGTCAGTCACCATATCCTGCTGTGCGCTCCAGGCCAGTGAGATACCCTGTCCCCACAAGAGGTGATCCAAGGCATTATACCTTGGTCTCTGCACTCCATGCATGCATGGGTGCACACTCACACGCAGAGAAAACACAAAGCTTCCAAGGTGAGGAGTCAGGCTTGGAGAAGAACGTGGAGGAAAGGAAGAGAATGGACATAACTATACACTGTTAAGAAATGACTAGACGCTGAGCTGAGAGCAGCTAGATCCCTGAGAGCAAGAGGCACATGGTTGGAGCCAGATGCCACAAGAGGGCAGCCCTGGAGGCCAAGTGACTTTGTGTGTGGCTTTCATTTTGAGACTAAGCACAAAGAGTGACACTATCATTTGTCTTTTAAAAGGTTGGCTTGATACTAGAAACCTTGGATCTGTGTCACAGGACATAACCAAATGATACCTGTGGTCCTACCCTCAGACCTCAGGGTTAGCATGCTGGTAGCACCATGGAAGCTCCCTGAGACCTACTTTGAAAGTGAAGAGTGGGGTAGAGTGAGCAGGCTGTATTGGAGGATTGGACAGTTACCTGGAGTGAGGTGTTGCAGTGGGCACAGAGGTTTGGAAGGGTACAACCAAGTTTTATGGATGACTGTAGAAGTGTGGGGAAATGAAGAAGAGTGGCCCCCAGTTTTAGGATCTAAGTGAGTGGTGGCCAGCAGTGATGTGAACAAGCTGGGACCACTGGGGCAGACTAGTGCATGGGGCCTGAGCTTTCATCACAGCCGCCTTCCCTCCTGGCAGTGGGAGGAGCAGCACAGAGGGCGGAGCTGTGAAGATTTCCAGAACTGGAAACGCACCAATGACCCAGAGTACCAGGCTCAAGGCCTGGCAATGTACCTTCAGGAAAACGGCATAGGTAAGGCTACCCGACATAGTCTCTGCTCACAGTCTGATTGGCAGTAGCTCCCCTCTGGAGGGCCTGGGTGTTAAGGCGCTGCCCCTCACCCTGAGCTGCTGCCCTCACTTCACAGACTGCCCCAAATGCAAGTTCTCGTACGCACTGGCCCGGGGAGGCTGCATGCACTTCCACTGCACGCAGTGCCGCCACCAGTTCTGCAGCGGCTGCTACAACGCCTTTTATGCCAAGAACGTGAGTTCAGAGAGTGACCAAGCGAAGGAAAGGTGTGGGAGCTTGAGGGGTGGGGCCAGGGAACAGAGAGAGAGGTTAGGATAGAAAACATCTCTCTGGCCTCTTCCCTCCTTTGCTTGCTCCAGACTCTCCTCTCACGCCCATGCCCCCTTGCACAGGGGCTCTTGAGAGTCCAGGACCCCAACAGGTTCCAACTGCCTTCTCCTGTCTGGATTTTTACCAGAAATGCCCAGACCCTAACTGCAAGGTGAAAAAGTCCCTGCATGGCCACCACCCTCGAGACTGCCTCTTTTACCTACGGGATTGGACTGCTGCCCGGCTCCAGAAACTGTTGCAGGTCAGAGGTGGCCAGCCTGCCTTGGGTGGGCAGATTGCTAGGAGATAGGATACAGGCTGGGCAAGGGTGGAAAAGACTGAATTCTGGGAAGTGGGACAGTGGCTGGATGGAGGCAAACGATGTCCCTATCTCTACTTGTCCCTAGGACAATAATGTCATGTTTAATACAGAGCCTCCAGCTGGGACACGGGCAGTCCCTGGAGGTAAGTGTCAGACAAACCTCTAAAGAGAGGTAGACTGGGCTCCCATTGTGATGGGAAAGATGCGGGGGAGACTTGGGTCTGGGGTCATTTCTGTGCCCTTTTGCATGGTCATTAACCTCTTTGTGCTGGCTTCTTCCCATGAAATGAGGATAATAGCCACCTAATGGCTACGCTGTGTTGCCTAAGGGATCATTAAAACACTAGGCCATTAAGTGCTTGCTCATGTTCTCTAATAGTTCAGATTCGTTAGTTAACTCTTGAGTAATTACTGATACCTGCCAGTTGTTTTAAGTTTTAGGCTACAGTTTTGGGTTCTGTGCTGGTAACGAAAGATGTTGAGTAAGGTTCTAGCCTACCCTGCTCACCTTCTAGGTAGAGGTGAGACCTTTAGAGAATAAGTTGGCTGTGCAGGAGCTAAATAACAACAAGAAGAGCAGTTTTAAGAACATGTGACAGACCAGCCAAAGCTAGACACATGCGTGCACGCACACACAGAGCATGTGATTATGGACCATAAATCACTTTGGTGAAAAGTAGGGCAGTAAGATCTTCACCCCATTTCTCAGTCTCTGTGCCTCTGAAACTGTCTCCAAAGTGTAATGGAACTGCTCCTGTTCAAGCAGGATGTCCGGAGCTCAGAGCCCTCTCCCAACATGTACTCCTTCCTTCCTTCCTCTTAGGGGGCTGCCGAGTGATGGAACAGAAGGAGGTTCCCAGTGGGTTCAGGGATGAAGCTTGTGGCAAGGAAACTCCACCTGGCTATGCCGGCCTGTGTCAGTGAGTGCTTGCCAGAGCACGGGGCATGGAGTTGGGAAGAGGGCTGTCACATGGGTTGCTCAGGCAGTAAGGTGGGGGGGGGGGGTCTCTGGGGCCATTTGGTCCTTCACAGAGTAGGAGGGGGTGCCCACTGGCTAAGCGCATGGATGGGGAGTGGCAGGCAGCATAAGATACTAACACTGCCTGCAAGTATGGCAGGCATAGGAGCTAAGAAGTTTTGCTCAAGTAAGAATACCAATGTGGCCGGGCAGTGGTGGTGCACGCCTTTAATCCCAGCACTTGGGAGGCAGAGGCAGGTGAATTTCTGAGTTTGAGGCCAGCCTGGTCTACAGTGTGAGTTCCAGGATAGCCAGGACTACACGGAGAAACCCTGTCTCGAAAAACCAAAAAAAAAAAAAAAGAATCCCAATGTGTCCAGGACAGTCAAGGCCATTTAGACAGAGAAACACTGTCTCAAACCAACAAAATCCCAGTGTGGTCCAGTGAGACAACTGTGTATATTGGTAAAGGTAGTGCCAAGCATGGGCACCAGAGTTCTGTCCCCCAAACCCACATGGTGAAAGGAGAAAAACAACTTGGATAAGTTCACTGTGACAGGCATGCAGGTGGGTGCGTGCAACATAACAATAAAAACAAGGTGTTGGCACATGCAGTTAATATTAAACAGGAGGGTAAACACTCTGCTCCCTCATCTCCGCAGGGCACACTACAAAGAGTATCTTGTAAGCCTCATCAATGCCCATTCACTGGACCCAGCGACCCTGTATGAGGTGGAGGAGCTGGAGACAGCCATTATACGCTACCTGCATTTAGCTCCCCAGCCCGTGGATGGAGAGGATCTTCCTGCTTACCAGGCCAGATTGTTACAGGTAGTGCTGTCATGCCCAGCTTTTCCTCTGCCCTTCTAAAAGTCACCTGTGACAGTTTGTTTCTCCACTGCAGGTTTCCAATGTCATTATCCTCTGTCCTTTGCAGAAGCTGAGAGAAGAGGTACCCTTGGGGCAGAGTATTGCCCGCAGAAGAAAGTAGCTGAGGGCCGGGTCCTGATGGAACTTCCTGACCCAGCCCTCAGCAGCAGTTCCAGCACCAATAAAGAGGCATCTTATGGCCTAGGCTTCTTGGTGGTCCTTCTTCCTGGCCTCAGCATCTAGGGGCATTAGGGATTGGGAGGGGGTAGAAGGATGGAATCCTGTTGGAAGGGCCCCCTGCAGTCTACCATCCAACCACCCCTGGACTCCAGGCCAGGAAGAGATGAAACACCTCGGATGAACAAGAGACCCTCCACACCTAACCACCTGGCGTGGGCTCAACTTCCTCCTTTCCCTTCATTTACCTCGGCTGCTCTGTGAGAATCACCTAAAATATACCAAGCAGGCACTTTTGGGGAACACACATCAGTCTCCGGATCAGATCTGGAGCTAAACAGACATGGGGAGTGGTTCTGGGTGGAAGGAGGAGTCTGACCGAACCACAAGCCCTGGGTGATTCTGCTGCTGGAAGCTTCGGATGCTGCTTCCCTCTGGTGGTAGCCGCTTGCCCTGCAACTCAGACCACGTGATTTCTAGGAATCGGACCTCCCTGGAGGAGAACTGAAACTTAGGGTGGGGACTGTAGAAAGGGGAGGAGAGATCAGAAACAGCCTGGAACAAGCGGAGCCTGGGATGTCCTCGGTCGCTCAGGTAAGAGCAACTGTGCAGGGGAACCAGCTGTAAGCAATGAGCGGGGTCGGCTGAGGGTTTCCAGGGCCCTGTGCTACAGGGAGTCAGAGAGGCTTGTGAATCCGAAAGTAGGTTTGGTCTGAGTGAGACACTGATACCAGGCCTATGGACAGGACTGGAGGGACTGCTGCCAACTTAACAGTTGAGGAAGGTCCCTTGCTGGGCCTCAGGTGACCTATGTTTTTTGTTTTGGCCTCTGGCCCTGCCCACTTTTTCAGCTCCGCCCTTGCCCCCAGCTACTGCCCCACCTACCCTTCTAGCAAAGAGTGGGTGATAGTGAGGTGGTCAGTAGGCTGAGGAGATGCCTTAAGAGCAAATGTTGCCCCTGTAGAAGTGTGGGGTCTAAACAGTCTGTTACAAGGAACAGGTCATTAAGGGAATTCTCCCAAATAATACCTATCTGAAACTCTTCAACTTACTAAGACCAATGTCCGAGGCTTCCTTGCAGGTGTAGTAACTTAGAATATTAAGAAGAAATTTTAAGAGATAGTTTCTACCTCAGAGAATGTTTCTAGAGAGAAAAGGACATGGAAAGGTCTTTAGGGAAGGGCTGTTGCATGCCCCAGGCGCTTCCCAAACTGTTGGCTCTCCCTGGGCATGGTGGCACAGACCTTTGATCCCAGCACTTCAAAGACAAGTGGATCTCTTAAGTTTAAGTCCAGTTTGGTGTATATAGTGAGTCCCGGGCCAACCGGGATAACAGTGAAATTCTGTCTCAAAATTTAAAAATAGCTCTCATACATCCTGCTTCCTCTTCCTAGGATGGCCTCGGGCAAAGCACGCTGCACTCGAAAGCTCCGGAGCTGGATTGTGGAGCAGGTGGAAAGTGGGCAGTTCCCAGGGGTGTGCTGGGATGATACAGCCAAGACCATGTTCCGGATTCCCTGGAAGCATGCAGGCAAGCAAGACTTCCGAGAGGACCAAGATGCTGCCATTTTCAAGGTAGGAGTTCCTGAAGCCAACATCCCTTCAAGAAAAGGATGGTGTCTGCACTGGTGTGACTATCCCAAAACACTTTTGTCTGTCTGGGGTTTGGATAAAGGAAATAGAACCAACCATGAAAAAAGTAGAACCAACCATGTTTGGAGACACGTGGTCAAAAATTACTAAGGATTTCAAGCTGACAAGAACAGAATACAAGCAAACCCAGTGCAGGCTCATCTGATTCCAAGTCCTACACAGTTGCTCAGGCCACATGCCTGTGCAAGTCAGCCATTGGAGGGACAACTGGATTATGTAATACTTTCTTCATTTCATCCTTTACTAGGCTTGGGCACTGTTTAAGGAAAAGCACAAAGACGGGGACATAGGACACCCTGCTGTCTGGAAGACTCGCCTGCGCTGTGCCCTCAACAAGAGTTCTGAATTTGAGGAGGTTCCTGAGAGGGGTCGTATGGATGTTGCTGAACCCTACAAAGTATATCGAATACTGCCAGCAGGAACCCTCCCTAGTGAGTGTTCCCTTGCCCAACCACTCCTGGAAGGGGCAGGTTGACAGGGATAGAGATAAGAGCCTTTTGTGGGCTGACAGGCCTTCCTGGGCTCTCTAGTCCTGCCCAGCTTTTTGTTGCTTCAGATACTTATTCCCCCACCATCTTTGTAGAAGACCTAACGTTCTTCTACCTGCAACATTTCCACAGCCCAACCCCGAAACCAGAAGTCACCATTCAAGCGAAGTATCAGTTCTGTGTCACCAGAGAGGGAAGAGAATAAGGTAAGGAAGGGTATCACCGAGAACCTGGCACTCACTTACCCCTGCCTTCATGGTGCCCTTGACAATGAGAGTGCTCGGGAAGAGAAACAGGGAGGTCAAAGAGCAGGATGGTATAAACAAACAGAGGGGTGTGCCAGCCAGGGATGTTGTTTCTGTAGGAAAATGGGAAGACCAATGGAGTTATAAACCACTCAGACAGTGGCAGCAACATCAGCGGCCATGACGGCTGCAGCAGTAACAGCTGCAGCAGCAGCAGCTCTGAGCTAGAGGAAGGTACGGTACCGTCTCCCCTACTTCTGTATCTACTGCACATTTTCTCGGGCCCTTCAGTCCCTGAATGGTCGGTGCCTTTGCCCACCTTCCAGGAGCTGGCATAACGGAAGCTACCATTAAAGAGGACCCAGTGTTCATGGAGCATCACCTTCCTCTGAACTCAGGTTTGTGGCCTTTCTGACCCTTCCCTGTCCCCTTCCTCTTGGGTCTGCTTCCTCTGACCATGTCTGCTATGTCTACCCAGCCAGGCTTATAAGGGGGCCACCTTATCCTTGAAGAACCTCTTCTACAAATTGAACAGTCCATGAGGCCGATCATACTTTACAGAGCTTTTTAGACCTCAGGAAACACCTTAAGTACTTTGTTCCTTAAACAGCCACATTGAAACATTTATTATCCAGAGAAGTCCAGTCTGTGAGGCCTTCCTGTACACTGTGCAGCCACCAGCATTAAGCTCTGACAGGCGGGACTCCTGAGTGACAGGAGGAAAGAGTCCATGTGGAGAAGGAAGGCAAGACAGTCTCATAAAGACAGTCTGACCTCAGACTCACTGTATAGCCAAAGATGACCTTGAATTCCTGATTCTCGTAGGATTACAGATGTGTTACCATGCTGGCTCTAAGGGTTTATGCAGTACTGGGGACTGAACCCTGCCCTACCTGGGCTTGAAGCATGGTAGGCAACCATTCTTTCAGCTGAGCCACATTCTCAGACGAAAGGAACCTTCTCTAACTAAGAAGGAGCTGTCTCAGTCGTGCAGCTGTGTCTCCCAGTGCTTTCTTGGATTCCTGCTCTGGACCTCAGTTTTCTCATTAACAAAAATGCAGAAACCAAACTACACAGAACTTCACTTTTCTAAAGCCTTGTGTTGCTCAGGTTCCCTTGGGGAGAGGGCCTCTTAGCAGTCTTCGGGTTCCTCCTGCACCTAGAGCAGCTGTGTGTTTCTGTCCCCAGACTACTCGCTGCTGCTCACCTTTATCTATGGTGGACGTGTGGTGGGCGAGACTCGGGTGTGCAGCCTAGACTGTCGGCTTGTGGCTGAGCGCTCAGACTCAGAGAGCAGCATAGTGCAGGTGGAATTTCCCAAACCTGACCCACTGGAGCCTACCCAGCACCTGCTGAATCAGCTGGAGAGAGGCATCCTGGTGGCCAGCAATTCCAGAGGCCTCTTTGTTCAGCGCCTTTGCCCCATACCCATCTCCTGGAATGCACCCGAGGCCCCACCTGGACCTGGGCCTCATCTACTGCCCAGCAATAAGTGTGTGGAGCTCTTCAGGACCACCTACTTCTGTCGAGGTAAGGGTGTCCCAGCTGGGCACCTCAGCACCTCCCCTTCCTCATTATCCCCTGGGCCTGAGGTGGGTTCCCCTCTTTTCTCCCCAGAAGCACATCCTCATTGTACAGGGTCCCGGCATTGTGTGATAGGCATGCTGGGTGGCCATATGTTCCACTCTGGCAGTCTTTCCCTAGCCAAGGCTACGGCAGATGAGGTTCAACTGAAGTTCAACATATAGTGATGCATTTTGGGGAAGCAACATGGTTATGTGAATGTGTACAATTGAGTTCACACAGGTTTTTAAGCCTTGTGGCCATCTCCTCATACATTGTCACACACTGTAGGTGTCTTCTCCTAAGATTGTCCCTTCCCCTGTCCACTCTTGAGATTTCAGTTACAGCCTCTAAAATCTGAGCAGAGGAGTGGAGAGAGGAACATTGAGGACAGTGCGGGCGTCCCTAGGATCATGGTGTCTTAGTATTGGCAGAGTTAGTTGCTTAGTACCCAAGCAACAAAGGTAGGCAGGGCTGCTGCTTCTGAGGACTGCAAGCCTCTCAGCAGGAGCATCTGCTGCTGTAAACTGCAGGAAGGGGCTGCCTTTCCTGCAGCAGCAGGGAGAGCAGCTTAGTTCCTCTTTGCAGCTCTAAGCCACAGCTTCTGCTCTGGCTGCGGATGCCAGGCCACAGGTGCCCGTGCTACCCCATCCTGCTTTCCTTGCATCTGCCTTCCCAGGCACTTCACTCATGGTCCTCTATGTGGTTTTGGTTTTGCTTTTGAGGCAAGTCCTCACACCACTCTGGGTGGCCTGGAACTCACTAAGTAGATCAGGCTGCTTCAAGCATGGCAACTCTGCTGCTCCAACCTGAGTGCAGGGGTTACAAGCGTACACCACCATGCCTGGCCAACTGCCATGCCTTGCCTTCTTCCTTCCAATCTTTGACCCTTTTTCTTTCAGATTTGGTCCAGTACTTCCAGGGCCAGGGGCCCCCACCCAAGTTCCAGGCAACACTGCATTTCTGGGAAGGGAGTCCTGGCTCTGGCCAGACCCAAGAGAATCTTATCACAGTGCAGGTAAGTTCAGCCCCAGCACAGAGCTAGACGTGGATCTGTCTCAGATAACTCCCCCTGAGGGGAAGGGTCTGCAGGGTGGTGGCTGTCTCTGCACTGAGGTGCACTGAGGCCTGCTCCTCGCTTCCCTCTGTACAGATGGAGCAGGCCTTTGCCCGACATTTACTGGAGAGGATTCCTGAGGAGGAGAAGGCCGCCCTGTTCCTGGTACAGCACGCAGAGCACTCACCTGCCGCTCTGGCGCTCTGATCCTCGGGCTCCACTGAAATAGACTTGTTCTCCACACTGTTGGTCTGCTTGCTTTTGTCAGGATCCATACCACTGTGGGTTATCCAGCGTGGCCAAGAGAAAGTGCAAGGATAATCTTTATCCTTAAAATTTTATTTTGAGAACCAGACTTGTTGGTGAATCTCAGCACTAGGGAGACAGACCAAATGATTATGAGTTCAAGGACAACCTGGGAGAGACTTATTTCCTTTTTTTAAAGCTGTATCTTCTTTTATCTCTAAAGAACTGGAAAGTTCCAAAGGGTATGTTCTAGGAGGGAATTTTGCTCTCCTCCCAATCCCTAACTTTAAAGTTAAGCACTTTATATATATACACGTATATATACACATATACATATACGCATATGTATATATGTATGTCTATATATACGTATATATATTTTCCCTCAGTCCTCACTAGACTGAAATAAAATTTAGCTGGGTGAGGTAGTATGCACTCAGCACATGTGAGACAGGCAGGAAGATTGTGACTTTGAATTCAAGGCCAGCCTTGGTGACACTGTCTCCAAATAATAAGTAAAAGCTTACTAAGAGAGAGACCAGGATCTGACTTGTTAGGAGAGGGTAGCAGGGGTTATGGGGAATTGTAAAGATGGAGACTAAGGTACCCAGTATCTGGGCTCTCTATCTCATGGCGATTCAGATTCCTCTGCTTTCCTCTGCCCATAGGCATAGCCAGAATGCCACAGTCTCTAACACATGGTAATTCTGCCCCAGTCTCCTGTGTGCTGGGGTTCTGGGTATACACCAGCATACCTGGCCATACCACCATGCCTCTCTTTTCTCTTTCTTCCAATCAACCCTCCCCGCCCCCCTCTCTTTCAGACTTGACCTGGTACTTCCAGGGTAAGGGCCCCCCACCCAAGTTCCAGGTAACCAAGGTTGGGTTGGAGTTGATCTCTAAGAGAGGCACTGTCGCTTACAGGCAAACAGCACTGTAGCCACTCGGTGGTGAATGAGATTAGCCTCCTTACACCCATATGTTGAATACTTGGTCCTCAGTGGAACCATTTGCGAATGATTAGGAGGTGTGGTGGTGTTGGATGGGTTGTATCCCTGGCCATGGGCTCTGAGGTCTCCAAAGACCCTACGATTCCCAGGTGGCACACTCTCTCTGTGTCTCATGCTTGTAAATCAGATGTAAACTCTCAACCCCAGTACCATTCCTGCCTGCCTGCTGCTATGTTCTCTGCCATAATGGTCATGGACTCTAAACCTTTAGAAATGTGAGCCCCAAATTAAATGTTGTCTTTTATAAGTTGCCTTGGTCATGGTGTCTACTATAACATTAAAAGGTAACTAAGAGAGGCCAACTCATGTGAGAAAATCTCGACCCCACAGTTTTTTGCTGGGGGCTTCAAGAATGAGCCTAACTGGGGATGATTCCTAGACTAGAAGTCTAAACCAGGAGGAGACACTGAAACTCTGGTCCAAACCTCCAGGACATAAGAGGGGAGGAAACTTGAGGGAAGAGTACTTGTACTTCCTGTGTCTGCTGCTGCAGACATTGTGAGGACATGCTCGTCCTTGTAATCCACTTATATGAGTGAAAGGTATTGGATTCCTCTCTACTGAACCCCACGAAAGGCAATCTGGCCTAGGCCAGGGTGATGGTTCATTCCTATAATCCCAGTACTTGGGAAGTGGAGCAGGATCAGAATGAGTTTGAGGCCTGTCTGGGTTACATAGGATCCTGTGTCTGTTTGTTTGTTTGTTTGTTTGTTTGTTTGAGACAGGGTCTTACGGTGTAGCCCTGGCAGTCCTGAAACTCACTGTAGACCAGGCTGACCTGGAACTCAGAATGTGCCTGCCTCTGCCACCAAGCTGGCTTGACCCGTCTTAAAAACAAAAAGGATAGCCATGTTCTGGTGCACTGTTCACTGACACTTGACAGGGTTTCTCTCTGTGACTTTGGTGATCTTGAAACTCAGATTTGTAGACGAAGCTGGCTTACAACTAACAGAGATCTGCTTGTCTTTGCCTCCACAGTGCTGGGATTAAAGGTGTTTGCCACCACCGGCCTGTGCTTTTTATTGACTGACACTCTTTTTTTTGTTTGTTTGTTTTTTGTTTTTTGTTTTTGTTTTTGTTTTGTTTTGTTTTGTTTTTTGAGACAGGCTTTCTCTGTGTCCTGGCTGTCCTGGAACTCACTCTGTAGACCAGGCTGGCCTCGAACTCAGAAATCCGCCTGTCTCTGCCTCCCAAGTGCTGGGATTAAAGGCGTGCGCCACCACCGCCCGTCGTGACTGACACTCTTTAAAAAAAAAAAAAAAAAGATTTATTTGTTTATTATGTATACAGCATTCTGCCTGCATGTATGCCTCAATACCAGAAGAGGGCACCAGATCTCATTATAGATGATTATGAGCCACCATATGGTTGCTGGGATTTGAACTCAGGACCTTGGAAAGCGCAGCCAGTGCTTCTAACCTCCGAGCCATCTCCACAATCCCTTGATTAACACTCTTGTAATTCCATTTAACTTTGTCACCAAATGGGGAAGCTTTTCCTTCACAAAGCCTCTTTAACACCTACTATCATGACTTCCACCAGATCAGTTCCATTGTCACCTGCGTCACCTTCAGCATCCCCAGTCCTGCTCAGAACACCAGGTTTACTTTCCTTCTTGCTGGGGCAGAAGCCTGCAGAGGCTCACCCACAGGTTCATATCTAGATACTTAAACCCTTACAGGGCTTTGCCAGTCTTCCGTGCAGCTTTGTATGCTTCTGCCACCTTGGACTTCTCTTCTTCCTTCAGTCTGTTCTTTATCCCTCTGGGAAGCCGAGAGCAAACAAACTACCGCCTTAACAAAGGCAGACGCTGCTTTCGTGCCCTCAGCTTCCCGAAATCCCCCTTGAACCTTCTTTGTATCTGTTCTAAAGTACATCTTCGTCTTTCGTTTTTCTCTTGTACCCTACATCTAAGTCAAAATGGCAAATGTCATTCTTCCTTCATTTTTAAAAAAGATTTATTTATTTTATGTATATGAATATACTGTAGCTATCTTCAGACACACCAGAGAAGGGCATCAGATCCCATTACAGACAGTTGTGAGCCACCATGTGGTTCCTGGAATTGAACTCAGGAACTCTGGAAGAACAGTCAGTGCTCTTAACCGCTGACCCATCTTTCCAGCCCTCATTCTTCCTTCAAATGAGACTTTGAGGGGCTGGGCATAGTGGTGCACACCTTTAATCCCAGCACTCAGGAGGCAGGGGCAGGCAGATCTCTGAGTTCCAGACTAGTCTGAAGTACGTTCAAAGTAAGACTCTGTCTCAAAAAAGGGGGGGGGGGGCACAGGTGACAGTGGGGTAATTAGTGAGTAAAGGCCTCTTCTGCTAATCCTGAGATGCGAGAGGTTGATCCTAGGTCTATATGGCAAGAGAGAACCAACTCCCACAATTCATCTTCAAACCTCCACACATGCCCCTTGGTCCATGTGCACCCCTGCAATACACACAAAATAAAGCATAAACGGTGTGTGTGTGTGTGTGTGTGTGTGTGTGTGTGAGAGAGAGAGAGAGAGAGAGAGAGAGAGAGAGAGAGAGAGAGACTGAGATCTGATTCCTGTGAAAATATAACATGCTGCATGTTGCAATAAGAACAGAAGCTAACATTAAAATGTCAGTCTGGGGTTGGAGAGATGACTCAGTGGTTAAGAGCCTTGTCTGTTCTTCTAGAGGTCCTGTGTCCACTTCCCAGCAACCTTGTGGTTGCTCCCAACCATCTATACTGGGATCTGATGCTGTCTTCTGGTATGTATGTGTACATGCAGATAGAGCACCTACATATAAAATAAATAAATCTAAAACAAAACTCAGCTGGAGCACTGAGAAGGATGAAGAACAGGGCCTATAACTGGGTGTGTGGCAACTAAGCTAAAGGCTCTGGGCCAGTGATGGCAGGACAGCTGCTCCTCCCCAAAGCCTTTGAGGACTATGTGTAAGGCACTTACATTGTTGCTTCTAAGGCAGCTAATTATGACATCCAGAATAGCGAGGAAGTTAGATTTCATCTAACAAGCTTCTACCTAGGAGACCACCTTAGACCACTCCAAAGACAAGGAGCTAAGTATGGGTAACCAAGAAAGGCTGGAGATCTTATCTTTGTGGTTGTGATAGAGGTCACACCATGCCATGGCAAAGGTTCAAGCTGATCCTGTAACTGTTAGAACAGAGACACAAGAGTTTGAGGCCAGCCTGGTCTACAGAGTGAGTCCAGGACAGCCAGGACTACACAGAGAAAACCTGTCTCGGAAAAACAAAAAAAACAAAAACCAAAAAAAAAAAAAAAAGAACAGAGACACAAGGATGGAAGTAGTAACGCTGGCCAGGTGACAAGTGGCAGCAGATAGTCAAGGTCAGCAAGTAACCAAGTACAAGTCAAAGACCAAGAGAAGGGACCCCAACAACTCCTACCTGGGTGGGCAGCCCAGTATTATCTCCCTGACTGGGCCAAGCAGATATGCACAAGCATATTTGTTCTCCGTTGGCCACCCCAGTGATGTCTGTCCCTGAGAGCTAACCACTCTCAAGCGATTACCTCATCTTTCATCCAGTTTCTGTTACAGCCCTATAAGAGTCCTAGACAAGAAAATTCAGTGGCTTTTTCTTCCCTTAGAGTCCCTACCCACTCTTAACTTCTCTTTTTGTTTTGAATTGTATTATGTGTACGGGAGTTTTTGCCTGCATGTGTCTGTATACCACATGAGTGCCTGTGGAGGCAAGTAGCCTCCAAGACATCTCTCCATCCCCAATTTTCTGTAACCTTAAATAAGCTTGTTTCTGCCTTACATTCTCCACAAGAGTCTACCACTGTCTCAGCTTGACCTTGGAGGTCTTTGAGTGTCTGACACCTTCGGAGCTTGAGCCAAGAATAACTAGACCAAGAAAGATCCTGTTGTTCTCAAAAACCCTTCATCAGTTCTACTCTTGGCACATGGAAGTCATCATTGTCTCAAATCTCTTCTTGCTGGTTCTTTTCCAATTGTCTCTGTTCTCACCCTGGCCTGCCTTCAGCCTGTTCTCAGCACAGTACAGAGACCTCTTAACACTCCTCTGCTCATTTGGCTCCTGTGCTCAAGGCCCACCTCGGCTCCCAACTCCCTCAAGGTAACAGCCAAGATCCTGAAAATGACCCCCAATGTTATCCAGCCCCCGGCTTCCTTCCTAACCCCATCCTTCCCCACTCTTGCCCATACTGCTTTGCTCCAGGCTCCTTGAATGCACTAAACATTGCTACCTCAGAATTTCATTTGTTCTTTTGCCTGTCATACTGTTCCTTGCTGGCTGGAGGTGCAGGCCTTTAATCCCAGTTCTGAAAGTACAGACAGGATCTCTGTGAGTTCAAGACCAGTCTGGTCTACGGAGTGAATTCCAGGCTAGCCAGGGCTACATAGAGAGACATTGTCTCAAAAATCCAAACACTAATGATAATATAATCATCCTTCAGGCAGTCACATGACCTGTCCCTTCTTTTTAAAATCCCACCTCTTTAGAGTACCCTTGAATATCCACATTAAGTCACCCACATCTTCTCATGGTCCTTCTCCCGTTCCCCATTTAACCTTATTTTTTCTTTTTAATTTCTATTATTTTTAATTTGTGTATATGTGAGTGTGTATGTAGGGGTGTCTATGTGCTGATGAGCAGAGGTCGTACGAGTTGGGTCCCCCTTAAGCTGAAATTACCAACGGCTGATGGCTGTGAGCTGCTTAGTGTGGGTACTAAGAATCAAACTTGGATTCTCTGCAAGAGCGTATGTGGTTTTTGTTGGTGTTTTTTTTTAAAGACTTATTTATTTCATATATGAGTACACTGTCAGACACACCAGAAGAGGACATCAGATCCCATTACAGATGGTTATGAGCCACCATATGGTTGCTGGGAATTGAACTTAGGACCTCTGGAAGAGCAACCAGTGCTCTTAACCACTGAGCCATCTCTCCATAAATACTAAAATTAAAACTGTACAATGCCGCCATTTCACACACTTGGATTTACTTATCTCTCCTCCCCACCCCCTGAGAAGAGGGAACAGGATGTTTCTTGTATATCCCCAGTGGTTTAGAGACACATTGTAAGTGCTTGTTGAACTGAATGGATAATGGCCAGATTGCTTTCTGTTCTGTACATATCTCCTGAGCCTAAAAGTAGGTGTGGAGCACCTTGTACCTTCTGGTCAGGGACAACACTTTATCTCAGAGCAGCAAACTGAAAAAGTGACACTTATAGCCACCAAAAGTTCGGTGACTGAAATAACTTGCTCTGTGTAGGTATCAGTGTAGCCAAGCACAGTAAGATGGGGCCTGGGACACTAGAATTCAAGACAGCAAAGTCCAACCAGGCTCTCAGGAGCTGTGTGGTCTATGAAACACAATGGGTTCTGCTCTCCCCCACCTGTCAGGATGGGGCTCAGGGGCCAGGGGGTGGCACACATATTTGATCGAAGCACTTGACAGAGGCAGACAGATCTCTGTGAGTTGGAGGCCAGCCTGATCTACAGAGCAAGTTTGAGGAAAGCCAGAGCTACACAAAGAAACTCTGTCTCGAAAATGAAAAAAAAAAAAAAAGAAAGAAAAAAAAAAAAAGGGCTCGGGCCAAGTGACTCAATCCCTGTGTTATGTTTAAGTGTGTGTGTGTGTGTGTGTGTGTGTGTGTGTGTGTGTGCGCGCGCACATGCATTTTTTTGTACTGCATTCATGCAAGAGCCCAAGGAACTCAGAAAAGGGCATCAGATCCTCACCAACTAGAGTTACAAATGGTGGTGAGAAACCTTGGAGAAAGCAAATCTGGATCCTCTGCAAAGGAAGGTGTGCTCCTAACAACTGAGCCATCTCTCTGCCTGTGTTTGGGTTTTGTTTCTTTGACAGGGTCTCACTATGTAGCACTGGCTGTCCTGGAACCATGTAGACAAGGCTGGCCTTGAACTCACAGAGATCTGCCTCTGTCTCCCTAGTGCTGGGATTGAAGAGCATGTACCACGTCCTGCTCACTGTATTTATTTTATTTTATTTATTTTTTGAGACAAGGGCTCAACTAGCCCAAGCTGAAATCACTATACAACCCGGGGTTGGCCTTGAACTCTGGCAGTCTTCCTGCCCCAGTCTCCCTCTCAGTGCTGGGATTATATATGTATGAGTCACTATACTCAGCCTCTCAATCACTTTTGGCTATGGCCATGTATGTTGTAAATATAGGGCAACTAAAGGTGACAAATACTGTACTTAGCTAGAAGCCAAACGTACTGGAAAAATTCCACCCTACTCTCAAGAGCTCCAGACTGAGGGATAAAGGTCAACTCAATTGCCACAGAACTGAGTCTTAACATCAGAGCCTAAGTGAGGTGTGGTGGTGCATGCTTTTAGTTCCAGCACTCGAGAGGCAGAGGCAAGTAAATCTCTAAATGTGGGGCCAGCCTGGTCTACAGAGCAAGTTCCAAGACATCCAGGACTACACAGAGAAACCCTGTCTCAAAAAACAAACAAGCAAATAAAAAAACAAAAGAAAGGAAAGAAGAAATTAAGAGAAAAACAATATGCATTTTCTTTGAATTCTTGGGTTTTTGAGCTAGGCCTCATGATGGCCCAGGCTGGTGTGAAACTATAAGAAGAAGGCTGTCCTTCATCTCCTGCCCTTCCTCCCAAGTACCAAGATTACAGGGGTGCACACACCTATATTTTTTGTTTTGTTTTTGGTTTGGTTTGCTTAGTTTTGAAACAGGGTCTCACTATACAGTTCTGGCTAGCCTGAAACTCACTGTGTAGACCGTTATGGCCTCAGACTCACAGGATTTGTGGAACTCTGCCTTCCAAGTGCTTGGATCAAAGGCTGTTGTTGTTGTTTTCCTTTCTTGCAGCACTGAGCTGAGCCCAGGGCTCAGCTCATAATATGCCAGTCAGGCACTCTACTACTGAGCTACACTTCCACAATTCCAGCCTGGGTTTTTCGTTTTTTCTTTTTTCTTTCTTTCTTTTTTTTTTTGAATGTTTTGTAAATGTCCTTTTTTTTTCTTAAGATTTATTTTAATGCATACAAATACACTGTCACTGTCTTCAGACACACCAGAAAAGGGCATCGGATCCCATTACAGATGGTTGTGAGCCACCATGTGGTTGCTGGGAATTGAACTCAGGACCTTTGGAAGAGCAGTCAGAGCTCTTAACTGCTGAGCCATCTCTCCAATCCCCTCATTTTTCTTTCTTTTTTTCTTTCTCTCCTTCTTTCTTTCTTTCTTTTTTTTTTTTTTTTTTTTTTTTTTTTTTTTTTTTGAGACAGGATTTCACATTTCACTCTCTTTCTAACTGGACTGTAGACCCAGTCTCAAACTCCAAGAGATCCTCCTATTGCTGAGATAAGTGTTATGCCCAGTTCACAAGACCCCCAAGACACCACCAGGGACCCCAACTCAGATGCAAGTACATGAGAGTCTTTATTCAAGCTCCCGCTTGGGCCACAAACCTTCCTGATGAAACAGGAAGGAGAGTGACCCCAGCTCTAGTTGAAGGGGGGTATAAAGGAAAAAACAGGAATCTGGAGTTTCGAAGCCTTGGCATTACATGAGAGGGTAAAGGAATGTTGGTCTCCCAGAGCCCAAGGGTGGGGGTCATATCGCTTCAAGGACAGCAGACAGTAGCTTTTTCCAAGGACAGCAGCTTAAAAGAGTTTATTCTGCTACCTCAGTCCCTTCAAAAGGTGTGTACACTACTGTCCTCTGTTTTTGCTTATAGCTAGTGTCTAACTTGCCTAGGCTGGCTTTGAACTTGCCTCCCTTCCAAGTAGCAGCTGAGGTGATAGGAGTTTGTAGTTACAGCCCCGTTGGCTGTTTCCTTTCTTGTTGAATAAAAGGCCACCTTACACTGTTTCTTGCACTTAACACAGCACAGACCTTTCCTGGGCACAAAATTGGGTTGGTGAAAGTTAGGAGTAAGGACAGGTCCTATCCTCATGCAAGGTACCTTCCCTTCCATCTCTGTATCACAAGCAGCACCAAGGCATCTGCCCTTTACATGACCCCGGCTCCTAAAAGATACTTTGTTAGCGGTCTCCGGGGAGAGATTGGATTTTCTCCCCGTTTATTGGTCAGCTAAGCACCTTGGAGAAGTCCCTGTTACTACCCGAGAGAACGAGAGCCCGTTGGCCAGGACACCTCACAATGCCCTGGTAGCGCTCAGAATTCTTGTGATTGGCTGGCGACTATTCTCCAAAAGCCTATGGCCTGGAACTGAATTTTGCTGCCTAGCACCAGGACCCTCGGAGCGCCTTCTGACGCGGCTCCTCATTGGCTGTCTTGGTGCAAAGCCTAGTCCCGCTGGGGGGCGACCGGACCTAGAGCAAGGTCCAGAAGCTCGACGACGACCGAGACGACGACGAGACAACGACGAGGTGTCGAGCTTGAGGAACGAAGAAGGCCTCTTGACCAGGAGAAGACTCAGTCTTCCCTGAATATCTGTTCTGTATCTCTGCTCGGGTTTCTTTTGGAGCTCCGCATCTCTGCCTGGACAGAATCCTGAAGGTAAGTCTCTCATACGTGCGAGATGTGGAGACCTTAGGGATGGCCGAATGAGGAGGTGCCTAGCTCCTGTGTCTCTGGTTATCCTCTAATTCAATTCCAATAGTCGGTCATCTTACTAATTGGGCTTTTTGCATCCACATCTACCACATCCCCCATCCAAATTCCTACTCTTCAATGGTGCTGGAAATCTCGTGTTCTCAAGAATTTGGACTGAGATCCAAACGGGATTGGTGCAGAGAGTGAACCCCAGAGCGAAGATGTTCTACTATCCTAACGTGCTTCAGCGCCACACAGGCTGCTTTGCCACTATCTGGTGAGCACAGGGCTGATGACTATGCCAGGAGCTGAGGTAGTGGAATCTCACCTTGACGAGCCGTACCTGTCCCCACCCCTCCAGGCTTGCAGCAACCCGAGGCAGCCGTTTGGTGAAGCGTGAATACCTAAAAGTGAACGTGGTAAAGACCTGGTAAGATCCAGAGGGGGAAAAAAAAAAACGGGAGGAATCTCTGGTTTGGCGCTTCCGGTTTTTGAGTGTTGCATTGATCAGAGCTTTTTGTTCTCCCAGCGAGGAAATCCTCAATTATGTGCTGGTAAGAGTGCAACCTCCGATGCCAGGGCTGCCCCGCCCCCGCTTCTCCCTCTATCTCTCCGCCCAGCTTCAGATTGGTGTGATAAGGGTCTACTTTCAACAGTGCCAGTACCTTGTGGGTAAGGCTAGAGACTCTAGAGGTGGGCTAGATCTGAAGGACCCACGGCTAAGTTGTTTATTTTATTGTTCTCACCTACAGAAGACATCCAGCATATCCTAGAACACCTACACCGTGCCCAGCTGCGGATTCGCATTAATATGGAGGAGGCTGACTTGTGAGGCCCTGGAACGGGCATGCATGCAGTGTGTGTGTGTGTGTTGGGGGGGCGGGGGCAGAGAAGGGGAGAGGGCATCGAACGCATGTGGAGGTCAGAGGACAACCAATAAAGTGGGCTCTTTAGTTCAAATTCAGAGATGAAGTTAGGGACTGTGGGTTTACCAGCTGAGCCGTCCCACCCACCCTCAGCCTCTGTCTTTTACATCCCTTGTTCTCTCCCAGACCCAGCTTGCTTCTTCCCAACTGCCTGGCCATGATGGAGATGCTGGAAGATGCCCCAGAGCCCTTTTTTGGGATGATGTCTGTGGATCCTAGACTTCCCAGTCCTTTTGATATTCCTCAGGTAGGGCTCACTCCCTTAGAACCCCTCAAAAATCGTGAGATAACAGCGTAGGAGTCAGAGGTCCTGAATTCAAATCCCAGCAACCACATGGTGACTTACATGCAGATAGAGCACTCACATACATAAAATAAATAAATCTTTTTAAAAAAATCTCAGGGAGGAGAGCTGTCAAGTTTAAGCAGGACAGGGCTAGAGCCATGGCTCAGTGGTTCTAAGTGTGTCCTGCCTTGCATAGGTCAGGACTTCACTACCAGTCTTCAGCCACCTATAACTCCAGCTCTAGGGATCCAACATCTATTGCCCTCTTCTGACCTCCAAGGGTGCATACAAACATACATACATAAATAAAATATTTAAAAACAATTTTTTAGGCCAACCTAGGCTACACAGTAAGACCTGTCTCAAACACAAATAAAGAAAGCTAGAATTCCAAGAAAAAAAAAATAGAGAGAGAATGCCAGATCAGTGTCCAGTGTGCACTGAATGTTTGAAGAGAGGTCACAGAGGACTGAAGCTGAGACCTATCTTTTGTTCCCAATTTCTTCCCAAAGATTCGACACCTTTTAGAGGCTGCAACCCCAGAGAAAATTCCTAAGGAGACCCTTCCTGAAGCCACGCCAGAGTCCAGGAAGCCTGGTTAGCAGAGAGAACCTTGCTGTAGGAAGGCACAGAATCCCCAAGGGCTGGAAAAACAAAACAAAACAAAACAAAAAACACTTAAAAAAAAAAAGCCAGGCCCAGTTGGCCCCAGTGATCCACATCTGTAATCCCATTTCCTTGAGAAGCTGAGATGGGAAAACCGCAAGTACAATACATACGTGGCTTAAATACTGAGTTCAAAGCCAGCTGAGACTGGCTAAGGAAATCATTTTGACATTTACTTAAAAAAAAAAAAAAACATCCCAAGTAGACACCAGTAATCCCAGGACTCAGAAAGTGGAGACAGAGCCAGACATGTTGGTGATGTATTTAGTCCCAGCACTGGGGAGGCAAAGGCAGGCTTATCTGAGTTTGAGGCCAGCCTGGTCTACAGAATGAGTTCCAAGATAGCCAGGGCTATATAGTGAGACCCTGTCCCCAAAACAAAAAAGAATATTTGCTGGTAACTTGCCTGGATCTGGCTCTTGGTCTCCAAAGTCCATGTCTTTGCCCCAACAACTTAGAAAGGCCTGGTAATGACTTTCCTACCCTTCCAGACAGGACCTTGGCCACTGTACAGTCCCCTGAGGTCATCACCTTACAGGAGGCAGAGCCTATCCGCATGCTGCGGATTGAGGTGAGTTTCCTCTTAAACGTGGGGTTCCATCCAGCCTCATTGCATCCCTGTGCTTCTGCCTCCTTTTCATGTCCCCAGTCTGTCCCTATAGACCCAAGGGGCTTCTTTAGGCTCACACTCCAGAAATCCCCTCTTTCCTTCTCCGTAGGGAGAGCAGGATCTCCCAGAGATCAGTCGAGGAGACTTAGACCTGCTGATTGCAGAGGAAGATGATGCCATATTGCTAGAGGAACGTCAGAGACGCAGGCTTCTCCGGCGGCGGAAGGCTTCTCCACCACTGGATGGTCAGATCCCTGTACTGCCAACCTGGGAATGGACAGTGTCCTGTCCTCCTGTCTCCTAATCTGATCCTCTCTCTGCAGAACCCAAGGAAGAACCCCGGGCCCTGGAAGGTGATGGTTTGGTCCCCCTACTCTCGCCTCCAGCTCCTGCACAGTAAGAGCAAGAATCCCTGGACCAGGTAAGGGGTCATTGCTGGGAAGGGTTTCCTTATCTGCCTATTTCCCCTCAGGGTTGAAGGGATACGTGGAGAACCACTTCCAGGACAGGTCTTCCCTCCTGAGGTACAGAAGATGACAGGCTGGGAGCCTGGAGTCCTCCTCACTGGTAAGTGGCTATCACTGGGTCCTTTGAGAACCCTTGCACAGTAGTAGAGACAAAAGCCTATACCTGCACCTTCTGAAGGAGACCGTGGGTGGTTTCTTGTACTGGTGGCTGTGAGAGTGAAGGCTAGTCTAGTGTGTAGCCCAATCACTCCAGAAGCTGGGGCTCAGGCAGAACTGCTATAAACTCAAAGCCAGCTTAGGCTATAGTGCCAGACCTTGTCTTAAAAAAAAAAAAAATAGTGAGGGGGCTTGTGGGTATTGTTGCAGAGGTGACCCCACCTCAGGAGCTGCGTCTGCCTGCCCCACCGAGTACAGAGGTGAGTAGGTTCTTCCCCAAGCCGCCTCCTTTTTATTTTCCCCTCTTATACCCTTGTCCCGAAGCCCAGGGCTATTACTAGTGTACAATGCCAGATCATGTGGCCTCACTTCCCAGTAGATGTAAGCTTGAGTAAGGACCTTACCCAAGCTTCTTCCCCAGACAACTGAGGAGAGGCAGAGTGTGGGCCCACAGGGAGTCTACTGGGAAAAGGGACACCAATCTGACTCTTGCCTTCCCTCCTCCAGAAGAGGCTCCCGGCTCTTCAGAGGCCACCTCGCCGCCGCCGCCGCCGCCCCCGTCGCAGGCGCCAGCTATTATTCTGGGACAAGGAGACCCAGATCTCCCGGGAGAAGTTTGAGGAACAACTGCAGACTGGGGTTCACTGTTCGGAGTATGTGAGTACAGCCCAGGTCTCCCTAGGGAATAGAGGGGATGCAGGTCTGGCTGGACTTCTGAATTCCTAAGAACAATGGGAAGCTGACAAAAAAAAAAAAAAAAAAAAAAAAAGGCCCTGTTTCCTAGAAGCGAGGGTGTGAGGGACTGCGTACAGACACCAGGCTACCACCTAGTCCTTTGGCCTCTAATACTATAGGGCGGGTCTTGAGCCTGAACACAGGGGAAGGGGCTCTGGGGACAATGTATAACAAAGGAGGGGCACAAAGAAAGGGCTCTCTCATAAAAGGGCCACTGGCCTTCCACCATCTTGCAGCCAGTAGTCCAGCCTCCAAAGAGGATGTTCACAAGCCCAGCAGAGCTCTTCAGAACCCCGACTCTCTGTAAGAATGGTGACAACTGGGGCAGGTGGGAGCCTGAGAACCTGGAGTCCTCAGTCTTATGACTGAAACCCATTTCCTTTGTTGTCAGCTGGCTGGTTATCCCCAGAACTACTAGCTTTATGGACCCACTGTGCTCAGGTCCCCCCAAGAATGCTCAGACAAAGACCACAACTGGAGACTGAAGAGACAGTGGAGGAAGAGAGAGCGGCAGACCAGGAAGAAAGGAGAAAGACTGAAGCCCTGAGTGAGATTGAGGTAATACCTCCACTGTCACCCTAGTCCCCCGCCCCCAGGCCCTGGTGAGCTCTGACTTCCTCCTCATGTGCACCCACTTGCTCTCCAGACTGAGACCCTGACACTCTGGTGCTCTCCCACCTGCAGGTTCTGAGGGAGGCCCAGGAGCCCAGCGGTCCCCTCATGCTGTCTTCAGGTGAGTCCTTGTACAGCAGGGGAGAATGGAGACTGTCCTAACCAGTCTCAGGAAGCTAGCACCCCAGCTGCTGAGGCCATTCCTAACGCTGAGGGAGCATGCAGGACATGAAGTGTAGGCGTGATTCTCCGGCACTCCTGCTTTGTACAAGTCTAACCTAGGCTCCAAAATCTGAGGGGAGCTTGGTAGTCCTGGGGATTAAACATCGGACTTGTCCTGTCAGGCAATGCCTCACCATTGAACTACATCCCTAGCCTGGCTACAAGGTCCCCATTCCTCAGAGGCAAGCAGGCTCCTTCAGTGCTCTCTCCCTCAACAGAGCTCTCCCTAGAAGCGGCGGAAGAGGAGAAGTCTCGTACTAGCCTCATCCCCCCAGAAGAACGGTGGTAAGCATCCTGGTGGTGCAAGCTCACACCCTAGAGGCCCTGCCTCTGTCACTGTCATGACTACCTCCCTCCCTGCTCCCTTTTGTTTCCTAGGGCCTGGATGGAGGAGGGGCAGCCAGAGCCCCCTGTACTGCCCATGCTGCCTGAACTTCCTGAAGTGCCCATGGAGATGCCCCCAGGGCCTGAACTACTCTCTTCAGAGGCTGTGCTTAGGTATGAGGGAGGGCTCCCTCTAGGGGTAGGACTAGGCTGTTACCCCAGTTGACAATCCATCCCTGCAGGGCAGTAGCACAGGAGCTGCAGGCCAACAGGGAGCCCACCTTCAGCAGCCTGGTGCCCCCTCTCAGCCCCCGAAAGTTGGCTTCTCGGGTCTTCTATCTGCTCTTGGGTGAGTGTAGATACAGGAAAGCAGGTCGGGCAGGCCAGAGACTGCTATGGCACACTATAGGTACTATAGTGACCTGCTTTCTTTTCTGACCAGTGTTGTCCACACAGAAGATCCTTCTTGTGGAACAAGAGAAGCCATATGGATGCCTCCTGATTCATCCTGGACCCAAATTCCCCTGAGCAAGTTCATTAAACCATAACCTGCCTCACTGGAGTTTGCCTGTTTTTTTGTTTTTTTTTTTTAAAGTTTATTTTTAATTTTAACTTATGTGTGTGTGCCAGCCAGACGTGCAAGTGAGTCCTCTGGAGTTCAAGGCAGTCTGAGCCATCCAGTGTGGTTGGACTGCACTCCGTCTTCTGCAAGAACAGTATGCCCTCTTCAGTGCAGCACCACCCCAGCCCCTCCCTTCCCTGTTTCAGTTCTGAACACATACCTCTAGCCTTTGCGCAGAGAGCTAGTGTCCAAGCAGAAGACAAGCCGCCTTTATTATAGTATGATGCCACAGCTCTGCTTGTAATAGATCCAGACCCAGAGACACCCCTCTTAAAACAGCACGGTTGGCTTCCAATGGATAGAGTCTTTGGTAAGGTGAACTTGACCAGGGCTGACTGACAGTCTTCGGACCCCCGGCCCAGCTGTAGCCTGTAGTCTTAAGTGAGGCCCAGCAAGGCCTGCAGTTCCTGAGCTTTATCCTCTGGCAGAGAGCCCAGGGCTGTGTGGAAGCTGTCGGTGTGCTGCTTGGCCAGGACCGTCAGGAGAAGCAGCAGTGCCGCCTTGGTGTCTGGGTAAAGTAGAGAGAGGGCCTAATGAAGGACCTGGTTCCTATGCCCATACTGCCCCAGGCTCGTTGAGCCCGGCTTGCCCCCACTCTCCCTTGCCCTTAGCTATCTATGAATGTCAGCCTCACCTGGCGGGATCCTGTTGTCTGGCAGGATCAGGCTGCAGATGCGCAAGAGCTCTGAAGTCACATCCACAACCTATAGAAAAGGACTGGTCAACTGAGGCAGCGACAGCTGGGCTTAGAGCAGGTGGTTGAAACCAAGCACAGAAGCCTGAGGTTGTTTGAACTGACACCCAGCACATCCGGAATAAAGAAACATGATAACAAACTCTTTTTAGAGATTAAGATGTGTAACCAAAGATGTCAGCTTTAAGACCAAAATCCAAAGACTCCAACACATACAAAAAACCCAAGACAAAAGGTAACGTAAGACCCCGGGCACAGGTCCCAACCTAGGCAGCTTGAATGTGCAAGATCATTCCCAAAGCAGACCAATCTATGATGGGTGGTGGGCAGCATCCAGGGCTCCCTAGGGAATAGTTTTCCTATCCCTGACCTAGGAAGTCAGCCTAGGAAAGTTGTGATTACTGGTTTAGCCCGAGAGAAGAGCCAGAGAAGCCCCAGAGAAACACATCATCAGACTTTATGGCAACTCTGTGGACAAAAAGGAAAAAAAGCTGACTGAGGCTGTAACTCAGTTGGTAGAAGTGCTTGCCTAGCAGGCATGAAGCCTGTGTTTCATCCCCAGCACAGCTAAAATCATGAACAGTAATGCATGCCTGTAATCCAGCACTTGGGAGACAGAGGGAGGGGACAGGAGCACTGAGGGCTCAAGGCCACCCTCAGCTATGTGCGAAGCTGGGCCAGTCAGGGATGCAGGAGACCCTGTCTCAAGAAGGAAAAATGAAGAGTAAAGGGTGTCAACTGGGCAGTGGTGGCACACGCCTTTAATCCCAGTATTGGGGAGGCAGAGATAGGCAGATCTCTGTGAGTTCCAGGCCAGCCTGGCCTGTAGAGTGAGTTCCAGAAATTAACCTGAAATTCACCATGCATCAGTTTCAAGTAACATCTCCTCTGCCTGTCCCTTAGACTGGAGCCTAACACTCCCTTGGCTCTTAGTTCCAGCACTAGGGTTACCTGCTCAGGGTTGTTCTGGTGTAGGAAGCTGAAGAGGTGACCTATAGTGATCCATTCCTCCATGTCTTCCTTCAGGGGCAGGGCATGTAACAGGGTAGCCAGTACCTGGATACACACAAGTCTTAGGCCTACATGTCCTGTCCCCTCCACCATCTTTGGTTTCCACCCCTGCCTGATGCCCCATCCTTTACCTGGGGGTCTGTTTTTCCTGTTGGATTGGCTATCAGCAGACGGGCAAGAGCCCCACAGATGTTATCACGAACTCGATCATGTCGCTCTTTTGCCAGGAGGGGCAAAAGGAGGCCCAGTAGCTTAGGGAAGTGGCTGGTCCACAGTTAAGGAACACACACACACACACTGGTAGACTTCACCCTGCAGCAGCACCTCATCAAATCCCTGGGCTCACTTCCAACCCCATCTTCCCTCCTGCAAGCATAGGATACTCCCGAGCAGGGCAGCCCCCATGCTCTGCAAGTACGCCCAGCCCAAAGATGGCATTGCTCCGCACCTCGGGGTCTGCTTCCCGGGCACTGTTTAATAGCACAGGGAATAGCCGAGACACAAACTGGGCTGAGGCGGCACCTAGACCCTGAATGGACTCTGCCAGGGTTCCCACGGCAAAGGACTTCTCTGCCACTGTACAGCTCTGTTTCTACAAGGGAGATTAAAGGAGTACAAACTGACATGGTGGCCGAGGTGGGAGGGTACAGGCACTGCATGCACATGTAGGTGGACTACAGTGTTGGGCTGGAGGAGAGCACTCACCGTCTTACACAGCAATAATGGCAAGAAAGTGGCAAAGAAAGGAGCGAAGGTATGTCCTCCAGCTGCGGCCGCCAGGACAGGGATGGCCTCTCCAGCATGCTCTAGTAACATGGCGTCATACTCTGCCTGTGGAGCCAGGTAAGGCACTAGAGCACTGGGCCAGCTCTGTGATTACACACCTCCCAACCCTGCTACTCCACTGGCTGCAGATGCTTCTGGGGCTGCCGACCCTTGCTTCCCAGGCTGAGCCGTTTCCAGGTTGGCTTTTTTATAGCCCTCATTTATCACTCCCAATCCTGCCCCAGCCTCAGTGCCTGCCCGTCTTCTGAACTCCTCATTTCCCTTCTCTGGAAATCACCAGCTTCTCTCAGCAGCCCTGGCTCCTGCAGGCTCAGCTCAGTGCACTGTCCACTGCTGGCCCTATGGGGCCTACCTAGACGGTCTAGGCCACTTTTAGCGGTAGCTCTCACCTGGTCATCGTCTTCATCATCCTCCTCCTCAGCGTCCTGACAGGCTGTCTGTGGAAGACACATTCAGCTGAGCTTGGACTCCCCTGCCTTCTCCTTTCCACAGTGGTGGTGAGGAGGGCAGAGGACTTAAAGCCTGACAATGCAGTCTCCTGGGGCCTGACACTTCTTCCCACAGCTCCCCTTCCTCCTCCCCTGCTCACCTTCTTCTGCAGCACAGCCTTGAGCATGTTGCAGAGCTCACTGAGACGCCCAGGAGGCTGCAGGGCGAGATTGCCACAGGTGCGCAGCACCCCTGTCAGGGCCTCCAGCACGGCCATCACCACTGGCCGCTCCCTCTCTACTTTCACTGCCTGCATGTAAGACGGTATCACTCGAGCCAGAGAGGACTGCAGAGCTGGAGACACAATTGGTGGAGCCCTGGTCAGGCCCTGCCACTCCCTAGGGCTCCCAGCCTGCTAGCGTCTCCTCCTCACCAGCACTGTTGGCATCTGAAGGGCTTCTCTGACAGGCCTTATGCAGTGCACAGCAGAACTGTCCCAGAGCTTCATAAGCTGCTTTCCGCACATTCATATGAGGGCACTGGAACGAAGAGGGCAGGTGTACGCCTGGCATGTGCAAGGTGGCACCAGCCCTAACTGGAGTGAGGGTGCCACCAACTTACCTCCAGCCCTAACTGGAGTGAGGGTGCCACCAACTTACCTCCAGCCCTAACTGGAGTGAGGGTGCCACCAACTTACCTCCAGCCCTAACTGGAGTGAGGGTGCCACCAACTTACCTCCAGCAGTTTGTATACTTCATCAAAGACGGCGTCCATGAATGGAAGGAAAGCCACACTGTGGAAAGACACACAGCAGTGAGGAAAGGGATCCTGGCTGTGGTTCCCAGCACCATGGAAGGGCCTCTGCTCACCTGGTGTTCATAGAGATCTCCCCCAGGGCAGTGCAGGTATCTTCTTTCTCATCAAAGAAGGCATTCTCCACGCTATACCTAGGGAAAGATGGGGAGGCAGTAATGACAACTGCCAGCAGGGGGCAGACCTAACTACGTCCACAATCAAAGTCTACTGCGTATTTGTTGTTTGGTTGGTTTTTGTTTTTTTCTAGACAGGATTTCTCTGTGTAGCTCTGGCTGTTCTGGAACTTGATCTGTAGACCAAGCTGGCCTTTAACTCAGAGATCCCGCTGCCTCTGCCTCCTGAGTGCTGGAATGAAAGGCGTGCACCATGCCCTCTGGCTCAAAATCTACATTGTTAAATAGAAGAGCACCCCCTCCTACCCCGAGATCTCAGAATCCTCCTCCTCCTCTTCCATATCTTCATCCATGACTTCCTCCTCCTCTTCTGCTTCGCTGTCATCCTCAAACAGAAGGAAGGAGCTGATCCCATCATACTGAGGCTAGTTAAAAAAAGAAGATTGGAGACTTTGCCTCAGGTGGGACCAGGAGATAAATCCCACCACAGGACTAGCCTGGCCTAACTAGCCCAGCACACCCACCGCCTGCTCACCACAATGCCCTCAGTGGAACGCAGCGACAGCAGCATGAGCGTGGTAATCTGAGGCAGGTAGGGTCCCAAGCCCTCTCCCATCAACCCGGATAAGGCTGCAAACAGGCTGTACCTGATAAAGGCAGAGAGAATCTATATGGTGCTACCTGCTATAGACAAGACAAAATGGGAGAGTCCAGGAAACCTGACTGCGTCCAAAACTGAAGGACTAGTATCTGGGATAGAGACTGTCAATCTAGTGAGTGGGCAGAAAAAGTAGGGCAGGATGAAAGGTCACTCACGTGCAACGCCTCACATCAGGGTCATCTACATGGATACATAATCCTAGCCCCAGCTGACAGCATTCCTCAGCCAGGGGCTTCATGGACTCTCCTAAAGCTCGTGCTAGCACTCCCAAGGTCTCTGTGGGAGCAAGAGCTCAGTCAGCACTGAGGTGTGGACAGAGACCAGAAAACCAAGAGGGGCAAGTGGAAGGAGGTCAGGATTCTATCCCACTCTCTGGTATGACGTGGAGAACACCTTTGATCAAAGGAAGACACCCAACTGCCCTGGGAGAAATCAGGTAAACATCAGGTAACACTGGCCTTACCCAGGCTCTGGATCTGCACAAGATGAAGGTCTTCGTGGCCAGTTAACAAGAATTCACGGATATGCTCCATGACGGTTGGGAAGTAGGGCAGCAGGGAATCTTGGGCAGCTGTGGCTGCAGGACAGGACGGAACACACTCAGAGATGGCAGGGACTGGGGTCTGCCTAAAAGACTCTGGGTGAATCCACACTTTTGGCTCCTTGGTCCTTTTGCTCACCAATGGCCCCTATGGCGCTCACAGCTAGCTCCTTGGTCCGGGCTTTGCTGGGGTTCTTCAAAGGCTGCAGCATGCACTCCATAAGCTCCGGAATGTAGGGCTGCACTTTGGGGCCTATGGGAACGTTTCTTTACTTACCAACTCAGGCCTCTAATCGTTTGCAAAATTGGCCTCCTTTAGCCCGACAGCCCATGCAACCCTCCCAACACCTCGCTCCCACCAGGCAGCAGTTCAGGAAGATGCACACTGTGCCTCCTTTAGCCACCGCGTTGCTCCCCTCCTCCCCTGGACTCTCTGCGGCCATCACTACCTAGGTTCTCCACAAAGTTCTCCAGAGCATAGCAGGCCTTGGCCAGGTGGTGCGTGTTTCCCATAGGCACTGACTTCAGATAGGCAAGGAGCAGGGGCATCACCTCCTCGGAATAGCTGCTGATATGGGGCTGGAGAAGAAGCAAGCAGGACCCTGGTCAGGCTTACCTACGGAGCACACCCTGCCAATGGCAGCAACAGCATCTGAGGAGATGAGAGTTTGAGGGACGAGGGTCCTCAGCCGTGGGGGTTCCCTCACGGGGCAGCCATCTGCATTTAGCTTTGCTGACCTGTAAGTTTTCTGAAAACTGGCCCAGGGCAAACAGAGCAGCATTTCGAACAACCTGTGAGGGGTCACTCAGGCCCTTGCACACGATCTGTAGCAGTGGGTATAGCAGTCTGAATAGGGCAAGACAGAAGAACAAAGTCTGAGGGACAGGACAGAAGAACCCTAGTCTCAGCCCCATGGTGGTGATGGTATCGGTACACACTTTTAATCCCAGCACTTGGGAGGCAGAGGCATGGGGATCTCCAAGTTTGAGGCCAGCCTGATCTACACAGTGAATTCCAGGACAGCCAAGGCTAACTAAAGAAACCTGTCTTGGAAAACTATTTAAAAAAAAAAAAAAAAAAAAAAAGCCGGGCAGTGGTGGCGCATGCCTTTAATCCCAGCACTTGGGAGGCAGAGGCAGGTGGATTTCTGAGTTCAAGGCCAGCCTGGTCTACAGAGTGAGTTCCAGGACAGCCAGAGCTACACAGAGAAACCCTGTCTCAAAAAACCAAAAAAAAAAAAAAAAAAAAAAAAAAAAAAAGTTGGCCCAGGTATGGTGAAGCACATCTTTAATTCCAGCACTTGGAGCCAGATCCAGGCAGATCTCCATGAATTCCAGACCAGTCAAGGCTACACAGAGTCCCTGACTCAAACTAACAAGCAAACAAATAAACAATAAAACCAGTTAAGCTGAAACTGGGGTACCGGGACTGCCAGAGGATGTACAGCCATCCTCTCCATGTGACTCACCTCACCCTGGAACAGGAAAGAAATACAATACCTTTGCCGGATGTGGTCACCAGCACCATCAGATAGTACAGCCAACACCAGGAACCCTGCTTTGCGATGGTACGGGGCCTCACTCCGCAAGGCTTCTTCCAGCATGGGCATCTAGGGGTACACGGCACATTGAGAGCCCAGCCAGAGCCTGCCTGCTACCTTCTCAATAGGCCCATTACGCCTATCTATCCCAGATGTCCTTGGCTTTAAGGGACTATACCTACCTAGGGCTAGTAAGAGCAGTAGAGTCTCACTTACCACATGGGGACAGAGCTTCTCAGGGGGAAGATGCAGTGCCAGCATGTCCACAACCTGAGGAAATTCAGGTAGACTGTAACTCCACATCTAACCTCCTGTTCTCATTTAACACCCAGCCCATAATCCACACGTGATGACTGCGTCTATGTTTGTAGAGACACGATGGCTCAGACTGCCCAAAGCTTACAACTCTACCTCAGCCTCCCAAGTGCTGGGAGCTGAGCTTACAAAGTGTCTACCAGGTCATCTGGGAGCAATGGCTGGTTTAGTAATCAACCTGACTGGACTGGGAAGGGTTTAGGAGATTGTGATGACATTTTCAGAGACAATTAGATCAGGAGGGCTCTGACCTCAAGGCGAGTTAATCAAGTGATGGGTTAATAATCTAATGCCAGCCACTAGGAGGAGCAAGAGGTGGAAGGCAGAGCTTAGTTCTGGGACATCCACGTCCTTTCTGGGAGCTGCGATCCTGTCCTGTCTCCTTCCTGCATATCCCTTCTCTGCTTCCTGTCCATAATGTGAACAGTCCTGCTTTGTTTCCTGGTTGCCATGGCCTGAACCACTGTCTGGCTATTCCTTTCCCACCAGAGTAAATGGAAATCTCCGAAGCCATGAAAACCACTTCCTCCCCTTAAGGGGTTTCTCTGAGGTATTTGGTCACAGTGATAAGGCCAATATATCACCTGTACAGCAAAGTGCTTGGGAGTCTCCCCCATCAGCCCAATCTCCAAATCATCGTCATCAGAATCTTGGTCTTCAGGATCCAGTTGGCCCACGGGTGGCTCGGCAGCCATAATAGGGAAAAGGGCATGCAGCAAGGGAGGCACGAGGCGGTGCTTCAGCAAGGCCTGAGGGGAGGACCACCCTTGAGCATATCCCCAGAACAGGCTCAAGGGAAACTTCCATCCTCCCAACCACAAGGAGCCCAGCCAGAGCTTCCCATTCTTCTAGGTAGGAATAGAAGGTGGGGCCAAGACTTAAGCAGGACTAAGATTACAAATACGACTAATGGCGGAGACAGCAGGATGGGGCAACATCCTTACTTACAGCAGGAGGGGACTTACCTTGCTTTTGACTTTGACCAAGAAAGTGAGGCAGCAGAGAATACGCACACGAAGTGCTTCGCCCAGGGCCACATTCTTAGCCACCTATACAGACACTAACAAGAATCAGAAACACACAAACTTAACAGCACACCAAGAAGCAGGGGCAGCACCCACCCCAGACTCACCTCTAGACAAAATGTGAGGACCTCAGAGAGATGGGGGGTGATGATGGGCAACTCTGTCTCCAGCATTTCATCCAGGGCCTCCAGGGCCTCGCAGGCTTTTACCTGGGACAGGTAATCCACAGGGTACTCTCTCCTCTAGGGGACCAAGGTGGGTGTATCTCCATTTTCCTTCCAAAAGGAACTCTCTCCCATCTGTCCTTACCTCATCTAAGGGGATCAGAGTCCTCAGTGCAGTAACGACTTTGGGCACCAACATCCGTGCGAGAGACTAGAAGACATGGGGTAAACTTAACTACACACAGCACATGCAGCCTCATCCCAGAAGCCAGAAACTGCAGGCTTCCTCATAGCACACCCTCTAGAGAGCTGGCCAGGCCCAGCTAGCATACTATCCCCTCAGCCCTTAGAAGAACGGAAGGCAGAATAAAACTCTAAAGTAGCTTGGGTCAAAACTTCTAAAAGCGAGGGCATGAAACCAAGAGATATACAGTCAGTGACAGGGTTGAGGTGTGACAGCCAATGTCTTACCACATCATCCGGTCTGAGGTAGCGGGCAATGGCAGTCAGAGTGCGCAGAGAGTAGAAGAGCACTCCGGGGAAGTTGACTTCACTGAGAGTCTCAATCAGAAGCTGAAGAAGCTCCTGCTGGTGGGCGTGGAATGCCTCAGGCTGAGAAGACACCACCACACTCAGCAGCAGAAGTCCCACCTGTCCAGGAGTAGGAGGATAAGAAAAGGTTTCGTGGACTATCCAGCCTTACTCCCTCCTTCCTGCCAACAGGGCAATGCCAGTACCTCTTTCTCAGGGCTGTGGGAACTGTGAGTGCTGTGCTGAAGAAGGTTCATGAACTGAGGCCAGCCTTGCAGACCTTCCTTTCGAAAAATGGTGGCTGAGAGCTGGGCCAAGCTGACACTCACATAATGCCTGCAAAGAGGAGATTCCTTCATCCATATAAACACCTTTCACTGTCCATCCCTTGCAAACAATGCCCCAGGCCCAAGGAGTGGCCAAAGAGAAGCATCCAGGTATGCGCACAGTCTTTCCTAAGGCAGTCCCCATAAGATGACAGCTGGGTGTGAAGGAAGGAGGGTGGCACTGTGATCTGGCTCGTTCAGCACCACTGGACAGGCTGAATTCACTCTTGTTTTCCCGATCTGGGTTTAGCAGATCATTTTCAGCCATTCCCAAAAATTTTAGTTTTCACAGGCTCCGCCTTCTAGGCCTGAATTAAGTCTCTGATCCCTAAGTCCCAGTCTGGGGCTGAAAAAGAAGGTAGAAGCCCAGAGAGTACCTCAGCCCCAAATCAGTTAGGACCCCCGAGAGAGGGTGCTCCACACTTACTCTGTCTCTTTCTGCAATGCTGTCAGGACCAGGGACTTGAGGCTGGAAGACAGGTGGCAAAGGCTTGATACTGGGCCTGTCAAAAAGTCGACTAGGCCCGGCCCCTCCCATCCTAAATCTAGCCCACCTCTCCCGCTGCTCAGGTGCCAAGCGTCGCCAGCGATTGTTCAGCCTCCTGCGGGTCAGGACCGCTGCAAACTGGCGGATCTAGGGTGAGAAGGGGTAGCCAGCCAAATGAGAATCACGGGCAGCGAGAAGATGAACACATTAAGACCGCAGGGGGCGGAGGCTGGGGCGGGACCAGAGGCACATTTAGAAATTTCAGAATTTCGGCAAGAAGGGGCAGGTAACTCGCCTGAGGGTCGGTCGCTGATGCCAGCAGGTCGCAGAGTGCAGGCAAGGCAGCAGGGTCCCGAAGGGTGGTCTGAAGCTGCTCCGTAGCCTGATGGAAGGCTGGGGGGTCAAGAGCGGGCCTTTCCCACAGCCTCCCCATTCCCCTAGCCCGGTCAGGCCTGCCCATACCCGGCGGATGCGCTCGGTGTCCGGCAGCAGCAGCTCTTTCAGGATCTGTTCCAGACCCGCAGGCTCCATGGTAGCTGCCGAGCCGCCGCCGCCGCCGCCGCCGCCGCCGCCGCTACAGGGCCGGGTAGGGAGGGGGAGGAACGGCACGTGGAGACTCCGACAGCAACTTCCGGCGGAAAGGGCGTTACTCTGCGTCTCTCCAGTCGCCTGGGTGATTCAGCTTGCTTCCCTTCAGAAACTCCTGCGGAAAGCTGGTGGCTGTCGCCATTCCGTCTGGCTGAGCACTTGCTAAACCTCAGAAACAAAGTCTCGGCAACGTGGGTTCCCTGTGCCGACAGTTCTCGGAATCCAGTTTGTGTGGCAGTGGCAGACTCGGGTTTTCAAAGCAACTGTGCATTAACAACAGGCCTCAAGTTTCTATAACTAGACCAAAACTTCCAACTACAGGATCCTTTTTCTTAATAAATTTTATTTTAATAATTGTAAAAAGAAAAAAATCAGGACCAAAACATAAGGCAACTTAAAAAGTTCAAATATATATTCCTTATATAATAGAGATTTTTAATTTCCAAGTCCTCTCTAAAGAAGGGAGGTCCAAGGGGTAAAGAGGGAAGGAAGGCGACAATGCCATCACACAATTCGGTCAGAAGAGAAACTATCAAGTGAAATCAATGGAGCATGATGAAAGCAGGAGAGAGCCATAGTTCTGTCACTCGGGTCTCAGTCCATCTTGAGGTTAACATAGATATAACGGATGAACTTTAAAGAAGAAAAAAAGGAGATGGTGCCCAGCATGAGGAAGAAGACATAACCAGTCAGTAAAGAGTAGCCAAAGAACTCTACTGTCTGTACTGCCCCTGACATGTTGGAGCGCCGAGCATAGTAGAAAACTGAGTAGAGGAAGATGAAGAGGCCAGTGGAGCCCACGCTCAGCACGGATCGCCACCACCAGCGGTAATCTTCCCCAGACAGCTGGAAGTAGGTGAGTGCAATGGAGATACAGGCCCCCACGCTCAGCAAGATGGCGAAGACGAAGAAGAGAATGCCGTACAGCGTGTACTGCTCGCGACCCCAGACTGTGGCAAAGATGTAGTAGAGCTCCACGGAGATGGCGCTGTCGAGAGGACGAGACACATCATAAGAGCGCTGTGCGCAGCTGCAGCGGGCTCGGCCGCGCCCTCCCATGCCACCCTGTGGACACGAAGGCAGCACGAGCAGTCTTCTGCCTAGTAGTTTAGTTTATCAGCTGCTCTGAACATCTTCCCTGACAGGCCGAAAGCAGCGATCTTTACTCGACCAGGTGACATACATCTATACTACTACTATTTGGGAGGCTGAGCCAAGAGGACTGCCAAGTTCAAAGCCAGCCTTGAAAACTTAAGACTGTCTCAAAATGAAAGGTAAAAAGGGGTGGGATGTGCTCAGTGCTCACTGGATGCCTGAGGCCTAAGCACATTCCAGTACTACAGAAACAAACAAACAAACAAAAAAGGGAGTAAGACAGAGAAGGGTGTGGGGAGGGGCAGATACTGTATTGTTTACTTCCTATATTGTTTAAAAGGTATGTGACAAACTGAAAACAAACAGGCCTTAGGCTCTCCCTGCCTATAAGCACGAAACAGAAGTCAGGTTCTATAGGCTCCGATACAAGGCTTAAAGCCCACTTGATTACTCTTTCAGTCCACAGAGTGAAAGGGCTTCACAGTGGATCACTCATATCTGAACTAGCTGAAGTTCATTCCCGATTCGACAGTTAGAACCATTCAATGGGCTTTGGCCGAGTTGAGGGTTAATACTGGGTTATCGTGTTGAGTGATGGGGAAAAGCAAAGGGGAATCAAAATACTGCTGAAGGCAAGGTCGTGGTGGCCGAGTCTGTCACTCAAGCACTCAAGGCAGGACAACTTTAAGGTGGGTTTTTGTTTGTTTGTTTGTTTGTTTTGTTTTTGTTTTTCAAGACAGGGTTTCTCTGTAGCCTGGAACTCTGTAGACCAGGCTGAGCGCACATTTAGAGATCCGCCTACCTCTACCCTCCGAGTGGCCATGAGCCTTAGGAGACTGCCTCAAAAAAGAAAACAAAAGAAAACAGAAAACAAAATAAAACAAAAATCCCTCTAGTGTCCAAAACCAAACCAAACCAAAACTGCCCAAAGTGGATGGCCATGGTATGAAGTGAGGATACCTGAAAGGCAGGAAGCCACCAACAGTCATATGGATGACAGTAGACTTGTACCAGGGTTGGAGTGGGATCTCGCGGGCGATATTCTTCGTACGACAAGGTGCATCAAAGGGACTAGCGTTGTTCTTCCCGAAGATCCCTCCAATGACAGTGAGAGGAAAGCCTACCAGCAGCCAGACTGTCAGAAGCAGCAGGATGGTTGTGGCCGGCAGAGCCTGTGTCGAACCGTTAGCCCAGTGCACTGAGTTCACCACACTCCAAGTCAGGAAGAAAGGCACTGCAGGAGGGAGGGTCAGCAGTAGGAGCAACATCCCTGTGACACCCCACTCTGACTGGACCTAAAGGGGAAAGGGATGAAGTAGCCTGCCACTTACAGGACCCACCTATGCTCCCAGATGGCCAGAGCTGATTGAATTTACCATGACCCTTTTATAGCTCATTGTTCTTTGTTCTTTATTTTTCAAACACCCTATTCCCCAACCCAATGCCATCAAGAACTAAGACAGTTGCGTCATTATGGCCCAAGAGTGTTACAAATCCACCTGCCTACAGAAACCTGTCTTGTGATGGCATTGATAATTCCTAGCATTAAACAGCATTAAACAGGTTAAGGACCTGTTATCAGAAACCCATGTTTCAAATATAAATGGGATGAGATTTAAGTCAAATACATCAGATTGGAAATAACAAGGTTCAGAATATAGACTACTACTGTCTTTGAAAAGGCAAACTGGTTGGAAGGTCAGAATGAACTTACCTCCAAAATAAAAAGAGTATCAAAAAAAATTCAAGAATGCTATCTAGGAGGGTTGAGGAAATGGTTCAGTTAGTAAAGCCCTTCTCCCACGAAAGTGTGAGGACCTGAGTCGGGGCCCCAGCATTCCCATTTAAAAACAAACAACAAAAATAAGTCAGATTGGTGGCCAGAGCTTGTAATCACAGTAGACGGAAGGCAAAAGACAGGACCCTTACGGCTCTCCAGCCATCAGGTCTAGTTGACTGAATGAGCTCCACCTTCAGGGAGACACCCTCCCTCAAAAGGTAAGGTGAGCTACTGAGGAAGACCTGATACTGACCTCTGCCTTCCAAATGCACATGAATGCACAGCACCCACACAAGTGTACACATGTGCGTATGTACACATGCCAAATTATTTAAACATAATGAATGTCTGAGGGACTGATGGCTCAGTTGGTTAAATGTTTACCTTACATTTGAGGGCCTAGGTTCAATTCCCAGACCCCACCTGAAAAAGCTAGGGAGAGTGGCTCATGCCCTTTTTTCTTTATCTTTTCTTTTCGAGACAGAGTCTATGTAACCCTGATGGTCCTAGAACTCAAGGTGTGGACCAGGGTGGCCTGGAATTCAGAGAGATCTGCTTGCCTCTTGAGTGCTGGGATTAAAGGTGTGCTCTACCATGCCTGGCTCTCATGCTTGTAACCTCAGCGCTGGAGCAGCGGACAGCACTGAAGTGTGTCAGCCACACAGCCTAGTCTTGACTACTTGGCTAGTGAGAGATCTTTTCTCAGAAGAGCTGGACAGTGTCTGAGGAATTATACCTGAGGCTGCCCTCTGGTTTCCACACTTACAATTGCACTTGCACAAGCACACACACAAATGGTTGAAACCCAGGCATGGTGATGTGCATGATAACCCCAGAACCAACTGGGGAGGCTGGGGCAGGACTAGAACAAAGTTAAAGGCTCATGTGGGATCCACAGTGACCCTGTCTTAGTTTAGTTTCCTCATCTAGTGCAATGGGGACTCTATTACCTATGTTACATGACGACTGTGAAGATTAACTAAAAGGACATATGAAATGCTAACTGCAGTGTATAGCCACTTTCCAGCACTTAACAACTTTAAACTATTCAAAAAGAAATATATATTTTCCTGGGTTATAGTCATAGTACTCAAGAGGTTAAGCTGGAAGATCATAAATTCAAAGACAGCCTGGACTACATAGTCAAGAGCCTATCTTAAAAAAAATAAGATAAAAAAAAAATAGATTTTTTTTTTGATGGATTGTTTTGACCCCTACCTCCTGCCAGTACCCCCATCCCCACCTAGGGGCTAGAGAAAAAGCTCAGTGGTTAAAAGTACTTGCTGTTTTTATTGAGGATCAGGGTTCAGTTCCCAGCACCCACATGGTGGCTCATAACCATCTGTATAACTCCAGTTCCAGGGGATCCAACTTCTGGCTTCCACAGGGACTACATGTATTGCACAACATTGTACATGTTGCATATGTGTTGCACATGCAGGCAAAATACTCATAAACATAAGTATTAAAAAATTCTAACAGGGTGGTGGTGGCGCACACTTTTAATCCCAGCACTTGGGAGGCAGAGGCAGGCGGATTTTTGAGGCCAGCCTGGTCTACAGAAAAAAAAAAAAAAAAAAAAAAAAAACTAAACTAAAAAGAAAAAAAAATTCTATGGTCCCTGCACTGTGATTCTGTCCCAGGACCCATGACAGTTACTAAGTCTAGGCAGACCCACAATAAAAGGGGGAAGTTCTCACCAGAGAAGAGACTGGTGGTGAGAATGATGTTCCACACCCAACGCTCGCCTCCAATTTGCCGGTAGAAGTGGCTCGACACATAGCCCGAGATGCAGCAGGTCAGGGCATACAACAAGATTGCTGCTGAGTTAATGGCTCCATGCCGGTGCACATTGAACATGCCCAGCAACGCCATGACGATAATGCCTATAAGGTAGTAGTGGAAAGATCAAGTTAGGTCTCATCTACACCTCTTCTTATGCCAGAGAAATCATACCCCTCAACCCAGGTCCTCAAGTGATTTTCCTAGTTCTACTAGAGTCAGGAAAACCCACATGCATCCTCATGAGAACTACTGATTCCCTTATGTCTTTCTCTCACCTTGAACAGAAGAGAAAATCCACTGAACTTTTCAAATAACCTATCTGCTACCCTCTGAGAGCAAGTCATATCCCCTCACCAGTGCCAAGGGCCAGGAACTGGGCGCCCACACCAAGCACAGCACAGAGCAGACCACGGTATGGAGGGAAGCGGAAGACATCTGTATGGATAATTTTCCAGCCATTATCACCCTGGTCAAAGTCATCACTAGAGCCTCCAGAGCTGGTCTCTTCATCTAGGTTGTACCGAGCCAGGTCATTTCGAAGCACACGCATTAGAATAACAGCCACAAAACCCACCAGTAAAAACACAAGCACCATGGAGTTGATGATGGACAACCAATGGATCTCCAGGGTTCGAGGGAAGAACCCACCATCATCACCTCGGCGCCTATCACTCCGATGCTCCACTGACGTCTCAGACCAGCGCACACTGTAAGTGTGAGTAAGGCCCAGTAATTCATCAGACCGTAGCCCATCCAAGCTGTGGGGCTTGACATCCCGAACTGAAACATTGGCAAATATAATTCGATCTCCATGGAATTCTAGGTGGAAGTCCAAATGTGTCCAGAGGCCTATCTTGTGGCTATGTGGCAGGAAGCCACTCTCTTCCATGTAGCCCACAAAACCACGGATTGGCAAGTCATCTACCACAAACTCAAAGTAATACAATTCCTCAATGGCCTGGCGCAGCTGCTCCACCTACAAAGAACAAGCCAGGAGTCGGTTACACGAAGCCTCTCAGAGTTACAACAGCATTTCTAAAACTCAGCAGGACTCTTATTTAGGTTTGGATAATTCTGTGTTGTTGTAGGGAGATAGTGATGTGTGATCTGTGCATTGCAGGGGTTGGCATCCTGGATCCCTACCCACTATACACCAATAGTGCCACAGAATTATGACAATCAAAAGTATTTCCAAGCTGGGCTAAAGTGGTGCACACTTTTAGTCCCAGGATTAGGGAGACAGAGGCAGGTAGATCTCAGAGTTCAAGGACAGCCTAGTCTACAGAGTGAGTTTCCGTCACACAGAGAAACCCTGTCGTGGTGGGTGGGTGGGGATCTGGTATAGAACATCCCTGTTATTGCTGCACTTAGAAGGTTAATACTGGGTTTGAGGCCAGCCTGGGCTACATAGTAAGACCTTATCTCAGCAATCAAACAAAACAAGAACAAAGCCCAAACCAACCAAACAAAATGTCTTTATACACTGCCAAAGAATCTAGGTACAAAACGGTTTCCCATTGAGACTGACTGACTCTGGTATATCAGCCCAAAAAAGAACAAGTATGTCTTTGCTAAGATAAAGTCTCAGAAAAATAAATGGAGAAAAGTATAAAAAGACTAGAATTAAGAAGTTCCAAAATTTGCTAAAGAAAAAAAAAAAAGTAACAGGGAAGGCTAGAAAGTAAAGTCATGAAAGAGCCATGCATGGAAGGAAAGAGACTTGCACAGGAGTCTGGGACTTATTATTGACAGCAAGGAGTCCCAGGCTCTGATCTTAGTTCTGTATCTCTGTATCCATGTAATCTTGAAAAGTCAGTTTGGAACATCTAAGCATGTACACTGGGCTGTGGATGGAATCCAGACAGATAATTTCCATAAAGGTACCACAGATGCAAGGCATCCTAAACCCCTGGCAAGAAGGGCTAAGTGATAACTAACGTGGAGAGCTGACCTGTGCAGAACTGAGCTGCATGTGGCACAGAATTCTCTTCTCCACATTCTCCCGAAAGCGGATCTCGTACAAAGATTCGGCCATTCGGTCCCCATCCAGTACTTCACCCAAACTAAGACTTTTGTGGCGGATCTTCTCAGGACAGCAGACTGGAAGCTGATAGTAGTGGTAAGTTTCCTGAGGGTTATGGTAGGGTCCCACTTTGTTGACATATAGAATGACAGGGTCGCCGGGCTTGTAGTGTGTGACACCTTCCACCCATGGCCCATGGCCCATGCCCAGCAACAGTATCAGGACTGGCAAACAATGGCAGCTCCAACTTCGAGGGTACCCTAGGACTGTCATCCTTAAGGCAGTAGAACCTGTTGGGGGAATCCCGTGGTTACAGAAACTAGGAATCAAATCATGATGCCCCGGGTCTGGACTCTCAAGTGCCCATTGGTTCCACCTCCTCCCATTGGCTTCCCGATCCCCACACCAGAGGACTTCTATCCCAAAGACCGGGCTTGGCGTGCACTCAATAGTACTCCCAACCTAGGGTTCACGCCTCTAGGCCTCCCCCGCCCGGGGCTGCGCGTGCCAACCCGTTTCTATAGCAACGCCTGGCGGGCTCGCTGCTCCGGAAGGGGCACCCGCCGCAGCTCCGGGGTCCTCACTGCGAGGTACCGGCTGGCCAAAGAGGCGCCAGTGGCCTCACAGGGCCCCGTAGCTGCCCTTGGGCTTCTGCCCGGGTCTTCCAGACAGCGGCGCCGGAGCCGTAGGCTTGGCGAGGACCTGACGACGGACCTCCTCCGGGTTGCCCGCTGCTGCGCCTGATTGCCGCGGCTGCTGCCACGTCGCCGGCGTCCGCACTCGGCTCGTTCTAATGCTCCTCGATGAGCTCTGGTTCGCCCGTGATCCGGTCCCGCTACGGATTCCAGGGAGCTCGTTCCCTGAGCCACCCACCGATGCCAGTGGTCGTTCCGGCGAGTAGCACCGCAGCCCTGACACGTCAGTCTTACCACTTCCGCCTTCGCCGACGGGGACCTCAGCTCCGGGAAGGCGGGAAGGCTCCTCTCCTGAGCCAAGAACTCCGCGATGCTCGCTGGCTTGGCGCGGGCGGCTTCCCACGGGGTCTCGCACAGGCTGGGCCGTCCTCCCTAGGTTGGAGAGAGACAGCTGGGGAGCGGGAGCGCGTCCGGGTAAAGGCTGGACCTACCCCCGGCTGCTGAGGTCGGCCCTGACGCGGAAAGTTGTCCCTAACTTGGGCGGGGCGGGGCTTTGTGCCGCGTTCCCACGCCAGGGACCGGTGGCCTCGAACACCTAGGTAAAGGTGCCCCTCCGAGGCATTCTGGAGGCACAGACCGGTCATTGTTGGCAACAAGCATGCGGGAGCTGGGCGAGGTGCACCTACAGTTTGCCATTTCACCCCACAAGTTGCGTGGGTTGACAGCGCCGTATTAGATAGGAAGTAGGTTTTTGTTTTGTTTTTAAATCTGGAATCCCTGCAGACTTCGAATTCGGGGTCTTTTGAGTCTCCGCCTTACAGGTACACACCACCTTATCTCACTTCCGTCATTTTGTTCTGTATGTCTGTGGGACGTTTGGGCTTCTCCCTAATTTTGCAGGTTCCTTCAAAAACGTGTACTTTTGTCTGCCTCGGCTGTTCTGAAGGGGCTCTTTTCTCCAGGATTCCCTCTGAGCAGTGACTTTCACTTGGGAACAAGGGAACAAACGGGAGGAAGCTGACTTAAAAGTTTTCTGTCCTAACGGAAGCAAGTACTGAGGGAAATCACAAGTAGCCATTCTTTCCCCCAGTCCTACGACTATTATTTTCTGATCCACCCGCTGTCCTGAAGCAGTGAGATTCTAGGAAGTTGGGGTTGAGACAGACACAGTGGCTTTTGTTTTGTTCCCTTTGCCCTCCTGGAGACAGAGGCTTGCTGAGTTGCCTGGCCGGCCTTGGAACTCAGCTGATGCAATATTCCTGCATCTTTTGCATGAGTAGCTGAGACGGCAAATGTGCAAGGCTTGCATAATGGAAAGCAGGCCTGACTGAGTTTTGTGGTTAGGAATATAAGATGCTTTGGAGTTATCTTCTGATGACCTACCCAGTGAAGCCAGAAATCAAAACTTCTGTTAGTACCTCTCAGATTACAAGCTCTCTTGATACATTTTCTAATTATCTTTCTATATTTGCTTTCCATCATTTTCTTTCATGTCAACCATCTTGCTAGTCTTTGACCCACCTTTCCCCAGGACCAGTTTTCAAACTGCTACTGGAAGGATTGTTGAACAGGCAGTACCTCAGGAAGAGAAGGTGCTGAGTGTTATCAGGTTCCGTGGGTGGTTAATGGAGGTTTTATTGAGACAGGTCTCTGCAGCCTCATCTGGCCTCAGACTTAGTGATCCTCCTGCCTCAGCAAGGGCTATAAGGATGAACCACTGTGCTTCATTTGTTTTTATTTCCCCTTTTCATATCTCTCTAGCTTTGAGACAAATTGTGTGTGTGTGTGAGCCACATATGTGGGGGTGCCCAAGGAGGCCAGAAGTGGATGTTGGTCCCTCTGTAGCTTAAGTTACAGGGAGTTACATGTAGCTGAATGTGGATGCTAGGAACTAAACTTGGGACCTTTGAAAGAACAAGCACAAAGTTCTCTTAACCACTGAGTTATCTCTCCACCGATTTTTTTTTTTTGACAAGCTACAATTTTTTTTATGTGTAACAAATTTTGATCATGATAATGTGGAGTAAAGTAGAAAATAGCTTAACATAAATATGTTAAAATAGCATAACAAGTTAGTGTACCTGCTTCTCCAGGTACACTAACTTTCTGGGATACTCTGTGTTCACACAGAAATATTGGATATCATTTCTTTTTCTTTCTTTTTTTTAAAGATTTGTTTATTTTATGTATATGAGTACTCTGTCACTCTCTTCAGACATACCAGAAGAGGGCATCAGATCCCATTACAGATGGTTGTGAGCCACCATGTGGTTGCTGGGAATTGAACTCAGGACCTCTGGAAGAGCAGTCAGTGCTCTTAACCACAGAGCTATCTCTCCAGCCCTGAATGTCATTTCTTGTTTTTTGTTTGTTTTTTTGTTTTGGGGTTTTGTTTTTTGTTTTTGTTTTCTTTTTTGTTTTTCGAGACAGGGTTTCTCTGTGTAGCCCTGGCTGTCCCAGAACTGACTCTGTAGACCAGGCTGGCCTTGAACTCAGAAATCTGCCTGCCTCTGCCTCCCAAGCGCTGGGATTAAAGGCGTGCGCCACCACCGCCCGGCTTTGGATGTCATTTCTTAAGCCTCATATTCTCCCTGCTCACTGCCTTTCCCTACTTACCTGATGAGAGAACCCCACTCTCTGAACAGAGCAGATCATACTTTTCACGGAAGTCCTTCCTGTACCTCTCCTTCCACATCTGTTTATATTATGTCATCTCACTGTGCTGGTGTATTTCATGTGTCCTTTTATCGTTTTAAACTCCTTTCAAGGAGTCTAATTTATCCCTCTTTTTATCTTCAGAATTTAGCAAGGTTCTTGTATGTACTGGTTGGTTTAAAAGACATTCCTTGAACAAGTTAGTATACCTTCTATTTGTGATGAGAGATTACCAGTTTGTTACCAAACCATCTATCTCGGGCAGGTTAATGCACACTGATGAGCAGTACTGGGTGTGTCTCCTTAACTGTGATGTACTCTGGGCAGTTCTTTAATTGTACCAGGTTGTGGAGATGAATTCCAATAGACTTTGGAACTGTAGTGCCAGCAGGGTTACACACTCAATAGGTGAGACTTGATAAGTCAGTTATGATACAATCATTTATATTGGAAGATGTTCAGGTTTTGAGACCCTGTCTCAAAGCAAACAAAAACCCCCAAGGTTGTGGTGATACAAATGAAAGGCCCCACATTGTCTCAGGCATTCAAAGTTTTGGTCCTTGTAGCGCCCCCACTTGACCAGCAAGGAAGACGCAAACAACTGGATCCTTCCCAACACCTTTATTGAAGCACTTCATTCATCATTTACCGGGGAACCTTCAAGCTGCTTATATGCCCAGCCCCGGTCGGGGTGTGTGTGTGGAGGAGCGCGATTGGTCAGGATTGCAGTGTTTCATTAGCATATCCCACTCGGGAGGGATTGGCACCAAACTGAGTTGGCCCAAGGGTGATCGCATGCGCAGTGCACTTGTTTACCAGTAGATCATACCGGAAGCCTGCGCCATCTTTACCAGCAGAGTCAGTTCGGCGGCCTACAGGTCCTCAATTGGTGGCAGTGTTTGGGGAGGTTTAGGAGGTGTGGCCTTGTTTGAAAGTGGTACTAATAGTGCTGGGGGCAGGCTCTGAGAGTCTGCTCAGCTTCCTGCTTGCAGTTCAAGACATGATCCTCTGGAACTATAAGTGCAAATAAACTGTTTTCTATAAGTTGCCTTGGTCATGGTGTTTTATCACAGCAATAGAAGAACAACACAAGGGTGAAGTCACCCAGCATCCTCCTCTTACCTTTGCCTCCTGAGTGCTCAGACTCCGGGTGTGCACCAGTCGTGCCCAAGTTTGCCACACAAAATCATATAAGAACTGAATACACCTTCCTGCCTGTGCTGACTAGTTTTATGTGAACTTGCCACAAGCTAGAGCCTTTTGGGAAGAAGGAACCTCAGTTGAGAAAATGCCCCCACCAGATGGGCCTGTGAACAAACCAGTTGTGCATTTTCTTGATCTGATGAGTGATATAGGAGGGCCCACTCATTGTGAGAAGTGGGGGTTGGGGGGCTACAGAACTGGGAACTATAAAAAAAACAGGCTGAACAAGCCATGGGTGGCCACCCAGTAGTAGCACACCCCCACGGCCTCCACAGCAATTTCTACTTCTGGTTTCCTCCCTTGAGTTTTTGTCCTGAGTTCCCTGAATTGTGAACTACAAGCTGTAAAATGAACTGAACCCTTTCCTCCCCAAGTTCCTTGTGGGTATGGTGTTATATCACAGCAATAGAAACCCTAAGACACTGCCCTTCTCCCTTGGTCACTCCCTAACCTTGTTCTTCCTTCCAAAGAGACTTGCAACCCATCCCCCAGCCTCTGGTTTGTTTCTAGCTTCCCTCTATATATAATGTAGAGTCCACACTCCATCATTTCAGCCACATTCTTACCTGAGAGTTTTGTTTTGTTCTGAGGCAGGTTCTTTGTAGCCTTCGCTGGCCTGAAACTCAGTATGCATAGACCAGGCTGGCCTTGAACTCGGTGAGATCATCTGCCTGTACCTTCCAAGTGTAGGGATGCTAGAGGTTGTTGGCCATGCTGTCTCCCTGGAACTTGGAGCTCTCTGATGTGGCTAGGCTGTCTGGCCAGTGAACTCCAGGGCTTTCCTTGCTGTGCTTCCTTCCCTAGCCCTCAGGTCTCAAGTGCACACAAGCTTCTTACACGGGGTGCTAGGAATCTAACTGAGGGTTTGATGCTTATGAAGCAAATACTTTACTGACCGAGGATTTCTCCAGCCCCAGCTTCTGAAACATCTGTCATCACTTGAAAACTCCGTATAACCTATTGGGCAGGTGATGTAAGATAAGCAGTTATGGCCAGTTGTGGCCATGTGTGCATATAATCCTAGTACTTGGGAGGCCAAAGCAGTAGAATGATAAGTTTAAAGCCAGCCAAAACTAAGAGACCTTCAAAACCAAGAAATCCTAAGTTCTGAAGGAAAAGTGGGCATTTGCCAGAGGAGGAGGAAGAGAAGAATGTGCTGCAATGGCAGTGTTGGTGCACGCCTTTAATCCCAGCACTTGGGAGGCAGAGGCAGGCGGATTTCTGAGTTTGTAGGCCAGCCTGGTCTACAAAGTGAGTTCCAGGACAGCCAGGGCTACACAGAGAAACCTTGTCTTCAAAAAACCAAAAAAAAAAAAAAGAATGTGCTAAGCTAGTACAAGCTTACAATCTGTACTGCTGTGACGGCCCAGACAAGCCTCGATTGCAAGCTTGGTGCCTGCATGATCAAGGTAGACTGTCAAAAGAAAAGAAAAAGAAGCAGGCACATAGAAGCAGGCACACAGCTCACAGTTCCAGCAGTAGGACATTTGCCTGGCGTATGAGCAGCTGCAGATTCAACCCCTGGCACGTAAGGGGGGTAGTGCAGAGGCTAAGACAGAAGGAGCTAAAATTCAAAAGTCAAGGCCAACCTGGAATACATAAAGATGCCCTTTGTTGGGCGGTGTTTAGAAATATCCATAAACCAAACAAAAAGCACATAGCTATAACAGATTTGAGAAGCAGGATTTCAATTTTGAGACCAGCCTAGGATACATATTGAGGCCCTAGCCCCCATATTAAAAGAACAAAACAAAAGGCAAAATTGGAAAGGCAAAGTTTATCATAGGGCTGATGTAAAGGTATTAACTTGATCCCGAGAATCAGCAGACAATAGATTGTTTTAGATTATCTGTTTGCCTGCTTAAGTTTCTGTGCATCTTATTTGTACAAGAGTCCATGGAGGACTGAAGAGGGTATTAGCTGCCCTGAAACTGAGGTACAGGTGCCTGTGAGCTGCTCTGTGGGTGCTGAGAACCAAACCCAGCTTCTCTCCAAGAGCAGCAAGCACTCTTAATCACTAAGCCATGTCTCTAGCCTCAACTTAGTCTTAAATGGAAATAAAAATCAGATTTGTGAGGTTAGGGAGAGGGCTCAGTGAACAAGATGGCTTCCTTTGCCATTATGAAAACCCCATACACTTGTAACCCCAGAATTGGGTGGTAGAGATAGGTGGATGCACAGAACTCACTGGCCACCTGCATTAGCCAAAATGGCAAGCTTCCAGTTTATTAGCAGACTCACGACTATAAGGAAGTGTGACAGGAAGACACCCAATGCCCTGCTCTGGCCTTGCATGTGTGGGCACACGTGTCCACACATAAATGCTTCAAATGGAGGGGAGCAGAAGGCTTGCAAGCAGCCAGTTAATTGATAGAGGGCTGTGCTAAGCAGGAATGGCAGTGGACATAGATCTGTGAGTGCATCATTTTTATATATGTGGTGTATGGGCAGTTGTGTGTATAAGAACATGCACCTGTATTCATCTGGAAGCTAAAGGAGGACATCAGATGTCCTCCATCACTCTTTGCTTTGTTCCTTTGGGGCAGGGTCTTACAGAGCCTGAAGTTGGCATTTCTGGAGTAGGTGGGAAAGTCAGAAAACCCCAGTGATCCTCTCATGCCCACCTTACTCAGGTCTGGGACTGTACCTGGCTTTTTTGTAGATGCTAGGACTGAACTTCAGTCTTTGTGTTTGAACAGCAAGATCTGAGTGATCTCTCTAGGCCCTTTGAGGGCTTTATGAATGAAAAATAGGTTAAAGAGACAGGATTTGATGATACAATACATTGGATATAGGCACCAAGGCAGACAGTGCTGGTGTGATATTTGATGTCTATGTTCAGGACAACATGGAAGTTTTAGAGTAGAAAATAGTTCAGTTTTGGATATGAATTTGAGGTGCAGAGAGAAGACATGTTCCTGTAATATTTAGTAAGCAAACAGGCAGGATCTTGAACTCCAGTAAGTATCTGGTGTGGAACTGGCACAAGGAGCCATCAGAATAAACTTGAAATCTGGAGCCTTGAGAGTGTGTGGGAGCCTTAGGAGAAGGAGGATGTGAGGGTCTGAGAAAAGCAAGCTTGTGACTACCAGATAAACAGATGGGCTTGGGGGATGTGGGTTGATGGTAGAGTGCTGGCCTAGCATACAAAAGGCCCTAGGCTTAATCCGCAGTAGAAACAAGACAAAATTGAAAACCGGAAACTGATGCTGCTCCAGTGGAAGTGGCTAAAAGGATGGGAAAACCCAAGAGCATCCCAGATACGGAAAGCAAAAATGCAGGGCTATGAATTCAGACTATGCTTCAACCCCGCAGTCCTGTATACACCCTGACATGTTTCTCACGCCGGATTATAGAAGCATAAGTACTCTGTTGACCTTGTTCCTTAGTTTAACGTAGAATATTCCGCATATTATCTACCACCTGGCAGAGACTCAGTGACATAAGGGGCCATGGGGGAGACTTACCAGGTTGTGTAAAGTGTCTTTTATAATGAATATGTTCCAAACTGCACTTCATTTCCAGCTTTGTGGCCAATGATGAGTAAAGGTGTATGGAACTTGGGACCTTGGAAGTTCTGTAACTAAGACATGGAAGTAACAACAGCCAGCCAAGACAAAAAGAATGTTCTTTTCTTTCCCCTTCCAAGTTCTTAGTGAAGGGCCGAGCCCAGCATCCCAGACTTGTGTGACTAGGTAAACACTGGGACACTAACTTCACTTAAGTACCTTCCCTTCAGAAACTCAAGGTGGCTTCTCAGTAGACAGAGGCTTCCAAGTATCTAAGCTCCCCACTGCGCAAGCCCAACATCATGGGGAAGGGAGACACCTCGGAAACAGCATCAGCCACTCCAGCCTATCGCTCTGTCATGGAGGAGTATGGTTATGAGGTGGGCAAGATCATTGGTCATGGCTCCTATGGAACTGTATATGAGGCTTACTACACAAAGCAGAAGGTCATGGTGGCTGTCAAGATCATCTCAAAGAAGAAGGCCTCTGAAGACTATCTGAACAAGTTCCTACCACGTGAGATACAGGTCAGAAAGAGAGCTGAAGGAGGGAACAAGGCTTATTAATAAGCTACTTGAGGTCTCTTAGGGGTGTAACTATAGAAGGGTGGACCCGAAAACTTCCAGAGAACTGAATGTCTTAAGTAGAAAAAAATTATATATACTCTTTCCTATGTGCAAACATTCAGCTCACACTATCTAGCCCCCCCCCAAGTAAAAATGCAAAATGGGATTTGCCCAGACACCAGCTGATTCTATTGCAAAGTAGTAAGTAGCAATGGGACAGTGGAGAAAGGCCAGCACAGTGGGAGTTTACCAGGTTTGATGGTTCCTTCTTTTGGGATCAGGTAATGAAAGTCTTACGGCACAAGTACCTCATCAACTTCTATCAGGCCATTGAGACCACATCCCGAGTATACATCATTTTGGAGCTGGCTCAGGGCGGTGATGTCCTTGAATGGATCCAACGATATGGGGCCTGCTCTGAGCCCCTTGCTGGCAAGTGGTTCTCCCAGATGGCCTTGGGCATCGCCTACCTGCACAGCAAGGGCATTGTGCACCGGTGAGGATAGTCACTGGACTGGGCTTTGGGATCTCAAGGGAGTTTTATGCATATTGCCCATTTTCTGCCCTTTTCTCTTGACTTCTCTCAATATCTAGGTCCATTTGTTCACTATATTGTAATCATCTGGTCAAGGACACTTGTATCCACTGTGTGAGAGCACTTTATACACAATGGTGAACTAGTGGTCCTCAGGTACCATCCTCTTTCCCTTTTGGGCTCTGCTCACAACTCCATGGCTTTGCTGCCTCTTTACTTCCCATAGACATCTGGCTCCCACTTGTCCTGTCCTCATCTCTAGCCTCTGACCCCTTCCTTTCAGCTCCCGGTCTAATACTAAGCCCTCTCCCCAGCCTGACCCCCAGCCTTTCTGCTGCTGGTAGGGACTTAAAGTTGGAGAACCTGTTGCTGGACAAGCGGGAGAATGTGAAGATATCGGACTTTGGCTTCGCCAAGATGGTGCCTTCTAGCCAGCCTGTGCGTAGTAGCCCTTCTTACCGCCAAATGAACTGCCTTTCCCACCTCAGCCAGACCTACTGTGGCAGCTTTGCTTACGCCTGCCCGGAGATCTTGCTAGGCTTGCCCTACAACCCTTTCCTGTCTGACACCTGGAGCATGGGCGTCATCCTCTACACTCTAGTGGTTGCACGGCTACCCTTTGATGACACCAATCTCAAGAAGCTGCTGAGAGAAACTCAGAAGGAGGTCACTTTCCCAGCTAACCTCACCATCTCCCAGGAGTGCAAGGTGCTGGCTCCCCCAGGAGGGCTGAGGCTTTAGGGATGACCCATGGGGAGGGGAAAGCAAATACCAAACTTAGGTCTTCCAACTACACTGTCCCCCCAGGGTTGGCTTTTGTCATGCCACAGCCGGCTCTAGCCCCTACCCAATGTGGTGGCAAGGCCTTAAGATGGTCAACCACTGATCTTCAAACCTTAAATATGCTTGATAATTAGGTTCTAGCAATGATCCCTTTAGGGCAGAAGGGATTATGCAAGGAGCTCTTCTCTTTTCTTGCAGGGCTCCAGCATAAAGCCAGGGCCCCAGCCCCTTTCACAAGAGTAGTGCGATGGGCCATCCTGCTCCTCCCTTAGGTCCAGCTGCGCAATGCCTGTGCTCACAAGCGGGGCAAGCTCAGCCAAGCCCTCTCTCTCCCCTGCCCTAGAACCTGATCCTCCAGATGCTACGTCAAGCTATGAAGCGTGCCACCATCCTAGATGTCCTCAGGGACCCCTGGATGCTCAAGTTCCAGCCTGAGCAACCCTCGAACGAAATCAAGCTGCTTGAGGCCATGTATCAACCCGCCAGCACCGCCAGCACCGCCAGCACCGCCAATCGTCACCAATCCTTGGAAATCACAACTTGAAAGTGGCTGAGGCAGGAGGCTAAGGAAAAAAGCAAGAGACTGGGGGGAAAATCTTTTCTATAAAATAAAGCTAATTAGTTTCACCATGTAGGGCCAAAGACATTCTTTCCTCAAGAGAGTCTTAGTGGAGACCACTCCTGAGGGGTGGGTTTCTGCCCAAGTGCTAGGATTACAGGCATCTGCCACCACTGCCCAGCGCCATTTGTTTTTTCAACCCTCCTTCATTACTAACAAAGTATTTTTTACTACTTAAAACAAGGCTCTCAGACCCAGGAGGAAGAATCTTAGGTACAGATAGACAACTCCTAGACACTAGGGATCCACCTACCCAGTTTTATTAGGGAGAAAAGGATGCCTTCTGCTACCAAAAAGAAGGGAACCCAGGGTCTTCTTCTGCAGCAAGATCCGTCTTCAGCATTCAGCCAAAGAGGGGAGAACATTGTGTCCTTCTCAGACAGGCACACTGCCACCTTAGCAGAAAAACCCAAAGCTATGCTCTTTAGCTCTCAGTATTTGGCACTAAGGACAGCAGTAGGCAGACAACCAAACTCCCCAGGATGCTTGCTTAACCTGCCAATCATTTAGTGCATCTTCATCTTCATCCTTTCTGGAAGCTCTGGAGTTGAGACTAGCGCCGCCCCCACCCCCCAAGGAAGTATTAAAGCCTTAGAACTCCCACCAACACCTGCTCTGACACCTAGAGCATGCTGAATTGTCTCTCTCCATTGAAAAATCAAAAGATGTCCGTCCTTCTTAGTGTGGCTCACCCCTCACAGCACCCCAGAACCAGTGGGAAAACAAACATAAAAGGCTTATCACTCGAATTTGCAGCCCCAAAAGCAGGGACACAGCTTGCTGAGTGGAACACAGGCTGGATTCTGGGTTTCAACCCCTACTCCCTTTCAGTCAGATGCTGTTACACAGTCAGCAGCCTGGACAGCTGTAGCAGCAGCTATTTCTGCTGGATCCTTTGTGGTAAGACAGATGAGACACATAGTGATAATAAAACAATAGCCTTACCTCGTATCTCTACCCTCTCAAGTCTTTAACAATGAGCTTTGGGACCTGGCCCTGCAGACAGATGTGTATACGGCACCCCGGGCAATCCAACTGGGGGTGGGGGTGGGGGTTCTTCCTCCTTGTTGCCCACACTTAACAGCTCTTGAGTTAATTCTTCTTGCTCCAGTTCCTCTAGATCTTGCAACAATTCATCCTGAACATGGGATGACAAGATTGGTCAAAGACAAAGGGGGGAAAAAAAACCAATCAGAACAAACCAAGAAAACAACCAGTCCCCAAAGAGCCCACTTTTGAAGTTCTCTCCCAAATTTGTTCCAATAACTTCTCTCGAGTTTAGTTTCCTTCTAAGCAGTCCTATGCTTTTGCCCGTACTCTATTCTCTGATCCCTCACCTCAGTTACCTCATCCCTGTCATCTCCAAGACCCACAGAGTGAGAAGCGGCATCCGGGATGTGCTGGGCCAGCTCCTGTTGTTCTGCGATGTTAGCTATCAGTCCCTCTGCCTTTCCAATGCTATTAAGAACAGGACACATGGCCAAGGAATCAGAGGGCACCCTTCCCTCAGCTTTCCCTCCCCGAAGCCCTAACCACCATTGGCTTTCTCACTTTACACAACAAAATCCTTCCATCATATGGCCTCACATTGGGTTTTATACTTCCTTCCCTGAAGAAGCTTTAAAAATGAATCTTACTTGCTTAGCATACATTGGCCAGCAAAGGGATCTTTTATGAAGAAAGCAAGGTTTCTAATTATTAAAGGCATGACGTGTATTCTGAGAAATTTAAGAAATTCAAAGTGAGTTCTGGAGAGAAGGCTTAGTTAGGAGCACTTGTTCTACAGAGGACATACGTTTGGTTTCCAGCACCCACATCAGGCCACTCACATTGCCTGTTAACTCCAGCTCCAGGGGATCCAAGACCCCCCTCTGATTTCTGTAGACACCCACACATGTGGCATAAACACACACAGATATACACATAAATAAAAGAAATTAAGGGGCTGGAGAGATGGCTCAGTGGTTAAGAACACTGACTGTTCTTCCAGAGGTTCTGAGTTCAATCCCCAGCAGCTAAATGATGGTGCACAACCATCTGTAATGGGATCCAATGCCCTCTTCTGGTGTGTTTGAAGACAGCTACAGTGTACTCATATAAATAAAAATAAATCTTTAAAAACTAAAAAAGAAATTTAAAACAAAAAATCTCAGAAGACAGAGAAACTGGTAGATCTCTGTGAATTTGAGGCCATCATGGTCTACACAGTAAGTTCTAGAACCACCAGGGCTACCAAGTCCCTATCAAAAATAAAACAAAAGAACACATACAAAACAAACAAAACCAAAAAGAAAAGAGAAAAAGCCAGCGGTTCCCAACACCCACATCTGACAACTCACAACCACATGAAACTCGAGTTACAGTTTCTTGATCAGTATTTCTTCTGTCCCCTTTAGTTTCTGTATTCCTTTTTCAGGAATTAAACTCTTCTTTTCCTCAAGAGTCCAATGGAGCAGACCCATATTGTGTGAAGGAAAAGTATTAGCCTCCAGTCACCGAGTGCACAGTGTACGCCAGTGTAGGCTAGCTCTTCCCCAAGCTGCTCATCTCCAAGTGATTATGAAGAATGTGTTGGTGTCACTGAACAAATATGAAGACAAGCACAAAGATTTAATTTTTTTTGTCTGAAGTCATGTTGAGTACATTAAGTAGTGATCAAAACATTGTGCTGGGCACATACCTACAAATACCAACACTTGGAAGGCTGCTACAGGAGGATAGCTGCAAGTTTGAGGTCAGCCTGAACTACACATGAGTTGAAGTCATGTGTAGCAAAATCCTGTCTCAAAAGAGGAAAAAAAAAAAAAAAAAAAAAAAAAGGAGCAAGTAACTCCAAAGCCCACGTTCTTTTGCACCATCTTAGTTTCATTTTAAGTCACATTTGAGGACCATTGTTCCACTTGCTGTCTGTCTTAGATGTCAAAAGTCTACATGACAGCTCTTCTTCCATCTTCTTCCTCTACTTCTCCCCCCTCCACCTTTGCCCTATCTCCTGAATAAACACCCCCCTCCCGAACCGTTAAAAAAAAAAAGTCTACATGATCAAACTAAAGGAAGTTCAAGGGACTGGGGTAGAGGGAAGACAACATGACTAGTCTCTTCCTCCATCTTCTACAGTGAATAACCTTTGCAAATAAAAGCCTGGTGGCTTCTGCCTGCTTTAAACCCTCCCATACTCTCTGCATTGCCGACAGGATAATAATCCAAAAATGCTTCTGGAAGATATAAGGCCCTTCATGACCTGTTCACCTCTCTGTCAGTGCTTCTACATCCTGTCCCTTTTATACCCCCACATCCCACAAACTCAGTACGGCCAGAAATTGTTTTTGCTAAACTATTGTACTTGGGTTTTTGTTTCTTGAAGGCTCCTTCCCAGAGTTAGCTCAGTGTTACAGTGGGCAAACAGTAAGCCTTTTTGAACATGGCGTCCAGAGCATGCTTCTGTGCTGCCTTGATTTCTCTGGATCATTTCTGTTGATTAGTTGCACATTATATCACCAATTACTTTTTCTAGACACACCCACGTCAGCAGACACAGCTTAAAGAAAATCGTCTTTCTTCTTCACTTCAGATCTCTTTTATTCAATCCAAGTAAGCAACAAAATTTTAGAAAAGACTGGATGCAGCCACCTGGAACCAATCCCCTCAAGCCTGTGCCGCAGGAATTAACAATTGCCATACCGCCTTCCAGTCACATCTCAGTCCTACTCAAGGCTGTTGGACAAGGTTGGCCTTCTGGCAACAGAGTGTCAGGCTTGGTCAAGGGTTTTGGGTCGGCCTGTCTCCTGGGCCTCTTCCTGCCTGGATGGTGTTCCCAATTCTCTTCTGGCCAGCACCTCTCAGGCAGCCCATTGTCTCCCAGGGTCACGCCTTCTGAAGAATCTGCTAAGTCCAGAGTTCATTCATTGTCATCTCTTTTGCCTCTGCCCCTCTGCTTGCCTGCCTTCCTTCCAGACTATCATCATTCTGAGAACGGCCTTGGCCAATCCCTCCAGGACATAGCCGTCACATCATTAATAAGCACAATTAAAACCTCAAAGGGACAAAGCTTCGGCCAGGGTTGGCTCACTCCTGCATTACTCCCTACTACCAAGAAAGGCCAGCCCCAACCTTATTCCCAAACAGTATTAGCTTTTAGTCCCTAAAGGAAATGTGTGGAGTTATGGCACCCGTTATTTGAAACAGTTGGAGGAGGTCTCTGGATGGCTTCCAACGTCAGGGAACAACCTGATGCACTCTAATCCTTCGTATTCTAATCCGACACAACTCCAGTTTACACGTTAGAAAAATGGAAACAGGGACTGGAGAGATGGCTCAGCAGTTCCCAGCAACCACATGGTGGCTCACAACCATCTGTAATGGGATCCAGTGCCCTCTTCTGGTGTGTCTGAAGACAGTGACAGTGTCATATACATAAATAAATCTTAAAAAAAATTTTTTTTTGAAACTTTTTTTGAAAAAAGAAAAATGGAAATAGACCATACTGTGGTAAAACCCCGAGTGTCACACGTGGACACATTAATCCATTACAAGTGCTCCTGACAAGGCTTTCTTGATTTCTTTTCAGTTTTACACTGTAGTTGAGGCTTATCCACAGGGTTGGACCTCAGAGTCCTGCTTGGGCCTTTGCAAATGTCTCTAATCCTTGAGTTAACATTTGAAGACTCATTCCATCCCGGATGTGAATGCAGGTAACACCTGGAACAAAGAGAAGTCCCACTTTACTGCCGCTCATGACTCTGCCTCCCACTAAGAACTTCCCCCTCACTCCCAGGAGTGACTCAGTACCAAGTCTGCCAACATCTATGATATTCCGATTCTCATCATCAAAGAAGACCATCTGAGAGAAAGGAACTCCAGTCTTGTGGTGCAACCTGTGAAAAACAGGGCCAGGGTAACCCAGTTGTGGAGCTGACCTCTTTGGTAGGTCCACCCGCTCCCACACCACCTGTCTGCCTACCTCTCAAAGTGTGTGACTTTGCTGCCTGGATAGATTTCTCGATGAGTAAAGTATTTGCCAAGGTCAAAGAGCTCCAGGAGTTGGTTGGCCCCTGCTATCTCACTTGTCCTTTAAAAAAAGAAAAAAAAAAAAAAAAGGCAATAAATACATGTATTAGGGGAGTGCCAGAGATGCAGGCAAAGTTAGGTATAAGGGGATAAAAGGACAACTTTGCCCAACGTTATTCAATACCAGAGATTCTGACTACTAACCTTTAGTAATTTTAAAGTACAGAAAGCAAATGATAGAAAAGCAACGAAAGCCAGACAATGGATAGTGCACGCCTTTAATCCTAGCACTTGGGAGGCAGAGGCAAGCGGATCTCTGTGAGTTGGAGGCCAGTCTGGTCTACAGATCAAGTTCCAGGACAGACAGAGCTACACAGAGAAACCTTGTCTCGAAATCAGCAACAAAAACAAACAAACTTTTGGTACCCAGGGAGTTACATGCAATTTCTTTATGCATCTACTTGAATCTGCAAAACTGTTACTTATCTCACCGTGAAGCAGCGGCAACCGGCACTCCAAGGCTCTGCAACCTTCCCAATACCTCGGGCACCTCCGGGTACAACCGAATGTTCTGGCCTCGCCTATCTCGTACGGTTCCATCACTAGAGAGGATGACACAAAGCTCAGCTCCTGCAAGGTCCTTTCTGGTCCCATACCTCCCCACTGTCTCACCTGCTTTTGTGGAATGGGGGATCTACGTGTGTATCAACCCAGAAAGGCCAGAGCGTGTAATCTGCGAAAGGAGGAAGAAGGTTCAAGCTGGAGGAGCGCAGACACTTAGCTATCGCGGACAACGGAAAAGAGAAGGGCCTTATAAAATCTCCCTGCCATTCCTTACCCAGATCGAAAACCGCAAGCTTTGGCAGCCGCGTCATGATCCACCCGTAAACCCAAACTTGGCGCTGAGCGCACCCTAACTCTACGGTGGCCAAGTAGGCGGCGGGCTCACCACAGAGAACCGGCGCAGCTCTGGTGACTAGAGCGTCTTCTCTGCCTCCTCCGACAGCGCAAGAGCGCCTTCGGAGGCTCTGCGGGGAAACCAAGGCACCTCTCTCCAAGGCACCCGCCACAAGCATTCCTTGCTTACTTACACCACCCAACTCACTTTTCACTAGAGAAGCCACAGAAGCTTCTTTTTTGCACTTCTATCTTGGAATTGAGATCTCATCAGTTTATTTCTCTGCGCTCATCTTCACGTCAGCATCTTCACAGTATAAAACCCAGTCTTCAGCAACAGTATAAGCAGAAAGAAATGTAGTGCCTGCACCCCAAAGTGATGTATGCTTTAACCACAGCTACACAGAAGGCCTAGCCAGGGGAGGTTACTGATACTAAGAATTGAGATCAGCCTGGCCAATGAATGAAAATCTAGTCTTATAAAGGGGGTGGGGGAGTTTGTAAGGTCTTTGATACTTTTTCCAAACCACTGTGAAGGCCCTGGAGGGCTGCACTGGGAAGGGATTTCTTCCCTTGGTTTCTACCATCCTCAGCCACAGTATTTTAACAGATGTATGAGTTTGTACAAATGAATTTGTAGCTGCTAGCCTATTTCTGAAACTATCCTTAACACAATCTCTCCCTCTCCTCCTTTTTTCGTTTCTCAAGACTGCTCTGGAATTGATTCTCATGCCTCAGCCTCCCAAGTGTTGGAATTACAGGCATGAACCACCACAGCTAGCTACCATGTCCGATTTCAATTACCAATACCAAGAAAGCCATTTAACACGGAGTTAGAAGAGCGACAACAGTTGGCGCTCATGAGCTTAGAAGAACAGACCGCAGCACAACTTTGGAGTAGGCTTTCCTAGTCTATCGATCCTTTTAGGGGATGAGGAGCAAACACTGTCTGAGCTTGTTTCTCACGTGGAGTGGAAAAGCAGGGTAAACTGGCATTTAGAACTTTGAATAAATAATTCCTCTGGGCTCAGTGTGTCCATCTATGCAGGATGACAACACCCTCATCCAGAATCATTTGGGATAATGGAGTAAAATGTTTTTCAGTTGAAAAGCTATGCTAAAGCCAGGTGGTAGGTGATGCCTGTAATCCCACCTACTAGGTAGGCAAAGGCAAGAAGATTACAAATTCAAGGCTGTGGTGGCCTTCTCCTTTAATCCCAACACTCAGGAGAAAGAGGCATACTGAGTTCCAGGACAGCTAGAGCTATAAACTCTGTCTCAAATAAATAAATAAATAAATAAATAAATAAATAAATAAATAAATAAATTCAAGAGTTCAGGGCAAGTCTGGGATACCTATCAAAAACCTGTTTCAAAATAAAGAATATTCCAGGCTGATGGCACATGCCTTTAATCCCAGCAGACAGATCCATGTAAATTTGAGGGCAGTTGTCTATATATAGTCTGTCTACATAGTTATAGGCCAGCTGGGGCTACAAAGTTAGACACCTCCCACCACCATCCCCCAACACAATCATACTTTCTCAAAACAGACCTAAGAGCAGCACCCTTCCTCCACTGCCTTACCTCTACTGGTTACCATTATGGCCACTTTGATTTCAGTCATTTGTGTCAAGAAGAAGAGTCCAGAAAGCCAGGAAATATTTTATTGACAACCAAGGATATAGCCATAAGAGAGGGAAGCACACAGGACTGCAAACTAAAACCCAATAGCCAGCAAGGGCCATTTGGGCCAGGAACACTGCACCCTGGGGTCCTCACATTCTCCCACCAGTAGACACACAAGATTGGGCATCCAAGGGAGGGGACAGTGGCTCTGGTGTCCCAGAGAGTGAGAGGATATGTGATGCCACATTATGAGCGGCAGGGCAAGGAGGTAAACGGAACCAAGTTTCTTCATTGCCCAAGACCACCTCCTCCTCTAAGAGCCAACACCAGGTGGAGGACAGAACCACCTAGAATCTTGTAATCAGCTGCTGTCTTCTCATCATTCCTACAAGGAAGAAAAAACATTAGAAATACCATCTAAAATGGGCATTTGTAACCTGGGTTTGGTGGCTCTCTGAGGCCTGCGAAATTGTATGAGAAAAATATTTTTTTACTAACCTCTAAGGGTAATTAGTATTTAATTTTGAATATAAAGAGACTCACAGTGTTAACAATATGGTAACTTACACAATAGAAATTAGATTATCTTTATATTATGACTTTGCAAGTATCTTTAAAAAAATTTTTTTAGAATTAATTTATTTATTCTATATATATGAGTACACTGTAGCTGTCTTCAGACACACCAGAAGAGAGCATCAGATCCCACTACTGATGGTTGTGAGCCACTGTGTGGTTGCTGGGAATTGAACTCTGGACCTCTAGAAGAGCAGTCAGTGCTCTTAACCTTTGAGCCATCTCTCTAGCCCTTAAAAATTTACAAACAAGAGAAAAGCAGTTATCAGACTAATCATTAGGCCTTACAATAAGATATTAATAAAGAGGGCTGGAAAGATGGCTAAGAAGTTAAAAGCTCAAACTGCTCCTCTTGCAAAGGACCTGAGTTCAGATCCCAGGACCCACTTCAGGAGGCTCACAGTCTCATTTAAATAAAGTTCCAGGGGGATCTGACAGCTCTAAAATCTGAGAGGCATCCGCATTCAAGCATACATACCTATAAATACACACACAACTGAACATAATCTATTTAAAAGTACTGTAATAAAGAAGCACAGATATTACCATTCTACAAATTTGTTTTAGTAGTTTAACTGTTTTAATATTAGCTTATAATTCAATCTATTTTCTTTTGTGTCTGGAATATTCAATGCATTCTCTTATTCTGAGAAGACTCCATGTGCTTCATCAGATTGCCATAGAGCTGAAAGCAGGGACACACTGAAGTAGTGCAGGCCTGATGCGCCTCTGGCCTCGTCGCCTTCCCCTGCATTCATCCTGTCAGGCTATACCCCACTTTCCGCCCAAGCTTACATTTGTTTGCCACTGTAGATGAGCCGCTGCTGTTGTGGGGGAATTCCTTCTTTTTCTTCCACTCGCTCCTTGATCCGCTCCACCTTTGGAGAAACAAATGGTCAGAGGCTGCTTAGGATTATACAAATACTACTCTTTATAAAAATACTGGACTCTTTAGTCCCAGCACTTGGGAGGTAGAGACAGGCTGATCTCTATGAGTTCAAGGCCAGCCTGAGTTCCAGGACAGCCAGGGGTACACCGAGAGAAACTCTGTCTCCTAAAACCAAAATAAACACCAAGAACAAAGGCTGTACAGACAACTTGAGAACAAAAGGACCAAGGTCATGAGCACAGGCAGAGAAATACAGAGAACGGAGGAAAGACACTCTGAGTACACCTCACCTTGTCTGTGGGTTCAATGTCGATCTCAATCTCCTTTCCAGTCAGCGTCTAAAACAGACAAAGGTGTAGTAAGTCCCACAGCCCAGTACCAACTTGCCTTCTGTGGTGGACAGAATGAGAATAGGCTCATGTTTGAATACATGGTCCATGTCTGGTGGAACTGGGAAGCACTGGAGATGTGGCCTTGTTGGAGGAGGTGTCACTGGGGGCAGGCTTTGAGGTTTCAAAAGCCCAAGCCATCCCTTTGCTCTCTTTCTCTGCCTCATGCTTGTGGATTGAGGTTTGAGCTCTTAGCTTCTGCTCCAGCACCATGCTTGCCTGTCTGCTGCCATGCTCCCTGCCATGATATTATTGGACTCACCCTCTGGAACTCTAAGCCCCAAATTAAATATGTTCTTTTATCATGGTGTCTTTTTCACAAAAAAATAGAAAAGACTTGTTTTTTTTTTTTGAGACAGGGTTTCTCTGTGTGGCCCTGGTTTTCCTTTAACTCAGAGATTCCACCTGCCTTTGCCTTCCAAGTGCTGGGATTAAAGGTGTGCACCACCACTGCCTAGCAAGACATGTTCTAAGTATAACATCTTGGTCTCTGGGGTTCTCTCTGCAGAGATGTATATATTCTCAGCAACACTACCTTGAAGAATCAGAAGGCTTGTGCCACAGCACATGTCATATCAAGCAGTGTAAGGAAGACAGCATTCTGTGAACCATTTGATCCCCTTAATGCCACAAGCCATCTCCCTCCTCTCTCTCTCTCTCTCTCTCTCTCCACATACACATACACACACACACACACACACACACACACACACACACACACACACAAGCAAGAATATCAGGAATTCTTTGGATGGGACACAACGACAAGTTAACTAGGTAAAGCAATCCTTAAGTAAGGACTTTATTACGGTACATAAATCACATTTACATAATTCAAAGAATTCTCAAGGGTGCAAGAAATCAACACCAACTAGGTTTTTTTTTGAAATGCTAGAGTTGAACATTATATTCTTTTCTTATGTGTTCCAGAATTCTATCTAAATCCTAAACTACAACTCAAATTACTTGATTTCCACAGGCTAAAACTAAATGTATAAACTATAAATCTGTGATTCATACAATCTCTAATCCACCCATCATCTTTGTATTGCTTTGATTAGGCAGCCTAGACTGGCCTAGAACTCACTATGTATTCCAGGCTAGCCTTGTAATTTTCCTGTCTCAGCCTCCTAACTGCTGTGATTTCAGGTGTATGCCCTATGGCTTTTGTATTTGTTCTTACAGATGGATCTGCAATAATTCTGACCACAAACATCACACTTGGTCTAGTTTAAGTGGTTTTCCTTGGTTTGTTTGCTTGTTTGTTTGTGGGGTTTTGTTGTTGTTGTTGTTGTTGTTTTGGCTTCTATTTTCTTCAATACCCTCCCTTCTCCCTTCAAACTTCAAGTATCTTTAATATAGGACTTCAATATAGGACTTCACCAAGATGGTTCAATGAGTGGAGGCACTTGCTGCCATAGCCAATCACCTTTGTTCAACTCATGGGTCCCACATGGTAAGAGACAACACCAGTTTCTGCACTATTGTCTTCTGACCTTCACATACCCACATAAACATGCACTTATATATCACATAAATGTAATTTTAAAATTTCCGCTGTATAATGCCTTTATCTGTTCCAGTTAATGTCATTAACAGCAATACCACCTTTTTTTTTTTGTCTTTTTTGTTTGTTTGTTTGTTTGTTTTGTTTTGTTTTTCGAGACAGGGTTTCTCTGTGTAGTCCTGGCTGTCCTGGAACTGACTCTGTAGACCAGGCTGGCCTTGAACTCAGAAATCCGCCTGCCTCTGCCTCCCAAGTACTGGGATTAAAGGCATGTGCCACCACCGCCCGGCTTTTTGTCTTGTTTTATTCCGAGACAAAGTATTATTATTATAGGTGCATTCTATGACAGCTGATTTTATTTTTTAAACCTTTATTTTTATTTTACGTGTATAGGTGTTATACCTGCATGTTTGTGCACCACATGCACTCAAAAGGCATCAGATCATCTGGAACTGGTATTAATGATTATGAGCCGTCATGTGGATCTAAGAATCAGAACCTAGGTCTTTTGAAAGAGCAATCTATTATCCCAGCACTCCCAGGTACTGAGGCTAATAAATTTGAGGCCAGCCTGATCTATCTCAAAAACACAAAATGAAGGCTGAAGATGTAGCTCAGTGGGTGAAGTGCTCCATAACATAAGCTGTATAAACTGGGTCTGTCAGTGCACACTGTAGTCCAAGCACTTGGGAGGTAGAGACAGGAAGAAGAGAAGTTCAAGATCATCCTTAGCTACATATAGGTCAAGACTATTTTGTCTTAATAATAAAATAAAAAATAAATTTCTCACATGACAAAGGGAGGTTTGCAATTCTATGCTGTCCAGGAATCATTTTGCTTTATTTAATACTTCAAACACAAAGACTTTTCAACTACAGAATTTCATGTCTAGGTCATTAACTTAGAAAAAGTTAATGGAACTATATAAAGAGAGATCCAACCCCACAAAGTTCTCCTCTGACCTCCACATATTCCCTGTGGCATGTGTAATACACATGCCACATATCACCCCCTACAAAATAAAAATACAGACTATTTTATGTACTGGTGTATGCAGTAACAATGTGTAATTCTTATTATTACACTTCTTTAGTTTACCTACCTGCATGTTTGTGTGTTGGTATACTTGTTACGTGGTATACATGTGGAAGGAAGAGGACAATTTATAGGAGTCAGTTCTTTCCTTCCATGTGAATCCTAAGGATTGAACTCCAGGTTTTCAGGCTTGTTGGCAAGACCTTTACCCACTGAGCCATCTCATTAGACCACAGTATACAATTATTTAAAGAATGTATAATTATATATCGATATCTAGATGCTCACATACGTATATACACAGAAAAAAAGAACTCACAATAGTGATTCTTGCTAAGAAGTGGGAGCAGGATGAAGGGAAGATGCAGTAGACTTTGTGGTTTTGTTTTTATACCAGGTCTCACTGTGTAGCCCTGACTAGCCAAAGCTCACTGAGCAGGCTGCCCTTACCTGTCTCCAGAGTACTGAGCCACCAGCTGGACTTTATGTATTTATTTTAAATAAAAAGCCCCCCTTTTCCCCATTTTTGAGCCATGTCCTTGCTGTGCTGCCCAGGCTGATCTTAAACACTTCTAGGCTCAGATGATTCTCTTGCCTCAGCTTCCTGAGGAGCTGACTCTCCAGGTTCAAGCCTCACCTTATAGGCTCTTATTTCTCTTTTCCTCTTCCCTCTTCACCTGCTCCTCCCCTGCATGTCAGGTGAGAGCATCATTGAGCTGTATCCTTAGGCTTCTTTGCACTCCTAAAAACTACTTATTTTAGGCAGGGTGTCACTATGTTGCACCAAAGATTAATTTGTTTGTTTACGGAGACAGGGTCTGGCCTTAGACTCCTGCCTCTGTCTTCTGCGTGCTGGAAAAACTTATTTTTATGTGTATGAGTGCTTTGCCTCAATGTATGTAAATATACGTAGTGCATGTCTGCTGCCTGTAGAAGCCAGAAAAGGGTGCAAGATCCCTTAGGACTTGAGTTACAGATGGTTGTGAGCTGCCACATGGGTGGCAGGAACCAGATTGCAAATGCTTTTAACCACTAAACCATCTCACCAACTTTCCTTTTTTTGGAGGTTCTAAGTTGTGTAAGTTGGCCTTGAACTCACACTGTGCCTGAACTCAGGCTCCTCCTGCCTCAGTCTCCTGAGGAGTTAGGGTTACAGACCTGCACTACCAGACTCAGCTACCCAGCTCACCTCTAAACTTTAAATTAATTAAAATTCAGTATAATTAAGCCTTAAATTCCTCAGTTTCACTAATCACATTTCAGTGTACACACTAACTGCTACTATTTTGGAAACAACTCAAACATTCTTGCTACTCTATGAAGCAACAGGATTAGTGACTTCATTTTATAGCTTAAAGTGAAATCATAGATATAATACAAAAAGAATACTCTAGCCTGCGATCTAACTATTAAATTCACACACACATGAAGTAGAAATTTCTAGTTTCATTGGAAAGTTAGTTACATCAAATGATGTTTTACTGGGGCACACGGGTGAAAGGATGTCTTGCTAAAGCAAACGTGTGAAAGACTGTTTTCCAGAGCAGACACAGGTGAAAGGTCTCTTGATGCAGGTGTATAAATATAACCCTACAGACAGCACTGAAGCTTGGTTTGGTTTGCTCCACCTAATGACACAAATGTATTGGCTTGCCTTACACAGTGTTGAGCTCAACGTGTTATACCACCACCATTGACAGAAACTTGCCCAAGAACTACTCTCAAGGTTCCTGCAGCAGCTTATCGCTTCTGCAGCCTCAGGCGAGCCTGGTGGTTTCTTCAGGATTGAACTACAGTTGTTGGTTCATGCCTGATGTCTGATTGCTGAAAGGACTGGACTACAGCTAGCTGCCATTTCATGCCTGGTGTCTAGAGAACTGGTCTGCAGCTGCTGAATTGGATTTCGTGTTTAGTACAGGACTGAACTGCTGCCAAAGAAGATTGAGCTCGCCCTCAAAGAACTATTGTTGAACAGATCCACTTCCCCCAAATCCTAATAACTTTTCTCTTCCACTACCTCTGCTGGGTGATGGCCTAAAGGAGAGGATGAACCCTAATTAAAAGTAGGTTGCAAAAAATGTATGCCCACACACATATTTTGAGACAGTGTCACTACTGGCCTGGTGTGTGCAGCCGTGACAGGCCTGTCCCTGGCATGGGGACTCTGGTCCCAGGCCCTCGTGCTTACAGAACAGGTGCACTTCCTCTGAGCTGTCTCTCCAGGCTGAAAAGGTATTCTCTGATAACATTCCTGGCTATCCTGGAACTCCAACTGTAGACAAGGCTGTGGAGAACTCAGAGATCTGCCTGTGTCTACCTCCTCCTGAGTACTGGGGTTAAAGGCATACACTACACATCTGCTTCCAAGAGATATTCTTTTTGTTTTTGTTTTTTTTAAGATTTATTTATTTATTGTGTATACAGTGTTCTGCCGGCACTTATGCCTGCAAACCAGAAGAGAGCATCAGATCCCATTACAGATGGTTGTGAGCCACCATGTGGTTGCTGGGAAGTGAACTCAGGACCTCTGGAAGAGCAGACAGTGCTCTTAATCTCTGAGCCACTTCTCCAGCCCCCAAGAGATATTCTTGATATAAAGTTATCATACTGTGGTGATGAAAGATCTATACATTATGGATTGGAGGATTTTGTTTGTTTTTTTTGAGATGAGGTCTCACTATGTAATCAAGGCAACTGGAATGCTCCTGTATTCTAGCTACTGCAGGGAGGGAAGGAAGGTAACTGGCAGACTCCCTGGAAAACAATTTGACAGTTCTTTAAAAGTTATATATAACATCTACATGACCTAGTAATTCCACTCCAAGATACTTATTTAAAAAAAAAACAAAAAAACAAAAAAAACAAAAAACAGGGCTGGAGATGGCTCAGTGGTTAAGGGTACTGTCTGCTCTTCCAGAGGTCCTGAGTTCAATTCCCAGCAACCACGTGGTGACTCACAACCATCTGTAATGGAATCTGATGCCCTTTTCTGATGTGTCTGAACACACCTACAGTGTACTCACACATGTAAAATAAATAAATCTTAAAAAAAAAAAGACTTGTATTAACAATGTGAAAATCACAGTAATATTCCACTCTCTTGACTGTCATTATAATCATGAGCATCAAAGACCATCAGAAAACACAGATAGTAACATTATGATTTACAACAGAAGTAAACTTACAGCTATGAAATAGTAACAAAAAGGTTTATGATGTGGGGGTCACCAGAATATGGGGACTGTATTAAAAGGGTCTCAGCAATACAAGAGTTGAGAACCACTGCATTAGAGGAAGCATAATAGTATGAAGACCTGGAGGTATCACACAAAAAGTTAAGGATACTCCACATCTGTTTAGGAATGGGAAGAAAAGTAAAGCATAAATCGGTTTCATACAAAAACTAAGGAGCTAAAAAAAAAAAAAAAAAAGAAAAGAAAAGAAAGAAAGAAATGGCTCAAGAATTGTGTTCCAGCCGGGCGGTGGTGGCGCACGCCTTTAATCCTAGCACTTGGGAGGCAGAGGCAGGCGGATTTCTGAGTTCGAGGCCAGCCTGGTCTACAGAGTGAGTTCCAGGACAGCCAGGGCTACACAGAGAAACCCTGTCTCGAAAAACAAAACAAAACAAAAAATTGTGTTCCAGGGCTGGAAAGATGGCTTAGACGTTAAGAGCACTGGCTTCTTTTAAAAAGGTCCTTAATTCAGTTCCCAACACCCACATGGTGGCTCACAACCATCTGTGATGAGATCCGGTGCCCCTTCCTTCCCTGTAGGCATACATGCAGGCAGAATGCTGTATACATAATAAAAAAAAAAAAAAAAAAAAAAAAATCCTTAAAAAAAAATTATGTTCCAGACACCTGGAAGACTAGCAGGATTAACTCATGATCAAGGTAATGGGAAGGTGACTTATGATAGAAGATGCTTCATTTTGAGAACCACAGACATAAGGTAACACATTTCATTCAGAAATAGACTACGCTAGTAGCTAGCATATACCAATGCTCTATCCCATTCCAAACAAAACCAAACCAGGAAGGACTTAATTGTGAAGAAAGAGAGATAGGCAAGAAATCAGCAATATAGAGGAGCAGCTGAAAAGAGAATAACCTCCAAAGAACATGTATGCATATATATATATAAAAAATATAATACAATATATATGCAAGAAAGAGATGGACAGAGGAATTAACATTAGACAGAAGTGGGCTAAAGGATGCCTCAGTGGGTAAGAGCACTCTTTCAGAGGAGCTGGATTTGGTTCCCAGAACTCCTAAGGTGGCTCACAACTACCTGTTAACTCCAGTTCCAGGGGATCTAGTGGCCTCCTTGGGCACCAGGCACACAGATGCAAAGACATACAAGCATGGAAAGCACCACCCATACACACACAAATAATAAACAATTTGATTTAAAAACAAACAGGCAGGTGTTGCAGAACAGGAGAGTGGCAAATACTAAGCCGATGCCTGCTTGTAATCCTAGCCTCTGAAGGTTCACACAAAGGAGGGCTGTGAACTGTGGGATCAGCACACTGCTATCAGCTTTTCTTGTCAGCAATTAAGAGGGCTAACACAGGTGGATCTCCACAAGTTTGAGAGCAGCCTAGGCTACAGAGGCTGGGATACCACCACCACAACCACCTCCTCCATTATTATAGATCCACTGAACAGGGAGGGACTACCATTCTTATGATCCATTAAGTCTGAGAAACCTACCCAGAACACAGTGTTGTATACATTAAAAAACAATGAATAAAATGGTGTTTAAGACTCAAAGACTGCCGGGCAGTGGTGGCGAACGCCTTTAATCCCAGCACTTGGGAGGCAGAGGCAGGCGGATTTCTGAGTTCGAGGCTAGCCTGATCTACAGAGTGAGTTCCAGGACAGCCAGGTTACACAGAGAAACCCTGTCTCAAAAAAAACAAAACAAAACAAAACAAGACTCAAAGACTAACTCACAGATTACCCATGTCTGAAAAACTAATCATCAACCTGCGCTCTGGCTTCAATCTTTAAAGTTTTCTGGAAGGACTGGGGAAAAAAGGGCTAAGAGCTGACGTATACAGTAGCTGAAGACAGACTTACACGGCGATGAAAAGGTCAAATTAATGCCAGGCCTCCTCATTATTATCATTTTTGTGTCTCTGTCTAAATGTACAAAGGCAAAAACAGCAGAATGGCCTGATAAGGGTTTAAAACTGAAGAACTAAAGGAATATAAGAAGACAGAGTACCAAGAACCAACGCACCGATAAGTGGCCTGAATTGGCCAAAGAAGTGAGGCTAGTTCTTAATGTCCGACAGGAAGTGCCAAATGGTCACAACTCATAGCTTAGCTACTGAAAGACGGGTGAGACACTAACCTTGGCTCATAATCTAGCTACTGAAAGGCCCTCTCTTTCATCAGACTAATGCTTCAGTGCTATGCTTTGGAGGCAGCCTATGTTAGGGCCTGAGGGAAATATACAATCTAAGCATGAAGAATAGGGGGACAAAGCTTTTCCCAAAAATCCTGGAGTGAGGAGCCAAGCTGCTGCCAGGCCTTCTCTGACTGCAAGGGCTTGAAGCAGTGGGACCAGGACAAACGCTGCCTCCTTCTAGGTCAGAACACAGACCTGGCAAGGAAGTAGGAGAGGCAAACACCCGAGGTCCTCAGGCTGGACCGGCCTCCAGAGCCCAAAGCCTCCCAGGGTCCCCCTAGTTCCCATCACGCCTCGCGCAGGGCCCCGAGGGTGTCAGCCCTCCAAGTTCAGGAAAGGCATGGTTTTCCTTCCCGCCTCTCCCCTAAGGCGCAGCGGCCAACCCAGCACTACAGAGTCTTGGAAAAGTCTGGAAACGCTCCCACCTTCACTTTAATTAGCATCTTCTTCCCAGGTTGGGGTTGCAGGCGGCTAGAGTGCTGCTTCTACCGCTGTGGTCGCTGCTGCTGCTGCCGCTTCCCAGCACTCCACGGTGAGGAACACTTCTGCTTCCGGGTCACTCTCCGGACCCACCCTCTCCTCTTTCCACCCGGTTCCCGAAACGCTCAGGAATGTCCTCGTGTTTTGTATCAGTGGGTTGTAAAGAGAAAGGCAAGCCAGCTTAGGAACAGCCAGACGACGCCCTGAGACCCCGCGCGTGCACAGCGAACTGGTGTTAGCGGCGAACTGGAACAGAACAAACCACTTTTCCCATCATGCCTGGAGGCAGCTCCGTCCTTTGCATCCTAGGAGTTGTAGTCCTCCTGCCGCCCGCACTCAACGGCAGCCTCAATGTGTGGACTCTGTTACCCAGAAGGCTTTGCACAACGCCCGAAGCTAGAATTCCTTGGGTAGTCGGGTTTGCAATTAGCGGAACTTGTTCGAGTCGCCCTGAAGGCTCATCGAGGCCGCACGCGGGTAGTTGCTAAGCAAAAGAATCTTTGGTCAACTGCCACCTAAGTCAAAGCAACAGGAAGTGAGTACCGCTATGCCGGAAGCTGGTTAAAAAAATATCTTTTCTCCTCCCTTACTAAGTCAGCCTCTTACTCTATATTGCCCTTTGCAGGGGTGGGAAAAGGGAGATTAACCGGGTAAGAGATCATAACCTTCAGAGATCATAATCTCTTTCCAATTCTCCCTAAAAATCATACCTGGGATTGAAGCATTAGGGTAATCCAGACACAGGATAGTCCCAGCGAGACTCCAGGGACCACACCCTGATCTGACTATACACAATTTAAGCATGAGAGGTGCTTCTCGTCCAACCGCCATCGAGACATTGAGGCTCACAGGGGACTTGGTTTAGAACTTTTTTACTTCCCAGTCTTACAGCTAAACTTTTTTTTTTTTTTAAATCTAGCTCCAGCCCTGCATCATGCCTCATATTGACAATGATGTGAAACTAGACTTCAAGGATGTCCTGTTGAGACCCAAACGCAGCACTCTTAAGTCTCGAAGTGAGGTGAGCCAGTTGTCTTCCTTGGGTTTTATTTTTACCTCAAGCTTCTAATGAACCAGGACCAAGAAAACTGTCGGGTTCTAATATGATACATATTTTCTGAATGAATGAAATGCTTAATGTCCTGTTAATGTCTACAGGTAGATCTCACAAGATCATTTTCGTTCCGGAACTCAAAGCAGATGTACAATGGCATCCCCATCATTGCTGCCAATATGGATACTGTGGGTACTTTTGAAATGGCTAAGGTTCTCTGTAAGGTGAGATTAACCTTATGCACCCTACCAGATGTTATCCCAGCTGGCTACAGAGGCATTACATCTCTACTCTCAGTCTCTGGCAATTAACAGAATGTTGGGTTTACTAATTTTTCCATTACTAAGAACCCTTTGATCAGTTCATAGATCTGTCTGAACTAATGAGACTCAAAATTAGCTTTGTTTCATCCTTTTTATTTATAACTCTCCATAAGTTATATCTTTACCAAATTCTTCCAGTGCTCACTCGGGTCAACCCAATCACATGCATTTCTTTAGACAGTCGTCGTTTGAACTTTAAACAGTCACTGTTTTAGTCCAGAAATTAAATACTGTTTTGAGTATTTAAAATTTTCTACCTGGAATATCACAGAGAAAAGGAGTTTATTAGGTTTCGTGTATGCCTACTGTTCTTTTAATTTTTCACTTCTTTAAGTTCTAGGTTCCTGGGAGTTTCTGAGATCTATCCCAAATGGAAGTTTTGTTCTTAAATACAGACTGTTCCCTTTGAAAATGGAAGACACTGCTCCTGTCAGTAATATCTCTTGCTTCTGTGCATGTAGCTGAGAAGGTAGATAGTTGCCTGGGCACTTTTGAGAACATAGTGTGCTTTGCTAGTTACCCCATGTAGCCCCAGCTGATGAATTCTGTTTCTGTTTGTGGCTGTTAGCCTTAAAGACCTTGGTTTTTTATTTTGTTTTTCTGTTTTTATAGAATGTTTGTTGTGCTTTCTCTGAGATTGATAATTACGGAGTTTTATTACCTTATTCCTGTTACCATTTACTAACCCTTCAGGGTTCCATCTGTTATCTCTTGTCTGCCTTCTCTGACAGGTAGATTTGGGGAACTGGCAAATCTGTTAAAAGACATGCTGTAATCCATGAACCTTACTGAGGACTGGATTTCAAAACTGTGGACCAGTACTACAGAAATCAAATTTTAGAAAAATAGCCAAGTCTCAATAATGATAAAAAGGTTAGATACAAGCCAAGTTTTTCTTAGGGTTTGTATGTATTTGGGTAAACTTATTAAGCCAACATATCTCCAAGGCCTGCTGACCACCTATAGCTTTTGATTATCAACATGTTGACAGTTGACTTTTACTGAGAAAGCAGAATACTGGCTTTTATGCATAGAACTCCCTGTGGTTGACTGATACATGACTTCCTTGTATTTCTTCTCACTTGAAAAATTTGTGCTGTTTCAACCAACTACTGACTCTTGGGGTTGCACATTTACGCTCAGAAAGCAAAAACACCAGTATTTAGTGTCTTCTCCATGTCTTTCTCACAGTATTGAGATACTTGCAATTTCATGAGTCAGAGGTTTTATTTATTAAGACAGGGTTTTTTTGTATAACCTTTGCTGTGTTGGAACTTTGCTTTGTAGACCAGGCTCTCCTTGAACTCAAAAATCTGCCTGCCTCTGCCTCCCAAGTACTGGGATTAAAAACCTGTGCCACCACTGCCTGGGAATCATTGTCTTTTTGAATTTGCCTAAGAGAGATGACATTGATCTCTGCATTTGCATGTTTATGTCCCTAACATGAAAATCTGTTCTTTTCCAGCAGAAAAGAGAATAGTTGTGATAGTATTTTGTTGCTCCACCAGTCTTAAACCCTTAACTTTGTGTGTTGGATTACTGCCAGCAAGTAAAACAAAAGAGAGGAAAACACAGTTTGAGAACTGGATCCCCTTAGAGCTGAATGTAGACAAACTCCTCCATTTAGCCTCTTTAGTTCTTCCAGACCTGTTACTTGTTTTATTGTGCCAAGCGCATGTCCCTATCACTTTTAAGGTCATGAACAATGTGCTAGTGTTGAAATCCAACCTGAACACACAGTACTTTGGTAGGAATACCAGACGAGTGCTAATAGAGTAAAGGCTGTAACTGGGATTGTAGGACTAACAGTGGCTAAGTCAGCTCAGCCATGAACTTCCTCATACTATTGTCTCATTTTCTCTCAAGGCAGTATAACGATATATCTAGATAGTCTAATCAAGTTTCTGGCCTTTTGATGGTTCTTTTGTCTCTTCAGTTCTCCCTGTTCACTGCCATCCATAAGCACTACAGCATCCATCAATGGCAAGAGTTTGCTAGCCAGAATCCTGACTGTCTTGAGGTAACTCTGGGCCTACCCTGCTCATTAGTTTCCCAGGAATCCTTTCTCACCTTTAATCCCTATTGGCCACTTACCACCTCATTTCTGATACAGTGCCACAGGTTGGTCTAATGCTTTTTCTCCACAGTATCTAGCTGCCAGCTCAGGCACAGGCTCTGCTGACTTTGAGCAGCTGGAACAGATCCTGGAAGCTATTCCTCAAGTAAAATATATATGCCTGGATGTGGCTAATGGCTACTCTGAACATTTTGTTGAATTTGTAAAGGATGTACGGAAGCGATTCCCCCAACACACCATCATGGTATGTTTCTACTTTTTGTTTTGTTGGGACAAGGCTTCTGTATGTATCTCTGGCTGCCCTGGATTTACTCGGTAGACCAGTCTGACATCAAACTCAAGCGATATGCCTGCCTCTGCCTCTGGAGGGCACCACTACACTCTGAGTATTATTATCCTACACCTGTTACTTTTGTCTCCTCTTTCCTGACATTTCATTTTATCAATGCTTGGTCTCTGCTGCATATTTCAACTCTACATGTTACTGTCATGGTTCAAAGTTTAAAATGTGTATTAATCAGTGCAACAACTCTGATCTTTGATTCACAGTTAATTAATCAAGGACTGAAAAAACATGATGGAATATTTACACATTGCACATACCTGTTGTACATAAGTCTGCCTACTGCCTGTGCTTTAATAGAAAGTGTTAAATGAAAGCCTAACATTGATACATATCTATAATCCCAGTACTTGGGGGATTGAAACAGATTGAGAGCCTGTCTCAAACTAACAACAAAAGTATCATATAAAACTATGTTTTATTTCTTAGAAGCTTATTAGAGACAAAATCCAAGGTTTCGTCTTCTTCACAGCATTGAAGGGGGTGTTGCACTGTCTACACACTATTGGGCAGATATTTTAGCCCACATTCCAATGTCTATTCATTTTTTTTCAAGGTAGAGAGCTCCAGACTGGGCAGTAGTCCCCTGGTAGTGAACCGGCACTACTGTCTATCTGAGTGGGGTTTCTGACTCACCAACTGCTCCTTAATGCCGCTTTATGGCTTGTTGCCTCACCTTGCTGCCTTAAAGGTCATTCTGGACCTGTTTTTACCCTAGTTCAATGACAAGTGTTGTTTCCTCTATCCTTCACACTAAGTCAAAGTATGTATGTGGGGTGGGAGTAAGAGTGAGCGGGAATCTAGGTCCTTTGGTGGAAGGTCCTGTAGAGGGCTGTAGGTCCCCTTTATTTGTAATAGGAAGGCCACAGTGGAGGCATGGATTATATGAGAGCACAAAAGCTGCTCTCCACCACTAACCCTAAGAATGCTCTGTTTTGATTATTGTCTCAGGCAGGAAATGTGGTAACAGGAGAGATGGTAGAAGAGCTAATCCTCTCTGGGGCTGACATCATCAAAGTGGGAATTGGTCCTGGTAAGCTGGTTCCTTAGGGCCATTGTGTCATCTGCCCTGTTGGAAGGCAAAGACCATAGGAGAGTTCACTCTCACCTCTTGTCACTCTTCCCAGGCTCTGTTTGTACAACTCGGAAGAAAACTGGAGTGGGGTATCCACAACTCAGTGCAGTGATGGAGTGTGCAGATGCTGCTCATGGCCTCAAAGGCCATATCATTTCAGTAAGACTCGAGACCTGGAGAGGGTTTGGGGCTGCTCAGCAGCCATTGTTTTCTGCAGTGTGGGGCTCTGGTGAAGTCCTGGTTAGGACATGAGTTCTGGTCCACTTTGACATGGGCAGTTGATAAGTCTTGAGAAATCTATGCTGTCTCTCACAGCATTCCTTATTTTGCAGGATGGAGGCTGCAGCTGTCCTGGGGATGTGGCAAAGGCTTTTGGTAAGGAGACTGGGAGGGCATGGCAGGAAGATCCTGTAGAAGACAAATTGATGCTGAGGATCTAAGGGCAAGATGTCAAGTTAGACACAGCTGAAGAAGCCATTTAGATTCATAATACAAACCAGTGACCCTGAAACCTAAGAGTCACCTGGGACAAGCAGCAATCAAGGAAATCCTGAGATTTTGACCCTCCCAAGGGTGAGCCAGGGCCATTTATGACATGCCCTAGATTGACAATGTAATGTAGATTGCTGAACCCTATATCTGACCTACAAAATCACACTGAGGACCAGAACTACAAATATTCATTTTTCTATTTCCAAGGTAATCTTTAAAAATTGGAGATTTATCGTCTTAGAATCAAAATCATACTGAGCTGGGAACTGTAAAATGAAGTTAAAGACTGGAAAAGCAGAAGCCAGTCAGGGAACTTCTAGGTCTTTAAAAATCTTGAGATAGTCAGTCCCACTGAGGAGCAGAGGCCAGAGTAGAGGCACTCTCAAGGAATTGTGGATCAGCTATGCAAACAGACCCAAGGAAGCAAGACTTGCACAAGCTGAATTTGACAGTGCCTATATGGGTACCCTGGCCAGATGCATCTTTTCCAACTTCTTGATTTTGGCAGGGGCAGGGGCTGACTTTGTGATGCTGGGTGGCATGCTGGCCGGGCACAGTGAATCAGGTGGTGAGCTCATTGAGAGAGATGGCAAAAAATACAAACTCTTCTATGGAATGAGTTCTGAAATGGCCATGAAGAAGTATTCAGGAGGTGTGGCTGAATACAGGTATGTATGGAGAGCTAGCACTTGAGTGCTCTTGGTGACTATGACTATGGAAAATGGTGTCATACCCTCTGGGAAATGTAGGGCATTACTGAGAAAAATGGTGAAAGGGTATAAATGTTAGAGACAGGAAGAGTAATTGGGTTTAAAGAATTCTGCAAGGCTGGGCAGTGGTGGCGCACGCCTTTAATCCCAGCACTTGGGAGGCAGAGGCAGGTGGATTTCTGAGTTCGAGGCCAGCCTGGTCTACAGAGTAAGTTCGAGGAAAGCCAGAGCTACACAGAGAAACCCTGTCTCGAAAAACAAAAAACAAACAAACAAACAAAATTCTGCAGAAGGAGGTAATAAAAGTTTTTGTTTTTCAAGGGCCTCAGAGGGAAAGATAGTAGAAGTTCCCTTTAAAGGCGATGTGGAACATACTATTCGTGACATCCTAGGAGGCATCCGGTCTACATGCACATATGTAGGGGCTGCTAAGCTGAAGGAATTAAGTCGGAGAACTACTTTTATCCGAGTCACCCAGCAAGTGAATCCAATCTTCAACAATTCCCAGTAGACCCAACAAGTCTACTTTCCTGAGGCAACAACACTGCTGGTGTAGCCTCCCAACAGGGTGTGCCTCACCCATGGCAGGCAGCCCCATGTGGTGGTGGTGGTGGTGGCTACCAGTTCCGGTTCTCGATCCTCTACTCACTCCTGCTTCTCTAGCTGCGCACACAAAAGGCTACAGGAGAGAGGGAGGCGAGGGAGAAGATGTGAAATCTGCAAATGACAATCTGGGGACAGCCCCTGAAGATTAGGAAAAAAGGATGCTGATTCATACAGAAATGGCAGACTTTGGTCTGGAAAAGGAAAGCTGTTGGAATCATGTTAACCGGCTTCATTAAATGAGATCATCAAATGTCTAAACAGCTAAGTACTTATATATTTGAAATACCTTCATAAAGATAGATGCTGGGCTTTCAGCACAGGTTGGCATCTAGATGCTCCTCCTGGGCAGAGGTAGGATTAATCCTGACCCAGTGGGATCAAGAACACCAGCCCAAGCTAACTTGGTAACACAAAAATTTACAAAGTATATTCTGACATTAAGGACAACTGTTAGGATAGCATTAAGGATGATTTCCCTTCTAGGCTCTTTCTCAACCCTTCTAGATAAGTCTGAACCCTTTATAAAGGAGTAAATATGAAAAGGGCCTCAACTAGCTCTAAGAGAAGCCTGTTATGTTTCTGAGGAATGACCTACACAGACCTATGCAAGTCTTAATTCCCCTTCTTCCCATCAAGACAGTGAAACAAATCAAGATTTAATTTTCAAGTGTTACAAAGCTTATAGCAATGTAGCTGGGAACTCAGGTCTGGGCTGCTTCTTTTTCATTAAACTGCATGCAGAGCTGCAGAGGTGGATGGACAGAGTACAGACGGTATTCCAGAGGACCTGAGTGAGAACTGTTTATGTAGCCAGAAAGGAATAAGCAGGACATTATGGAATGTAGTCACAAAACATGGGGATATAGGTGTCAAACTTCGTCTTCTGATAGTTTTTCAAAAACTCCTATAGAGAAAAAAAGCATAATTCCTATAACTGGGAACACTTCACATGGATTCCTGCCTTGTTCTGCCCATCTTTTGGCTCGGCTTTCTGCTTCTTCCTACTCACCTTCCCTTCCTTCTGGTTATTTTCTTCCTCATCAGAATCCAAAACCAAATCCTCTATGGTAATAACAGAGCTATGCAGGGATTGGGGGAACAGCACTGCAGGAAAGAAACCACAATTAAAACCACTCTTTTAGCCTAGCTTGGTGGACCACACCTTTAATCCAGCACTCTGGAGGCTGAGGCAGGGGGATCTCTGAGTTCAAGGCCAGCCTGGTCTACATATTGGAGTTTCAGGACAGCCAGGGTTATGAAGAAAAAACAAAAAAACAAAAAAAAAAAAAAAAAACCCGTCTTGAGGGGAAAAAAAAAAGCACAAAGCAAAAACAAAACCTAAACCCACTTTTAGGTGAGCACAGGCCTTGAAGAGTTCCAAAGACAGGCTGCTCGATCCAGTTCTGACTCAGCCTGCTTACCTGGTTTCTTGACACTAGGAAGTGTTGATGGCAGTCTTAGAGGATCCACGCAATGCACACAGTTCCTGAGGTGAAGACAAGGGAAAGGTTGGGTGAAGAAGGGAAGCAGGCAGGGAATGTATTCCCAAGGAAGCAGCAGCAATTCTTACTCCTTTTGCTCTGCAGCTGGAGAGTCAGGTGGCGTCTCCTCTAATGCCCTTTCCCCCAAGGTTTGAGATGGAGTCTTAGACTTCTCAATGCAGATGGGTTCTGTTCCCACAGCACCCGCTGTGACCATTCCATGTTCTTCCCTGCGTTTAGGGTTAGATCCGTGGTGAGCTGGTAAGCCCGTGCTACTAAATGGGAACAGCATGACTGTGGGCCGATCTTTACGGCCTGCCTTTGCAGATGTCCACTGTGAATGTAATTTTCGCTTCCCCAAAGGGGCCAGATTAAAGCGGTTGCCAGCTAAATGTTCCAGGTGCTCCCGTGAGGCTGGCTGGTGAGGGCCAAGCTTAGCTTTAGGCAGAGGATTGTGGAGTGCTGGTTTTGTTTGCTGATCAGGACTCTCTTCTATGGGTTCTATCAGATTTATTGAGCCAGAAGTAGAGCTCTCTGAAAGATAAAATAAGATGCCTTATAAAATTAGAGCTAGGTTAAAAACTCAGGTTTGGTCAAGCTAAACACCTCCAAACTGCTAGTTACCTCAGATGATTCGCTTACCTGGAAATGGCCACCCCATGTCCATACCATACTGGCGCAAAGCAACAGAAGTAGTGATCAGTGAGCCAGGCTGAATCCAACTTAGAGCATCCTGAAGCTGTGGGCAAGGTGAAAGATATGAAGATCATAATTCTCAGTAAAGCCACCCAGCATTTCCCCTTAAAAGTTTTTCTGTCAGGCTGAAGATCAGATGCTCCAACATTTTGTAGTATAGGGACTGTCCGGGTGTTCAGCGGTCTCTATAAATTGGCTAAGTTTTAGAAGCTATGCTTTGTGCTTCCCATAATTTCAGTTAACTCAGTCATTCTGGATTTCTGACAGGGTTGAAGACTTATACTCTCATAGTCAATCCCGGCTATTTACTTTGAGAGAAAAGATTTGAGAGGATAGTTTTCAGCTAACATTCATTCTAAAGCCAAGAAAAAAGCCAGGTTCAGAACTAAGTTTTTTAGTTAGGAGAGATGACAGAGGTTCTGGATAGTCAACAAAATGAGGGGCTGGGTATTAGGTCTATCTTGCACCTTACTGACACAAATTGGTATAGTTATACTCTAACTGTATTTTGAGAGAAAAGTTTTATTTTTAACAGGAAGGGTGATATGTAGGAGAAGCTAAGGTGGGAGGAGTATGGAGAGGAAGAGGAGTAAGGAGAGGAGTAGTAGTAAGGAGAGAAGGAGCTAGGTGATGGGGGGGGGACACACACATAGAGGCAGATGTTCACATGTCTCCGCCAGTCAAAGATAGTTGATATATCTAGGTTGGGTATTGGGTTACAGTTCTGATTGATATTGAGCATTACCAAACTTATAAAGCCTTTGATTAACATTAAAAAATTGTATAAAAGCAAAAAGGAGAAGGGGGCATGGGATAGGGGTTTTCTAGGGAGGGGAAATGGGATGGCATCTGAAATGTAAATAAAATATCCAATAAAAAATAAATTAAATTAAAAAAAAGTGTTTCTGTCTCAACGACCTCTTGTGCTCTGACTGTAGGCAGTGCTTTTTCCAGCTGACACAAGTATTCAAACAACAGCTTTTCCATGGCAACCAGAAAGGGTTCCCCATAGTCCTGTTCTAGTTCCTGCATGTGGGAAAGAGAAGCAGGTCAGACATATTTTAGAAAAAAAAACAAAAACAAACAAACAAAAAAAAACCCAGGAATCACATAACATCTTCCAAACCTACCATTCTCACCTGTAGGCTGGAAGCCGGGTCCTCTGACAGCTGCTTCACAAGCAGGCAAAAGTTTTCCTGTGCCTCCAGAAGCTTCCTATCTTGTTTTGTCTGCTGAGGATATTAAAGACAGAAAAATCTGGGGGAGGAGGTGTCGCCAGGACCCAGGGGCAACTTGGCTGCATCACTCCTAACGAGTTCTGGTCTGTCCAAGACAGCACGTACAGCTTCAAGGTCCAATGCTACTTACTGTTCTGGATTCTGGGAAGTGATGATTCAGGGCATTCAGGACCTGGGCCCAGGGTCGCTCCTGCAGGATCAGCTCCACCACCACCTGCACGGTACTGAGCTCAGAATACCTACCCACCGGTCTTAGTCCCAACGAGTCGTCCTTTCTTAGGTCCTCGCATCCCGCCCCTTTAGATCCTACTCTTTTCTAGTACCTTGGCCTTTAGGCCCATACACAGGCGTTCATGGTGCCGGTAGCAAACCAAGCCAGGGGCAGCAGCACGCAGGGATTGCAGAAACTCGACCACTCTTGAAAAGTGCTCGACGCGGCGACCGCGGACAACCAGCCAGCTGGCAGCAGCAGCAAACCGCAGAGACGCAGGACCCATCCCTGGAGGTGGGGCCATGGCCCGCGGGCGCCCTTTCCTCCGCGCCCCTTTCGCTCAGCCCAGGCTTCGTGGGCGCTCCCGTGGGCTGAGCTCCGGTTCTCTCATCTGCACCGGAAGGTCGGCGGACTGGCTTGGCCCGTTTCGAGGAGCCAGTGTATCAACCTGTCAAGACCGCTAAGCTTAAAATGCCGCCACTGCGCGGAATGCAAGGGTACGTCACTTCCGACTGGGCGCAGCTTCCCGCCCCGGAAGAGGCCGTGGCGGGAGCTGTGACGTCACGGGGTCCCCTGAATTGTGAAAGTGACGTACGGCCTCGCGTCACTCTTCACCCCTAGTGTTCTGTAAACCTAGGTGTCTGAATCAGCATTAAACTCTTCCCGGGCCGCCAGCGGCTCCCAGGAAGTATTCTGTCATTCCTCTCGCGAAACGGAAGAGGGCGCTCGCTTTCAAAAAACCAAACAGGGCTGGATGGTAGCTCCGCCCTCCTGTCCTGACTCGCCGGCGCCGAAAAGAAAGATAGTTTGAAATATCACAGGGTCAACCAGGGTTCTCCTGGACAGTAGGATTACAGTCGTTTTGTTTTTCTGTGGCACATCTTTGCTGTTTTGTGTAGTTTAGAATAGCTAAGGCTTCTTTTTCCAAGTTTCTTTTGAGCACTAACTTGATGGAGCCCTTTAGTGAATTCTTATTGCTGTCCCCAAGGACAGAACCGGGCACACTGTACAATCTTACTTTGCTGTTTGAATTAATTATCTGCCTTGCCCACCTTGCAGGCATTTCATGAAACCTGCCCATTATTTGGATGGTTTCTTACATTCCCAGACTGAAGGCTCACACTTTGTCTCCATTCTGCACATCAGTCTTCTGAGTCTTTCCAGACCTAGTACCAAAGTACTACATTGGATGTTGTAGTTGTACTTGATTTTCTTCGTAATTTTCTGTTATTTTTGTGCAAATCTGAGTTTCTGACCTTATCACTTTCATTTTTTTTCTAAAGAATTGTCTCACAGAGTATGGCGGCGCCACACCTCTAAATCCCAAGGTGAGGTGGGCTTTTTTTTTTTTTTTTTTTTTCCTGCTTTCAGTATTGTAAATAGTTCACTCTATTTACTCCCTTGTTGCTTGCATGGTTTTGGGTGGAAGTTATACATTGTTTTTAAAGCTGAGAAAAATTAATTTCCTTTTTAAAAGTTAGTATGTATTAATTTAATTCTTTTGAGATTTTATTTATTTTTATTTAATGTGTACCAGTGTTTTGTCTGAATGTACATCTATGAACCATGTATGTGGAGTGCCCATGGGGGACAAATGAAAATATTAAGTCTCCTGGGACGGAAGTTACAGGTGGTTGTGAGCAGCACAATTGGGGGGGGGGGCGGGGGAAGAAAAGGAAGAGGAGGCAGTTTTACTGGGACAGTTGTACAGAGACAGATTGAAAAGTAAACAGGCACAGGTAAAGACAGAACAAGTAAGAGAATGAAAAGGAGCCAGAAGATTAGAAAAGATCACTAGAGTTAGTTTGAGGTCAAGCAGAGCAACTCAGAGGCTGAGAGAAAAGCCAAATTGAATAAATCAGCTGGAGAGGCGTTTAAACTAGAACGGCTGAGTTGAACCAGATGGACAGAAGTCAGAAAAAAACTAAAAAGGGGTGAGCTTATTCTGCAGTAAGTCTGTGATGGTTTAAATATTCTCGGTCCAGGGAATGGGCATCACTATTAGGAGGTGTGAACTTGTTGGAAGAAGTGTGTCACTGTGGTGGGCTTTGAGACTTCTCCTAGCTGCCTGGAAGCCAGTCTTCTCCTGTTTGCCTTTGGAACAAAATGTAGAACTCTCAGCTCCTTCTGTGCCATGCCTGCCTGGATGCTGCCATGCTTCTGCCTTGATGATAATGGACTGAGACTCTGAACCTGTAAGCCAGCCTCAATTAAATGTTGTCCCTTATAAGAGTTGCCTTGATCATGGTGTCACTTCACAGCAATGGAAACCTAAGACAAAATCTCAGAAGCTGAAAACCTTCCAGGCCTAGATTAGATTGTTTGGAGGCCAGAAGCTTCCAGGACAAGACCTAGATTAGCAGACAGAGCCAGGTAAATAAAAACTACTGTTACACACAGTGAGAATAGAGGATGAAGAATGTTTGGAACAATGACTGAGAAGTGTCCCAAAGTAATGACAGATGCTAAATATAGATACAGAACACTCATAATAGCAAGCAGAATAAATACCAATACAAACACAGAGCTAAATGATTCTCAAACTGCGCGCGCACGCACACACACACAATCAAAGGCAAAAACAAAAATGCTGAGGCAAACAAAAATTCTGAAGCAGGTAGGAAGGAAAGGATGAAGTTAGGCCAGCAAGCACTGTCTAATGACCATCAAGGTTAAAGATTAGATTACGAGGGGGCTGGAGAGCCGGCTCAGCAGTTAAGAGCACGGGCTGCTCTCCCAGAGGATTTGGATTCGACTCCTAGCCCCCCTACTGCAGCTCACAACTGTAACTCCAGCTCCAGGGACTCTAACACCCTCATTCTGACATACATGTAGGCAAATAACAATGTGCATAAAATAAAAACAAATACATTATTCTTAAAAATTAAATTAAGGGGCTGGAGGGACAGCCCAGCAGTTAAGAGCACTGACTGGTATTACAGAGGACTGAAGTTCAATTCCACAAACTACTGTATTCCTGTACTGTACTCTCTTCTTCCTGTACTGTCTGTCTCCCTTAAGTAGCTTTCCTTTCCTCTCTCTTCTTGTGAGAGTTGGGCATATTCTATTCTGTCACATCTTTCTCTGACCCATCACTTTGTCTGCCACTCAATTAGGTATCACTTTCAAACACAGCTGTTTCCTTCAACAAACTAACTTTGCCTTCCTTATTTGGGATTGAAGGTGTGTATGAAGAGTGTGTCTGTATTCTAGCCAGAGGGATTAAAGGTGTGTGTGTGCTAAGGGCTGAGCCACACCACAGCTAGAAACATGTTCAAATATCCTAGAACAGTGTATGTGTTGAGTGAACTTTCCTGGGGAGGTGAAACAGCAGCTGCTTATCCCAGATAGGATGATGACAGACCAAAGTAATGATCCTACCCAAGTGTAGTTTTGTGAACCAGTGAGTATCTCCTTCAGGGGTGTACATGGCTGCCAAACAACACACCACCAAAAAGACTCATCTTTACATAAATGACAACTTCTCTATAGCTGTCGATGGAGGTCTCTTTTCAGCTAATTGTCCACATTCTATACTATTATCTCTAAGGACCACATGAAGCTCGGGCAGAGTTACACACAGTTAGGAGAGAGGTTTGGGAGAAAGTGGCTAAATCTCAGGTGAGGGTCTCAGGCAGGTGCGGGTCTCAGGACTCTCCCCACTACTTCTCTGGAGGGATATGAACAGGCTGTACCCAGATGGCTCTTACCGGTAATCTTATGGTAAGCTGCTCTGGTTAAGATGGTTATGACTGTTCTGCTCAGCAGACAGCATTTCACAACAGTATGCTATACCATTTGTAGTCTAACACTTCTTAGAGATTATATCTTTTTCACTTTTGTCTATTGTTTACATTTCAGTTTTGGAAACATTTCAGGTTTTTACAAAAGTTCTTATACATCCTGAAGTAGCCTCAAACTTGCTATGTAGCCAAGGATGTCCTAAAACTCCCAATCCTTCTGCCTTCTATTGCCCAAGTGCTGAGATTATAGGTGTGCACTACCACTCTTGGCTTACGTGGTGCTGGTGTTTTGTGCATGCTAGGTAGGCCCTAGCATGAGCCCTAGTTTGGGAAATTTCCACTGACATTGATTTCTTCAAGCTCAGAGGTTCAGTTATTCTCCCCAGGAAAAGTTTATGTAACACAGGCACACAATAAGAGTAGATGATGAAGAAATGTTTGAAGCAGTTATGGTTCTCTCTTCTCCTGGGGTGCTTGTTGGCCACTGGCCCACGAGGGCAGAGGGAGCAGGAGCAAAGAACAGGGTTCAGAAGGCTGTGAGGACTTCCAGAGACAGCTTTCCTGAGACAGCTTTAGTTTATTGTTCCAGGGTTAGGGTATACAGGGGCTCTTAGGGCTAAGGGTGGAAAGGGCTGATTGGTCAGAACACAGTGTGTAATTATCATAAGGCGGGAAGCTAGAGTGTGGCCTGTGTGCTGAGTCAGAGAGCTCTGCACAGGGTCATTCTTCACAAAACGTCATTGTGCTCAGAGGTCTCTCCAAGGAAGGTCAGGCAGAGCAAGGGGATCCCTGCTGAGAAAGGGAGCCCTCCATTCTGTGCAGAGCTCAGAACATGGTGGGTTGCAACATGGTGGACTGCAAACTTAATAGCAGGGTTCTCCAACAGCAGTGATGAGAATTGTCCACCAACACAGACCCATAAAGCTCAGAAGAGCAAGAGAAACCAAGGCTCTCTTTGTTCCACGGTAGTGCTGTTTCCTCCCAGCTCTTCCTTAGAATCCCCTGTGCACAGGACCCCTGCCTGGTCTTCCACACCATCCACCTTTCCTGTTAGAAGCCCTAACATAGTCTTAAAGTTTTTAATAGTATAATAATATAATAGTATAATAATTCCATTACATTTGCCATCTGAGTTTGGTTCTTATGCTTGCTCTGAAAATTCAAAACTTTGTGTGTGTGTTTTGCTTGTTTTTCTTTTAGCATGCCAAATAATTTTTTGTGGAACTCCAGATGTGTAGATTAAAGGAACTGAGGAAATCAGTCTTTAGTGTCCCAGTTTTTTTTTTTTTTTAATGTGGCTAGAGGTTAGGTTGTGTTTAGTGTACACTGCAGCTGTAGATGTTAGACTAAAATTCCTCTAGTACTTCTTATTATTGACACATCACTTGTCATTGATGTTCTTTATAGATTTCTGGTGGACGCCATGCAGGAAAAGCTGAAGTGGGCAAGTGAGCTTCCTGGAGACTGCCCACCCTCTTGCTTGACTACAATGGGTGCTCTCTGGTGAGTCACAGCCCCAGAGACTTCATCCCTGGATTGCTTCTTGCTACTAATGTGCTTTCTCATGTTTGTCATTGCCATAATCCTCATTTATTTGGCTTGTTGTGAGTGGACAATGGGAGACCCTCACTGCCTATAGCCTGGTGTGATTACTTCTGGGTGATAGCCCACCCTGTTGGGAATATTTCCTGCAGATCAACATGAAGATGAACTTTCATGAATTAATGTTGTTTAGATGAATTAATGACTTTATAATATTTCTGATTTGATTAAAATAATTTTAAGAAGAAAGTTTAAGGAGATAGTTTTAGTTGCTTTGCCAGAAAGATGTAATACAGTTAGAATCAAGAATAGAATATGCCCATTCCTCATAGAATAGTAAATAAGGAACACAGTGAGCTTTTATAAATTGCACTGAGACATAGGCTTGGGACATATTTATGATCCAGGAAAAACATTCATTCTAGGTCAGGTCTAAGGATGTAGCCACAGGTGTACACTATGGTAAAAGAAGGCCGTATGAAACTGTTGCTTTGAACTATAATGAGCTTATAGAATGAAACACTGATTTGAAATTACTATCAACTTATATAACTTTCTTTTGTGTAACATTTTATCTGTGAGATAATTTTATAAAGAACTTTTGTCTAAGAAGTTATAAAAAGGCTGAGAAAAAAAAGTGTGGCTATTGGAGCTCTTCTCCATTCACCAAATGCATATTATATGTGTGTGTGTGTGTGTCCAGTCCAGCTGGACAATCAAGTGGGACCCTTAGACCCTGTGGAGAAGACTGAGATTCGCGAGAAAATAAGGAGGCACAGCAAGTCAAGAAGTCTGATCAAGCTGGCAAAGATTTCATTGTTCACACAGGTTATACACTCTGAAAACAGGATATGGGGAGGGGTAGGAAAGGAAAGAGGGCTTTGCAGGTGGAGAAAGCTAGCTGCAGCTGTGAGGTCTAAGTTATACCTGTTGTTCTCACAAAGCCTTGCCATTACCAGGGGTTCTAAAAACATCTATCTAGCAGAATGTTGGCTAAATCTAGAGATCAGGAGAAAGGGTTACTAAGGTGGGTTGCTATGAAGCCTTGTTTGAATTTCTGAGAACTGACAAGTGAATCATGGAAGGTAAGCAGAAAGAAGAATAGTAGCTAGGAAAGCCAAGGGTGAGTGTTTGCCAAAAGTAAGGCCTTGCCATGGCTTCCCACATGTGTGTATACATATAAATGTATGTATATATGTCTGTCTATATGTATGAGCATACATACATATGTAGGTATATATGTATGCGTATGTAAAAAGTTAGACTGCTAACCCACTCTTTAATTCCCACCTGTGGTGATGCAATTCTCCCACCCCAACATTCTGGAGTTCCCAAATGAAAGACACAAATGTGCAGAGTTATTTTTAATATGCCTATATTGGCTGGTTTTGTGTCAACCTGGAGTTATCATAGAGAAAGGAGCTTCAGTTGAGAAAATGCCTCCATGACATCCAGCTATAAGGCATTTTCTCAATTAGTGATCAAGTGGGGAGGGCCCCTTGTCGGTGGTACCATCCCTGGGCTAGTAGTCTTGGGTTCTATAAGAAAACAAGCTGAGCAAGCCAGGGGAAGCAAGCCAGTAAGTAACATCCCTCCATTGCCTCTGCATCAGCTCCTGCTTCCTGACCTGCTTGAGTTCCAGTCCTGACTTCCTTTGGGGATGAACAGTAGTGTGGAAGTGTAAGCTGAATAAACCCTTTTCTCTCCAATTTGCTTCTTGGTCATGATGTTTGTGCATCAGGAATAGAAACCCTGACTAAGACAATGCCTGAACTAGCTTAATGGCTGGGCCACCCTTGAACTTCCATGTGGCTAACACACTCTCCTCCGGTATTCTTGAGTTATTACTTTCTAAAATCTATACTTTATCTCTGCTATCCCTGACTCTTACATGTTTGTTTCTCTGCCTTCCACAGCACTCATGTTTGTATCTTCTTCCTTCCTTCTGCCCTGGTGATTCTCCTTCTCCTTGTCCTGCGGTTCCTCTCGGGAAATCCTCAAAGTCCCGCCTCTACCCCCTGCCCAGCCATTGGCTGCTGGCTCTTTATTGACCAGTCAAAAAAAACAACTGTTGACAGGGACCCGCAGTGGACGTACCTGTGTGACCTTCTCTCCATTTCTTTCCCTCCAGCTTCTTCGGAGTTAAAAGGAGTTCAGAGTTTCTCTTTGGGCATTCTTGCCTACCCCGGATAATTAAATTTTGTTCCATCAGCACAAGTCCCATAAATTGTCCGCTGCTATAAGCAGTCACCAACCCAAACCCATCCCCAGATAGGTGGTATTAGCACCAACCCCAATCTCAGATGCCACACCGCCCTGCTTGCCTTGGTTTCCTCTGTGGTGTCAAAGCTGGGTTTTGGCGGATTTTCTTTTCGCTGTTTTCTAGTTGGTTTTTTTTTTTTCTTTTTAAAGATTTGTTTTTATTTTATGTGTATTGAGTGTTTTGCCTGCATGTATGAATGAGCACAATGTGCATGCCTAGTGTCCACGATCCTTTGGAACTGGAACTGGAGTTACAGACTGTTGGGAATTGACACATGTAGTGACAATTTTGGAGTTTTGGTTTCAAAAAAAAAACCAAAAACAAAACAACAACAACAACAAAAAAAAAACAAAACCACCACCAACACAGAAATTGTATATGTTTTTGTTTTAATTCCAGGTGTGGGCTATGGGGCTGCTTCAGACTGTCCATAGCAGCTGACTATGATTTGTCTTGTGCTCTAACAGGGGCCTGATTTTCCTAGCTGCAGATAGTTTCTGCAATTTTTGACATTTGGAGTTCTGGGGACTTTTAAGAGGGTATATAAGTGCTAGAGCCACAGAGGTGCTCTGGATTGTTGGTCACAGTTTGTTAAGTAGCCATGTACAAAGAAGAAACAAAAAGAAGAAATTAGATATTTTTATTGGGAACATCAAACTTCCCCTGAGGAACTGGACACTCCTAATCATCAAGAAGTAGTCTAACAATAAAGTCAGCCCTTTACAACCCCTGACTTTGTTCAGGGATCTCTTCTCTCTCCTCTCTGTCCCTCTGTCTCTCTTATACAATGTTAGGGGGTTGAAAAGTAGAAAAGGGGTGGAGAAGGGTGGAAGAAAAAAGAATCCACAGAGTAGCCAAAGACCAGCTACAGTCACATGGATGCTGGAAAAGAGACCTTGGTCCTCTGCAAGAGCAGCAAGTGTTCTTAACTGCTGACTGCTAAGCCATCTCCCCCACCCCCTCTTTTAGTCTCATGTAGTTCAGGCTTTCCCAGAACTGGCCATGTACTGAGGAGAGTGAACTTGAACTTTCTATCCTATTTTGGTCTCCAAAATGCTGAGGTTGTAGATGTCTAGCACCACACCTGACTTCTAGAAACTTCTAAACATCCAAGATGTTCAGTTTTTCTCTTATATTCCTGTTACTATACGAGAGTTCTTTTTTGTCTTTTAAAATTATTGAGCACACCTATGCTGTGGTGAACATATGGAGACCAGAGGACAAATCTGTGAAGTCAGTTCTTTCCAGCCACCTTTATGTGGGTTTGAGGGATCAATTCACACACAGCTAATGGTTTTGCCTGCAGGGTCATCTCACCAGCCCTACAAGAGCTCTTGTGATTGCAGGGTGGGGAGGAGTCTGGGAGGGATTGGGAGCATTCTGTGGTCCTTCATTTATGTAGGTGTCTTTTAGAATTTGTGCTAAGAGCTGTGACTCTCACAGGTGTTTCTTAGGCCACATATTTCCCGTGTCTCAGAGGTAGACATGAAAGCCAGAGTAGGAAGGAGTTGAGTTGCACTTGAAAAGGGTGGGAGGAGCTAAAGCTGGGAACACCCCCTTGTCCAAAATAACTGGGCTTTTAGAGACCTGACTTGGAGAATTTCCTCTCTTCCTTCCTTCCTTTCTTCTTTCTTTCCCTTTTTTCTTTTCATCCTCAGTCTCTTCTTTCTTTGGTCTTTCTTCTTAAAGATTTATTTATTTTATATGTATGAGCACACTAAGTGTCAGCAGAGGGTGTGTGATCTCCTGGAACTGGAGTTACAAATGGCTGAACCCCAGTCCTCTAGAAGTGCACCCAGTGCTCTTGAAAAATAAAAAAATTTAAGTTGACCCCCAGAACCCTGTCCATAAAGCAAAAGACATAAAAATCAGTAAGTCAAATACTGTGGCACCTTAGTACCAGGAAATTAACTGACCACTCGAACAGATGGCCCTAACTAACAGCCCTGAGACAAATGGTGCCAGGATGCTATAGGCTTGAGATAAGCCTGACCCGCTTTGAACCAGAGCTCATGATAGATAGAGTGTAGCTAGTCCGAAATAGCCAATTATAAAGTGACTCACCAGCAGGGCAGTGGTAGAGCACCCCTTTAATCCCAGCATTTGGGAGGCAGAGGCAGGCAGATTTCTGAGTTCGAGGACAGCCTGGTCTACAGAGTGAGTTCCAGGTCAGCCAAGGCTATACAGAGAAATCCTGTCTCAAAAAACCAAAAAATAAAATTAAATAAATAAATAAATAAATAAATAAATAAAAGTGACTCTCCATCCATCTTAAGGGTTTGAGATCAAACGCATCTGCACCCCCTCTTTCCCCATCTTTCCTAACTCCACCTGGTTTGTGGATTCTTCCTTTATAAGCTGTAAGAATTCGTTGCTGGGGGCTGATTTCCTCTACCCACGCGTGGGTTACAAGTGAAGGATGCCCTAGAGGATGCCCTAGCATGCTAGTTTTGAGTAAAGCTGAGTTTCTCGTGATTTGGGGTGCGACTGCAGTTCTCCACAGATTGTGAGGTCCTTTTTGCTTGGGCTTTACACTCTCAACCACTGAACAATTTCTCGAGCCCCAGAGTTAGTTTCTTTTGAGGGCAGGTCTTGTTACGAGTGGAATGATACCTCTAGAAGTTCTTTTATTGTACAGGATTTTATTGTACAGGAGCCTGAAGTGGCCACCTCCTGTAGCCAGGCAGGACTCCCAGTGGAAGGATAAGGATAGCAACCCACCCACAAAATCTTTGACCCAAAATTTGTTCTGCCTACAAGAAGTGCAAGGACAAAGATGAAACAGGGACTGAGGGAATGGCCAACCAATGACTGGCTCAACTTGAGATACATCCTATGGGCAAGCACCAATCCCTGACACTATTAATGATATTCTGTTATACTTGTAGACAGGGGCCTAAGATAACTATCCTCTTGTAGCTGCCTGCGGCCATGGATCAACTGGGTTCACCTGAAATGGGTGCTGGAAATGAAGAAAGGGATGGAGGGTGAGAAAAGATGGAGCCAAGACAAAGTATTCTGATCAAGGCTCGAAGTTTAATGTTCAGCTTTCAATTTAAAGGGAAAACCCCACCACCAAACCTCTTCTTGCTTCAGCCAGGGTGGGTGAGGGAACCCATCCTTAGTCACAGTCGGAGGTGTCAAGGCAAGCTCAGTGGGCAGTTTATTCTTCTAAGTTCCTGTAGCAGGCTGTATGAGCAGCCAAGGTGGGTAATTCCACCTAGCTCTTATTGGTTTTGGTCTATTGTGGTAAACAAGGTCTTTCAGGCCTGCTCAAGGCTGGGGGAAGGGCACATCCTCTGAAAGGCTCCACCCAGCAGCTGACTCAAACAGATGCAGAGACAGCGACCAAACATTAGATAGAGTTTGGAGAGTCTTGTGGAAGAGGTGAGGGAAGAATTGAGGGACCCTAAGGGGATAGGGATTCAACAAGAAGACCAACAAGGTCAACTAACCTAGACCTTTGGGGACTCCCAGAGACTGAGTCACCAACCAAAGGACATACATAGGCTGGACCTAGGCCCCTGCACAGTGTAGTAGATGTGCAGCTTGGTCTTCATGCGGGTTCCCAACAACTGGAGCAGGGGGCTACCTGTGGATCCTGTTCCCTCAGATGGGCTGCCCTGTCTGCTGGCCTGAGTGAGAGAGGATGTGCCTTGTCCTTCAGTGACTTGATGTGCCAGGGTGAGTTGGTTCCTGGGTGGGGGAGGAACGCTTCCCCTTATCAGAGGAGAAGTTAAGGGGGATGGAGTTGGGAGAGGTGGTGGTGGGGTGATCAGTATGTAAAATGAATAAATAAATAAATGGAGAAAAAAGAATGGAATAAAGCCTAAAGCCATGGGTGGTAGCTCACATCTTTAGTCCCAGCACTGGGGAGGCAAAGACAGGCAGATCCCAGAGTTCAAGGCCAGCCTGATCTACAAAGGGAGTTTCAGGACGGGGGGGGGGGGGGGGGGGTACACAGAGAAACCCTGTCTCCAAAAATAAACAAAGGAGTGGAAAGAAGCAGAGAGTGATAATGTATACCTTTAGTAACACTGCTTCAGAGGCAGATCTCTATGAGTTTGAGGCCAGCCAGGGCTATTTAGTGAAACCATATCTAAAAAAAAAAAAATAATAATAAAAGAAAGAAAGAAAGAAAGAAAGAAAAAAGGGCCAAGTCTCAGATAGATTTTAAATTTTTTTCTTCTCTCTTTCCTTGCCGAGAACTTTCCTCTAGTTTTCATGGAGTAGCTGGGAAACTTCCAGAGACAAACCTGTGAAAGCTGAGACACCTAAGGATGGACCCAGCCCCTGGGGATTAGAACTCATGATTACTTACATGGAACATCAGCTCTTTGTCCCTTGTATTTCACGTGTTCCTGCCCAGCCCTGGTCCTGCTTTCCACAGAATCCCTGCTCCCCTGCTGCTGAGAAGTTGTGATTCCGTCTTCCCCCCTCTCCCCAGTTTGGGACAGCAGCTTGCCTTGTACTCACTCATTTTCCTTCCTTTCCTTTTTAGACAAGAGTCTCACTCTATAGCCCAGTTTAGCCTGGAACACCCCTTGTAGCCTGGGCTGGCCTTGAATTTATGTCCATCCTCCTGCCTCAGTCTCCTGAGTACTTGGATTTACAGATGTGAGCCACCACACCTGGCTTGTGCCTATAATTCTGATAATCTTCATAGAGTTGTTGACCTGCAGGTCACTCCATTTGGGTTTGTTGTTGTTGTTGTTGGGGTTTTTTTTGTTTTTTGTTTTTGTTTTTTGTTTTTGTTTTTCGAGACGGGGTTTCTCTGTGTAGCCCTGGCTGTCCTGGAACTCACTCTGTAGACCAGGCTGGCCTCAAACTCAGAAATCTGCCTGCCTCTGCCTCCCAAGTGCTGGGATTAAAGGCGTGAGCCACCACTGCCCGACTCCAATTGTATTTTATTATCTTGTGTGTGTGTTTCTCTGTGTTGGGTATATGTGTGAACAAGCCACAGAATCTGTGGAGGTCAAATGACAACTTTTAGGAATTGGTTCTCTCCTTGTTTCTGTGGGTTCTAGGGATAAAACTCAGCTCCTCAGTCCTGCTTGGCAGGCACTTCCCCTGCTAAGCTATGTCCAGCATCCTCTGCTCTTCTTGTGGCTACTGGGAGCCTGCTGCACTCTATGGTGCAGGGATCGACTCGACAGAGCCACTGCGGGAACAAAGAAAGGACAAAAAAACGCAGACACAAGTACAGAAAAGCTGGAATCTGGTGGGCAGTGTGCTCTGATGGACACGCACCAACAATAACAGTAACCCAGAAACCCAATGAGTTTCTTCTATGGATCCTGGAGGCGGGTTAATTATATAAACCAAAAAGTCAAGCGTAGCAAATCTGCGTAGGAGTCTCTACAGGGAAGCAGTCTCCTACTGCAGTCATCTCAGAGAACGGCGGTTAATACTTTTCTGCGCATGCTCAGCATTCACAGGTGCCCAAGGGAAGTCTCTGTCAGTTCTTAGAGCCAGATGTGGAGAAGGCTTTGCCGTACCCATGAGTCTGAGGCACTGGGGTCCTTGGCATGGCTGTGCTCATGTTAAAACCATATACACTCACTCAGGACTTACCTGCTCCTTACAGTTGCTTCCATTATGAACTGAAAGCCACGTCTTCATCCCTGTTGAGATCTGCTCCTCTTCCTGGGCACCATGTACTGTGCATAACATCTGTCCTCATGGCATGATGAGTTCAGACATCCAAGGCAGTGCCCTTAACCCTGTCCTTCCTCCTCTTACTTAAATCGAATTGGTCAGCAATCAGTTCTGTTCCTATAGCCATCAAGCCGACCCTTCTTCTTCATGGTTTCTTCTATTTCAGGTTTGCTGTCTTTCATCCTGAGGGGACTACACTCTATATCCAGTCTAACCATGCTTTGATTTTTTAAATTTATGATTATTATTTTTATTTGACCATGTTGGTTTCATCAAAATCTTGTGGAAAACCTGATCATATATCCTTAACAGAAAAGTCCTCTTTGCATTGGAAGAGATTCCAGCCATGATAGTCTGTTTATAATTCCAGCACTTTGAGTTTCAGGCCAGCCAAGTATGACATGAGATCCCACCAAAAAACAAACAAACAAACAAACCAAAAAACAAAAAACAAAAAAAGGCCCCCAAAGGATGGCAAGAGCAATTTTTTTTTTTTTTTTTGGCAGTGCTAGAGACTGGACCCAGGGCCTCCTGACACATGCTCAGCACGTGTTCTGCCACAGAGATAGAACGTTGACTGACCTGGCTGGCTGTCTTTAAGCTTGCTTATCCCTTGCCTCTGTTCTTGCCTTGTGCCTACATGCCAGTCTTCAGCACACTGCATCTTCCAGGTGCAGTGTTCTCATGTTTCTTTATACATGCAGAATGGTTCCCTTATCCTCTGCTTCTGGGAATTGCCCCCCCCCCCCCCGTGACCCATGAGTTCAACCTAGGGCATCACATATGCCATGTAGTACTCTAACAATTCTGGCATGCCTCTGGCCTGTTCTGATAACTGCCTCCAGTAGCCCTCTTGCTCAGACAAGGAAGGTTGAGAACTCTCTAGGCCCCTCAGTATCCTGGGCATTTTTGTATCACCATGGGCAGATGAGTTCTCGTCATGCAGAGCTCTTTTCATGACATTGGTGAGCAGTCTTCGTAATGAATGCAACGTTTGGGACAAAGCCTGGCTTTTAGCAGGAGCCACACACATCTAAGGCTAAGTCATCCTTTGGTACTCTAGCTCCTTATATAAAAATCTCTGGGTAGATGGCTCAGTCATTAAAAGCACTTAAAGCTTGGACTGTGATGCACAGATTGGGAAAAGGGAATTTGCCAACAAGCCAATCAATCATACAGAGTATGCAGAGGACCCAGATTTGGTTCCCAGCACCCACATAGTGGCTCACAATCATCTGTAACTCCAGTTCCAGGGGACCCAATGTCGTCTTCTGATCTCTAGGGGCATCCGGCATGTGACCACACAGTACACATACATACATGTAGGCAAAAATACACATAAAATAATCTCAGTAAATGCACATAACCACTCATCATCCCATATGCCTTTTTATTTATGTTATTTATTTTTTGAGATAAGGTTTTTGAGTACAGGCTGAGCTGGAACTTGCTATGTGTCATAGGCTGGCCTCAAATTTTAAATCTTCCTGTTTCTGCCTGCCAAATGTTAGGCCAACAGGCATGTGCAATCATACCACCCAGTCTCAGGATACTTTTTTTTTTTTTTTTGTCTTTTTTCAAGACAGGGTTTCCCTGTATAGCCCTGGCTGTCCTGGAACACACTCTGTAGACCAGGCTGGCCTCGAACTCAGAAATCTGCCTGCTCTGCCTCCCAAGTGCTGGGATCAAAGGCGTGCGCCACCACTGCCCAGCGGATACTTTCTTTATATGTAATTGTGAATATGTGTGAGGGTCATATGCATACTATAGCACTTACTTGGAGGTTAGAGGACAACGTGCAAGTATCAATTCTCTCCTTCTACCATGGGAGAATCTGAGGATCAGACTCAGTTGTCAGACTTGACAGCAAGGAGCTTACCCACTGAGCCATCTTGCTGGCTCTTCTGCATATATATTATATTAAAGGCCTGTTTATTGGGAAGCTGCTCTTGGGTGGGTGGGTAAGTTCACTGGCTCCAAGGACCAAGGGTCAAGGTTATGAGGAATGGGGGTATAGAGGGAGAGCGAAAGGGGTAAGTACACAGAAGAGAAGAAAGAGAGGGAGAGAGGGGGAGGGAGGGAGGGAGAGATGGGGGAAGAGGGGGGAGAGCCTTTTGGATATTTTTAAACATTTCAAGATTACTTAGCATTAAAAAATCAGAAAATGAGTCTGTTACTTTTTAAAAAGCTAATTGCTTTAAAAACAAAACCAAACTCATATATCACTATGTGGCCTTGGCTAAATTGGCCTCCTGTTTCTGTTTCTGGAGGGCTGGTTTTAAAAGGAATGCCCGACCACACCCAGCTACATCAATTACTTTTAAAGTTATGTGAATACTAATTTAGAGTAAGCTTACTGTTAAGTCTCAGATCCATAACAAATAGCTGACTGGGGTACCTATTTAACACATCAAAGTAAACCTGGCAGCTTGGTTCTCCCAGCATCCCTCACAGTCCCTATCCTTTACAGGGTATGGCTGGCATAGCCTACTCCCTTAATTCTCAAGCCCAGGGGGTGAGCTGCCCTTCCCCTCGCAGCTCTTTCCTATATCATCTAGCCATTTTGACTACACTGGCCCCTTGTACCCTTTACCTTCCTGGCCTCTTAGTCTTCCAGTCTCCTGCCTCTGCCCTCTCTGCTCAGGGTCATGTTTCCTCTGGACTCTCCCAGATGTGTCTGCCTCTCCCTCATATCTACAGGAAACCTCCCCCACCATACTTAGGATCACTCGTGTCCTTCTTTTTTATTTCTTTTTTTATTCACTTATGAATTGACACTATGAAAAACCTGATGCCATGAATATGTACATACATGGAATACGTATATGGAAGAGTAACTTTTATTCTCCTGATGTGATTGTCGTCTTGGAAGCTGACTGCCTCATCTGCTAACCTGGGCCTAGCCCTGGCAGCTTCTAGCCTCTGTCTGATCTAATCCAGGCCTAGAATGTCTTCAGCCTTTGAGACTTATTGCTGAATAAGCTCACCCTTCCTAGCTCTTTCTGAACTCTGGCTAGCTGGTCAACTCAAGTTGTTCTGGCTCAAAACTCCTCTCAGTACTGACTGACTCAAACTAGCTTCTTTCAGCTTCTGACTGAATTGCCCTGCTTGGCCTCATACTACCTTTGGTAATTTGTTCTAATCTTTTGGCTCCTCCTTCTCTGCCTCATTCCGTCTTCACATGTGTCTAACTTGTTCTCTCTCTCTGCAACTTGTCTATGTATGACTGTCCTAATCAAACTGTCCTCTCGCCTCTGCTGCTGCCTCTCAAATCACTTCCCTCTCCTCTCTGTTCTCATGAGAGTTGGGCATCTCCTGTTCTGTCAAATCTTTCTCTGATTCATTACTTTTTCTGCCATTCAGACATCACTTTCAAACATTGGTGCTTCCTTGTACAAACTAACTTTACCTTCATTGTTTGGGATTAAAGGTGTGTACTATGGGCATGTCTGTATTCCAGCCAGAGTAGCTATGTGTCTGGATTAAAGTCCCTCTACACATAATATTCCATAAAAAATACATGGGGGCTGGAGAGATGGCTCAGTGGTTGAGAGCACTTGTTGCTTTAGCAGAAGACCAGTGTTCAGTTCCCAGAATCACATAGTGGTTCGCAATCTGCCTCAACTCCAGTTCTAGGGCATCTGACAGTCTCTTCTGATCTCCACAGGTACCAAGCACACACATGGTACACACCCATACATACATACATACATAAAATAAACCTAAAATTAAAAAAAAAAAAAAGACATTTGAGCCAGATGTTGAGCTTTTAAATGGCACTTGGGGAACTGGGGCAGGAGGGTTGCAAGGTTGAGGCATGGACTGTGATAGGCAAATTGGGAAAAGAGAATCTGCTAACAAGCCAACCATACAAAGAATTGGATATATGCTGTGAGCTACAGAGAGAAGGGACAAACAGGGATAAGGAGTGTGTGTAGGTGTTGTAATTTTTAAATGGAGTGCTAAGGAGGGTCCCACCAACATGGACCACACAAGAGTAAACAGGGATGAAGGAGCAAGCCATTGAGGCGTTTGGGGAAGGACTTCTCCAGTGGAGGAGGAGGTCACACAGAGTCCCTGAGACAGAAGCACAGACAAGAAAGCCAAAGGGCAAAGGCCAGACAAAGGACTGAGACTAGAGGACAGGAAGGCACTGGCCAGAGGAACAAGTCAGAAGAGCTGGGCTTTGAGGGATGCCAGGCTTTGAGCAGAGGGTTGATGTGATTATTCACTGTATTCCAGTGGTGGCTGCATGATGAGCAAAAAAAGGACAAGTGGGGAGAATAACCAGGAAGCGCAACGCAGTGATCTGGGGAAAGGATAGAGGAATCTCTGGTGGCTGGTGACTGCAGATGCAGTGGGCACAGTCAGCTCCAGGGCATAGGTGTGTAAAAATAAGAACCACCAAATTCACCCAGACTGATGGTAGGATGAAGAAGAATGTAACTTCAAGATTTCGAGTGTAAGGATTTGGGGACAGCAGAGCCATCATTTACAACCATAGGGGTGGGTGCAGGAGAATATGACAGAGAGACAGCAGTTTAATTTTTGGTCATATTGCGTCTAGAGTGTCCATCAGATACCTAGAGAGGTATAAGAAGGTGGTAAATAAACAAACTTGAGAGCTGGTGGTCCTTAAAATCACAAGGATGGCTAATATTGTGTAGAAAGATATAGCTGGATAAGATGTACTTCAGAGAAGCCCTGAGTCACTTACCCTGCGCCCTGTGACTAAACAGAGAAGGCTGCAGTCACAGAGGTTAAGGAGTGTGGAAGTGGCCTGGAAGCAAAACTATTATCTTCTTTTCTTGATTATTTGTGGTGTTTGTTTGTTTGTTTGTTTGTTTGAGACAGAGATTCACTATATATCTGTAACTGCTCTGCAACTTGCTATGTAGACCAGGCTGGCCCCAAGCCCAGAAATCTACTTACCTCTGCCCTGTGAATGTTGGGACTAAAGGTGTGTGGCATCATGCCTAACTGCTTGCTGGATTTTGAGGTAGGGTCTTGTTGTGTAGCACAGGCTGGCCTCAAACTCATGATTCTCCTACCTTAGCCTTCTGAATGCTGCCATATGTGGAGGTCAGAGGACAATGTGTGAGACTCAGAACTGGTTCCCTCCTTCTACCATTGAGTCTTAGAGATTGATCTTAGGTTGTCAGTCCTGGTAGTAGCATCTTTCCCTATAAACCCACGTTGTTGTCCCTATTATTTCTGCTTACTTCCAACACTGAACATAATTACTTCTATTAAAATTCTGCAAGATATTTTTTTCTAGTGTGAGGGCCTCAAATCCAGGTCCTTAAGTGTACCGGGCAGATGCTGTACCTGGTCCTGTATTCCTGAACTATAACCCCAGAGCTCTTTTCACTTCTGATTTTGAGACATGGTCTCCCTAAGTTACCCAAGCTGATGCTGAACTCACTCTGTAACTCAGGTAGGTATTAAACTTTAGATCCTCCTAATTCCCAAGTAACTGGGCTCACAGGCCTGTGCTATCAGGCCCAATTTAGACAAGAATATTTGAAGATACAGGTTGTGCTAGGTGTGGTGGTCATGAAATCAAGCAAGCTTTATCTCAAGGGTGACTGAGATGGCACCTTCCAGCCACAATTCTCAGAACTAGAGTCTCAAGAAATGCCAACCTAGCTGGGTGGTGGTGGCACACGCCTTTAATCCCAGCCCTTGGGAGGCAGAGGCAGAGGCAGGCAGATCTTTTGAGTTCAAGGCCAACCTCAAGTCTACAGAGTCAGTTCCAGGACAGCCAGGGCTACACAGAAAAATCCTGTCTTGAAAAACCAAAAGAAAAAAAAAATGCTGCATAAATCTTCAGCACAGTGTGACTCCATACTTCTTGGCCTAGACAGACAGGAATACTAAGCAACATCTTCATTAAAAAACAGTTTATTATCAGCACAAGTGAAGACCGACTGCCTCCCCAGGTGCCCCAGCCTTCCCACCTGAGCCTGGGGAGCTACTTTGTGGTGGGACCCCATCTTGGGGCAATGTCCTTGTCCATCTGATTCCAGTCCCATTGCTCCTGGCCCAGGGCTACGCTCCACCTCGATATGCCATAGGTATGTTCTCCCCAGAGCGACTGTCCCCTCCAGCATCTGAGAAACCTCTGTCGCCAGAGGCTGGGGCCACATCCACTTGAATGACACCGTGTACTTGGGAGAGCTGTGGACTGTCCAGGCTGGCAATGAGCTGGCGGGGGCCTGGTCTCACAGGAACAAATGTCTGGCGAAGTGTAACTGTCTCATTACCCCCGATGTCCCTGTAGACAGAGACAGTGTCATGAGCCTTGACTAAGGGTAGAGTCAAGCAAGGACTGATCCAGAATGGCCAGGAAGGAAAAAGCAAGAGGTGGCATCATTTCTGGGTTCCGCTGGAATCTACACCCACAACCGGGACAGAGCCTCCACCCCAGGCCACCTCCACGCAGCTTGATGGCACCTACACACCCAGCTGCCTGCACTAAAAATCTCCCTAGCACCTTGCCTCCTCCCTCCTTCTCCCACCCCGACAGAGACTGCTGATGTTCTCCACAGTAGCCTGGACTGCTTTTCTTCCCATTGCCCCCAATCCCAAGCACCCACCTCACTTGGGTGTCAAGGCCAAGGGCACTTTAGAGCAAGACGCAGAGGCCCAACAGTGATCTCAAATGCTTTCAGTTTTGCCAGAATAGCAAGCTAAAGAAATCTGCCCAGTTATCCTCACAAAGAAGGAACAACTTCATGTACTGAATTACCAGAAGGCTGTTATCCAGGAAAAAGGCTGTCCCAAGCAGGGACAATCGGCGTTTTTTAAATGACATGTGTTCTCATATCTCTGTGTGTATATGTATGTGACACCAACACCTGTGCCTTTTCCTCAGGGAGCTGTGAAAATATATTCCTGAACACCCCTAGGAGTCACAGGTTCTCCAGACTCATGTCACCTTTCCCCTAGCCTGCTAATCACTGGGAAGCGAACTAAATCCCTCAAGGGCTGGGCATCCTTGGCACTTACTGAAAGAGAAGTCAACTCCCTAACCTGACATACAGGCTCACTCTGACTCAGCTCCCACCCTGGCACAGCTGTATCTCCCCCACAATTCTTCCTGTGGACCAGCCCCACCGAGAATCTCTTCACTCAAACTCACCTCCATCGTGTTCTGCAGGATTGGCAGTGCCTGCCCTGAGCTCCTGGCTTTGCCACTTCCGTCCCTAGTCTCTCTTCAGGTCCTTGTTCTCACCCCACCCCAACACCTCCTGTCCCCAAGAAAATGAATCTTATCTTTTCCTGGGCGTTTCCTTTACCCTACATACTTTATTCTTTTACTTATTGTTTTTTTTTTTTTTTTTGGGGGGGGGGTGTCCTCAAGAAGCTTAAAATAGTCTCAAATTCACTATGTGGCTGAGGCTAGCCTTGAACTTTCAACTCTCTCAAGTACTATAATTATAGGCATTTACCATCGCGCCTGACACAATATGTTTTAAGTATGAACATGGTTGCATTTATACGGAGTCTATTCGTGACTATTAGGATATCTCCTGCTTCTTCCTAAACCTGCACTTCTGATTGCCAGTTCAACCCACGCTTGCCTTAGGGTTACTTTTTGGCACTAGACCCCATGAAGTAGTCCATTTAGGGAATGAGCTGGCATCTCTAATTCTGAAGATGAGTGTTCCTTGGGGCAAAACACTCAGCTTGAAGGCTGCTTCTGAGGATTCCCTGGACCTAACTAGTAGTCTACCATGCCTGGCTCCCACGGCTGTATTTGAGTTTAAGCTGAGAGCAAATCAGCTGCTAAAGCTGGGCTGACCCTTAACTGCTGGTAATGAAACTGTTCTTGGCAGTAGGTACTCCAGGTCTCTCTCTGCCTCCCCCTCCTGCTGCATCCCCTCCACCCCTCACAGGCAGGTACATGCACCTATGTCTCCTTTGTGTTATGCATAATTTCTAAATTATACAGACATTAATATCTATTTGTTTGTTTCCCTTGGTAATTAATCTTTAAATGGCTTTGGCCTTGTCTGCAAAGTCAGGCCTACCTTTCAAGAACGGATATAAGCTACTAAAGATTTTAGAGAGAGTATGATTCTGGTTCTGGGGGAAATTCCCAAGAACTTCCAGCCTCCCTGGTGACACAGTCAACTGGAGGAGTGAGTCCAGGAATGTTTATTTAGTGGCCAGTCACCAGGCTGGGGTGTCACACCTTGTGGTATAATTGAGTTCCATACCACAGCCTTTGATGTGTAAATGAGAGGCAAAGTAACACCCATCTTGGAATCTGGAGCCCTCAGATGAGAGGTTGAGGGTAGGGTAAATACAATGCAAGCCATCCACAGAAGAGGCCACCTCTCCACACACCAAGCACAGTGGTCCTGTCCTTCTGGGAGTGGGGGTGGGGCAGCCCAAGAGCCACAGGGCCTGATGAGTCCATCAAGAGTACATACATCTAGGAGCCTAAGACAGAAGAGCCCTTCCACTGTGGTGTGAATTTCCCAGGGCACTTCTTACACCCTGTCATCTGAGCGCTAAATAGGGTTTATTTTGTGATGTGACAACCCCTGAGTCCCAGGCTAGGCCAAAGAATAAGACAATAAACTCATCTTTGGCCTCATAACAAAAGTAGTGGCAACCAGCATAAGGTATGAAGGGAAAAGTAGGCTAGGGTCCTTTACCCTACACCTTCTCACAGCCCCTCTCTTAGAGCAGGCTACCCACTCCTGTCAGGAGAAAGCTGGTTTCCTCTGCCTTGTCTTCCCCTCCACATTTTCCTGAGAAGAATGAGTGACACATGTCTGTGCCAGTTAACAGCAATAGGCACAGGAACATAAGTGCTGTGTGCCCTCATTGGGCCTGGAGCCTCACCCAGTGGAAATCAGATCCAGGCTAGCTGAGGGCCGGAGAATTAGGGTCCTGTTCTTATCGCACAGACCATGCAGCAAGCCGAGACCCTGGGTAGTTTGTGCCACTGAAGGGAAAAGGCTAGCCCTTCTGAGCTGTGGATGAGACCACTAGCTTTCCCATTCATACAGTGGGGATGGTGATGGCAACAGTGGAGACTAGCTATACCAAAGGCTGGACCAAATAACCAGAGGCGTTGTTATCTTTACTGGACAAGTGAGCCCACACGGGCTTAGAAGAAATGAAGGCACCTGGCCAAGGAGACCTAGTCAGGAGCAGTGGAGCAGGGACTTGAACCTAAGTCTTTAGAGTTCTGCAGCTCTCCTTTTAATTATATGATGGTCTCTAATGCCCTTTAAAGGGCCTGCATGATCTCCAAGTGAGATAATCCTCCTGAGAGTGCATGGTCAACACTTCTATATTTGGCAAATGTTAGGGATGGGCTACTAATGATTTCCATGTGAGTTTCAGCTCCCTAATTAACAGGTGAGGTAGGGCAGGGACACAGTGCAACTTAGGCACTCAGCAAGTCTTGAACACTGGCCAGGCTGAATTGGCCTGAGGTGCCAGAGACTGCCAGCTGCCCCAGAGCTGCTCTGTGGTGTCCTGACCAAAAAAGAGAAGCAAAACCGAAGCTCAGGGCAGCCTGGGTGAAAGGGCAGGTGCAGCAGAGTCAGAGGAGTCAGACTCACCCAACATTGAGGACCTTGGGTCTCTGTAACCCAGAACCTTCAAGCCGGAAGACGACATTGGTGAGGGTGATAGGCAGGGGGTTCTTGAACACGATCTGTACTTCACATTCCTGGCCAACAACTGCTGCTCCCAGTAACTGAGTGAAACAGAAATCCGCCCCTTATCAGAGACCCTGGCCAGCCCACACTTTTCACCCAAGAGAGAAATGCGTTAGGATCAAAATCTTGCCAAGGTCCACATTTCTGTTCTTCAAAGAAGCCACCCCAAAAATTGAGGAGGAAACTCATATCCATTCTGCAATTTAAGTATGAAACAGAATTAGACCTGAGAACCCATTTTATTGATGAGGAAACTAAGGCCAGGTTTGGACTTTAACTTTCTCCAAAAAGGCTCATCAGGTAACTTGTTTGAGGCTTAATGTTCTCCCCTTGCCCAGTTTTCCTTAGCCTCAGGCTCTGGATCTCTCTTCACCCCTTGAGTCCCAGAAAGCTGCACTCACCGTAAGAGAGAGGTCTGGGGTGCGCAGACGGAAGGTGTGTTGCTTGGCTAGTACCTGCCCACTCTCCTTGACATGGCCTGAGACATTGAGCAACATTGCCCCCTGGTCCACAAGGTGGGGCTTGTATTCCTTGTAGGCGACAGGCATGGTCACAGAGTCCGCTGGGAAGAAAATGCATGGTAATCACAGGCCTTCTTCCCCAGATAGAGTTTCCCCAGAACTGCTGCCTGTTGCTGTAGGGCCTTCATGTCCAAAGCCATGGTATTTGGACACCCAGGGGCAGGGCTGGAGAGGCAGCACCATCTAGGGGGCAGGGCTGAGCAGAGAGTATCATCTAGGGGGAGAGAGTACCATCTAGGGACAAGACTGGGGAAGGACCACTTACAGGCTCCTGGGGCTAATACCACTTCCTTCTTGGTCTCCTTGAAGGTAGGCCCAGAGACACCAGTGTAGTAGGTGACACAAAGGTAGAGATGCAACTTCACAGTGCGTCGGCTGCTGCCCCGATTGGTCAGCACCACAGAGACTGTCAGATCCTGCCCCATCACGGCATCCTGCGCCTCCACCTGCATCGCCACATCCTCAGCGGAGTCCCGGGTAGCATACACATTAGGTTTGCTGCCATGGGCTGCAGCCTTTTCCACAGCCTTCCGCTCTGCTTCTGAGCCTGGGGGTTGAGGTCAAAGGTGAGAGTTTGAGCTCTGGTTGAGGTAGGCACGTGCTCTGCAGGAGCCCTCAGGCTGGAGCTGGCTGGGCTGGGAGAATGTTACCTTCTGGGTGCTTATATATGTGGGTGATGTCCTCTCGCATGTTGGAGTTGATCGCCTTTGTGACAATGAGTGTGCCAATGGCTTTCTCTTCCACATACACTATCTTGAAGCTGCCGTCATCCTGTCGCTGCCAGTATACCTTATCACTATTTACCTGTGGTGAGCAACGGACAGCAGGACTGAAGGGCCAGGAGGACAAGCGAGCAAGACCCCAGTGCCTTCCCTCAACCCCAGGGGCTGCAGGCAGGGCCGACCTGCCATGCTCTGAAAGCAAGGGAAGAAGCTTGTCCAGGAGGCTCCTTGTAGCCCATTTCGGCATTAATAACAGTAATTCCTTGTGCTTATTCGCTTGCTATACAACTAATGAAGCACCCCACATCCATTATCTCTTTTGATCCTGAGGACAGGAAGCAAGGTGGCCATTATTATCTCCTTTTTACAGTTGAGGAAACTAAAACTCCAGAACGAGTGACTTGCCCGAGGTAACACAGCTAGTCAGTCAGCGGGGCAGTCAAGACCAGAGTGCTCAGGACTGAAGCCAAGGCTCTGGTCACTTCAGACTGTTTGCTAGAGGAGGCTTCTAGAGCCCAGCCCTCACCTCGGCAAAAATGAAAGGTGTGTCATACTTCATGTAGACTAAGCCATTCTTGATGGACTCCACGGAACAGGGGCCACAGCAGAAGATGCCTATGGAGTGAAGCAGGTGATGGATCTAAGAAGGCCAAGGGGACCCTTGTCCTCTGCTCAGAGGCCACACAAGGCTCCAACAGCAGCCACCCAGGGGCAGGGTGGAGGGAAGGGGCCTTTGGGCAAGCTGCACTGTCCATGATTCTCAGAGTATAGGACACCCTCCCCCAACCTTTCATCACAATCAATTGAGGGCCTATAATGGTTCCGGTTGACTGAGAGCAATGGTAGCACCATCGCTCCTTCAGAAATACCTCAGCTTTGCAGCACGCTCTGACTTCCTGATTGGGAAGTAAGAAGGGTGGTGAGCAAGAAGGGGCTGCCCTTATACTCAGGAGGGCTCCCTATGGAGGATGAACTGGCTGAAATGGGCAGGCTGAGACAGAAAGTGTAAGCAGGAAGTGAGGGCTATCCAACAGGAAGGAATCTTAACACCTAACGCTTGGCCTCCTTTACAGATGGGGAAACAGGCTCAGCCAGCGTGATGAATGCCGGGAACTTATGAGACAGAGACAGCTGGAAAAAGCTTCTGCCTACTGAGGGGCTGTAATGTTGCAGGCATGCTACATGATACATGGTGTTCATTTAATCCTCCCAACTACACCATATAATCTATAGTACACACACACACACACACACACACACACACACACACACACAGTATTCTATACAGGAATACAAAAGATGAAGGTGTAAGGTACTTCCTTGCCAATATCACTCATCTAAGCAGTAATCGTGGTAGACTTAAGCCCTAGCCATCCTGTCAGGACCCCTGCCTGACACCTATGCCATTACTTCTTAGAGCTGGACCAGAGATCAAGTCTCCAAGTCCACTGTAAACATTGCTAAGTTATGCAACCCAGGACACCTTTTACGTAGACGATTGTCAGGGAGGGGTCTGGGAAATGGCCAGAAGAATGTAAATCAGGCCAAGGCTGTCTGACTCTAGGAAGGTGGAGGAGAGAAGGAAGTAGCTGGTGGGACAGGCTGAGTAACCTGGAGGTAGCATCGGAGGCAGAGGGAGAGGAGGCTGTGTGAGCAGAGCAGAGAGCAGGGCTACTGCTGTGGAGACAGCATTTGTGGTTGCAGAGAAGAGCTAAGCGGCTGACAAGTTGTGTCGCCCCATGTCAGGTCTGATGGTTACAGAGCTGTTTTCTCTCCGAGCCCTGATTTCTCTATTATGCACATGAATGCAGTGAACAGAGGAACCAAAAGAAGGGGTAACTCATTCTGCTGGAGACCCAGACAAAGCCATTTGGCCTCCGAGAGCCGCCATTCACCATGTGTTCCATTGGCATGGAATTCTGTTCCAAATATGGGCATCCATAAGAATTACCAGGGGTGCCGGGCAGTGTTTGCTTACGCCTTTAATCCTTTAATCCCAGCACTTGGGAGGCAGAGGCAGGCAGATTTCTGAGTTCAAGGCCAGCCTGGTCTACAGAGTGAGTTCCAGGACAGCCAGGACTACACAGAGAAACCCTGTCTCAAAAAACAAACAAACAAAAAACAAAAACAAACAGACAAACAAAAGAATTACCAGGGGAACTTTTGAAATAGAGATTGAAAAATGGATCCTGAGCATGCTCAAGGCCCCAGGTTCAAATCCAGGACTAGGAAGAAAGATACATACTGCTAGATCCTATTGTTGGAAACTCTGATGGATCAAGTTTGATGGAAAGATTTTGAGTGGGAACCCCCCAAAATAGAAATTTACTTTAAAGACATCTAAGAGAAAATAAGGAACTTTTTACATTATATCTTATCCAATTCTGTACTATTTTCCCTTCCATTCATGCATTTATTACTTACAACTTTTTTCTCTGTGTGTGTTTTAATTAATTATATTGGGAATATGTAAGTTAAAAAGCAAGTTTAGAACTGGGTGGTGATGGTATACACCTTTAGTCCCAGTACTTGGGAGGCAGAGGCAGGCAAATCTCTGAGTTCGAGGCCAGCCTGGTCTATAGAGAGTTCCAGGACAACCAGGGCTACACAGAGAAACCCTGTCTCAAAAAAAGCAAAGCAAAGCAAGCAAACAAACAAAAAAGCAAGTGAGAATTATAAGCTTATCAGGAGAAGGAAACCTCTTACTGAATATCCTTGAATCTCTTTTGACCTTTGAGCCATCTCAGTATATTAATCATTATAAATTATAAAATAAAATTAAGTCAAGTAGCTAAAGAGAGGAAAATAAACTAATGGCTTCATGGTGGTTCAGTTGATAAATCCATACAGAGAACTATAAATTTGGCTCTCCAGCCAAGTCCTGGGCTGACACTCAGGAGTTGGAGGACATGTTCTAAATGGGGTCTGGGCAAGGCCCGCCTTACCACTGCTGGTCTCCTGAGGTGTGGCATCCACAACTTGCCACCCATCAAAGCCCGAGGGCAGATCTGGCCTCTTCATCCAGCAGTCATTCCACACGTGGAAGTTCCTAGAGGGACATGAGGGGCTCTGGGCCTGAGGCTCCCATTCAGGTTCCATTCCCATCCCTACCGTGCCTCAGCATTCAAACCTCAGATCATCTTCAGGCACATGGCAGGCCACCCCTTTACCCTGTGCTCACCAAACAGAATCATGGTTCAGATGCTCAAGTGGCTTCATGTTCTCGTCAAAGTAGATGTCCATAGTGAGAGATGTGTCTGTGTCGTGTGCAGAGTTGAAGTTGGTGACAGTACGGGTAGCAAAGCCCAGGCACCGGAGCACTGTGGAGAAGCCAGGGTTAAGGGATGAGGTGGAGGTTGGCTCTGGGTGTGGCATCAGCAGGAAGAAAAGGGCGCTAAGTTTGCCAAGCTCTGAGGGACCACCAAGAGTTAGGAGTCAGAAGACCCAGGTGGCCTTTGGGCTACAAAGCATCGTGGGTTATGAAGCCACCTGCTTGCCACAGACCCTGACTATTGCTTCTTCTTTCTCTCCCTTAGGCTCTCTCTCAGTTGCTGACACTAATTAATAATTAAGGGCATGCTATCATCCGCCCTTAGTGGCACCCTATCCTGTAGCCATAACTGGGCTGGGCAGAAATAGAACCCTCCCTCCTGATACAGCCCAGGCTATTCCTGGCCTATTCCCTCTACTACCTGTGGTGGTCACACCGGCAAAGACCCAGCATTGGCCATAGGGGACAGAATAGCCGGTGCGTAGGTAGCTAAGCAGGATCTCCACACTGCCCACCCACGCTGAGGGGTTGGTGCCTCGAGAGTAGTCGCCAGTCCAGTTCCCAATCAGAACTCCATTGTCATCCAGGGAGTTCACCTGCCCAGGAAAAGATGGGGTGTGGCTGGATTATTGGAGGTGCTCAGAGCCTTCTGGATTCCCCAGCCCCTAACCCTGCAACCTCAAGAACTAGACATCAACTTAAACCTGCCCACCCCTCCCCCAACCCATCTGCTGTAACACAGGAATGTGAACATTGGGTGTGCCAAGTTTGGGGTTTGGCCTTACATTCCAAAGAAGCCAGGACAGAACAATGAAAGGTGGGGTGGGGTACCAGTGGGGAGGGAGAGGAAGGGTGGGAAGTGAAGGGGTGAAAACCTTTTCCCTCAATACCATCTTCAGGGACAGGGATGGAAAATCCATAAAGGGCAGGGCAGGAAGACACAGATAAGGCTTAAGAGATACAGGGGTGCTCACCATGGCAGAGACAACCCGAGAGACACTGACTGGATCCCCACGACCTCCATATGGCATCCCCCTCCGATCCAGGATGTACAGGCAGGCATCTAGCACCCCATGGTCAAACTGGAAGGCAGGAGGGCAGAGGTAACAACAGCTCCTCAAGTGATACCCAAATCACAGACTAGTGTCGGTCCACCGTGTCCCTCATTTCTCTCTCTCTTTAGTGAGTGGGGCATGGCTTTAATCCCAGCAGTCAGGAGTCAAAGGCAGGTAAGTTCAAGGCCAGCTTGGTCTACAGGACAGCCAATGCTACACAGAGAAATTCTGTCTCAAAAAAAAAAAGAAGGAAAGAGAAAGGAAGGAAGGAAGGAAGGAAGAGAAAGAAAGAAAGAAAGAGAGAGAGAAACAGAGAAAGAGAGAGAGAGAGAGAAAGAAAACTGAGCCCAGACAAACCTGGCCATAATTCCAGGTCCGTTCGCCAATCTGTGCTTCTGTTCCGTAGTAGATTCTTCCAGACTCATTAAGCACATATTCTTGCCGCCAGTCCTCGTGGTCCACATACACTATGTCCTCTGTATCCCCAGAAAACAAATGGCAAATCCTATCCATTTTCTTTGAGGGCCCTGCCTCCCCTCAGCCATGTCTGCAGGTCATACCCACAGGAAAAAAATGGGGGTGGGGCTGCTTCTAGCCTGATAGGACTGTTCTAAAAAGGGTGGTGAGAAAGAAGATGAGCTGTAGCCAGGGCCCTTTATCAGAAGTGAGGTGGGTCTCTTTTCTACAGTGGGTCTCAGTCTCCTTTCCTGGACAATGGGAGGGTATCTTTTCCTATGCCCAGATGTCCAGACACCCACCTGGATCTCAGGGAAGGAAACCCCGACCTACCTGCCCTCTGCTCTTGACCCCAGCTGGCTTACCTGGGCACCAGGGGTTGAAGAGGATGTAGATTTCATTGCGGGGGTCAAAGGGCAACTGGAACTCTCCAGCTTCTGAGCGTGTGCGGACAGTGAATTGAAACTTGCCAATGATGGCGTTAGGGGAGGTGTGGACACGTAGGTTTAGATTGTGTCCATTGGTCTTAGTCACTTGCGCCTTCCAGCCGCCACTGCCTCCCTTACCCACTGGGATGATCACATGGGTGCCCTTGCCCACCTCGGGATTGTTTCCTAGAGTAACAAGATCAGCAATTAGGCAGTGAGAGAGTCGCTCTGTAAGTGGGAGAGAGACTAAGACTTCGTTTAGCCCCACCCAAATGTCTATGAGCCAATTTATGTGTCCCTAAGTAGGGTTACCACACCAGTCTGTGACAATCTTCCTTAGAGTGGCTTGGTGGCCGCCCCATGCACTCCCGCATGTCAGGGCAGAACCCCAGTCCAACATCCCAAACCTGTTTCCCTGACAATGAACTCAAGTAAGGAGGGGATACTGGGGCCATTGTCACCCACTGTCCTACGGGACTGAAGGAGAGAATTGAGCCAAGTCCATTTATCCCATAGGAAAGAACACTCCGGATACTAAAGGGCAGAGTGGCTCTCTGGGGTCACAGCTTCTAGAGCCCAGAGCATTTCTGGAGGTGGTAGGGGTACCTGGGAAATTAGAGGCTGGGGTGTGCATGGCTGGGCTGTAATCAAAGGGTTAGAAGAGTCACCCGCCCCCAGCAACTGCATAATCACCAGCCTGGGCAGTCAACGGTCACCAGGCAACACTGTGAGTGAGGGAGGCACCTGCCTTGGGCCATGTGATAGACAGGCAGAGAGACTGATACTTGGGTGCTAGGGGAATGAACTAGCAAGACCCAGAAAGAAGGACACATGGAGTCAACTGTGCTGAAGGAGACACAGAGGTCAGCCCAACGAGAAATCGAGAAAGGGTTGAGAGACAGTTGCCTCTGGAGGCTTGAGGAAAGCCAGCTTGAGGAAACTGCGGCACCATGTCCTTCCTGAGAGCACCACTAGGGGAGCACTAAGAGTCTGGCACCAGCTCCTTTTGGCAGAGGTGAGGAGTGCTAGGGAGGAACCTAAAGACCTCTCTAACCTAACACCAGCTCTTCAACAAGTGGGGTGGGGGGGGGTTCCCTTCTCATTCCAGGCCCCACTCACCAATGAGGAGCTCAAGGGCAATGCGATCAGAGGACTCATATTCCCGGTTCAGGAAAAGGATCATGTGGAAGGGCTGCCCACGACGCACAATCAGCTCGTCATATTCAAACTCATCTGTGTGGTGTTCTCGGCGGTTCTGGTCTGATCGTGAGCACAGCAGATCCACACCAGTCACAACTAGCATTCCCTCTGTAAAACCACATCCTTGGGTCAGTGAAGAGTCCATGAGGAGCCCAGACCCTCCTCAGAAATCTTTCAGCCCCCCTAGAGATCCCAGGGTAAATCTTAGGCTCCATAAATGCTCAGCTCCAGGCTAAGGTGTGTAGTCTCACCTCGGATGGTGCCATCTCCTGCAGCGTTTACACCACTGCCCCGAGACTCAGGTCTTCGGCCACCTCGAGAGTCTCTACCCCGAGAGTCCCCACCCCGGGAGCTGGTCCCTCGGCTTCTGGAGCCAGAAGGTTCGGGTCCCCAGTCATCATCAGCTCTGTTCCCACATGAGCAGCAGCCACAACATCTAGCCCAGAAGGAGCGGCCTCCTCCTCGGCGGGAGCGCGAGCGTCTGTCTGGCTCTGGCTCTGGCTCTGGCTCCGGCGACGGTGTGGTAGGGGGCTGCCAGGGGCTCCTACCCCAGCGGCCCACGTCTGAGCGAGGACCTTCCATTGTGCCTGTGTAGACGAGACAGGAGGTGCTCATTCACTCAGATCTCCTGTGCCCGGGATGCCCATTCCACCCACCCAGAAACTCCACCCAAAGAAATTGGTTCAGTGTCAGCTAGGTGACTGGGATAATGTCATTCTAACCCCGAGATGCCCCCAAAGTCCCTATTTATTCAGTCACCCAGAAAAAGCACCCCATACTGCAGAGAAAAACCTTCTCTTTATCTTGCTATAGACACTCTCAAATCATATTTAAAAACAGATGACCAGTGGAGAAGCCCTTGAGGATCCATCTGAGGAAATGCACAGTTCCCTAAGAGAACACCTGTCACAGTCCCAATCTCCAAACCCTGTATAGGTCTCTCCACCTGCTGGCTTCTCAGTTTAGAGGTCCAGCCTCTAGGACTATTTCTTAATAGCAGGTAAGGCGCATAGGGGGCAAAGGTCCCCCCCCCCCCCCCATTCCTTACGTCAGGGCAAACTTCAGGCAGGGCTGCAGAGAAGGCACAGCAGGTATAAGCAGAGATTGGCCCCAGGAAAATTGGGCCTCAGCCCACAGCAGGTACGCACTGGAGATCGGTCCTTTCTGGGCTTGGGCTGTGTGTCCCCTGACAGCTAAAGCCCGCTGTGGCTCAGCACTGAGGTATAAAGCTGGAGCCTCTCACCTGGCAGCGGTGTTGGTGATGGCACCACCGGGGCCCGGGCCCGGGTGGAGCAGGTCAGGGCGTTTGGGACGGGACCAACAGGCTGGACGTAGCCACGCGAGTGGAAGGTGTAGGGCGGGCCGGGTAAGTAGTTTATGAGGGGAGGGTAGGCGGGGCCGAGCTTCTGGGAAAAGGGGAAGATGGTTGCTTCATCCCTCCTGTCCAGAGGCCAGTCTCTGGGGGCTGTCCCCTGGAAGGGGCGGAAAAGACTGGCTCCGCCCACTTTCTCCTTTCTAGGAACTGAGGTCATACTAAGGAGGGGGTCTGGGTCAAAGCTCTGTCAGACCTGTGGCTGACGTGAAAGGAAAGTCTTTTGGTGACTGATCCCACACCAACCTGATTCTTGCCACACTAGGTGTTCAGAGAGCAAAAGAGAAGCGATCTTCTTCCACTCACGTCCCCGTAGGGAAGTTTGTCTCCTAGCTGGAGATGCCTACTTTTGCTATCATAGGGCCCTGCTGCCAAGCTCTCTTATAGCATCCACCAGGCTCTGCCCTGTGAAACTGGTCCCTGGGACTGGAACTCCTTTTGCCTAGGAAGGTCCCAGTACCTCAGGCTGCAGACAGATGACATCAGCATCCAGGCCCTCAAACTGGCTCCACCTGCCAGTCCCTGACCAGCCTGCTCTACCAGGTCTTCTCACACCCCTCAGCATACTGCAGCCCCATCTGTCTCTCTTTCCAGCTGTTCCACAGCCCCCAGTATGAGTGGGATGTCTCTGTTTCTTCTAAGTTTGAAATTAAGGGAGTCACAAGAGAAACAATGTCTTGTTTTCCCCTCCCAGTTTGGAAGTTTCGGGAAGGCTTAGGTCTTTGGGTTCAGGTCTGGGTGTGCAGAGGGCTCCTCTCCAGGGTACCTGGTATCCCCTTCTTTCACAGAGAGTGTCTCATCAGCTGGAGGTAAGCATTTCACCTCATTTGCAGCCTGGAATTCTTCTTGAGAATCCAGACCAACCGGCTCCAGGAACCTACCCTCTGTACTACTCTCCAGCTCCAGCTCCAGCTCCAGCTCCAGCTCCAGCTCCAGCTCCAGCTCCAGCTCTGGGTGAACCGTCAGAGATGTCATTAAAACAGCCCAAAGGCAGAGCAGAGCCAGACATCTTTAGGGAGGCTCTGGCCCTGTTTGTGGCACCACCAGCCAGGACCTCTTCACTCCATCCCATAAGGTACGATCAAAAATAGTGAAAATAGGGTTGGCCCAAACAAACAAACAAACAAACAACCCCAAAAATCCACAAAGCAGTACAATGGCAGCAGTCTGTTTGGAAATGTGTCCTGTACAGGGGTATCTTGGGGAGTAGGAACAGAAGCTCCACGGTCTACATAGACACTGACTTTTATGGTTTGTTTTGAAATGGTCTCACATATAGCCCAGGTAGACTTTGAGCTCACAGTAATCCTCCTGCTTTAGCCTCCCAAGTGCTGGGATTACAGAAGAGGGCTGACAGACTAAGCATCCTGTGAGTTTTTCCCTGTCCAGCTGGCAAGCCCTGGAACCTAGCAGACTTCCAACGCAATACCAGTGGAGATCAAAACTCAAGGCAGGTGTGAGGCGGGTCAACCAAAGGGCTTCACTCTGACACTGTTTGTGTTATCACTTGGGATACAAGAAGAGGCGGGGTTTCAAGGGGCGGGGTACGTGAGCACGTGTGCCCAAGCAGATTCCAGTGAGACAGGAAAATGCCTGGTTTGCTACACTCTTCTTGTTTTAATCAGTCATCCTCTTTTTTCCCACTATGCCAAGTTTGACTCAGTGCCCCAACCCCTGAGCCACTCCCTGGAGGCCTTGTTCCCTGCGGCTTTCAAAGTCACAACAGTGTGGTGGGGTACACCTCAGGAGTAGACTCCCATCTAAATACCTTGGCAAGTTGAGGCCAAACCTCTGTTTAATCATTCTATATTAATACAGAAACAGGAAAAGGGCTAAACCACTAAAGCAAGGTGTTTAGTATCTGGCTTCAGCACACAGAGCTCAGCAACCCTGGGCAGGTCGGAACAGTTTCTTCATCAGTTCAAATGTTCTAATCATCCTCATCCTGCGTGTAAGAGGATCAAATGGGACCAAGGGTTCCCAAGGGCTTTTCAACCATAGAATGTAATCCACGGGGGCCAATATTGTCATTTTAACCGGGTAGGGCAAGATGCCCTGACACATTCTTCCTCAAACACTAAGGTCCTGAGCCTACTCGGTTATGAATAAAATGGGGGTCAGGGAAGAAAGTCTAAAAGTGGCAGACTCACAGGAGAAAGGTTCACAGTCTCTTCCAGCTAGAGACAGTTGTTCTGGCGCTCAGCCTAAACCACCTGATTCCAATTCCTATCCCAACCTCAAGCTCAGGCTAGCCCAAAACTGATGGTGAACTCAAATCCAGCCCTGGTCCTGATCAGCCGGAAACACTGAGGTTCTTGGTAGAATCACAGGACAGTGGACCCACACCCCAAAGCCCCTCCCTTCCTTTTTCCAAAATGCATAGTGGTAGTAATGGAGGTAGTATTGTCATGGCAGCAGTAATGGTAGCTTGGCGGCCTAGAGGGGCCTCTCCATTCTTTATTCAGTCCCAATAAGTTAAAGGGTGAGGGTGAGACAGGGCCTCCTAGGTGAGGATGCTGCTGACAGACGGTAGCATCTCAGCCAAACGCTCCTGGATGCCTTCTTCTTGGCACAGAGAGTTGCCCTGCAGGTCGAGGAGGACTAGCTTGGGGCAGGAGGCAAGAGTCTGAAGTGCTGCAGACCGTTGGAGGCCTTGGGTGGTAGAGTCAAGGAAAGCTCAGTAGCTCTACCCCACCCATTGTCTGCTACCGGACACCCCCACGCTGGAAGCTGCTGCTTGGAAGCAAGTCTGATGGTATCTTACACGCTGCCCTGGGGAAAATAAAGCCCTTAGCAGAGACTGTAGAATGTCTGGCTGAAGAGGACCTCCTGGGATCATAAAGAGGTGGAGAGGGCTGTCAAGTGGCCCTTAGTATTTATAAGTGGCCATGTAGACAGGTGGGTCAAAGATGTTTGAAACCCTTGATTTCAAAAGGGATCAAAGGATTTTTAAAAATATGGACCTTTCTGATTTCTAGACTACTCTGTGGTTCCTGAGAATCTCTACAGGCTGCCTGTCTGTGAACTCTGCCTTGTGGAAGTCACACTCTACAGAACTCCAGAGTAAAAGTTAATAATAGTCACAGTCAGCCCCAGGCTATCATCTCCCCTCAGCTCACCCTGCCCAAGCCCTGTTTCCTGTCCTGCCTTGAGATGACCCTGTCTGTGTATGTGGTTTGTCCCTTGGCAGCCTGCTCCTTGCCCTGTGAGCTGTCTGCTGTCTGTGTCTGCGGTTTGTCCCCCTGCAGCCTGCTTCTTGCCCTGTGAGCTGTCTGCAAAGTAGACTGAAGGGAGGATACGATTATTACACAGTAACAGCTCCTGCAGCCGGGGAAGGTTAGCCACGCCATCCAAGTTCTCCAGGACATTATCACTGGCCTGCAGCACCTGAGGAGCAGGAAGTTGGGGAAACACAAGGTCAAACAGGCAGCCTGAGACCAGTACAAGCCATGGAAGAGCCCAAAGTGACCAGCTTAGGCGTGTAAAAAAGCTCTCAGGGCCAGCCTGGGTAGTCAAGGGGGGGTGGCAAAGCGGTTACCTGCAGGGGTCAGAGGTCAGGAGGTCCTGCTATAACATAGGCAAACATCTGAGTCACCCCAGACAGAATGGGAGGGATAGATACTTTACCTCAAGACAGCGCAGAGCAGCCAGGGCTGGGGGCAAGGCTCGGAGACGATTATGGGACAGGTCAAGATGAGTGACCAAGAGCAGTTGTTCCAGATGGCAGAGCACTGTCAGATCCTAGGAGTGGGGGGGGGGGGGGGAGTGAGAAACTCAGCAAGAGCTTGGACATCTTTAGCCATCTGTTCTGTGTTTCAAAAAACCTTACAGGACCGTTGTTAGAGGCTAGCCTCATGTAAGAAACAAATAGCCCAGTACACAGGAGTATATCCTATGTCAGGGACAGGGGACAGACAGATGGTTACAGAGGAGAGGCCAGTGAGAGGAGACAGGGAAAGCTGATTGTGGGGGCAGAGGAGAGTGGCAAGTCCTGCAGCAAACATAAAGGAAGGAATGGGCCTGTGCTGGGCTGCAGTGGGTGAGGCAAAACGGACTTGTTAAGATGACTAGAAACACAAAAGGCAGAGCCTGGACAGCTTTCAGAAATCTCTAGAAACAATTTAGGTTTTAGGTTCTAGGGGCTTGATCCACTGTGAGAAGCATAGGGATGCACAGATGGGTGGTAAAAGGCTCTTTTTGGTTTTGGGTTTTGTTTGTTTGTTTTCAGCACTGGGAATTGAACCTAGGGCTTTACCAATGAGTTACACATTCCTAGTCCAGCTTTGATGATTCAGGATTTAAAACCAAAGAACAAGCAAGATGAAGTACTGACTGACAGGAAGTGAGACCTAGCGAAAGAGCAGGCTAAAAGAAAGACGGTGGAGTCGACCTGGTGGGGAAGCTAGCGGGAGGAAGGGACCTCGGGAAGGGGCCCCTGCTGAGCCCCTACCTTGTGAGCCAGGTGCAGCACACGCACGTCGGCATACTCCATCTTGAGAACACTATTTTCTAGCAAGAACTTGCTGCGCAGGTCATCCAAGTAGGCTGTTCTCATTGGGTCCACAGCCTGGTGGGGAAGAAGCAGGCAGTTATGGGGGTCACCTGCCTTCTAAGGGCCCACTGGGCCTCCCTTGGCCTGTCCTCCCCCAGGCCCAACTTGCTTTGAGGGTATTGAAGTACTGCAGTGTTTCTTTCTCATAGAGGAGGGGGTCCAGAGCCCGCATCAGCAGGATGATTGTCAGCAGGCACCCTAGGGAGAAGGTGGAAAAAGGTTTACAGTCTCTTGAGACCCGTGCTCAAGGAGGTTCCCTGGACAGGCTTTCTAGGTGTGGTTCTTGGGAGCTGGCTCAGGGGAGCATCTCACATTTATTCTCAGGCTCCAGCTCCTGCAGCTCCTTACAGGATTCAAGCTCGGACTGTAACACTGTGGACTTTTCTACTGACAGCTCACACCTGAGAGCAGGAAGGTTACAGAAGGTATGTTGCCGACAGCCCAGAGTTCTAAGCCATCCTCCTTCCCCCAGGCCCATGCCTCCTGTCCCAACTGCCCGGTGTCCAGAACCCCTCTCTTTGACCATGGGCACCTTGTCATCACCTGAATAGCTGTTCATCAGTGGCTGAGTCTCGGCACCAGCACTCCTGGCGGCCTAGGGGAAAGGTTAAGTAGTAGGATGGGACACTGTGGGGAGAGGAGAGAGAAGGCCTGGGGAACTGGTGTGGTGAGAGGAGCTTTAGATAGCATCACCTTTTAGAAGGACACACTCCTTCTGGGCATCACTTCCTGTCCAGATGACACGAAATGAGTGCTGGGGCAAGTGGTCATTGAGAGAGGCAGCCGGGAGGTCACAGAGCTGAGAGCACTGGGTCAAGGAAATATGCTACCTCACTGCTTTTCTGACTGCCCCACCCTAGTCCTGCCCCAGGCCCTCATTTCTGTTCCACCAATCCTGGGATACCCAGACATGGCTGGGTCGGTTCCTGCCATCTGGAGTCCTCCACTCCACACTCAAAGGTGCCTCATCAACCATGAGTAGCAAGGTCCCCATCCTGGAGCCCACCTGCCACGGGGAACAAAGAGAGATCTATCAGCTCTAACAGCCTCAGATTCAGGGTCTCATGATGCACTTAATAAAACCACTTGACTCACTATCAGGGGACGAGAAAAGCAGACTGACAGACAGGCCTCTTCCCGGCTCACATGCAGGCAGCACAGAACATCGTGAGGCTCCGCTAGGGAGAGAGACAGCCGTGGTTTGCCCAAATCTTCTTTGTTTCTTTCTAAGTCTCAAACATCCTGCCCTTTCCGCACTGCTTACCCCGACCCAGGAGCCAGCGGTGATAGAACCAGGCACTCTGATCATTGGGGTCAGTAAAGAAGGCATTTTGTACCAACTCCAGCTCTGTGGGGCCAGGAAGATATGGGGCTGCGTCAGCATGTTGGTAGGTTCCTAGACACTTGTACCCTGGCCTTACACATGTGTCAGTAAGAAGCAGGAGCTTAATAAGGCGGTTCAGAGCAGGGTTAGACAGGCATCAGGACTGGGGTGGTCCTGCAGAATCCTTGCCAGAATCCTCTAGGCCACTGGTCCTCAGCCTGCCTAACCTGCTACCCTTTAATGCAGTTCCTCATGTTGTGGTGAGCCCCCCTCCATCCTCCCAATCATAAAATCATTTTCGTTGCTACTTCGTATCTGTAATTTTGTTATTACTATGAATCATAATGTAAATATCTGGTATTTCTGATGATACTAGGCGATCCCTGTGAAAAGGCTTGGTCAACTACCAAAGGGGTTGCAACCCACAGGTTGAGAGCTGCTGGTCTAGGCCCACTCACCTTTCAGCAGTACATTTTCAGGAAGCCGTCCCTGGGGGCCAGAGTCTGGCTGGGGGTGCAGCTGGGGCAAGAGGCAGGAGCGGTAATGCCAGGAGGAATAGTTGGAGAAGTTCCGGGTAATGAGGCTGTCAGTGAAGGCTAGCTCTTCTGCAGGGGCCACAGCAGCCTGTGCAGCTACAAATCGCCGATAGTCCCAGCAATGAACTAGGGAGGTTGAGGGAGGGAGCCTACCTCAGAAGCAGGACAAAGAGGAGCTAGTTCACTGATAGCCCCCAGAATTCCCTCAGAGAGCCCTATGATACCTCGATGTAAGCAACATAGACTGCATCTGGCTCTGGCACTACCAAAGTGGATGCTGGTGCTGGATCCTGCATATCCCTCCCCACTCTGAGGACCTAGTACTAGGATATGGGACACATGAGGTTTGTAGGGACAGGACTATGGACACGTACAGTTCCGCTCATCAGCCTCGAGGAATCGAGCACACAACTCCAGCTCCCGGGCCCAGTTGGGCTCAGGCAGGCGGCTTAGCAGCCAGCAGCGGTGGTGCCAAGTGCCATAGGACTTAGGGTTCACACGCAGACAGCTCTCTAGGAAGCCTAGTTCTGCCTTCACAAGAGCAGCCAACTCCTCAGGGGACCTGTACCCCAAAAGAAAGGAGGTTAGAGTTTTCCAACACTCAACCCCAATATCTCCTTCCCTTTTTGTATCTGGTCCCCCCCCCCCCCCCCCCACACACACACACTACTCTATCTCTGTGCCCAGATACTCCAGCCCTCATCCAGTTCTGCACCCAGGCAAAGCCAGGGCAGTGACATGAACTACTACATACTTCTGGGTTTCTAGCTGCTGGAGCACTTCTCTGCGACAGTTCCAGAGGGTGGCAAAATCAGGGTTGGCTCCCAGAATCTGGCTTGTCAATTCTAGCACTGATTCATCCAGCTCGCCAGCCTGCCGCTGAGAAGACAGGTTATAGGTCAGAGACCACAGCATTTCCCCAGCTCTAGGCTAAACATTATGAACTCAGAACCACTCAACAGTGGCACTATGCAACAGGTACTATGCAAAACCTTACACAGCCTAACAGGTATTTTCTCACTTAATTTTTGCAATGCTCTTACGCAGGATGTGCAATCAATAGTTCCATTTTACAGATGAGCAAACTAAAGACAGTTTCAGTGACTCGACCAAGGCAATACAGCAACAGACAGAATCCCGATTTAGAGCCCTGCAGTTTGACTCTAGGGTCAAGCTTTTGTCCTCTGTGTTATCAATTCGGGATTGGGACTACCTCTGAGGGCCCCACCTTCTGGAAGACAGCTTGAGTGGCTGACTGGTAGAGCTTTAGCTTCTGCTCCCGTTCTAGCCTTTTGGCCTCTGCCTGCTCTTCGGACGTCTTCACCTTCAGGCGCCCATGCTACAGGGACAGATAGGAGGATATGAATGCAGATTGCCTTGCAAGGGCAGACTTGCAGAAGCCCCGCCGAGACAGCCACGCGGGATGAGGGCATGGACATGCAGGGGCAAGGGCTGAACTCAGGGTTCTCACCATGGTTTCCGCTCAGCGTTGGGGACAGGGGAGGGGTCCAGAGGTAACCCGTTCAGTCTGCGGAGAGAGATGTCAATCACAGAACCCCGCCCACACAGCCCCGCCCCCAGGTGGTTCCCGGAAGCTGCCAGCAGGTCCAGGCTAAGGATCCCCGTGTGTAAAAGCGGGCTGGCGGCTGGCACTGTGAGGTCAGGAGGAAGCGCTCACCACAACCCCGGCCTCGGTTCCCACAGATCTTTCCGAAGCCCCACCTGCCAGGGCCGCCAGGACCGCCAAGGCCGAGGCACACGCCGCGCAGGGACAGAGCAGTGCCCGCCCGCCCCGCGGACCCTTGCACCCCCTCCTCCACGGGCGAACCCACCTGCGCTGGGAGGAGGTGCCAGGACGTGCGACTCCGGCCGCCACCGAGTCCCAGCGTGGCTAGAGCGGCTCCGTGCCGTGCGAGGTGCGGAGACGAGGCGCTGCGCTCCCTGCAGGCCTGGCGAGGAAGCTGCGTGTGTTGTCAACAAGTTTCTGTTAGTGTCCAAGTGTGTGTGTGTGCGCGCATGACTGAAGAATGTGGACAGGCTCTTCTCATTAGCTACTCAAACTGCAGCTTGAAGGGACTAGTATCGGCTCAGGACACCCCAAGACCAAGTTCTCAGGACAAAAGAGCTTTTCTTGCCCTAGAGGGACAAAGTTTAGGAATAAGAGGCAAGAGACGAGATGGAGAAGAGGAAAGGGAAGAGGGAAGAGGGGGAACAGGTATTTCTCCCAGAGAGGAGACAGACATGGCCCATAGGAAAAATGGCAGTTTATAAAGGTAAAAGGGGAAATCCTCTGTTAGGATGAGGTGATTAATCTTAATAATGGGATAAAGGAGTGGACCTTGGTGGCTAGCTTTAGGAACTCAATCTCACGGTTTTTAGCAAGGAAGAGGGAATGGGGAGAAGGACAAGGCCTGGCAGAGCCATGTTTGCCATGCTCAGGCTGGCTAGAGGTGCTTCCCAGCCTAGGTGAAGAAGTTTCTCCAGCAACCTGATATCAGCAAGTTCTGGCTGTCAAAAATTCTCAGGTTCCTTCCTGTTCTCTTGATTTCATCTACATTCATGGTTACTATCATGGTTACTATCTGGAAGATGATGGCACCCAAATCTCTCTCCAGTCCAGATGTCCACAAGCATAATGATAGTAGCACTTATATATCAGTATATGTATGTATGATATAGTCACAAGCCAGAGGCAGTGCTGCTGTTTGTAATGCTAGCCTCTCAGGGGGCGACTCAGGAGGTTCTAGAGTTTAAGATAATAGTGAGATTTCTAATTTTAAAAAATTGAATATCACCTGGCAGTGGTGGTGCACACTTTTGATTCCAGCACTCAAGAGGCAGAGGTAGGTGGTTCTCTGAGTTAGAGGCCATCCTGGCTTACAGAGCAAATTCTAGAATAGCCAGGGCTACATAGAGAAACCTTGTCTCAAAAAAAAAAAAAAAAAAAAAAAAAAGAAAAGAGAAAAAAGAAAAAAGAAAAGAAAAAAGAAAAAATGGAGTATCACCTATATGTCCCAGAGATATTTCAAACTATAAAAGCTAAAAGACACTGTCTGGTCTTTCCTACCTGAGTGCCGGCTTTATCTTCATTGTTGTACTAAATGGCAGTGTTCTCATGGCTTTTCAGTCTCCCTTTAATAACCAGTCCAGTCCAGTTGCCTCTAAGGCTGTTGAAATGTTCATCCTAGTAGTGTCTTCTCTCTATCATTCATCTTGAGCCATGATGACAAATTTAAAGTATCCACTATCTACCCAGCCCTTTTCTAGGTCCTGTAACATATTTTAGAAGAAAGGGGATGCTTTTTCCCGCCCTGTGTACTTCAGTCCCAGTGTGGGAAACAGCTAAGTTACTGTTATCTTCGCTCCTGGCACTGTGATGGGAGCTCTGTATTTTTGATGCGTGTGAACACTCACATGACAACACACACACACACACACACGACCACATGTAGAGGCCAAAGCAAAGTGATTACAAACATGACTCAACCTAACTTGGTGGCTGGCACCCATAATCCCAGCACTTGGGAGGCTGAGGCAGGAGGGCCCTGAGTCTGAAGTTAGCCTGGGCTATGTACTAAGACGCTAAGTGAACAAGTTAGAAGGCTGGATTGGATGTCTTGGAAAACACCTGAAACCTCAAGACATGGGAAGAGAGAGAGAATCCCAAGTTCAAGGCCAGCCTGGGTTAGAAAAGGAGTTCCAGGTTAGTTTTGGCTTTGTAGTCTCAAATAACTAAATAAATAAACCAAAACAATAACAACAACAATAACAACAACAACAACAACAACAACAAATAATAGAAGAAAAATTTATATAGATGCTTGAGTTGATATTGTGATTAAATAAACTATCAGTGTGAAGTGCTTTGAATAATGACTATATTGAATAAATGCTCAGTAAATAATAATATAGCAAAGATATTATAGTTATTAATTTTAATTTTCCTGACAAACATGCAAGAAACAGAGGTCCCAAAAGAGTACTAGCTTGCTGAGGACCAGCCAAGCAGCAGTAAGTAGCCAGGTAAGACTGAGCCATGATCCTGGGCGAGTCTCCCTCAACATCCATTTTTTTGTGTTGCTGTTTGTTACTTACAGATCTTGTTTCTTGTTCTATAGGCACTCAGACATGCAACCAGATACCAGGAATACAGATGCCAATGGGGAAGGTTTGCCAAATACAGTGTTACATCATAGTCACTAAGGGAGGAGGGAAGGGGGCGGGTGAAGGTTGAGGTAAGCACGGGAGACTATTTAATAATTAGCAATCTTGAAACTGGCAAAGCTGAGTCAGGCAGGCTTGAGAGGAAGTGAGTCTTGTGAAAAACATCTGCATTCAAAAAGGTAGGGCCTGTGTTTTGGAAAGAGAAGGCAGAGAGGGCATTTCAGACATGTGTGGCGTGCAGCTGGGGGTGAGAAACCAAACAGACTTAGCTGGCTGGCAGAGAGAAGCTAAGCCAGGTGCCCTCACAGATAAGAATAAAAGAACTGATGACAAGCCTCTTACTTAGTGGCAAGAGGAGTTGTCGTGAGTTATATTTGGCCTTCTCCACAAGGTAGTGGGAAGCAGGCAGCTGTGCTCTGATATTTGCAGAGATTTTCCTGCTTGTTGTGAAAGCAATGATTTGAACATCAGTAGAGACTACTCAGCTTGCTCCAAGCACTATGGGCATACGTAGGTATCATCACCCACATCACACAATGAGGAAACAAAGAGGGGGTGGAGGGCATGGGCACACACAGTATTTCCAGGACCCTGAGCAGTCAGAGACCAAATGTGGGTTGGAAGGAAGGGACCATGAGCCTGTGTGTCAAAGCTGGGCTGGCAGCCATGCTCCAGAGGTAAAGGGAGTAAGGAAGAGGCAGGCATTGAAACTGGGGTCCTCTGTGTGTATTTAACCACTGATCTTCACCATCAGGCCTGGCCTGCCACAGACTGCTAGGCTCCAGGGATCCAGTGCCAGACAAAACAACCAACCCAAACTATGCCAAAACCAAAACTAATTTCTGCTGTCTTAGAGGTTATGGTTAGGGAAGCCCTGTGTAATATAATGCTCTGTGGCAGTGTGAGGTGTCTCACGTTCAATCCCCAAACTCCGGAAGCAAATGCAGGTGGATATTTATGAGTTTATCCCTGGTTTACACAGTGAGGTCCATGTGCCACCACACCAAGGCTACATAGTGAGACCATGTTCCAAAACACCCAACCAACCAACCAACCAACCAACCAACCAACCAAAAAAACTACAGGATCTTTCACTAATTCTGGAGCTCAACACCTCAGCCAACTGTCCTGAAGCTCCTGCACTATTCCCTCACCCCCATGCAGAGATTGCAGGTGAATCCAGGTTTTTTACATGGGTGCTGGATATCTGAACTCAGGTTTTCACATTTGTATAGCAAGCACTGAAGGTCATAGGGTCCTGTTGGTATTGAGCAAACAGTGCGAATGAACTATGCTCTTAGCTGTCTGACTTTCTTTTTTTTTTTCTTTTTTTTTTCGAGACAGGGTTTCTCTGTGTAGCCCTGGCTGTCCTGGAACTCACTCTGTAGACCAGGCTGGCCTCAAACTCAGAAATCCTCCTGCATCTGCCTCCCAAGTGCTGGGATTAAAGGCGTGTGCCACCACTGCTTGACAGTGAAAAACATTCATACTCTGCATTGTCTCAAACAGTTGCCTTAGTCCCATGCTGAAGTGCAGCTAATACAATCGAAGAATTTAATTCTTTTTCTTTCTTTCTTCCTTTTTAAATTTGTTTTTCAAGACAGGGTTTCTCTGTATAGCTCTCGCTGTTCTGGAACTTACATTGTAGGCCAACTTGACCTGGAACTCAGAGATTCACCTGTTTCTGTCTCCCGAGTTCTGGGATTAAAGGTGCACACCATCACCACTACCCAATTGAATTGTTATTTTCTGAAAAATTGGAAGCCAGGCAGTGGTGGCACACACCTTTGATCCCAGCACAGGCACACGGGAATCAGAGACAGATTGATCTGTGAGTTGGAGACCAGCCTGGTTTAAACAGAGTGAGTTTCAGGACAAACAGGGCTACACAGAGACACCCTGACTTGAAACAACCAAGAAAAGAAGAGGAGGAGGAGGAAGAAGAAGAGGGAGGGAAAAAGAGAGGCAGAGAAAGAGAGAAGGAGAGAAAGAGAGAAGGAGAGAAAGAGAGAAGGAGAGAAAGAGAGAAGGAGAGAGAGATATTAAATAGCTCCTGGGATGTCTAGGCAAGAATTGACTAGGAATGGAATATGTCAGATCTCTTGTGAGTCTTGAGCTTGAGAGGGACAAGAGCCCATGGGAGCCTGAAGAAGGGACACCCCACTGTAACTGTCCTGGCAGGAAAGAAGATACATTACCTCTTTCTTGATTGGTATACTGGGGACAGGCGACTGAGCATAGCTGTTTGGCATAGCCGGAGTCCAGGCTTTGAACCTAAAACTCCAGTAGTGTTTCCTGGATTCAAGTTAAGCTAAAAGCACTTCCTAGAAATCTCATTGTTGATATGTAATAAGTTTTCCCCTTAAACTTCTGGTGTTTCTTTTATTCTTCCTACAATTGCCAAGGAAGAATAACACACACAGACCTTAAGCGTACACACATCATACGGTTGCAGAGCTGATCCTTCTGTTAAGATTCTCCCAGGCACAGAGGAGAGACTGGGTTAGAGAGGAGCTAGGAATATAGGGAGTAGGGATGGTGATTAGAAACTGCTCAGTGGAATACAGACAGAACACGGCAGTCAGAGCCAAGTGGGCGGGGAGAAGGCTAGCTGTCAGACCAGCCTTGTGGTAGGCAGTCGGATGGGCCGGACAAGAGCTATGACTGGATAATAAAGAAGGTGGACTTCCACGATGGCTGGTTTCTCCTTCACCCTCCTCTCCTGAAACAAAACCCTTGCAACTTCAAACAAAGGCCTGGTAGACTTTCTCTCCCAGCAATAAGGCTCCCTGTCTGTGGAGCAGGCTAAGATCAAGGCTAGACCTTATACATTTAGTCCAAATCTGTCAACCTACCAGCCTCGCTATTTTTATTCAGATTGATCAACCCTAAATTGGGGGAGGAAGACTTTCCTCAAAGACCCTTAAGACCCCCAGACCTCAAGATCAGACTGGCCTTCTGCTTTGCAGATGGTCTTTCTCTCTGTGTGCATGCTGTACGTGCTTCCTCCCCCGGTGAAATGTCTTTATTTACTGGCTCCTTTTGCCCACTGTCTGCTGCGCTTAAGATTTCTCCTGCTGCTACCTATTGAGCTCAAGATTTTTCTCACCCTTTGATTCTTTAACTGGCAGAGAAAACGAACCCAGTCAAGATGCCTAGATGGTAACAGGTGTGCTTCCAGGGCGGGGAAGGGCATGGGCTTCTGAGGAATGACAAGAAGGGCCGGAGTACATAGGATCAGGCTACTCCAACCAAGATTTGGTAGGTCAGCAATTTGTAAAGGAGACACCTGAGAACTCACGGTTTCCACCGAGCTGCTGGAATGTGGTGGGGAGGGTGGCGTGAGAGTGGAAAGGGCCACTCTACTCTTTTGGGTTTGATGTGGGGTGCCCTGAGGCAGAAGAAACAGTTGCCTGGAGAGAGGTCAGAGCAGAAGAGGTCAGCGTGGGTGTCAGGCATGTGCACATAGTAATTACATGGTGGCAGGGAATGTGCCATTCAGGGAGAAGGGAGATGAGGGAACCCACAAATGAGTTTTGGTAGAGTCGTGGTTAGGGCAGGGCTGGGAGTGCTGGATGGAGCAGCTTCACTGGAGAAGCAGAGAAAGAAGTGAACCATGGAAAGAGAGAGCCATTATTTTCCCAAAGTCATTATTCATGGCCATAATCACAGCTGGGTGCTCTACAGCTGGTGTGGCAGGGAGATGACTCTGCTGGAGGCTGTGTGCTCAGAGGTGACAGAGCCTGGTGTCCAGCAGCCTGTCAGACTGCTAGAGGTGTGTTGGATCCCTGGAGCTGGAGTTACAGGTAGCTGTGAGCTACCTGATGTGGATGCTGAACTGAACGCTGAACGCTGGTCCTCTGCAAGAGGAGTGCGAGTTCCTAACTCCTGGCCACTTTTCCAGTTCCTGTATTTCTCCAGTGAGAACGCAGATTCATTATGAAGGACTCTATTCATTAGGGCTGGCCAAAGGTAGATTGGGTCTCAATGAATGCTGGTTAATGTACTGTCTATGAGATAATGAATAAAGCCAGGCAGTGGTGGCACAGACCTTTAATCCCAGCACTCAGAAGGCAGAGGCAGGCAGATCTTTAAGTTCAAGGCCAGCTTGCACTGTAGATTGAGTTCCAGGACAGACAGGGTTACACAAAGAAACCCTGTCTCAAAAAAAGGAAAAAGAAAGGAAAAAAGCAAGCAAGCAAGAAAGAAAGACAAAGAAAGAGGTAATAGAAGACACTCAGAGACAAGTGTTTCCTGTCCTGAACTTTTCAAGATTCTGATGGCTGAGACGGACAAAGGGAGCGGATGACTCAGAGCTCACGAATGTCCTCATTTCACTCCTTCCATCAGAGTTCTGAGGTTTTTTGAATACTTGGATTCTTTCTAGCGTCCTGACACCCCAGTTCCTTCTGAGTCAGCCTGGCAAAATCTCTCGATGACCAATGGCATTCCGCTGTGCACACAGCATACATCCTGGCTAGGGAAGGAGAGGGAATAGCCTTGCCAGTGGATAAAGGGGCCCAGCCCAAGGGCTGGGCCTAAAAGCCAAATGGACCCTACAGGGAAAGTCCCTGCGGCAGGGAATCCTAGCTCACCTAGGAAGTGGTAGGCCTGACTCAGCTGCCGTCTTTGAGGAAGAGGTCAAGGAAAAGAAGCCGGGGAAATCAGACTGAAAAGCTCTAAAGACTCCTGGAGCCAGAACTTGAGCCTCTGCCATGGGAGCTAGACTCCACATTGTGGTTGATGAAGCTGACGAATTTGCTTAAAATTGTGCTGAAGGGTTGGGAATATGGCCATGATACCTATTGCCTGGCAGCCTGACAAAGCTGTGGAACAACTTTAGAATGGCACTGGTAAATTTAATTTAGGGCACATGCAATGTTAGTACCAGGAAGCAAGATTCAGTAGGAGCCAAGGAACAGGATGAGAGACTGTGGGCACTTGGGGACATGTGAGCTCTGTGACTGGGAGGTAAGCTCAAAGGGTAAGTGTTTGCTCTTTCCTGTCCCATCCATTCACTGTACACTAGTAACTGAGGGCCTTGGGCTGGACACACAGCACAGGGGATATGGCCATGAGACAAACAGATATAATCCCTGCTTTAGGAGTTTATGGCCTAAAGCAGGGTCATCCAAGTGAACCTTCTGGCTGACGGAAATAATCCCACAAGCAAAGGCATGTGGTGCTGGGTGTGCTGAGTTGGGAGACCACTGTCTAGGAATAAAGTGGGATTCTTGCAAGAAGAGAGCCCAGAGGTGGGCTGGCTTGGGGCTTGTTTGCACACCTTCCCTGTGCCTGTTGGCACCAGATCCTATGGTGCTGTGACTACATTCTAGTTCATCATGTGAGGTGCAGAGCCCTGCTTCCATTTCTGCTGTAAACTACCCAAAGAGATTCATTTGCCTGCATTTCCCTTCCCCATCAAGGTTCCTTCACTATAGCAGTTACTCAGTAAACATATAATTCAGCTAGTCCTTCATCAACCCAAATGATTGGTTACCAGCACAGTTCCACAAAGTGATCCAAGATAAGATTCCTTCTCTCATAGATCTACATTCTAGCCAGGGAAACAGACTTTGTAGAAGGAAGTGTATACAACAGATGACTTCAGAGCATCGGAAGCATCCAGAGAAATCAAACCCTATACTGAAGCACAGCTGGCTGGGCTTTGTAACTCCACTTCGAAAGGAGTGGAAAGATAGAACACTTGCTATGGGACTGGAGAGATGGCTCAGAGGTTAAGAACACTGACTGCTCTTCTAGAAGTCCTGAGTTCAGTTCCCAGCAACCACATGGTGGCTCACAACTATCTGTAATAGGATCTGATGTCCTCTTCCGGTGTGTCTGAAGAGAGTGACAGTGTAGTCACATACATTAAAAAAAAAAAAAAAGAAGAAGAAGAACACTTGCTGTTCTTCCAGGGGACCTGGGTTCAGTGCCCAGAACCCATGTTGGGTGGCTCACAACTTCCTGTAACTCTAGAGCCAGAAGATCCAACGTTCCTGGCATCTATGGGCATCTGCACATTGGCAGTATAGACTCACATATACACATAAATAAATCTTTATAAAAAAGAAAGCTAAGTACTACTAAAGATGTCTTAAAAGGCTATAGGGAAACATTATTTTATATGCTTACTTTAAAATACATATATAAGGAGCTAGAGAGATGCCTCAGCTGATAAGAGCACTGGCTGCTCTTCCAAAGGACCGAGGTTCAATTTTCAGCACTCACATGGTTCAAACCATCTGAAACTGCAGTACTATAGTATCTGACATCGTGTTCTGGTTTCCGTGTCCACTGTATGCTTGTGATACACAGACACACATCCAGGCAAAATACCCATTGTGTAAAAATAAAAGCAAATTTAATTATACATGTATATGAGCATATGTGTTACATATATACACATTTGTATGTTTATATGTTTGTGTATTCACACACACATATATGTATGTGAAATATATATACATACTGGGATAGTTAGTCTCATGTCAACTTGACACACAAACTAGAGTTATCTTAAAGGAGAAAACCTCAATTGAGAAAATGCCTCCATAAGATCCAGCTGTAAGACATTTTCCTTTCTAACCTCTCCCCCAATACCTCCCATACACAGAGACAGGGTTTCTCTGTGTAGCCCTGGCTGTCCTATAACTCACTCTGTAGACCAGGCTGGCCTTGAACTCACAGAGATCCATCCTAGCTATAAAGCCTATGAACCACAACAATGACTGGCCTGGCAAGATATCCCCAATGGTGCAATAGTGGCACTTAAACCTTGGGTGTAACCAATAACTGAGAAACTATCTAACTGGACTCAAGCATGCTCGATAGGAGGAAATTCATTCCTGGTATTGTAAACCCAACCAACTGCCACTGATTGGAGGGTCATAGACCCCAGAAGAGAACCTACTACTGCCATCCTCCTAAACAAATATAGTTTCTAACAATGTTCTAAATGCTTGCCTTGTAACCACAGACAAGTTGTACCTTTGCCTCTCACCTTTTCTTTTTTCTAATTGGCAGGGATCCTATAGAGACCCTCAACTGGTCAAAATACAGAGAATAAGTGACCGTTATACATTTATGGTGCAACCCCCTTCACCTAAGGCTCAAGAGAAATTATGGAAGAGGAACAGAAGACAATAGCCAGAGAAGCAGGACACCTGCTGCCAGATGGTGTCTTCTAGACATATGACAGGGAAGCCGCACCCATGAAATCTCAGCAACATGGTCACCTATACAACATGCATAATGCCAGTGCCAACAGGGGGAGTCTCACAAAGTCCTGCCCCTAGAGGAAGAGATACAGTGAATTGAAGGCTGCTGAGGGAGGGAGAGTTCATTTCCTTCAGGGATGAGTCCGAGATAGGTCATCCAACCCCAAGTGGTCGTTCCTAAACACGTGTACATACAAGTAACATTAAAAGGGCTGAGCAGGTGTTTTAGATATGATATATATGTATGTGATTATAATTAAAGAAGAGGTCATGAATTTGAGAGGGGTTTGGGAGGAATGGGAGAAAATTGGAGGAGGAGAGAGAAGGGTGGAAAAGATGTAAATATAGCACGCATGTATGAGATTCTCAAAAGAAAACAATAGCCAGGTGTGGTGCTGGATGCTTTCAATCCCCGCATTTGGGAGGTAGGGGCAGGCAGACCTCTGTGAGCTTGAGGCCAGCCTAGTTTATAGATGGACTTTCAGGAAAACCGGGGCTGAATATTTGGTGAGCCATGGCAGGTAGAGCAAGACAGGTTGTACCTCCCTGGGCTAGTGAGGGATTAGGAGAGAGGTTGGGCATATCAGGAGTGATGACAAGCACATAGGCCGGTGACTCAGGTGGGGTGGGTATTCTAGTTCTCACAGGAGCACCGGAGGGAGCAAACGGGGAGTGGTGCGGAAGATCTCCCAGTAAGGAAGGACGCTCGCTTGGGGTTGCTGACGGGAGCAAGGCTGTGTCGCTTCGTTTCCCTTATATGCCATGACTCAGGCCAGAGCTTTGGCCCAGAGATAGAGAGACTGGAAGAGCCCCAAGAGACACTCATAGCTGATAGCCCTATTGACTGGGAAGTAATCTCCCAATCCCCAGGTTCCTGAGCAGGCAAGAAGGACTGATGTGTTCTAGGAGACAGGAACTCTCAGAAGGCTAGTTAGCACTTGGGAGGATCCTGCCACAGGCTGCCAACCCACCTGAGAGAAGGAGGGCCTCTCATCATTGGTTCTCACTGGACCTGTGAGGTTGAGGTTAGCCACACTCTGGATGGCTTAGCACTATTCAGTTCTGTGCTTCGGGACAGACTTCTGTGTGTGGGAAAGGTAGCAACACGGGGAGTAGGAATGAGAGCCCCAAGACTCAGTGCCGGCTTGGGGTATGGTTTCCCAGTCTCGGGGGTGTGGTTTTTCAGTGAGAAATGGATAAGGACATCCATATCTCTCATACTAGTCAAGACCCAAGGGGGTGACACAGGAAAAAGTTCCCAGAAGGGGAGCAAAATCAAGGTCAGAAAACCCAGAAGCTTCTAGAAGGCTGAGCTGCACTTTGCAGGATGAATTATGGAGGCAGAACTGGGTCTGGAAGTTGGGCTGTGGGCCTGAGGGCCCTGGAAAGTGAGTGGTACTACTAGAGACTTGCTCAAGCAGAGGCCCAGAGGAAAGAAAGAGTGGTGGGACTTAGGGATGGTCAAGGCTGAACTTGGCCAGGAGGTCCTGGAGGTGAATAAACTGATTTCGTTCAGTTGTCTACTAACCTCAGCACTCCCTCTGCAGAAAACAAAAAAGCTCTCCCAAGCCCAAACCGAACAGAAAGCTAAGCACCAGAGACCCAACACAGGGGAAAGAGCTTGTATTCCAGGATTACGTGTATTTGGTTGAACCCAGTCTCTTCTGTTGCAGAGAGCTGCAATGCTGGGCAAGTTGCTCAGCTCCTCTACGCCGTGGTTTCCTTTACTGCAAAGCACTGCTTTACAGGGCAGGCGAAAAGATGGAGTGGGGTTGTTGGGAAGAAGCAAAAGAAACGTATTCTAAGTACCACCATTTCATTTTCAGTCTCCATTTAATCATAGGGCAGAGTCCCAAGCCCTAGAGAGCTGGGGACTTCCCAGTAGCCGAACAGCTTCTGTTGTAAACAGTTGTCTGAGCCCAGACATCTCAGGGACAACTCCATCTTGCTGGCAGGGTCAAAAAAGTTCATGTTCCCAGGCCTAGAAATGAACATCCATTCCATTTCTTCAAATGTTTTCTTAATTGTCTGTTAACTGGTAAGGAATACAGAAACTGCTGTTATCTAAACCAAGGTGCCTAAGTTGTAAAACTATAGAACCAATGGCCCGTTGTGCCCTAATTAACCACATGCAGCTGACCTGCTCCTTTGTCCCCTTATCACTCTGAGCTCTGGACCTAATGTCTAGGAGAATGAATTAAGGACCCTGAAGCCAGGTGCCCTACATACAGTCCAGTCTCCAACAGGTACTGCCTTGCTTAACCCATAACGTCAAAAGACAATTAGATAACGCTGCAGCTCTTCTCAGCTACCCCTTGCTTTGTGTTCCAATCCTTTAAAAATATTGTACAATATCCCTTCCGGGACTTGGCTCAGATGCCAAACTGGCTGTCTCCCTGAGTGCTCAGAAAATAAAGCTTTCGTTTTTAAGCATCTGATCTGAAGGGAGTTTTCTCGGCTTCCATCCCAAACCCGACAAGGTCTAAGTAGTCACTTCACTGCAAGCTCCTAATAAACTCTGGCTGTTCGTTTGTGCTAAAGTGACAGTAAAGTTGAGTCACCCATGTTCCTCAAGCACAGGCTCTTTGAGGGAGGCTCAGACCATGTCTGTTTCTGCTTTTATGTTTCTTCTGGAACTACCTCTCCAACAAGAGGAACTTAAAGACCTCCTCACTGGACCGGGCCTAGTACTTGCTGACAGAGGTTACATGAAGATGCCCCATTTCTTCTCTCTGCCTCTTTCCCAACATTCCCTGCAGGACCAAGGAAAGGGCTTCTCCTGATTCCCCATTATCAAGGTAAGTGCAGGTGACTTCCAGTTCATCTCCATTCCTAGTTCTCTAGGGCAGGCAGACCCAGTGATTCCTTGGCTTAACTCTAAGCAGAGCCTGGAGCTGAACCCTGGCTAGGGACACCTGCTCATCTGCCACACCTGGCCTTGGCTGAATCCCCTGGGTGCTGTGGGGTAAGAGCAGTAGACAACACTCTTGGCACAAGAGAGCTCTGCCCATCCTAGTGCTTTCTGCTGCTGTGATAAACACCATGTCCAAAAGCAGCTTGAGGAGGAAAGGGCTTATTTGAGTTTACACTGTCACACTGGAGTCCAGCATTCACAGGGAAGCCAAGGCAGGAACTGAAGCAGATTATAGAGGCGAAGGCTGCTTATTGCTTGGTTCTCATGCCTTGCTCAGCTTGTTTATGATACAAACCCTGCAGCACCTGCCGGGGGTGGGGGGCACCATCCACAGTGAGCTGGGCTCTCCCACATCTAACATTAATCAGGAAGATGGCCCTCAGACATGCCCATAGCTAAACTGACAGAGGCAATATCTCAGTTAAGGTTTCTTATTTTCAGTTGACCCTCTTTTCAGTTTGGGTCACATAGATAAAGCTAGCCAGCATACTGTTTGAATCCCTGTACTAGGAGACTTAAGACCAGAGTCTATCATAGTGCCTGGCATCTGAAGGCCATGTCGTTAGAGTGACCCCAGCTCTCCTTGAAGCGCCTCCTTGAGAAAGCTCAGTGTTGCTTGGAAGTTTGCTTTGTGTTCCAGCCTGACCTGATAACTGGCCTTGACCGATTCCCAGGCCATTTACTAAAGAGAGCAACAGCTGGGGATGTACCTCTTCCAAGCAGGGGCATGTCTCAAGGACCTGAGAGCCCGTCCTTTGAAATGGACTCAAGAGAAGGAAGAGGCCCCTTCGGGTCTCTGAGGATGGAGTCCTGACCCAGATGTCCTCCACCTAACAAACACAGCTGGCCTGATCACATCCCTAATCTTGATCACTGGGCCAGCCGAGCTCCTGCTTGGCCCTTCCCTCCTTCTCTCCAGTTCAACACCCAGTCTCCCTTTAACATGTCCTAGTGCACACTTGTAATTCCAGCACTTGGAGGCAGAGGTAGAAGGATCTGAACTTAGAAGCCAGACTGGACTAGTTTCAAGTCAGACTGAGGTCTATAGTAATATCTTGTCTTAAAAACCCAAGCAACCAACCTCCTGAAATGACAAGTTCCCCCCCACCCCCACCCTAGAAACCAGAAGCAGCTCTTCTTCTAACGGTCTGCATGAACTGAACAAGATCTGTTTTCTGTTTACACTGCTATAAAACCATTATCTGTAATCACCTGCAGTTTCCGACTTTCGATTTAGCCATTTCTTTATTGTTCCTCTTTAGTAATGTTTACTTACATAATCACAACCTGTTGTTACAATCAAAGGTCAAAACCAAACATGAAAATGGAAATAGAGGCTACATTTAAAAAATGAAAAGCAAATCCGCCTAATGCTTGCCTGTGTTGAAATCTCTCTTCCTCCTCTGTCTGTCTGTCTGTCTCTCTCCCTCTCTCTCCTTCTCTCCTTCCTTTCCTCTTTCTTCTTTTCCATTTCTCTTCATTTTGAGGCAGGGTCTTCTTATGTATACAGAACGACAAATGACCTAGAACTTAATATGTAGCCTAAGCTGGTCACTTACTGGGAGGACATAGATGCTCCACTGAGTTCAACTTCAGTTGTTTACTTTTGATCCATCCCAGCCCCTCCTTAGTTCCTGTTCATTCCTGGGGCAAATCTAAATCTCCTTTGCAGCTCAGCATGAGGCTGTGGACATGATCCTCAGATGAAAACACCCATACCATGTACTGAAGGGTTGGTGGGGGCAGGAGGAGCTTAGATGTGTCAGGAGGGAACTCAGGGCAGACAGAGATGGACATTGATACTCTTAGTTCCCCAAAGACAGGAACACAGGCAGAAGTAAACTTACCAGAAAAAGGTGTGGTGGAAAAGAATGTCATAACTCAGTAGTGATTCCTTCTGTTCTTTAGCATCCTAACCCTCTCCTGGGTCTCAGCATGTTTGTCTCCCCTGACACCTCACCCGCCTCAAGACAGGGTCTCTCCACATAGCCCTGGCTATCCTGGAAATCACTATGTATTCATTATGTAGACCAGGTTGTCCTTGAACCCACAGAGATCCTCCTGCCTCTACCTTCCAAACACTGGTATTAAAGGCATGCACAACCAAGCATGGCTTATTGCTTCTTGATAGCTAAAAGCACTTTGAGAGCTGGACCTTTGTCTGTAAGCTTGCCAGTGAGTGCTTGTCTCTTCTAGCCCAGGGCTGGGCATGGACAAGGATGCCATGAACATTGGCTGACTGGGAGATTGAGTTAGAGAAATATTCCAGTGGAGGGGGTGGTGGTGAAGTGCAGGTAGTGGAGCTAGGGTTAGGGGGAGCAGGGGGAGGGGATAAGGCAGGGTTCATAAAAGAGGAGCTTTACAGAAGGGATGGACCAACCTAGAGAGTGAAGGCCTTGGACTGAGGGTGACTGAAGAGAGGCTATGGTAGCATTGGGTTCTCTATTATTATTATTATTATTATTATTATTATTATTATTATTATTATTATTATTTTGTTTGTTTGTTTTTGGTTTTTCAAGGTAGGGTTTCTCTGTGAAACCCTGGTTGTCCTGGAACTCACTTTGTAGACCAGGCTGGGCTTGAACTCACAGAGATCCACCTGCCTCCCAAGTGCTGGGTGTGCCACTAACACCCAGCATTGGGCTTTCTGAGACCATCTGGAGGTTCTCTTCCTTCAGGAACAGAAAACCAAACAGCTGAAAGGACCAGATCTCCTAAGCCATGCCTCAAAGGTGGTGTCAAGGTCTCTGAGTGTCCAGATGGGTAAGATCCAGGAAAAGAAAGTTTGGGACTCAGCCACCTTTCCTGGATTTGCACACTGGGCTCCGGCTCCTTCCTGACTAACTTGATTTCATGTCTGAAGACTCAGCCCCCAGCCATCTACATTACCTCATCCCTCCCTCAGCTACCAGGAATCTCTATACTTCCACATGGGCCCAAAGGGGCCTTCAGCAGTGGATGGAAACTGGGTGACAATGACATGTCCTCCAAACTCTCAGGCTCAAAGATGGACCTCGTCCATAAGGTGCTTGTTCTGGGGCTGGAGAGATGGCTCAGCGGTTAAGAGCACTGACTGTTCTTCCAGAGGTCCTGAGTTTAAATCCCAGCAACCACATGGTGGCTCACAACCATATGTAATGGGATTTGATGCCCTCTTCTGGTATATCTGAAGACAGGGATGGTGGTACATTAAATAAATAAATAAATAAATAAATAAGTAAATAAATCTTTAAAAAAAAAAAAAAAGGTGCTTGCTCTGTAAGCATAAGGATCTGAGTTCAACACCCAGGCACAGAGCTAGGAGTGGCTGCACTCACTACTCCAAGCGGTGATGAGTAATGGAGACAGGAGGTCTCTAGAGCTAGTGAGACAGCCTGCCTCCTTGAATAAATGAGACCCAAATCCTAGCAGGAGACCCTGTCTCAAGGGACAAGCTGCATGGGTTATGAGTAACATCTGAGGATTTCCTCTGGCCTCTACATGTATGCACATAATAAACACATTGCTACATACTGCCCCCTCAAATCTTCTTTAATTTTTTTCATATATTACACTCCAACTGGTTTCCTTTTCCTCTCCTCTCCTCAGCCCCCCACCTCGTCCCTACCCTCTCCCCCAGATCTACCCGCTACCTACAACCCCTCAGAAAAGAGTAGGCTTTCTAGGGACATCAACCAAACAAGCTACAATAAGACTGGGCACATACCATCACCTCAAGCCTGGATGAGGCAGACCAGTAGGCAGAAAAGGGTCTCACAAGTAGGCAAAAGAGTCAGAGATGGGCCCCCACTCCCACACTGTTAGAAGTTGTAAGGACACTAAGCTACTCGGCCATAACATACATGCAGGGGACCGAGCAGCTATATTCACAATAGCCAGAAACTGGAAACAACCTGGTGTTCTTCAACTGAAGAATGGATAAGGAAAATGTGGTATACGTACACCATGAAGTATTACTCAGCTGTTAAAAACAAACAAACAAACAAAAATAATCATGAAGTTTGTAGGCAAATGGATGGAACTAGGAAAAAAAAAAATCAACAGAAGTGAGGTAACCCAGACCCGAAAGACAAACATGGTAGGTACTCACTTATAAGTGGATATTAGCTGTAAAGTAAAAGATAATCAAATCTTTAAAAACAAACAAGAAGAAAATACAAATAATCTTGGGGCAGGGGTTGGGGTAGCACACACCTTGATCGCAGCACTCAGGAAAGGCAAGCAGATCTTTGAGTTTGAGGCCGGCCTGGTCTACAGAGAGAGTTCCAGGATAGCCTGGGCTATATAGAGAAAAACCACCAAAACAACAACAACAACATAAAACAAAACCTTTCGGAGTCTCAATCCCTTGTTCGGTTCAGCCGTGACTGGTGTCAAGGCCCCACACATTGCACTCCTTACCATTTATTTTTATGTGGACGTATGAATGTTGTCTGAATGTATGTATGTGTGCTACTTGTATACCTGATGGCTGAGGAGGTTGGAAAGGGCACCAGATGCCCTAGAAATAGAGTTGTTCTAGTTCTAGGGCATCTGGTGCCCTAGATGGTTGTGAGCCATCATGCCATGTGGGTGCCGGGAACTGGACCCAGGTCCTCTGCAAGACCTGCAAGTACTCTTAATGGCTGAGATATTCCTAATTTTTGGCACCCCTGACTTATCAGTCTAGAAGGAAGGTCACTTTAGGTGTGGCCTACCGCTCATATCCATGTTGTGAGCTGGCTGGTGAGAAGAGCAGACTAGGCAGAGGTCTGGAGGCTTTCAGAGACCCTGCTGCCCTTTTCTCAAGCCCTCCCTCTTGTCACCCCCTGCTGGTAGGGCAGGGGTGTTTCTGATGACAGGGGGCCTTTACCTAAAGACCCAGAAGGAATGAAGAGGTAGTGTCGTGGTGGGGTACAAACCAAGACCTGGACTCAGGCACTGGAAAATGCCAGTAGTGCCAATTTCAACCCTCTACTTTGAATACATCTATCTGTAGAGAATGAGTTCTCCACATGGCTACCTCTGGGCTAGGCATGGGGTACTGAGGAGACAGAGATACGACATTTTCCACTGCATGCTTTTCAAAAGTTTTGGAAACCCAGGGCATGAATATTACCTCTGACAACCATCATCCTTCCTTGGACTCTGGCATCTAGGAACAGGCAAATATCTTGCTCTGGTAAGGCTAGGCAACATCTCAACTAACCCCTTGGTACCCAGTCAGGGCTAAGCCCTCAGGCAAGCTGGCTTCTCAAAATTTCTTTGTGCCTGCTGCTAGCATACTGTCCTCCATGCCTGGGACAGTGGGAGTCTTGTTCTGGCTCAGCTCCCATCCATAGACATTGTTTCCTGCAATCTCCCCTCAGCCCACACCTATGTATCATCATATTCTTGGTGACACTGATACTAGACCAGCCTCTCATGACTACAACCTGTTCCCCCTCTGCCCACACCTCAGCTCCTGGGAGCTTCCTCTACTACAAGTCTGATCATGCCAATCTTCTTGCAGCTGACAATGTTTGCCCACCTCCCTTGGAAGCATTTCTATTTTGGGGCCTAATAACGTCTGTCACTCTTGCAGAAATGGCCTTGGCTTCCTAGAACACCTTGCTGCCCTGCTCTGGGATGCAGCCCTAAAGGGTTCATGTACTTAGTTCTGCAGAAAATGACTCATTCAGGTGATACAGTCCCAAGAGGAAGGGTGAGGGTGCCAGCCAGCACCACCAGCTGCTTCCGTCTAATTGGAATCAGACAGTATCTTCTCTCCCAGTTCCAGGAAGTTAAACACACCACAGGATCTGCCTATGTTGGAAGCCCAGAGGCAGCAGGTATTGTTGGAAAGACGGTGAAAGCAAGAGAATGAGTTGGAGAGACCCTGACCTTAGCATGAGAGAGGGGTCTTGTGAGGAAGAGCAGAAGCAGCTCTGAAAGAGAGAGCCTCACAATAAGACACTGGAGCCCTTTAGAACCTAGACATTTGATTCTCATTTTATTTTTTTGAGACAGGATCTCACTCTGTCTCCCTGGCTAGCCTGGACTTCTCTATGTAGAATAGGCTGGCCTCAAACTTACCTGTCTCTGCTGCTTGAGTCCTGGGATTAAAAGTGTGTACCAGGGCCTACTTTCAATTTTTAAATTAATTTTAATTAATTTTTGAGACAGAGTTTCACTGCATAGTCCTGTCTGTCCTGGAACTCATTATGTAGATCAAGGTGGCCTGGAATTCACAGAGGTCCTCCTGGCTCTGCCTCTCCAGTGATGAGATTAAAGGCGTGCACCACTACATCCAGCTAATGTAATTACAAGGTGTGTATGTGCATGTGAATGTGGGTACATGCCCCATGTGCTGGTCACATGACAATCCTGGCTGTTGGCAGTCACCTCTACCTTGTAGAGGGAGGGTCCTTAGCTGTTCACCATAACTGTGTGCACATCACTGTGTGTACCAGGCTGGCTGGCAGGAGAGCTTGCAGGGATTTCTCCACTTATGTCTCCCACTGCACACAGGCTTGGTGGAATTACATACAGGCTGCTACTGTATCCAGTTTTACAAAGTTTCTGGGATGTGAATCTGGTCACCAAGCTTGCTCTGAGAGCTGTATCCACTGAACCGTCTCAGCTTGAGAACCTACACATTTTTACATCGTTGAATCCTTTTCTCAAATATTTACCGCTTTAATATAGAATGAGAACTCACAAATTGAAGGAGAGATGAGACCTTTATTAACTTCTACTTATAAGCACTTATAATTACTCAAGCAAAATATTAAGATGCAAGGACAGGGAAAACCAAGGCACAAAGAACCTACTAGAGCCCCCAGAATGTACTAGATGCCCAGTAGGCATCTCCTCTTCATGGTGAGGACACGGGTGTGTGGAAAAGTGGGTTTGTTCCACCAAGACAGCCCCACCCACCTGAGCCTCATGAGACAAGGTTCTGGAAGGGCTGGGATAGCAGATCAGGAGGCTAAAATTTGCTGGTGTAGAGGGTGACGATCCACTTGGGTACACGGAGGAAGCCAGGCAAGAAGGAGTTCAGCCATCCCAGGCTGGAGACATGTGACAGGGCATAGCCCAAAGAAAAATAGTCTTGGACAGGGCGGCCTGGGAATAACAATAGAAGGGCAAGAAGACCCTTATTTCGGACACCCCAAATCTGGCTGAAAAGTTGGGGAAAAGAGTAGGGAACGCAGTCACTGGTTAAAGCTGGCCCAGAGCAAGCACTTACCGTCAACATCCTTAAGGCCATAGCGCCGAGCAAGGTCACAGGATGGCAGCACCTTCCCACTCAAGCTCAGGATATTGGGGTCTGTGGGCACACATATACTTATCAATGGTGGGCATTGGGAGTGGTGTCGAGTGACAATGTTTGACTGGGACAGGGTGTGGCTGAGGTATGCACTGCACACAGCCCAGAGCAAGAGTTCTCTGTGTTCACACAAAGGCTCTAAACCACACTACCCTGCAGCAGTTCATAGCAGACCTCAACCAGAAATCCTGACCCTCTGATCTCCAACAGACAGAAAAGACAACCATTGTCTTTTCCAGTTATCTCCCAAACAAAATTTAGGAACTGGCTGTGAGCACCCTAAAGAAGAAGCACTTTGTCACCCAGTGTCATTACCTGTTGCCAAGGCCACCACACACTTGCCACTCATTTCTGTACTTTCGGCCGATGAGAAATTTGGTTTCATCTAAAAAATAGGTTGAGAAGTTAGGGGTTAATTTCCAGGAGCGCTCGCTGCCTGTGCCTTCTGCATTCTCACCTTCTGTCCCAGACGGACACAACCAAGCAGGACTCGCATGGCCATGTCTTAGAAAGCATTAGAGCTCCCTTTCCCATGCATAAACAGAAGGAAGGACCAGAGCATCCAACTAGTGTCTGGACCTTCTAGGGGAGATCAGTGCAAGGTCACATGTGGGCTTTAGTGTCAGACAGCCTGTCCTGTTATGACACATACCATGGAATACATTTCCCTCCTTCCTGTCACTTTTCATTGCGAGGGACTGAGCCTACGCCAGCACACCTAAGCAAACATTCTACCGCTAAGCCCGCTGAGCCACACTTCCAGCCTTGCACCAAGTCTCTTAAGCTCTCTGGGTTTCTGCTTCACTATCTATAAAATGGGGTTATTAACTGCTTTACAGGATTAAAAGGAGTAACCTGCTGCATGCTCAGCCTGTGTCTGCCTGAGGAAGTACCTGGTACATGGGAACAACAACTCTTTCTTGATTTTGTAGTCTCACTACACAGCCCTGGCTGGCCCAGACCTCAGTCAGGTTGGCCTTGAAGTCACACAGATCTCCTCACCTCTGCCTTGTGAGTGCTGGGATTACAGACGCACTACTTACACTTGCACTGCTCTTGAGACTGGAGAGATGCCTTTGCTCTCTAGTTCCCCTACCCTTCCCTTGCCAACCTTCTTAAACAGAGGGTGATTAGACTGCTCCTCTTTTGCCATAAACTCCTTCACCAGTTCTGTTTGCACCAGCCCTGGCCACAGAGATACGTAGCTGACTCCATGTCGCCGTAGCTCATGGGCACAGTCAGCAGCCAGTCTGTCACACTGTGGAGGGAGAGAAGGCAGAAATGAGAACGTGGACACCTGCCCACCTCACCTTCCTCTGAGTCCAAGAGGATATCCCAGGCCCACATCCTTCTCAAGAGCCCTGATGTTTCTGCCACCATCTTCCCACATTTGATACCTACTCTGGCAGATGGAGAAAGGTCCACACAAAGGAACGATCAATTCATGGGACAGAGAGAGACATGAAAGTCACCAGTCTTACTACTCTGACAACTGTGGAGTCTACCAGCTGTCAACACCGATGTATACCTCCCCAACTCCTGTGCCTTGGTCCTTACCGCAGCTTTGCCCACACCATAAGGGACATTGAACATATGCTGCAGGCCCCCGGGGGAGGAGACAATCACGATGAGTCCTTTGCCGGCTGGCACCATCAGCCGTGCCCCATACACAGAGCACAAGTAGTGGCCTCTAGAAGGGATCAGGGAAGAAGAAGGAATGAATTGTGTGAGTACTGGTTCAGTTGTTTCCTAAGTCCTCAGTATCTGTGGTCAGCAGAGGCTGCACAGCAATAGCTGACGACCTGGGGAATCAGGTATAGGCCATTCCAAGGGAAAAGCTGATACAATTAATGGTAGACAAGAAAGAGTATGTGTGACATAATGAAGGGGCTCTTGCACTATAAATGTGAGAGATCAGGAGTGTGTTAAGCCATGTATCTAGTCAGCTGGGTTCATGGAACAAACTTATAATTTCAACATCGTGGAGGTTAAGGCAGGAGAGTTGGGAATTCAGGGACACCTTTGTCTACATAGTGAGTTTGAGGCCAGCCTGGGCTAGATAAGACTGTATAACAAAATGAGAAGATGAGCTGAATAGAAAGTTCTCAACGAAGAGATGCAAATAGCCAAATAAATACTCAGAAAATGTCCAATAACCATAGCCACCTTATTTGCAGGAAAATGGATACAACTGAAAAACAATTATTATTATGGTTACTATTTCTGAGATGGGGTCTCTCTACATAGCCCTGGGTGTCCTGATACTAGGTGACCAGGCTGGACTTGAACTCACAGAGATCTGCCTGCCTCTGTCTCCTGAGTGCTGGATTAAAGTCATGTACTATCACATCTGGCACTGGAAACCATTAAGCAAAGTTAAGCTGGACTCAGAAAGGCAAATGCCATGTTATCTCTCATATGTGGATCCTAGGTTTAAAACTATACATGTGTACACATGTATACATGTATGTATACATGCATATTTATAGAAGGTGAATTACAGAAGGTGAATTGTAAGAGGGGGGCTCTAAGGAAGGTGGGAAATAGAGAGGGTAACAGGAAACAAGTGACAGGACTAACTGGGGAAGAGAGAGAACTGAGAGGCGAGGGATGGAGAAGTCAGTGGGGCTGAGAATGATGAGAAGGAAGTATCACGACGTGTGGGAGATCAAAACTGACAGGAGCATATACATGCTATATTAACTGGTCCATCCTTAATCATTTGAGCTGTCCCTCTAACCACTTTTTAAAACATAGCCCATGGGCTGTGTGCAACAGAGAGAATCCTTCCTTCTTCCTTCTGGGACTTGTACTTGGATAGGCAAAGAATGAGGCCAGAACAAGGCTGACATCTTGTTAGAAAAATCTGAGTTGGAAGGTAGTGCAGGCCTTTGGTCCCAGCACTTGGGAGGCAGAGGAAGGTGGACCTCTAAGTTCAAGATCAGCCTGGTCTACAGAGTGAGTTCCAGGATCACCCAGGCTACACAGAGAAACCCTGTCTCAAAAATCAAATCAAACCAAACCAAACCAACCAAACCAAACCAAACCAAGAAGACAAACTGAGACAAAGCAAAAATTGACATTCCCAGGCTGTCTGAGGTGGCTCAGCAGGTAAAGGCTGCTTCTTGTGTATACCTGGAAACCTGAGTTCAAGTCCTAAAACTCAAAGAAAGATGTGAAGAGAACTGACTCTCTGAAATTGTCTTCAGATCTCTGCATGCACCATGGCGGGCACAGAAAACACACACACACACACACACACACACACACACACACACACACAAGCACGCATGCATGTTAAAGAAAAAAAAAGGTGATATTCTTAGGTGCAAACCCACAGGCATGGAACTTCTCCAGAAATATGTGGGACAAATAAGAGATGAAAGAGATGGGGAAGCCAGAGGGAAAGAGTCCTTTTAGAAAGCCCAGACTCTGGGGTTTACTAAACAGGAGGACCCAGGCTCTGGCAGTGAAGCACACACCTGAGTCCAACATTGTTTATATCATCCCAAATGGAGGCAGGTACTTCCCAGAATGACTTGTTGATGGTGTTCATGATTGCCTAGAAGACATAAGGAGGGTGACTGACTGGGTGATTGACTGGCATGAAGGTATAAAGGGCTGGTTAATGGGACTACAAATGGAGGTAAAGATTCAAGGATGGGGTCGGAATGTAGAGTTGGATCAAGTTAAAAGGTTACCTGGACACCAGCATAGGCATTATTGACAAGGACATCTAGCCGCCCTTGCTGTTCCCGATCTACTTGCTCAAACAGGCTTTTTACTTCACTCTCCTGGCTTGAATCACACACCACTGGTACACACCGGCCCCCGAGGGACTGTGCCTGGAGAGGAACAGCGTGTATGAGTTCACAGTTATTTTCCTAACACAAGTGAATTTGGGAACTGAGAGCTCAGGACTCAGCCAACAGCTGGGACATGGCATGCAATGGCTCCCTCTGCTGTCTGTTTTGGAAATTTCACCATAGTGGGACTTCCCACAACAGGGCAAGATTTAACATCAGCATTTACTGAGCGCTATCATAGGTAAGACCTTACTTAGTAATTATCCTGTAAGTCCCAGGCAAGAGATAAAGCATGGCGTCCACTCTCAGAAAGAAGTAACTATCCTCTTTGTCCTTCCCGACTCTCTTGTCACTCACTCACTTGGAAGTCTTACTCAGCCTCAGCTCTTTCCTTCACTTAACCAAGGCTCTGGCTCCACAATGAAAAATCAAAGCTAGTAGGCATAACCTATTGCCACTTTATTCTGCCTTGCCTCTGAAAAGTGTGACCTACCCACAAGCTTCAGAGGAAGAAGAATACCTATTTTCCAGAGGAAGCTCAGGGTCCTGTTCCTGTTTTGCTCAAACTACAGCAATGCCTCCTAACTGTTCACCTGACCTCAAGTCTTTTTCCTTAAGTCACATTTTTTTTCCACAATCTAATCAGCGTGAATTATCTAAAACATGGACATTTTAAATCATCTTCTAACTGGATCACCAATCTAAGCCAACTAAAGGCTAAAAGCTTTTTTGATAGGGTCTTACTACATAGCTCAAGCTGGCCTTCAACTCTCAATCCTGGCACAACATCTCCGGTGCTGGGTTATATAGGCACACATGCCATACCGGCTCCCGTCCCCCAGGCTCTCACTCTGTAGCCCTGGCTGGTTTGGAACTCACTATGTAGACCTTGAAATGACAGAGAGGTTCTGGCTCCCGAGTGCTGGGATTAAAGGTGTGCAAAACCGTTTTCCAGGGTGGGTTTGTTTTGTTTTTTGGTTATTTTATTTGTTTGTTTTCAGTGCTCAGGATCAAATCCAGGCCTGTACACCCTCTAACCTGTGCCTCAGCCCCCCTGATGGCCTCTACAAAGCACTCCCACTCTGGCCTTTGCCCTTTGCTTGAGTAGCTGGGAACGGTTTTCAAAACTTCCTTACCTAATTTCTATTCAAGACTTGTTCAAGATCGCCTCAGGAGGGTTGAAGAGATGGCTCATTGGTTAGAGCACTGGCTGCTCTTCCAAAGGACTCAGGTTCAATTTCTAGCACCCCCACACAACTATAGTTCCAGAGGAAATGAAACCCTCACGCAGATACACATATAGGCAAAACATCAATGCATCCAAAATAAAAACCACCTCAAGTGGTGGTGCACACCTTTAATCCCAGAATTCAGGAGGCAGAGGCAGGAGGATCTCTGTGAGTTCCAGGGCAGCCTGAGACTACACAGTGAGTTCTCAGACAGCCAGGGCCATTTAGAGATGTAGAGAGACTCTGTATCAAAACAAAACAAAACAAAAACAGCAAAAAAGTAAACACTGCAGTTCAACAAATTCAAATGTTCAAATGTTTTTCTTTGCAAAATCCAAAACTCTCAAAACAGAAAGATTTCTCTTCCCATTAAACTCACTTGGTAGAAAAAATTCAACCCTACATTGCTTATTTATGGTACTCAATAAACATTAACGATTTGCTGGGGAGGGGGGTATAGTAATCAGGCGGTCACTTACCTCCTGGGCAGTAGCTCTAAGGGTGTCCAGATAGCGACCGGTAATGTAAACTGTGGCACCTGCTTGGCATAGCTGTAAGGCAATGCCACGGCCAATACCCCTGGAGGCCCCAGTTACCACACACACTTGGCCCTTCATAGACGCTACCATGACTCACATCAAAGGGGATATCTGTGGAGGCAAAGAGTTGCTTTGAGAGAATCCTGTAGATTGTGTACTGAGGCAGGTCTCTGTGAGGGACAGAAGGGGCTGCTAAGCTTGGACTATTTTGAGGGGAGAGAAATTTCACAGAAGGATAGCTGGGTCAAAGTCTCAGGCCAGGCTGTCCTTTTAGGATGCACAGGGCTGGATGGAGACTCTCCAACGCTACACATAGTACTACTGCGAACCTCTGAGTGGAGCTAACTTGGTGGAGAATCTGGCGAGGCAGTCCAACAGGGTATGTCCACGAAGAGTCCAGGGCTCTCTGGAGCTCTTGTTACCTGTCCAGTCCCACGGAGAACCGCGAACCCGTGAACCGTAAGTGGACAGAGCCTCACCTGCAGCAGTAGCAGCCTCTGAGTGTCCTTCTGCCCAGATCGCCAGAACAAAGGTCGAGAACTTTGATTCTTGCCACGTTGAAGTGCGTGCCTGGATGGAAGTCCGGGTGCGGGTGAGGATGATATAGAACGAGACGAGGCTAGCCTCGGAGTTCCAGGGTCAGAACCGAGGGTGGAACCCGCAAATAGGGAAGGGTCACCTGCAGTCACGCCCACCATGCCCGCCCGCCCCGTCGCAGACTCATGACGTCTACGTGCGTCAAGAACGCGCCGGCGGTTGTGGGAGCTGCAACCGGGAAGCGTGAACGTCTAGTCCCGCAGCACGCATGGGGTTGGGCCCGCGTTCTGCTCACAAAGCGCGGCGCCAGTTCTCAGGTACCGGCCGGCGGGGACGCGCGGCCCGGGGTTCGGGGCGTCCCCCTCCCGGCCGCGATGCTTGTTCCCGGCTGCCGGCGGCCGCGCGTGCGGAGCAGGCCCCCGAGGCTCTCCCGCACCTGAGCCCGGAGGCGCTCGGATATTTCCGACGGGCGCTGTCAGCGCTGAAAGTGACTCCGGACGCCGCCGAAGAACGAGGTAGGAACAGCTACGCCGTGGATTAAATGTAAACCCACACAAGGAACTTTTAGAGGGATCCCCGGGAGTTCTTGGCTAAGTGATGGGTTAAGTCTTATCCTCTTCGCAGTCTAACGGTTTATTTATGACCTCGTTTTTTTTTTTTTTTTTTTTTTTTTTTTTCCCCAGAGTTGATGGCGCGCAATATTTTGAAGGAAGTGGAGGCTCAGGCTCTAGCCTTGGCCACGAACCGGACTGGTAGTGAAATGCTGCAGCAGCTTTTGGGGTTCAGTCCTTTGAAACCCTTGTGTCGAGTGTGGGTCGCTCTGCGCCCCAACTTGCGTTTCGTGGCCTGTCATCGGTGTGGGGTCCACGTATTACAAAGTGCTCTGCTGCAGCTACCTCGATTGCTGAGGAGTCCTGCAGAGCCAGCTGAGGAGGAGGAGGAAGAAGATGGTCCTTCACAGACTCTGGAGGAGCTAGTCCTGGGACTAGCCGCTGAAGTGTGTGATGATTTTCTTTTCTTCTGTGGAGACACCCATGGCAGCTTCGTGGTCAGAACTCTGCTGCAAGTGTTGGGAGGTATTCTTCTGGAGTCTGAGAGAGTCAAGCCCCGTGGTTCCCAGTCATCTGGTAAGTATTGTGAGAAAGGGAAGAGGGCCTCGTGAGCAGGAGCGTTTAGGAAGTTCAGAAGCCAGTAAACAGAAGAGTTAATCTTCATGGTGGAGCTTGACCATGAAGAATTAGCAGAACCTTAGGACAGAACCTGGAAGGTCAGAGAATAGTGTTCCTAGTAAGGATGGACTTACATTCAAGGGACAGCTGTGAGCGTAGGCACAGGAGCAATGAATTTCACATTTGTATTTTCATAACTCACAGTAAGAAATTCCTTTGCTTTAACTTTAAAATATGTCTGGGCATGTGTGCACACTGAATATGTGTGCCTTCTGCAGTGTGTATGTGGAGAGGAGAAGACAACTTGTGGGAGTCGTTTCTCTCCTTCCACTGTGTGAGTTCTGTGTATTGAACTCAGGTCGTCAGGCTTAGTAGCAATCGCCCTTATAACCTTCCTTGCCTTGATTTTTTTTTTTTTTTTTTTTTTTTTTGACAGCATTTCCCATATAGTCCATCTGGCTTTTGACTTGTGATGTAGCACAGGCTGGCCTTGATGCTTCTGCTTGCTCCTACTTTCCAAATGCTGGGATTGCAGGCTTGTGCTACCATGCCTAAACTGGCCTTGTACCCAGAGATCCGCCTGTCTCTGCCTCCCAAGTGCTGGGATTAAAGGGGCAGGCCACCGGCTGCTTTGTTTTTTGGACAAGGTCTTATTGTGTAGCACAAGTTGGTCTGAACTTACTCTGTAAGCTCATGCTGGTGTCAAATTTATTGACTTTCTGCCTCGGCCTCTCTAATACTGAAATTATAGCTATGTGCCTTTATGTCTGTCTAGGAAGTTTGTTTTTCACCCTGATGTGACTTGTGTGTGAATGTTGAATCCAAGCAAAAGTTCAGAAAAAGATACCCTCTCCACATGCTACCTCTTCTTCTGATATTTTCTTTCCTTTTAATTTTGTTTTGTTTTGTTTTGTTTTTTGTTTTTTGTTTTTTGTTTTTCGAGTCCTGTCTGTCCCGGAACTCACTCTGTAGACCAGGCTGGCCTCGAACTCAGAAATCCACCTGCCTCTGCCTCCCAAGTGCTGGGATTAAAGGTGTGCGCCACCACTGCCCGGCTTCCTTTTAATTTTTGTTCTCTATTTAAAGAATGCTAATTGCCGATTGGAGTAGAAGCAGAGACCCACAGTCAGACACTAGGCAAAGCCAGGGGAACCCTGCATAAGAGGGGGAAGGATTCTAGGAGCCAGAGGGATTAAGGCTCCACAAGAACATGACCCACACAATTAACTAAGCAGGCTCATAGGGGCTCACAGAGACTGAAGTAATAATCACTGACCCTGTATAGAGCTGAGCTGGGCCCTCTGCATAGACATTACAGTTGTGTAGTTTGGAGTTCCTGTGGGACTCCTAACAGTGGAGTGGGGGGGTCTCTGACTCTTTCCTACACTTAGAACCCTTTCCTCCTGCTGGGTTACCTTATCCAATCTTGATGTGAAGATCTGTGCCTAGTCTTACTGTGATTTATTATGCCGTGTTTGATTGATATCCCTAGGAGGCCTGTTTGTTTTGTTTTTTGAAGGGAAGCAGAAGGAGTGGATCTGGGGGAGAGGGGACATGGGGAGGTGGGAACTAGGTAGGAGTGGGGATAAGGGAAACAGGATGTAATGCATATTAAAAGATAAAAATTAAAATAGAAAATGCTACTTGAGACCACTAACTTTGTTTCATGTTATAGTCATAGGACATAACCTACATTTAAAAATACTGGAGAATGAGGTTAGAGAGTATACGTGAAGTTTGGTTTTGGTATACTAGAAATCGTGGCTGAGAAATATGAACCCTGGACCATAGGGAAGGGAGTTAAAGATCCTTGGGGAAAAAACCGAAAGACTATTTTACTCCTCCTCAGGCAACACTCGGCTCTGCCCTTCGTCTCCAAGCTGAGCCCTGGTTCTTCTGTGGAGCTCTTCTTCCTACTTGCCTGTCCGTAATCTCACTGTTGTCTTTCTTTAGAAACACAGAGGACCTCAGCTCGGGAATGTAAACCAACTCATTTTGAGGTTCCTAAAACCTTCTTGAATCGCCTTCAAGACCTGAGCGCCTGCTTTCTGAAGGACATTGCTGGTAAAGAGATGTATTAATTTCTTTACATGTTGCAGAGGCAAATACTCAACCAAAGTGACCTAAGGGAGAAAAAGTTAGACTCACAGCTGGAGGTGCTGTCTATCATGTCAGGTCATTATCATGGCCGAAGCTACACTGTAGCAAGTCAGGAAGCAGAGGTAGATGAATGCTGTGCTCATGGGATGGCGCCGCCCACATTTGGGTGGGTCTGTCCCCCTGTGTTGCCCTTCTCTAGAAACACTCACAGAAATGCCCAGAAGTTAGTTCCATAGTGAGTGTAAATCCCATCAAGTGGACAGTCAAGAGGAACCATAACAAAGGGGAAGTAGGAAAAGGGTCTAGGGTGTTCTCTGGGGATTTCCACCAATCAGGACCCTTATCTCAGGTCATTCTATCTTAACACCTGTCTGGTGTAATGCTATAAGGCATTTTCTGTTGGCATTTTTGTATATCTAGCCTTCCTTGTTGGCTGTACAGGTAATCTGGGTTTGGACAGAGTATTAAATTATTTCTGCCTTTCCCTACAGTATTTATCACCGATAAGATCTCCAGCTTTTGTCTTCAAGTGGCCTTACAAGTCCTCCATCACAAGTTACCTCAGTACTGTGCCCACCTCTGCGATGCAGTCATTGATTACCTGAGTTCTCGAAATTCTTCAGCAGATGGCAGGTGTGATCATGTCTTCAGGGGTCACTGCATCTGGGGGTGGTGTCTGAGACGAATGAGATAATGTGGTGTAGCTATTTCTGGGTGAAGTCTACACTCTTTTATCTTCTCCCCCAAAATATTTATTGCCGGGCGGTGCTACCTTTAACCCCACCACTGGGGAGGTACAGTCTCATTGCTCATTGTATAGCCCTGGCTAGTCTTAAACTCACAAAGATCCTTCTGCCTCTGCCTCCTGGGTGCTGGTAGTAAAGCCAGCCATGCCTGACTTAGGTTTTTTTTTTGTTTTGTTTTGTTTTTTTTTTTTGTTTTTTTTTTAGATTTTATTTATTTTATATACATGACAAGTAGCTGTCTTCAGACACCAGAAGAGGGCATCAGATCTCATTACAGATGGTTGTGGGCCACCATGTGGTTGCTGGGAATTGAACTCAGGACCTCTGGAAGAGCAGCCAGTGCTCTTAACTACTGAGTCATCTTTCCAGCCCCTGACTTAGTTTTAAGATTTATTTGTATTTTATGTTTATGAAGTTGTGCTTACGTGTATGATGTACACCACATGTGTGCAGTGTCAGTAGAGTCCAGAAGAGGGTGTCAGAGCCCCTGGAACTGGAGTTGCAGATAGTTGTCAGCTGCCTTGTGGATGCTGGGAACTGAATTTCTTGATTCCTCTGCATGAGCAGTAAGCATGTGCTCTTAACCACTGAGCCGTCTCTTGAGCCCCAGTCTCATTCTTCATCTGTGTGAGACAGGGTCTTGCTATGTAGCACTGGCTGGCCTAGAACTCACTATATAGACCAGGTTGGCCTTGAACTCACTGACTTCTGCCTCTTGAATGCTGGGCTTAAAGGTGTGTACCACCAAACTCAGCTCTTTAAGAAAGATTTTTATTTATTTTTACTTCACTTGTATGAGTCGCCTGTGTCTGTGTATGTGCATGCACTGTGTTTGTAGTGGAGGGCAAGAGAGGGCCTGTGAAGCAGGTCCTCTGCAGGGACGGTAAGGACTATTAAACACAGAGCTGCTCTCTAGCCTGGGTCTCACTCTTCCCACCTCTAGCCCTCTACTCCTGTTTCTTCGGGATCAGACAAGCTCTAGACTCTTGGAGCAGGTGCTGCTGGTGTTAGAAGCAGAGAGGCTGCAACGCCTCTTTAAGGACCACTTCCAGGGTCAGCTGTGCTCCTTGGCTGAGCATCCCATTGCTAACTTCCCTTTGCAGCGCTTACTGGATGCAGTCACTTCCCCTGAGCTGGTAGGTTGGAAATGTGGCCTGGGTCTCTTGCTCTCTTTCTGCTATTCTTAATCATTGGGCCCTATCTATCTATCTATCTATCTATCTATCTATCTATCTATGTTGTTATTTCTATTTTTATTATTTGGTTTTTTAGAGACAGGATTTCTTAGTAGCCCCAGAACTTGCTCTGTAAACCAAGCTGGCCTTGAACTCAACAAGTTCCACCTATGTCTGCATCCTGACTGCTGGGATCAAAGGTGTGCACCACCATTGCCCTGTTTTGGGGCCTTATTTTATTGTGTGCTTGTCTCTGTACTTCTCTGACAGTTTACTACTAGTATCCATGAGAAGTTATTCAGAGAAATGGTGTTTTTCAGATATTAGGGTGTAGGTACCCTTCTCCTAGAGTTTGGTTTTAACTTCTCAGATCCTACTGCCAATCTGTTAAGTTCAAATTTGCGGCTAGAAAGTTCTGTGGCTTCTTGTCTGTAAATCCTCAGGAGTGCTGAGGCCTGTGCCGTAGTGTTCCTGCTGCTAACTACCAAGGGGCTTTTCCTGTGCTCCCTGGGTTGGCCTGTGGGGTAGTAGGGTGGGTTTAGTTCTAGAGGCGCCTTGCCTTTGGTTTTCTCTGTTTTCTACAGAAGGAACCTTTAGATTCTTCCCTGGTAGGGTGGTCTATAGCTGTCTGTAGCTTCCCTGTATAGCTGTTGTCTTCTGGGTTTTACACAGCAAAATAAACAATCTGATGTTGACAGTGTTTTTATGTCTTATCTAGATTTTTTTTTTAGTAGCAAGTTTTTTCTGATTAACTTTATAGGAAATCACTAATTGATTGTGAACGATTCTTCAATCTATGTCTCCTCTCAGCTGTCCCTTGTGTTTGAGGAGCTGAGCCCTGCCTTGGAAGCAGTGCTGGCCCGGGGCCACCCAGGGGTAGTTGTAGCTCTGGTGGAAGCCTGCCGCAGGGTTGGGACTCACCAAGCCCAGGTCTTGAAGCTGCTGTTTGAGGTGCGTGGGTGTTACTTTGCAGCCCATCCTTCTGACCTGACTCTCTAGTTGGAATCCGTGTATCTGGATGTGGGAGGTTCATGTTGAGGGGGTTACAGATACGGAGACAGATGAGTCGACGAACAGTCCTGCAATGAAATTCATCTTCTAGAACTTAGAGGACTTTGAGGGATAAATGAATTTGGTCCCTGTTATGAGTGCAGACGCTGGGAACGAGAACGAGGCAGGCGAGACTCTACAGAGATGGAGCTGGGAGGGAGAACGAGGCAGGCGAGACTCTACAGAGATGGAGCTGGGATCGAGAACGAGGCAGGCGAGACTCTACAGAGATGGAGCTGGGAGTGAAAACAAGGCAGGCGAGACTCTACAGAGATGGAGCTGGGAGCGAGAACGAGGGAGGCGAGACTCGACTCTACAGAGATGGAGCATCTTTTCCTGTTGAGTCAGATCTTATCTGTCTAGAAAATCGTAGTGTTAGAGATGGGATCCATCCCAAGAGTCATTATGCTTTGTCTTCCTGTCTAGGCATTTCATTGTGCAGAGCCCCCATCCCGACAAGTAGCCTGTGTGCCTCTCTTTGCTTCTTTGTTGGCTTATGAGGTATACTATGAACTAATGGAGGAGGAAGGGGCGGTGCCTGCAGAACATCAGGTAAGATAGGGCTATTTGGGGGCCAGGCTTCTTAGGGCTTGGGAAAACCCTTGAGTTAAGATGAGACCTCTAACCCCTTTGAAAAGGGTGCAGTGCCCTAGAGATGAAGTCACCTGGTTCAGTCACTGCTTCCTAACTCCATATTACTGTACTCCCAGGAAGAAATGGCCACAAGCAGAGCTCTGAGGGAGGTGACAGTCCTTGGGTCTCTACTGCTTCAGCATTTGCTGCATTTTTCCAACCCTGGACTTGTACTTCGAAGTCTGAGCGCCTTGACCGGACCACAGCTTCTGACTCTGGCCCAAAGTCCTGCTGGCTCTCATGTATTTGATGCCATCCTGACTAGCCCCTCTGTGACACACAAGCAGCGTCGTCGTGTGCTGAAGACCCTAAAGGTTAGACTTCTGCTCTAGTCTCCTCCTCCATCACTGCTTTAGAGAAAATGAGCCGCCTTCAGGATTGGACCTGAGAGCTGGAGGCAGGATACATAGTTCCTATGTTGCTTAAACTGCCTCTCAGGGCTTCTGAAATTATTTCTCCATTCCGAGAACACATTTGTATATTCCCAGAAATATTTGTATATTTCCCTGGAGGGACTTTACTTTCCTTATCTCAATTCAGGGACAGTATGTGGCTCTTGCCTGTAGCCGCCATGGCAGCCGTGTATTAGATGCCATCTGGAGTGGAGCAGCTCTGGGGGCTCGGAAGGAGATTGCTGCCGAATTGGGTGAGTACCACTGCCCTCCGGTGGTTTCCAGGCTCCTTTTGCGCCTGGTAGCTGATTGGTTTAGCAGATTTCAAAAGTGTGGTGTGGTTCCAAGTTGTCTGAGACCTGCTTCTGCACTCTGCAGAGTTGCTGTGCAGTCCCTTACTCCTCCCCCTTTATCTGGCTTTCATGCTTTAGTGCGGGACGAGTTTGTTGTTCCTGTTTCGGACCAGCATTGAGGGAAAATGGAGAGCCCTTTTCCTCAAGTAGAGTTTGTCTTTGAGTATAGATGTTGCTAAATATGAGTGGTTCTCTTTGCAGGAGAGAAGAACCAGGAGCTGATTCAAGATCCTTTTGGCCACCATGTGGCTCGAAATGTGGCCTTGACTACCTTCCTGAAGAGGCGAGAGGCTTGGGAACAGCAGCAAAGCACTGTGGCCAAGCGGAGGCGGGTATTGAACTCTATACTTGAAGACTGAGGCCTTGCAACTGGAAATAAGTGTTGTTGGGGAGGGTGAGGACATGCTGTCCTTCCTGGTTTAAGTCGGAGCCAGATGTAGTAAGATACACAGAACTGTAAACCTACTATTCCGGAGGGTAAAACAAGACTATCAAGAATTCAAGGCCAGCCTGGACTGTGGCAGCCAGATCCTGCTAATCCCTATGTCCGTTTGTCATTCTCTCCCCTCCTTCAAGGCATACTGGTAAAGACTTTTATATTTGTCTTGGAAATATTTTTATTTTTTAGGGGAAAGGTATCTTGAGGTAAAGCTAGGGACAGTTGTTGTTGGTATGCAGGATCTTAGGAATGGGCGTCAGTAAGACCCAGATGAAGCAGCAGTTACAGTGCGATCAGGATGCCAGGGGACAAGGTGGTGGTTCTGCAGGGTTGTGGGAGGCAGGTAGAATTCTTCAGGAAGATGCACAGGCTAGAGGACCAAGGCACTGAGCTGCTGTGTTAAGATGGAGTCAGCCTGGTTACCTAGGGTACACTGCAGATCCCAACCCTGATGGTGCCCTTTAGTACCCTCACGTGTCATATGGAACCAGTTTTCCAGCACAGGCTCAAGCACGATCTCATGAATGGAGGTGACGCTGCCGGTGCCACTGCCATCCGTCAGCCCCCTCCACCACATGGCGAAGGGTCGATGAGATCCCCAGCAGTATGTGGCCCAGGCCTTGCAGCAGTGAGGAAGTCCAGCGAAGGAGCTCCCTGAGGGCAGAGATGACATGAGATAGTTAAGGGAAGCCGAAGGGTGGATGCTTTGGGTGGGATTCATAAGGGAGAGCTCATGGGATACGTGGGTCGGAGAGGTTGAACTGAACTTGAGGGTTGTATGACATGTTGGTCTCTGACCTGAGTACTTTTTTAGGGCCAACTCCTTGAAAATCACAGCTCATGGAGTAGAGCCCGTAGAATGTAGCTTTCACGTTGAGGCTGCCGAAGAGGTCTCGAGGATTTTGCTTGTACACATCGAAGGTGATGCGGGCGATGTCCTTGCTGTGTTTTGGCTTCTCCCGTCCTAGGCCGTATGACAACATCCCACTCTGTGGGACATCCCCATCATTGAAGTGGACCTGCTGCCCTCATACCCTGACATCTACCGCTAATCCTGTCAGTGCTGGATCTGTCTTCCCAATATCATCTAATAGTTGATGTCCTTCACAACTCCTCAGTATCTCTGCTCCCAAGGTCAGTGACAGGCTAGGGAAGAAGCCTGGGAGGACCAGAAAGTGGCCCCACTGTGGGCCTCTCACCTTGGGGCTCCAGCTCTGGCCCTGCTGTAGCACCATCAAGCACGTGTCATCCTCCAGCAGCTGGAAGAAGTCCTCACTGTCCACAGCAGTCCCATCCTCCTCCAGGACTAGTGTTAGCACTCCACTTAGCAGCAAGGTCTCCAGTACCTGTCAGTGACAAGTGGCAGGAGGGGAGGCCAGGCCTTAGCCTATGCCCCATCAGCCTCGGACACTGGTTGGCCTGTCAGCTCTACTTCCAGGCGTTTTGCCATCTTCCCTGTATTTTGTTTTGTTTTTTTTGGTTTTGTGTGTGTCTGTCTGTCTGTCTGTCTTTTTTTTTTTTAACACAGGGTTTTGTTGTAGTGCAGCCTACTCCCAAATGTAGCAATTCTGTGTTTGCTGAGTTCTGGGATTATAGACATAAGCATTTCATCTCATCCTTTCTAAAAGTGGTCGTTCTTTCTTTGTGTAGCTTTGGCTGTCCTGGAACTTGCTCTGTAGATCAGACTGTCCTCTGCCTCCCATATGCTGGGATTAAAGGTGTGTGTGACCACCACCACCACCCACCACCCAGCAGAAATGGCATTGTTGATAGACCCTCACAGAGCAGACCTACATATCTACCCACCCTCCCTCCCTCCCTCTTTCTCATTCTTCCTCTCTTTCTCTCTCTCTCTTTCTCTCTCTCTTTCTGCCTCTCTCTTCCTTTCTTTCTTTCTTCCTTCCTTCCTTCCTCTCTCTCTCTCTCTCTCTTTCTTTCTTTCTTTCTTTCTTTCTTTCTTTCTTTCTTTCTTTCTTTCTTTCTTTCTTTCTTTCTTTCTTGTTTACCTACTCCTGCTCCTCTCTGAGCCATTCCTACCGGAACTGAATGACAAATAGCCGTGTGTGGTAGTACACCTACAGTCCTGGCTGCTCAGAAGGCAGAGGCGGGGGATCACTGGAGTCCAGAAGTTTAAAACCAGACTTCAACAGTTTTGGACCCTGACTCCAAATCTGTCCAGATGAAACCTGTCTTATCTATCTTACCTACAGTGTCCTATGTCTTCCTGTTCTCTACAACTGTTTTCAAAGTTAGCACCATTTAACCTTTCTGGGGCCAAGTGAAACTATTTGCCAAGTGAAAATGTGTGAGCTGGAGAAGGAACGTTAGGGTTAAGTTACTGAGGCTAGGAGCAATAGGATGAGAAAGAAAAGGCTTTGTTTGGCTGGGTATAAATAGTCAAGGTGACCAAGCAGGGCTCTGGCTCCTGTAAGGCCCTCGAGGAACAAACCCAAGGTGCTGCTCTAAAGCACCCATTGGTGTGCCAGCGCTGCTTGAGTTTAAGGATAGCTTCTAAAGCCTCACCTTTCCTAGGAATCAGATTACCCTAGACCACCCTGTAGAGAAGGAGCTGGCCATGAGTTAGTCAAGGAAAGCCACAGTTACATCTTAGTAGGTGTGCCTTCTGCTACAACTCCTTTTGTGATTAAACATCCTTGAAGCTGCACTGAAGTTGTTCTCCGGCACCAGAAACTGAGGCACTAACAAAGGGTATGAATCTTAAACAGACATGACCTCATATCACTTATCTTGGGGGTTGACACAGCTTCCTTTAAATTTTTATTTTTAAATTGTGTGTGTGAGGTATGTATATGTGCGTGCACAGAGAAGAGGACATTGGATTCTCTGGAGCTACGTGGTTGTGAGCCACCAGGTGGGTGCTGGGAACTCAACCTGGGCCTCTGTGAGAGCAGTGTGTGCTCTTAACTGCTGAACCATCTCTCCATTCCCACACCTCTTTGTGGGAACCACATGAGAAAATACTTCAAAGGGAAGGTCCAATCCACCATGATTTGGGAAAGAAAGTTACCTAACCTCAAGAATATACCACCTAGTACAGCACAACTCCTCGGCTGCTTCCCGCCCTGGGGCAGCCCACTCCAGTCTCCAGAGGGCTCTGCTTAGCTTTACTAACTAGATTGTTAAATAAACATCTGCTCACGTTGTCTGTTGACTGACTTCATTAAGAAGATAAGAGCCGAGATGTTTTTCGAGACATTCTCTGCATAGCCCTGGCTGTCCTGGAACTCACTCTGTAAACCAGGCTGGCCTCAAACTCAGAAATCCTCCTGTCTCTGCCTCCCAAGTGCTGGGATTAAAGGCGTGTGCCACCACTGCCTGGCTGAAAGGCTGAGGATTTAAATAAGTGGCAGAGCTCTTGCCTAGAGTTTTGGTTCCTAGCACTACAAGAAAACATCACCACAGTGATTTCTGAACCCATTTCTCCAGCCCTTCTTACCTGTTGTTTCTCTGCCAAAGAAAGCCTACCACTCAGACTGGCTGATTTACTCAAATGGCATAGGTTTCCTAGACCTCTGAAGGGATGGCGGTCATGTAGCCTGCATACTTCCTGCTCCCCAGTCCCACTATCATTGAGTCCCATGGCTTCCTTGTTCCAGGAACCCAGCTTGACCACTTACCTTATCTAGCAGTTCCTGGCGGGTGGCAGCTGTCACTCCTTTCCGGACTGTCCGCTTGTGATCACAGACACGGAAGGGTCGCTGAGGTGGAGGAGCTGAGTTCCAGACCCTACGGCTTAACTCAGAGCTCATAGTGGATACTGACCTGATAGTTGGGAAAAAACGCCAGAAAGAATAAGGAGGGGGTTGGCAAACCTGGTGATAATGATAGAGGGTGGGGTGGCCAGAGGGTCTAGGTTTACAGATCCAAAGGAGAGACTTAGAAGGAGAACAAAATAGTAGTTTAAGAGTCAGAGAAATGTGTAGGGGCAGGGAAGTGAGTCTTCCTGGGGCGGTTTTGACTTGTTTGCCCATCCATATCCCTAGGATTGAAGTATAGAGGGAAGGGTTAGAAATCACCTTAGCAGGCCATTGGGGTTGAAGGCTGACAGGTACTCCATGGCAGATGGATGGAAAAGAGAAGCTGTCTGTCTCCCTGTTGCTTTGGGGCTGGGTGCTTCTCTGTTGTTTGGAGGCTAAAGTCTTGGTTTTTTTTTTTTTTTTTTAATAAAGCTGAGATCTTAGCCCTGGTAAAGTGAGAGATGAGTCAAGCATGGACTCTGCCCACCCCTTGCCTGGTCAGTAAGAGGGGCAAAGTCTAAGAGGCGGGAAGGAGGACGAGCCTATGTGGAGTGGCAGAAGTAGCCAGAGTCACAGCAATTTGTGCCTCTTTGGAGATGCGAAGGATGAAGTTAGATATTTGATCTCCCGCCCCTCGTCCAAATACAGCTTTACTTTGTAGTCCAGATTGGCCACCTTGAACTGGTCTTTGTGTTAGAACAGTGTGAGAACAGTTTCTGGCCCACATTTCCAGAGATGGGACATTCCATGTGAGCCCTGCTGACTGCTGCCACCTACTGGAAAGCTATAAACTGCAGTCTTTGGAAAAGCTTGGGCTCAATGTGAGGAAGAGACCTGGAGACAATGAAAGGTGGGACATTGTGATGAAAGGCTAGATTCTGATCTATAGAACCAGCATCACCAGGGTCCTTTCTGGAACCCTGGCCTTCCTGCGTATCCCCTCCTTGTTGAAGAAGGATTGGCTAAACAGTTTTTTTTTTTTTTTTCTGGCTTTATTCTCTAGAAAAGCCTGTTTCAGTGTCTCTGAGCCAACACTGTTCTCATCTCTTTTTGGTTTGCTAATTAATAGTGTATCTCCAGCTATGATCCCCACTACACTAATAAGAGGAGTGTCAGGACTTTAGCTGGAGGGCGGGGAGGGAGGGAGAGGGAGAGCACACATGCAACTCGAATATTGTTCCTGGGGTAACACAACTTTTACTTTCTTCTTTTTTCCTTTCTTTCTTTTCTTTTTTTCTTTCTCTTTTTTTGATACAAGATCTTCCACAGGTCTGGAGATCGCCATGCTGGTTAGGACCAACAGGAAGGTTGGCCAGTGAGCCCTAGAAACCTACTCGTTTCCATCTGCCAGCACTAGGATTGCAAACCATGCACCCCTTTAACATGGTTTCTGGGTGCTGAACTCAAGTCCTCACACTTTGCTAACTGAGCCTCTCCCCAGCCTAACAATTTTAGTTGTGATATCAAAGGTTTCATTTCTGATGTTACTTGTAAACACGACAGACAATTGCACAGAAACTGAGATTTACTCTTAGTAAACCCCTTAAATAAGCACAGTCTCTGTTTTCCTGACTGGGAGCCTTCCAGACTCTCCTAGTTCCTTAACTTCCTGAGTCCTGAGAAACACAAAGTGCCTGGACTGGTTCGTGACTTAGCCAGCTTCATGTCTTATGCCAGATGGAGCCCCAGCCGGGGCCATTTCAGGCGCCCATCAAGGGCAAATGATAGGGGTATAACACCTCTAGGGCAATCCTCCAGCAATGGCATGCCCTAGTAGTATTCTGCCTTAGGTATTCTGTATACCTTGGGGTCCTGAAGCCTAGTGATGGGGTGCAATGCATTGAATTGCTCTCTTCTTCCTGATGTGGTGTGTGTGAACGGTGGAGGCCAGAGACAGTGTTAGAATCCATGGAGCTAGAATTCCAAATAGTTGTGAGCTGCTGCAAAACAAACCCAGGTCCTCTGACAGAGCAGCAAGTATTCTTAACCACTGAGCCATCTCTCCAGCCCTTCCTCTTCCTGATCTTAACATGCTCCATCCCTCCCGAGTTATGATCTCCACCCCAAACCAGGTTGTAAGTTCTTTATCTACATGCATAGCCTTAGGATTGAGCATCAGGTCTTAAACTGAAAAGTTGTCACTGGTAACTCAGTAATAGCTGCAGGGTGGACGATTCTGACAGGCCCTCAAAGAGACTGAAGCAGAGGAGATTGCTCCGGAGGGACAGAAGGTTGAAACAAGCACTGGGAGAGTGGCCAGGAGAGCACCTTGTTTGGGTTGCTTCTCTGTTGCCTACAAGCCATGGAGGCTAGAGAACACAAACATCGCAGAAGGTGGGCTGGATGGGGCCAGAGGTGGGGGAGATGTGGGAGCAGCCATTAGCAGGCACTCCTGCTCTTCTCCGCAGGCTGAGCGCCTTCTCTGCACCTCTTCAGCCTTATCCTGCTTCCTGGGGAGGCTGGCCTCCACATGCCCGGGCCTGTCAGTGATGGGAAGGAGTAGGATGAAGGAGGGCCCAGGGTGAGCACCATCTTGTCCCTCTCCATTCTCCACTCATTCTCTCCGCAAATGTGACAGGCACGGGGCCTCCAACGCCTCTGGCTTCTCCTGTCACTTTCCTAAATCTCCCTGCACTCCACAACGCTGCTCTCTCCCAGCTGGGTAAGTAGATCCGCCCATTTTCGTTTACTCCCTACCAGCCACCTTTAGCACGAAGATATAAAGACTGAGATTGGATACAGAGGCAGATATTCAGAAGGCCAGAAGTGGAGACAATGCCTGTCTACAGTAGAACTGGGGAACACCAGTGCCTCGGTACCAGCGGCCTCTGGGAACAAATCAAGAGCAGGGAAAGTTAGCTGAATGAGAACAGAAGCCAAAGGTTCTAAGGAGCTGTTTGTATTGGTTTCTTAGAGAGAAGGGAGGCAAGCCGCAGAGAACTTGGGGGGAGACACGGTTCCTTCTCATCTAGCATCAGAGGCAGTGTGGGCCTTCGCCCCAATCCTGAATGCCCCATTCCGTGGATTCTTGCAGCTCCCCTCTAGAAGGATGTCTGTCTGCTACCGTCCGCCTGGGAATGAGACGCTCCTGAGCTGGAAGGGCTCCCGGGCTACCGGCACTGCCTTTCTACTGCTGGCGGCGTTGCTGGGACTACCAGGCAATGGCTTCGTAGTGTGGAGCTTGGCAGGCTGGAGACCCACCGCCGGGCGACCACTGGCGGCTACACTTGTGCTGCACCTGGCGCTGGCCGACGGCGCGGTGCTGCTACTCACGCCGCTCTTTGTGGCCTTCCTGAGCCGACAAGCTTGGCCCCTGGGCCAGGTGGGCTGCAAGGCGGTGTACTACGTATGCGCACTCAGCATGTACGCCAGCGTGCTGCTCACCAGCCTGCTCAGCCTGCAGCGCTGCCTAGCCGTCACTCGGCCTTTCCTGGCTCCCCGACTGCGCAGCCCGACCCTGGCCCGCCGTTTGCTGTTGGGGGTCTGGCTGGCTGCCTTGGTGCTCGCCGTCCCGGCCGCGGTCTACCGCCACCTCTGGGGCGATCGCGTGTGTCAGCTGTGCCACCCATCGGCGGTGCACGCCGCTGCTCATCTGAGCCTGGAGACCCTGACTGCCTTCGTTCTGCCTTTTGGGACCGTGCTCGGCTGCTACGGCGTGACGCTGGCGCGGTTGCGGGGAGCGCGTTGGGGCTCGGGGCGACAAGGCACGCGGGTGGGTCGTCTGGTGAGCGCCATCGTACTGGCCTTTGGCTTGCTCTGGGCCCCCTACCACGCGGTCAATCTCCTACAGGCAGTGGCCGCGCTCGCTCCGCCGGAAGGACCCCTGGCCAGGCTCGGGGGAGCGGGCCAGGCGGCGCGTGCTGGAACTACAGCCTTGGCTTTCTTCAGTTCCAGCGTCAACCCAGTGCTCTATGTCTTCACTGCGGGGGATTTGCTGCCGCGGGCTGGGCCTCGGTTCCTTACTCGACTCTTCGAGGGCTCTGGGGAGGCCCGAGGGGGCAGCCGCTCTAGGGAGGGTACCATGGAGCTTCGAACTACTCCTAGGCTGAAAGTAATGGGGCAGGGCAGGGGAAACGGAGACCCTGGAGGCGGGGGCAGGATGGAGAAAGACAGTCAGGAATGGTAGACAAGACCCCAAAACCCATCTTGGGGCTCCCCTACCACTTTTCATTGTTCCCAGAGCTCTGGAGTACTTGGGGACCCTTCTCTGATTGTAGTTTGGGTTTGACTGAATAAGAATTTCTCAATCTGGACCTGATTCCTCCAAACCACGGAATTGTAAAGGTGATTGTGGCCTATGTTCAAAATTTGTGCAGTACAGCCTGGATCCGTGTACCGACGCCACTTTACACGTTGCCAGTAGCTATTCTTGTGCAATACACCGGGAAGCCATTAGCTGATGGCTTAAGTGTGTTCCTGGATTGTACTGAAGCCATCTCATTCTCTACCAAGACAGGCCAGAACTGGATGGTGTCAGACAGGATGGTGTCAGCCTTCAGCGGCTTTCTGCCCTGCCTCCCCACCCAGGTTACCTGTTTCCCCAGGCCTATCTGGAGAGCCACTCTAGAGTTTGGATGGGGGTGGATAAAATCTATTCTTAGAAGCATTTAGGAGGAAGAAACTGGCTTACGAGCAGTGATGGGAATCTGTGTAGTGTCAAGGGAAAGCGCTTCTGCTTGATTGGTGGTTGGCAGTAAGACAAAAGCACATGGCTGGATAGGGTGCAGAAACCTGGGACCCCGAGACTTAACCCTTCCCTCTGACTCTGGGTTCACCCCCTGCATCTCCCCTAAAAGCCACCAGGCCTACGAAGAAGCCCAGGAGCCAGAACTTGCTTTACAAGAGGAAGTTTGAAGATTGATGAGGAAGAGGTGTGGGGAATGGCAGGGCCATCTGGAAAACAGAAAGACATGCTCGGGGCCATGGTAACTTTCCTTTCTCCATCTTTTCTCCCTGTTGCCTTCCCTCTTCCCAAAGTGTCAGATGTTCCTAAGCCTTCTACATTACTTCTAGCCTCCATCTTTTGAAACCTCCTTATCATCAGATCTAAAACCTGAATGACCCTTTTGATTTGGGGGACCATAGAATTCAAGGTTTGTTTTTTGTTTGTTTTTTTTTTTGTTTTTGTTTTTGTTTTTTGTTTTTTGTTTTTTTCCTCCTCTAGGGAACGTCAGGGCCACACACATGACCAGTCTATCCTAGTTAGCTCAGAGCATTCTTACTAACCCTCAAAATTCCTTGTTCTCACACCCACCAGTCCTCAGCAAACTGAGATAGCTGACCTCCCAAGTGGCTACTCTGGGCTCTACTTCAATGAAGTTTCTGTGTCTCACCCTTCAGGCAGAGGCCAACACACACACACAAAAAGGAAACCTAGTCTCCAGGGTCATGCTACAAACACCCAAACCAGGGTTGTTGTGACTTCTGAATGAGGGAGGAAGTGTAGCATGCCTAGGCTCTGCAGGAGGAAAAACTGCTTCCCAAGGAAGATGGAGTGAGGAGTAGCTCAGGAGAAAGTGCAAAGACAGCCTACTGTCTGCTTGGAAGGGCTGTGGGTGATCCTCGAGCTCTGAGCCCGAGGCTTCATTCTGAAACACAGAATCCTTCCTGACCTGGTACTCTGGAGCAGAAGTTCCTGAACTTCCCCTGCTGTATACTCTTCATCTTACACACCCCATGTGGTCAGAGAGATCCTTCCTCAACTCTGCCATCTGTTCTTGCTGTGGTTTCAGCCCCCCTTTTCATCATATCCTCTGCTTCACAGTTACTGGGCCAGTGCTGATCTGGCTTTTCTCCATGTACAGCAAGTGAGGGCACTGGAGAACTTAAGGGACTTCAGTGGCCACCGTCACGCTGCTTTTTGCCTTTCCTAAGATGTGACAGGGTGAAAGACAAACAGAAAGACGGAAGGGATGTGTTCTTGGCGCCACAGGACACTTCAGAGGGACTCAGCATCCTTTCTTTTGCCGAGGGGAGTAGAAGGGTAACGCTGTGGTGGCTGTGTCTCTTCCCGAATTCTTAGCTGCTCTGGTTTCAGGGCTGGAGGGAGGCACTGCTGGCCTGGGCCAGCCTGTCTCTTCTCAGCATCCCCTAGCTTAGCCCACACTTTCTCTGTCAGAGTTGTAACCAGACGGTACAAGGCTGTAGGGATGAAGGAGAGAAGTGTGGATTCTTGCCTAGATCTCAGTAAAAAAGTCCACCCGGGCTGCTAAATGGTCCAGTGGGTAAGGTAAGGGGAAGACGTTGGTATTTTGTGTCACGAAGGAGATCATTTAGACTGCTGTCTCTCAAAGAGAATGGAAGTTGGTTAGCCTGTGATGGGCAGAGCTGGGTGTGGCTTGTCTCCTATGAGCACACCACGGTCATGGTCTGACCTGAAGTCAAGATTAGGCTGTGGTTCCCTTCGCTCATTATTTCACATTCGCGGTGATATTCTTTCTGTTTGCTCCCCCCCCCCCCCCACTTCTGTGTCTGTGGATCTGTCTGTAATCTCATGTAGTCTAGGGTGGCCTTGACCCCCAATATGCTGTTTTAATATCATGATGTTACCCTAACTCACAACGATATACAGAACATAGGCAGTCAACCTAACCTAAAAACCCATTAATCAAAAACCCACAGCATGTGCACGTTGTTAAGGTGAAGCACAGAAGTAATATTTTTAAAATCAGTAGTCTCAATCTGAGCCTTCTCCCTTGCTTCCTTCTCCTACCATACAATCTGTAACTTTGTTCACTCCTCCAGTATAGACATACACCTTTAGACCACACCCCTAGCCAAGTCACCCCTGGGACCTCTCTTTCCTATCTCACTGCCCTTTCCTGGCTACTACTCACTTAGCCCCGCCCAAGGAGTCTTCCTCCCTTCTGGACTGCTGGAACACAGACTGTCCCTCCCCAACAGTGAAGGGAGGTGTGGGGGTTTTCAGCCTCACCCTCAGGAAGATGCTTCCCCGCCCCTGCCTCCTTTGCTCTGCTCTGTGGTACTTCCTCTCTGGCTGACTTAGCTGACAGACCTAGAAGTGGGACCAAGATCCTAGCACTAAGACAGATTCAAGGATTGTATATCCAACAACTAGACCTTCTGATCAGCATCTGGAAAACCCTGTAAGTATCCTAGAAACAGGATGGTGTGTGTGTGTGTGTATGTGTGTATGTATGTGTGTGTGTGAGTGTGTGTGTGTATGTGTGTGTGAGTGTGAGTGTGTATGTGTGTGTATTGTGTGTATGTGAGTGTATGTATAAGTGTGTGTATGTATGAATATGGTATGTGTATATATGTGTTTGAGTGTGTATGTGAGTGTGTCAGTGTGTTTTGTGTGTGAATGTATGTGTGAGTGTACGTCAGTATGGTATGTGTCAAGTATAGCTTGAAGAGATGGTGAAACAGAATCCCCAAAGAAAGCCTGACCACTGTAAATGGACAGTTCTCAACTTTTCCCTGCCCTGCTCTTCCTGGTGCCCCATGGTCAGCTCTAGAAAGAGTGGGTAGTTGACTGGAGAAAGTAGATAGTGGCCCTTTGGGAGACAGAGGAGTTAGCCTTTCAAGGCATACACAGCTCTGAGGAAAATCTCCCAGTGTGGTGCTGGGTTAAAGGGTCTCTTAAGGAAATGAGTGTGAAGGGTTTTAGAAATACTGCTGTTGCTGTACATTTTGCAACTGGGTTTGTGGCAAAGAAGGGGCCCCACAGCCTGGTTAGGAAATTGCCTTTCTAGTCAACCAGGAGCCTTTAAGACAATGAGGTCCCCGGGCAGTGGTGGTGCACGCCTTTAATCCCAGCACTTGGGAGGCAGAGGCAGGCGGATTTCTGAGTTCGAGGCCAGCCTGGTCTACAAAGTGAGTTCCAGGACAGCCAAGACTACACAGAGAAACCCTGTCTCAAAAAAAAAAAAAAAAAAAAAAAAAAAGACAATGAGGTTGACAGTGATGCGGTGATATATTTTGAAGGTGCCTCTGAAATTTTGGAGACCAGAGTATTCATGCTAATGTGATGAGGGGGGTGGTGGTGTGTATCAGAGGAATCCTTTGGCTTTCCCCTCATGGATGTGTCCACTTTCACTCTCTAGGTCCTTTTGATGGCTGCAAACACTACATCTCCTGCAGCACCTTCTTCTCCTCGTGGCATGTCACTGTCTCTGTTGCCCATTGTCCTACTTTCTGTGGCCCTGGCTGTGGGGCTTCCCGGCAACAGCTTTGTAGTGTGGAGCATCCTGAAAAGGATGCGGAAACGCTCTGTCACCGCCCTGTTGGTGCTGAACTTGGCCCTGGCCGACTTGGCCGTGTTGCTCACTGCTCCGTTTTTCCTACACTTTCTGTCTGGAGGCATCTGGAGTTTTGGTGTGACCGGTTGCCGCCTGTGCCACTATGTCTGTGGAGTAAGCATGTATGCCAGTGTCCTGCTTATCACCATTATGAGTCTGGACCGCTCACTGGCAGTGGCCCGCCCCTTTGTGTCCCAAAAGGTTCGTACTAAGGCCTTTGCCCGATGGGTGCTGGCAGGCATCTGGGTGGTGTCTTTTCTGCTGGCCATACCGGTCCTTGTGTACCGTACAGTAAAACGGAACAACAGGACTCTGATCTGCGACTCGAGGTATCCCAGCGACGGGCATAAAGCCTTCCATCTGCTCTTCGAAGCCATCACTGGCTTCCTGCTGCCCTTCCTGGCGGTGGTGGTCAGCTACTCTGACATCGGGCGCAGGCTGCAGGCTCGGCGCTTCCGCCGCAGTCGCCGCACCGGCCGCCTGGTGGTGCTCATTATCCTGGCCTTCGCTGCCTTCTGGCTGCCTTACCACCTGGTGAACCTGGTAGAAGCTGGCCGCACGCTGGCCGGCTGGGGCAAGGACAACCCTGCGGGGCAGCGTCTGAAGCTGGCCCGCTACGTGCTCATCGCGCTGGCCTTTCTGAGCAGCAGCGTGAATCCGGTGCTGTATGCATGCGCGGGCGGCGGCCTGCTGCGTTCAGCGGGCGTGGGCTTCGTAGTCAAGCTGCTGGAGGGCACTGGCTCAGAGGTGTCCAGCACCCGCCGAGGGGGCACTCTGGTCCAGACCCCGAAGGACACGCCTGCCTGTCCCGAGCCGGGCCCCACCGACAGCTGCATGACTTCCTCCACCCTTCCTGAGTCTTCGAAGTGAACTGCAGTAGGCTGAGTTATGACACAACTCATAACCCTGGCCTGACCCACTTCTGTACCTGGAGAACATGTTGGGGACTGGGCTTAAGTGGAAAAGAGGGAGGGGTGGGGCAAGTCAGGGCAGAGAGATAGCATGCTCTGGCCTGGCTTCTCCAGGCAGCTTTACGATTAAAACTAAAGTCTGAAATCGGTTAAGCCTGTGAGTGAGGTGTGTATTGTGGGAGAGGTTTATTGGTCCCAGAGAGGGACCACTCTGGTGGAGTCCCTCTCAACAGTTCCTCCTTAGTTCTCCGTGATTTACAGTTTCGGAAGGGACACATGGGTAGATATAGCCCTATGTTCCTAATTCTGAAATAGGTCATCTACATCCCACTTAGAGAAGCACACTACTGACTCCTAAAGGAGTTCGTTACAAGAACCTGATGTGTGAGCTCATCACTCCGGAGTCATGACTCAGGGACCTTCTGAGAAAACCAGCTCTTGTGAAACGTCTTTGCTGACGTTCATGGTGAGTATCCTTGATTGTTCAAACCTAACTTCCTGCCAGTGGCCTTCATCCTCTTAGCAGAGTCCTGGGATATGGCTTTTCTTCTATCTCCCAAGAAAGTCTCACCGGGGACTCCGGTCATCAGATGCTATCATCTAGAATTCTGAGCATCAGTACCTGCCATCTCTTGGAAGCAAACCCCAGTAAAACAAGATCCCCCCAGAAACAGAGACCTAGGAAGACAGCTAGGAAAGAAACGGTGCCATATTCATAGGCTTCAGATGCCTAGAGACATTTTATTGAGGCTCTTAGAGGTCGGGAACTCAGGTGCCTAGGATGCTGAGGGAGATCCCGTTCGTGTCAGGTCTGTGTTCAGGAAGTAGGTACAGAGTTGCCCTTTGCCTTTGACCTTGATGATGCCTCGGCTGTAGCACGTGTAACCCAGGGATTGCAGGGCTCTCGCTGTTTCCTCAGTCACCTGCAATTGGAAGAGGGGCCAGGGGGTGTAGAGTGGCCTTATCCTTGTTCCCTCCCCCATGCCTCCAACGTGATTCTCACTTGGATCTTGCCAAGAACTCCTGTGCTCTCCATGCGGCTGGCTACATTCACTGTGTTCCCCCAGATGTCATATTGTGGCTTCTGTGCCCCAATCACCCCTGCTACTACTGGTCCATGGTTCAACCCTGACAAGAAACGTAGGCTTTGATGGGGAGGCACACTGGAGAAGAAGATTAGGGGAAATGGAAAGGTCAGGTGGTTTTATAAGGAGAGTCTTTGGGGTTGGAGGAGAGTGGATTAGGGAAGGGAAGAGTGACTCTCTTAACTCTTGGGCTAGCAGCTTCATGCTTTAGCCAAGGGAATAAGTCTGAAGAGGGGGTGTCCAGGGATGAGCTGGAGAGCAGCTAATGAAGGACTCAGAGAGGGGAGAGGAGGTACCATCTTGCTCCAACAAAGGAGGTCCCTCACCGACACGCAGGCGGAAGTTGTTGAATGAGTGCTTGTTGATGACGCTCAGCTTAGACCCCAGGGCCACTGCAAATTCCACCATGGTGCCCAGGTGGCTGCAACTTCTCTCAGCATCCTGGTAATTGGGTCCACCCACCATGATGGGCCAATGAGGGCACAGAAAAAAGTCTACCTTATGAATAAGCCCACCAATGGAGGCCCATAATAGGGTTGATTGGAAAGGGCTACTGTACCTGTTGTGTATCCTGTCCAGAGGTGGCATTTAAGCCTGTGGCCGCCATGTAGGTGCTGCCAATAGTTTTGATCTTCTCTACTCCACTGAACTTTGGCTTGGAGAGCAGCTGTAGAGAGAAGAGGCTGTGTTTCCTGTCTCTCTTGCTTTCACCTTCCCTTCTCCATAAGCCTGCCACAGGCCTTTGGAGGCTAAAGGACCAGGCTTGTAGGGCTGGAGATGATGGTGGGAAGGAGATGGTTGGTAATGGGCAACGGAGGGATAGAACTCGTGCATCAGAGGACAGGGAGGGTCAGAGATGTCGGGAGAGTAGGCTAGGCCTCATGGTCAGGAGAGCGAAGTGAGAGGAAGAGCTGACAGGAGATTGGACCTCATCAAAGTCAGCGATGATTTCATTCAGCAGCCGCAGGCACTCCAGCCCCTCATGGTTGATGTTGGACTCAGAGTAGAATTCCTTAAAGTCTGGGACCGATGCAAAGAGGACACAAACACATTCGTACGACTGGTGGTAGAGGTCCTACAAACAGGAGGAGGGGGAGACTCAGCTCCTAGGCCGGCAGCCTCATGCTTTACCCAGGGGAATAGGATTGAAGAGGGCTGAACCGGAGAGGAGCTACGGCAGGGCTCGGGGTGTGAAGAGAAGGTACCAAATGGCCCCATTTATTTAAAAAAATTAAGTTAATTGTGTGCGTGTGTGTGTGTCTATCTGTGTGTATATGTGTGTCTGTCTATCTGAATGCCACAGCTTGTGTGTAGAGCTCAGAGGACAACTTTTAGGAGTTAATCCTCTCCTTCTACCTTTATGTGTGTTCCACATTGCCAGGATTTTACTCATTAAGCCCCAGAGAACTAAATTTTTACTTTATTTTATTTTTGTTTTTTCAAGTAAATTTTTATCTTAATTAGTTAAAATTTAAGTCTGAATGGCCACAGATGGCTAACAGCTACCATGTATTGAGTAGTGCAGAGCTGGAGGGTTGGGCGAACTGTTCTTCAGACAATTCTATCACTATTTGACTAGGCTTTTGAAAGGATGGCATGGTCATGGCTTAGAAAGATTCCTGTTTGCGTTTTTCCTCTTCCTCTTCTTCCTCTTCCTCCCCGCCTCCTCTGTTCCCTGCCATGGGCCTCCTGCACAGTAGGCAAGATCTACCACTGAGGTATTAGTCCAAAAGTTGTTTCTTATAAACAAAAACTTGAAGCACAGATTTTTGTGGTCATCAAGGACAAAGTCCAAGATTGTGCTCTGACAAGACAGGGGCTTGGCAGACTACCTGACCCACTCTTTGGGGAACCCAGGAAGGATGAATAAGATCCAAGAGTTTCATCCAAGCTTAGTCCCAGTGGCATCTGGGGCTCTGGAGTATGGGGCTGGGAGTCACCTCATTGCGCCGGTTCTGGCCGATGAACTGGGGGGCCACGTGGGCTGGGAGTACATTCTCCAGCAGGAGCCGAGTCAGGTTCTCCATTGTCTCAGTCTCCTCTCGCTCCTGCCTCAGTTTCTTTTTCCACAGGAAGTCCAGGCGGCAGTAATATTCATTCTAGAGTGATAGAGAAGTGGCCCCAGTAACCCCCACACCCAGCAAATGAGGTTTGAGGTACAACTGTCCTGGAGAGAGATGGCTTTTAGGGTCTATTTTAAATTAGGTTCAATAGAACCAGCAGCAGACTTTTATTTATTTATTTATTTATTTATTTATTTATTTATTTATTTATTTTTGGTAACCATGGTTTTTCTTAGATCTGGGGGGTAGGAGGGGAGGGGCGGAGGGGCCTGATGGTAAGAACTTGAGGTATTTAGAGAGTGGAGAAGTAAGAAACGGAGACGGAACTCTCTCTTGGATGTTTCCTGTGGATATATTACTTGGGCTTAGCCCTGAGGTGAGAAAGACAAATTACCAATATGGGGCCCCAGCCTCAGCCATTCACAGAGAGATCCTGGAAGACTGAGTTAAAAGATGTACCTGCCGAGCCAGGACAAGGAGCGTGAAGAAGAAGATGAAGAAGTAGATAGCTCCCATCAGTTTGGGTTCCTTCAGTACCCCTGGCCTGAGAGATGACAGTCAGGTTTGTTCCTTGCTCTCTCCTGTCCTGATGGCCTCCTTCCTGTTCCCAGTGCCCACAGAGCCCTCAGCACCCCTTTGCCCTTCAGCTTGTGGGTGGTTCAGGTCTGTGGGATAAGGACAGTCTGCTGCATCCTATCTTAGCCACACTCCCAAGGGCTAGAGCACGTGTGTCCTGTGACTGTACATACCTGGAGTCTGAAGTGCTTTGATAAAGGTGGGCAATGAGGCAGTCGGACAGCCAGGCGTGGGAATGCAGAAATAGGGAACAAGATGCCACCAGCCACAGCAGAAGCAGAAGCAGCTTCAGTTCGAAACTCATGTGAAGAAAAAGGGAGCAGGAGAGGAAACCCAACACGCAGCAATGCATGGAGTACTGTAGGGCCGGGCGGGAAAGGTGGTCAGAAGTAGGCACAAGCCCTAGATGTACTGGGAGAATGCCTAGGGTTCCCATTCTCCCAGGGCACAGGGTTTCTTGGGCAAATAGGGCTGTCATTCACAGAAATAGATACTAGATATGTCTAATGTCTCTTGGATGGAGTGTTTTTTAGCTTATGAATTTGGGGACTAATGGGGAAGGGTATGGGGAAGGAGACCCAGGGCTGTACAAAAACACTCACCGGGATGCTGGTGAGCGGCAGGGATCCTGGCAGCTCCCAGGAAGCATTGAGAGCCACAGAGGACACATTGGAAACCAGGCAGTCTGATGATACTGGTAAGAAGAGCTACGGAAGGAGATGAGCTGAAGGGCAGTAAATGCCTTGGGCACAAAGAAAGCTTCAGCTGGGTTTCACCTGAGCTAGGGATGGGTTAAAGCCAGCCTCCTAAAAAGGGGGCATATTCTGCTACTCCTGTTTGGTTAAGAGAACTCAGATGGGTCCTTACTGGCAGGAGGGATTGTGAGAATTGTTATGAATACTAGTATGTCATCAAACCAGTCAGCTCTTGCCAACTACTTAACCACTCTAGGCAATCTTCCTTTTTTTCATTTCCTTATTTTTTTTTAATTTAGTTTTGTAATTTGGCTGGGGGATGATTTCTATTAAATTCTAGGAACAATTATAAATTCTGTAAACTTAGCCAAGTAAGTTAAGAATGGTGTATGCCTACAGAGGCAGAAAAGATAGAAAGGACATTCAACTAAGTGTTAACAATGATTATTCCTGGATCCTGGAGGGTAGAACACACACACACACACACACCCCTCCCAGCATCCTTTGGTCTTAGATCAGCTGTCATTCTATATCCAGGGATTCCCTTCCAGCCCCCAACAGGTCCAATATGCCCTGATGGTGGTAGATAGAACCCCCTTTGTCCTCACCAGGCTGGCTATGGCCGTAGTGAACACCAGGAGAATAGTGGCTGTGCCCAGGGCTACTCTTAATCCTGGCCGTGTGGCCACCAGAACAGACAGTGCAGGCAGCCAGTATAACATCTTGGGTCCTTTCTGGACACACTTCTGTGGAAGGAGAAGAGGTGTAATGACTGTGGGGCTGGGGCTCCTTCAAGCCAGGTCAAGGCTAGGGCTCCAGCTTGTCACTCCCCCTCTCCCCAGACCTCTTTACCGTCAGGTGCTCTGAGAAGCAGACGAAGAGGAGGAGAAGGAAGAGAAGGAAGGTGATGCTGTAGGTGATGACCAGAGCTGGGGGCCTAAGAGAAGACAAGAGGGAGGCTCTAAAGTGCCAGAATGAGCTCTGCTGTGAGAGGCTGCGCCTGCCATCTGGTTGGGAGATAGGGGTTAGGGGAGGGAAGTAGTCTCAGGTATCCAGACTAGTCACTGGAGGGGGGGGGTACAAGGTAGGACATAATGTTCTGGCAAATGAACAGTCCAGAGCTGTATTTCAGTGGAATAGGAACTGATAAAGTCTGGACAACATTGAAGGAGGCAGAGGGTTCACAAGAGTGGCCATCGCTGAATCAGATCGACCTCTGGGGTGAAGCCCTTTAACCCTCTGAATGTTGAACAAGACCTTACTCTTCAAAGTAGTAGACTAGGCTTGAGGGTTTATCTTAGATCTTAGTCATTTGCTGTGAGATTTGGGCTTCTCGATAAGAACACAGTATCATGGGGACGCTGATATTGTTTAAAGATACAAGGGACTGAAAGTGGTCAGGATGTACTTTTTTGTTATTGTTGTTCAAGGACTGAACCCAAGGGCTCATGAAATAGATGCAGGCTCTCTGACACTCAGTTACAGCCCCAGCCCCAAGGGGTTCATTAAGATGAGGACTGAGATTATTACCTATTTTCCAGAGGATGTGGGTGAGAGTCTGAAGTGCAGGGGAAAGTATCAAAGGAAGAAAGTATGGGTCATGGGTCAGGAAGGGCAAAGTGTTCTACACAGAAGAGGCAGTTCCACTGCTGCCTGAAGTTATCTCACCTGGTTGTCACCAGCATTTGGATAGTGAAGTTGGACAGAAAAACCAGGAAGGTGCAGGCTGCGTAGTATTTGAAGGCAGGGAGTGCAGAGAGCCGATACTGGAGGCAAAGGGGTATTGGTATTGAGCATGGTCGGGAAGGTATCAACCCCAGGCAAGGATTGGGTCCCCAGCCTCTCTCTCTGCCCTCCAATTCATCTATGTAGTCCTGCCAGTTTTCTTCAAGATATCCCCATTCTGTTTACTACCTACCCAAATAACTCATTCTCCAGATGACATTTTTTTTTTTTTTTTTTTTTTTTTTTTGTCATGTAACCTAGGTTGGCCTCGGGCACTCTGTGTAGCTCAGGTTGACCTTGAACTCCCAATCCTTCTGCCCTTGCCACCTAGTTACAGGTCTGTACCACACACCTGGCATGACTTTCCTATGAGAGGCACAATCCCCTCATCCTAGGGTCAGAAAACGATGCAGATCTTGGAAAGGCAGGTAGGGATAGAAGTCCTAAACCTTCCCAGGGGCAAGGGCCAAGGCTGGGGAGTCTTTTGGTGCTCCTCCCTCCAGCCCACCTGTTTCTCCATCTCCTTCTCTCTGAAGTACAGCGTCAGGAGGTTGAAGTCCTTCGACTGCTTCCACTGTCTGGTGTGAGGAAGGGAGTGTCCGTGTCAGGTGGGATGGAGCAGGACAAGGAAGGCGGAGGGCCTCGATTCCCTAATAGACCCTCAGGGGAGAACCCACCCTCCTCCACCACACCTCCGCTGGGCTTACAGCCTTCTGTTTTTCATACTTTTGAGAGTTGAGTTGTTCGATGACCTGGAAGAACTTGGCATCGCCAGTGTCCAGCTCGTCATCTAGCCCACGGGGGGTGCGGCTCCTGCACAGGGACAGCCAGGCCTGTTAGCTCAAATGTGCCCAGACAAAGCAAAGCAGTCCTCTAAGGAGGACTCACCCAGTGTACCCCCCCCCCCCCCACTGTCAAAGCTGAGGGCTCCTCACCGGTCCAGGCTCCACTGGGGGCTGAAGGCTTTCTCCTGTGGGAAGAACACATGGTGGGGGTGTGGTGAGCTTCCTTCCTCTTCAAGACAGACTGTGAGCCGATCACATTTTCCACATACGTTCTTGACCGTATACATTTGATCTGGCTGCTTCTCCTGCTTCTAATGGACTCCATTCCATCCTATACTAAATTCCACCTACCCAGCAAGGAGCATTCAAACTATATATCTTCGTAACTCTGTAGACTTCCAGCCTCTTTAAAGCTTTTGTTTCCTCTTAGAGAACATCACTTAGCGGGGAAACCCTTTATTTGCTCTAGGTTTGGGTGGCTGTTAGTTCTGTGTCTCCCTGAAGACTGCAGATTCTAATGGCAGGGACTTTCCTATCATCCTTGAATGCTAAAAAAAAAAAAAAAAAAAATCCATTGCCTTGAATTGAGATGACTATACAGAAAATATTGACCCCTCTCTGACCTTTTGTGAGGTCAGCTATGCTGAGCTGACAGCTGGTCAAGGTAGATGACAAGGTATGGAGAAGAAAGAAATGGAAGGGAAATCAGCTTCATTATGGCCATATAGCCATTCTTTTCTTTGCCAAAAGGAACACACAATATATGCAAAGATACAGATAGCCAAGCATAAAAGAGCACCCACTGAGGGAGAAATGGATGGTCTGGGGCAAAGATGTTGACCATCCTTTCCTACCCTCCACTGAGGGGGGGATGGCGGATACTAGATACAGGAGCTAGGTATGCATATACGCCCAGGCATATATGCCCAGGCTTAGCTTTTGTGAGCCTATTTCCTTATGTCTATAAGTTACATGAAAGTAGGAAAAATATCTATTCATTTCCACCTTCTCAAGAATTATACTAGTGTCTGACATTCAAGCATTCAAAAAATGTGAAGCTCAGGTTGGTGTGGTATATAATTCCAGCACCCAGGAGGCCCAAGGCAGGAGAATTGCTTCCAGTTGGGCTACATAGTACAGTCATGTCTCAAACAACGAGGCAGTGACAGGAACAGTGGATGGAACATTTCCGCACGATTGCTGCTCTGCCTCCAAAGTTGCATGCTGTTAGGAGTAAGCAGATGTTTGCCTAGAGTGCATGTAGCTCTGCCTTTGATCCTCAGCGGCACAGAAAACTAGGTGTAGTGGACCACACCTGGAATCTCTGCACTGGAGAGGTAGAGGTAGGAAGATCAGAAACTCTAAGGACACCCTTGGCTATGTAGTGAGTTCAAAGCCAGCTTAAGATACATGAAATAGGGAGGGAAAGAGACAGAGTGGTCAGTTCTGGAATTGCTAATACTTGACTGGCTTTCCTGAATCTTCAGAGGCCAGTTTCTGGGTTAATGAGGCCCTGTTTCAATCAAGAGAGGCACTCAAACAAGCTGTGCTTGTCCCACAACTCTGACCCTTCTTAGCATCTACAACAACACTCTGCTGGGTCGTTTTATTGCTGGAATTGCATGCAAGGTTGTCTCGTGGGCCTTGGGCTTGTGGACAACTCCACACACTACTCCCTTTACACCTTGGAGGCCTCATTCTGCAACAGGGTGTGGGTCCTGGAGTCTTCCCTCCTCTTCCTCCTGCTTGTTTAACCCCTGTGACCTCTTCTTTCACTAGGCTGATGTTTAGAATAAGTCCTCCCTAGAGATACTGCTGCCAGTGCCCTTGAAAATCTGCTGATTACTGATCTCGAGAATTGTTTCTACTGGGTGGAAAAGGAAGGAGAGGGGATATGATGTAGAAGTCTCTGAAGGTGCCTCAAAAACCCAACCAGGTTGTTCTGTGAGAGAATGTTCTGGAAGAGCTTGAGAAAGGTGGCTGGAGTATGGAGCAGGTTTGGGAGGAGAAACAACAGGGGAGAGTATGCTGAGGTACATGCTTTTAGAAACATGATCTGACCCTGTCCTGAGCACCAACCCTGAGAAGCTGTGTGTGGGAGAGATTCAACAGCCTTCACTATGGGTGGGGCACAGGTTACCTCCAAGTCTTATAAATAGGTTCAGCAGTAAGAGGCCCTGCCCTAGCTTCATCCAGATAAGCTGCAAGCCAACTCCTTTTCCTCTGCCACCGCACCATATGCTCACGATGCCTTTCTTCTTCAAGGCCAGGAGCAATTCTTTTCTGTCACCTCATTTGCCTCATATGTAAGTGATGAGGAATAGAGGCACAGCCCGGATGGCTCACAAACTTAGCATTGGGAAGGATTAAAGAGAGCAGGACAGTGTAGCAGTGAGCCTTGACAGAGGCGTTTGCTGGTGGGATGGGTACGTTGAATCAGAAGGAAGTGGGGCATAGGTAGCTATTTCCTTTGGGGGCAGGGGAAGGGGAGGTTGAGGTGCTGTGGGCATGGTGTCTACGGGAGCTCGCGTTTCTCTGAGGTGAACTGGAAGGGAGGGCAAGGGAAAGCCTGAACCCCTGAGTGGGGCAACCAGGCAGTTCAGGAATGCCACACATTACCAAATAATTCACTGTGAGTGAGGGGAGCCTGGGGGTGGAGCCTCAGGACAGTGGAGACTCTTTTCCCCTAAGCATGGGGCACACAATGAAGTTGTACACACCGGGAGTGGAGTGGAGGTGGAAACAGGACTGTCAACGTGGCTTAGGTGGGCGAAAGGCTTGGCTGCACCCCAAGACTCCAGATAGCGAGTCATCAGTAGTGATGGACGCATCGTGTGCCCCTCCAAAGAAGATAGTAATCCTTTTGCGGTTCCCTTCTCATCTTCCTCCTCAGCCTGGAACATGAGAAGTCTGAGTCAAAAGGAGATATTTCCCCACTCTCCCACATCCTCATTGGCCTGCTCCACCCACATCACAACAGAGCAGCTCAGTTTCTGGCATAAAAGAAAAGACTGGTTCTATTGACTAGGTGGTTTGCTTGGTCTAATCTGTGAGGCCCAAGCTGAGCTTCTACCCGAGGATCGATGACCAGGTACGTAGGTTCGCCTAGCTCCCGAAGGTATGGGTCTCGGTGTTCTGTGTCTGCCCTTTCCACAGCATAAGCTCCTGCCAGCAGGGCCAGCGTGGCCCCTGTGATGTGCACCCGTCTGGAAGAAAGGAATAGTGAGTGTCAGGAGGAAAACCATCTAAACCTTTAGTTTCTTTCAAAGACCATTCCCAGAGCAGTACCTTCAAGAAAGGACCCATGTTACAAAAAGCGCTTCCCAACATCTCAGAATTTCCCTGCACTTGTCTTAGGGCACAGGATATCAGCATGTGAGAGACTCAACTGGTCATTTGCTGTAGCTGTTCCAGGCTGTAAGTCTTACCCTGGTACACCGCCAGCTTCCATATGGTTGGCCAACGTGACATCATGGGACCAGACATCATATTGCCACTTCTGGAGCCCGATGACTCCACAGAGAACGCTGCCCGAGTGCACACCCACACGCATGTTGATATCCACTCCGGTGGCTACCCGAAGTTTCCTGAGCAGAGTTTGGGTCAAGCTTAGTGTTGCCATGATTTCCCTTTTCTCAAGGAGGACTGCCACCCTGCCTCCTGTACTCCCTCCAACACCCATTGCTCTTAGTTTCTCTTGCTCACACACCCAAGCTGACCTGATGGCCCGGCACATGTCCAGTCCCATGCGCACGCAATTGATAGCATGGTCAGGCAGCGAGAGGGGCAGCCCGGAGACACAGTAGTAACAGTCTCCCAGGATCTTGATCCGCATGCATTCGTGCTCCTGAGAGTATGTGTGTGGGTGTGTAGAGGAACCTGGTTAGAGGCCAGAAGGGTGGGAGGGAGTTGGGGAGCAACTTCTGAGGTTTGGAATGTCTAGGTCAGATCTATGGTGTCTTTGACATGGGGTCGACTGAGGTCTCTCGGGCAATGTCTTGATCAGAAGAAATAATCAAAGGCTCGAGTGTGTGTTTCTCCCCAGTTTGGGTATATGTACAGTGCATTAATATCAGCACATGATAATAGTATCAGGATGAGGAACATAGAGGCAAACCCCAAGCTAGGATATATCCATCTACCATGTCTGATTACGTGCTAAGCTGTGTCATAGACAACAGAATTTCTCCTGGAAATGCCTCCCAAGGTCAGAATGTCTGGAAATCTCTGCACAGATGTGGAGGTGTTATGCCTAGGATGTCAGATGTGGAGAGGTCTCTCTCGGGATGGGGACAGAGTCCTGAGTGGGAGTGTGTGTGAGCGGGTCCTACTCCTACTGTGTTATTTGGGAACTTGGCCAGGCTCCAGTGTAAGACTTCTTAGAAGATGGGTGCTTTCCTTGCAAGAGGCTCCCTGGCACATGGGATTCCAGGGCCCCTGGGTGAGAAGGGAAACCCCTCTGACCTTGGCAATTTGGTCGAACTTGCCGAAAAGCTCATTGAGCATGAGCACCAGCTCCTTAGGGGAACACTCGCTGGCCAGCCGCGTGAAGCCCACGATGTCCGCATACAGCACACTGTACAGGGGGAGCTATGTTAACGGGGCCAGGGTTGCAGCCCAGGGCCCCTTCCCTCCAGCTGGCTTTCCTCATACCTCACTCCTTGGTGCCTCTTGACATACAGGCTGTGAAAATTGTTTGTGTTCTCTGGCCTTGAGCTCTGTCCAGCTTGCAGCCGGGCCATGATCTCTGCTTTCATCTCTCGGGCCAGGTAGGCGGGAAGGATGGACAAGAGGAGGTGCTCCTGGAGAAGGCCCCCATGGATGACACCCCTCCTACTCTGCTGTGCCCTATAACCAAGAACCTTGGCCCTTCAAATTACCCAGGCTCCCACACATTACATGCCACCTACTAGTAGCTCCCTGACCCTTCCAGTCCACTCAGCAGGACTCCAGCACCCCAATCTGTCCCGGTCACTTTTAGGGACTAAAATCAACACCCAAATTTGAAATAATATAATAACTTTCTTCTTCTTCTTCTTCTTCTTCTTCTTCTTCTTCTTCTTCTTCTTCTTCTTCTTCTTCTTCTTCTTCTCTTCCTCCTCCTTCTCCTTCTTCTCCTTCTTCTCCTTCTTCTTCATCATCATCATTTTGAGACAGTATCTTATTATGTATTCCTGAATGGCCTGGAATTCATTATCTAAACCAGGGTAGCCTCAAACTCATAGAGATATGACTGCCTTTGCCTCCCAAGAGCTGATAATAAAGGTGCATACCACCACACCCAGCTAAGATTCGATTTTATTATTATTGCACAGTGTAAGTATATGTGGGTACATGTGCCAGAGTGTATGGGTGGAGGTCAGAGGTCAGCTTTGCAGAGTCCCTTGTCTCCATCTACCTTTACTTAGGTTCTAGGAACTGAACTCACCTTGTCAGGCTTGTGCATGGAGGGCCTTACCCTCGGCTACCTCACTGGGTTTCAACTGGTACCTAGCAATCTTCTATGGGCTGCAATAGTCACAGTTCATATAAAGGAGGAAAATACTTGAGGAAGGCAAATGAATTACCCAGAGCCACTCAGAATGAAGGTGTTGAAAAGCTATTCTTTCTGAGCTGCTGTCCCTTTCTGCCATTTAGGTCCCACTGACCTGGTGCTTTTTCTCAGTGTCCAGCCTCCGGCGTGAGTGCAGAGAGCTAAGAGCCTCCCGGAACGTGGCTCGCAATGCTCGCTCCATCAGGGCCTTGTGGTATGCTCCCACCACATTCCCACACAGGAATAACACCGAGTTTGCTGCCAACTGTGGGCAAAGACCAGGCTTAGAAAGTGTCCTGCTCCCCCCACCCTAGTGGGTTGGGGTAGTCTATCTGTGTAGTTGGGATTGGTTCCAAGAACAGGATGAGGAGAGCCTGCCTCTACAGTTAAGGACCTGGGTATCTCAGAACAATCAGAGCCACTCTGTCGTCCATCTGGGAGAGCTGGTCGCTTTCCTCCTCTGTGCTCTCTGCTGTAGACTCTTGGCTGCGGGGCCAACCTGGCCACTTAGCTATCTTGCATGTATAGTTCCTCTGCCTAGAATGCTATTCCTTCATGTTCATCTCCTGAGCCCATTCCAGCTGCAAGAAACTACTCCAGTTCTGATTCACGAGCATTTCCCATGAATACTCCAGGTTTTACTTCTGTACCTGCAAGAGAATCTTGGCTGATTTCCCCATGGCTATAGTGCCCTCTTCTGGCTAAGGGAGGAATGGTACACTGATGTAGCAGCGACACAAGAGTTCGCTATAGGGAGGTTTATCTGTGCTTGGATCCTTCGCTTAAGGGTTGAGCCCTGCCTGAATCTCAGCTCAGCATATGCTCACAGCATTATCAAGCAGCTGAGCCAGCTCTGGGAACACTTGCATTTTTACCTGTGGTAGCAGAGCCCTCTGCGACTCAGGCTGCCACCCAAGGTACAGCCCAAGGACCAGCAGGTGCGAGAGGGATGAGATAACACCCGCAGCAGCAGCATCCCGCATGCCCAAGGGGAGCATGGCATACACGGTGAAGACGATGAAGAGGAAAAAAGACACCTGCAAAAGAGTGTGGGGAGCTGAAGGCCCGGGGTTGTGCGCCACAGGGTCTAAGTTTGAGGTCCATCTTCCCCCAAGCCCTTGGCTGTGATTCTCCTCACCTGGTCCCAGGCGCTCACTACACCCCCAGTAAACAGGAATCCATAGCCCAGAGCCAGCAACGCAGCCCATATGAGGCCAGAAAGAGGTCGTGTCCATCGCTGCAGTTGCTGCTCCCTGGAAGCAAGCCCCAATAGCAGAGAGAAGCCACCCAAAGCACACAGCACAGTTGTTAGGAAGCTTGGATCTGAGGTCAGCTCCTGTGGAGAAATGGTATCTGAAGCCAGGCTGGGAGGAGATACTTTGAAGTTCTCTCAAGGTGAGAAGGAGCAAGTTAGGTGCCCTTCAATCCAGCTCAGCAAAGTGTCTGAAACACATGTGCGTGTGTACTGGTGAGATGGCAAAGTGGGTAAGGGTGCTTGCCACCAAATCTGATGTTCTGGTTTAATTCCCAGAATCCACGTGGTGAAAGATGAGAACTCATGCCTTTGAAAAAACACACTCAAGAAAACAGGGGCCACTGACACATGCTTTTCACATTAGATGGAAACAAAAGAAATTTCTAAAACCTCAAAGGTCAGCGGTCTCACCTAGCTCCAGCTAATATATCTCAAACATTGCAGTGGGACCAGGGAGAGCCACCCAAAAGACTTGGCTACTCTTGGCTATTTGCAAGCCCCTCCCCATGCACCCCCTATTCTTTCTGCATCACAGGTGCCCTTGCTTGTTTACTTGTTTAGTTTTGAGGCAGGGGCTCTCAGTAGCTTGGGCTGGTCTCCAACTCCCCCACGGCTAAGGAATTTGAACTCTGGTCCTCCTGTCCCTATCTCTCAAGTGCTGGGATTCTACACTTACCTGACTCTTCCCACCGTTAAAGAGGCCGGTAGCATCTGCTTGGCTTTCAGAGTGAATGTCATCCGGAGGGCTGATTTGCTTGGGAGAAAGAATCCCTTTCTCCTGAAGCCGTGCTGGTAAACTTCACAAACGTTTACCCAGGCAGCCCAAGTTTCTGCAACCCCTCGTTACCCCAACACTGAGTTCTCAGTCCTGCTTTTTCTCTGGCCTTTAAGTCCCAGTACTACTACCCTACCCTTTGTCCCTCCTCTTTCAGGACTTGGGGTAGACTGGGATTCGCTGTGCCCAGTCACTGGCCCCACCTTGCCTCCAAGGAGTGAAAGGGAAACCCAGAGCAGAATATTTCCCCTTTCTTGTCCAGAATGAAAATGAAAAATAATGGTGGAGGAAGGCAAAAACTATCTTTTGGAAATCTGTGGACACAGCTAGCAGCCCCACATTCCCAAATCTGGAGAGAAAAAGTCAGGAAATGAATCTCCCCAGGGACGTGAGTAGAGTTTCCTCTCTGGAAAAATGGAAAATCCGGTGTTGGATTTACTATAGAACCAATAGACCGCAGCGAGAAGCCTTCGGGACTTACTAGTCCTAGTATAGACCCAGAGACTAAGCTTAGAGCTCTGTCACATGTACCCAGAGTCACAATTTATGACGAGGCTCACCACTTCTTTTTCAGTTCCCAGCAAAAACATTATTAACTAAAAAACCTCGCAAATCTCAGATCTTCAAATGTCCCCAGCCCGAGGCAGTCCTTGCCTAGATCAGGCTCCCACAGCTAGCCCGTCTTACCCTGCCGCTGGCCCAGGCGACGGCAGGCAGTGCCACGAGCGCGCAGAGCACAATGACCAGAAGCAGTATGAGCAGTGGATACTGTTGGCTCAGGCTGTAGTAAGTCTCGTAGAAGAGATCTTCGCTGGGAGGAGGCCGGGGACTGAAGAGGCGGGCCATGGTCTCCCCCGCCCCAGCCCGGAGCCCCTGCCCTGGGGACCACAGGGCGCTGAGTTAATAACCCATCCCATCCCACCGCGTTTTTCCACTCCTCCCGGAGTCATTCACCCAAGCCACTAAGCTTTCAACAGCAATAGGGTTCCCTGCTAGGTGCTCTCTCATAGGGCTCCCAGCTGTGACAGGACTTCTTTATTCTTCCCACAAACGTACCGTGCTAGTGTCCTGGCTGGAGCTGAAGAGAAGAGGCCCCAGACTTTCCCTCTACCACCAACTCTCTGCTTTGTGTTAAGCTCCTGAAGTTCTCACAGCAAAGCTGGGCTCCAGGAGGGAACCTGGGTGGTCTGGCTGCCATTCACCCTCGCTGCTTTACTAGTGTGGCTCAGGACCTGCCGGGCGACTGGCACTTCCCTCTTGGCGCCAAGGCCCCCTCCCACTTCCCCGCGATACAGGCCGGCCCCTTCCCGTTCTGGAGCTGGACTCCCCTGGCTGCTTCCCATACCCAGATTACGTTCTCTAATCACACCTTTCCTCTTTCTTTATTGAAGAGCTTGTAGGCCGGAGGAGAAACATGAGGTAACAGAGGTAACGGGGTGGGTGGGGACCAAAAGGGATGTGTCAAGATAAGGACACAACATTTGGAACTGGGGAGGCTAAGGAAAGCCTGGGAGAAGGCTGGGAGGAGCGGTGTCCTGGTACCAGCTGGGGCCAGGGTGTGGGTGAGGGCAGGAGTGGCATTTCCCTTTCATTCTTGGTCCCTCTGGTGTGGCCAAGTGTCAACTGTCCGGCCATTTCCAGCTCCTGGGGTTGGTGCTCCTCTTTGCTGGATATAGTTATCAATTCTTGGATAGGGAAAATCAAAACAAAAAACAAAACAAAACAAAAAACCCCAAACGCGTTGCCATGTCTAAAAAGCAAGGTCCATGAAGTCTGCAGCAGGACTCTGGTGGTTTGAAGAGCCTGGGGTGCCGCTGAATTTCCTCAGACACCCTCCTTCAGGGCCCCAAAGCCCAGTGCTCAAAATCAAGGAGAAAAGGGGAGTAGTGTGACTCCAACGTGTATCCTGTCAGTCTAGGCTTAGGGTAGTACCAGCCCTGAGCTCTGGAGGAAGTACCCCACCCTGAGACTGGAGCATCAGAGAGCCAAGCCTCTGATTCCTTCCTGCCACCAGTTGGACTCTGACCTTATGAGCCAGGAGGTTGCCTCTATCTAGTCCCCAGATCCCCTTTTCCTGTAGCACCATCTCCAGCCCCCCCCACCCCCCGCACCCTCACCCTCACCCCCATAGCCAGCTCCTGGCTGTTTATCCCTGATGCTCTGGATTGACACCTCAGACTCACTCATAGTTAACATGTTATATTTATTGACTTTTTGGAGATAGGTCAAAAGTCAGTTTGGGTGCATGTGTAAACTGTCCTCAAAGAATGTTGCAAGGTTTTGGAGGTGGCAAGGATTGATTGTCTTAGCCAGTCCAGGTTGCTTAGAAAGTGCTTTTATTCCCACACTAATTATACTGGCTCACTGAATGGTACATTTATGGCCTCAGGCTCTTGCATGTGTTCTCTGAAGTCTACATGTAGCAGGGCTACCAGCCCCTACCCCTGCCGAATGGTGCTGGGTCCTTCTTGGGTTGTGCTGCGAAGTAGTTGTTGTTTCCAATCTGCACTTCAGAACAGTTGTTGAGGATAACAGACCCTTTAAAAAGAAAAGAGGTGGTGGTGGTGAGAGGGTTCAGAGGTTAAGAAAGAGGAGGTTACCAAACACTTCAGGGAGCCAGGCAGTGGTGGCACACGCCTTTAATCCCAGCACTTGGGAGGCAGAGGCAGGTGGATTTCTGAGTTCCAGGCCAGCCTGGTCTACAGAATAAGTTCCAGAACAGCCAGGGCTATACAGAGAAACCATGTCTCCAACAAAACAAAACAAAACAAAATGAAACAAAACAAAACCATTTTGGGGAGGGGGCACCTTGTGTTCACCCAGGGGAATGCAAATGCAGGGTCTCTACCTGCTAGCAACTGTGTCCCAGTATGAGCTGTGCCTCTTCAGAACTCAAAGGAGCAGTGCCTGCTGTTTGGGTGTCTTTGAGGGGAGACTCTCTGGACTGCCTTAGCAATAAAGGAACTGTGGGGCTCATGGACCTGGTGCTGGGAAAGTCAGCCGATCCTGACTTTTGTTGACTTTCGTTGTGTGACCTCAGTGGGATCGTCTCCTCGTGGATGTCAAGTTCCTCTCGTATTGAATGAGGCAGATTGGGTTAGATAATCTCTAGTCATTGCTTCCCACCTCCAGAGTAACTCAGCCTGTAGACTGGTGCTGAGGAAGAGGGTGATGGGAGAGCTGAGCAGGGAGAGCAACAGAGGATGAAGAATGGGTACCTGTCATTGGATTTGGCTCTGGGGTCCAGGTGTACCAAGGAGTGCCGTGTCTTCCACCTCCCTGCAAACAACACAGAGTTCTCAGGCTTTCTATTCAAGAGGCCAGTCTCATCCCTATACAGTTCTCCTTGGCGAGAGGGCATGCTCCAGTCTTGTCAGTGTCTCACCTGATTCCTTTGGGGGTCAGGATCTGGAGTCTCAGTAAAGACTGGCCTAGGTGCTGTGCCTCTGGAGGGTAAAGTATGTGGAATTTGTTGAGGACCATACACTGTGTCAGAAGATGACCTTGCTGGTGTGGCATGCCCAATTGCTGCTTCCTGTGCTTTCCTCTCAGAAAGGCTTATGCATTTTTCAGGAACTGGTCCAGAAGGCTCCTCCAAATGCAGGTGGTCCAGCATTTCAGAAACTGTGGTATCCCTTGGGCCATCCATTTCTGTGCCTCTTTGGCTTGGCTCTCTGGCAGACAACTTTCTGTCACTGCTTCTGTGCTGAGACAGATAATGCTTTACCTGTGCAGACAGGAGGACCTTGTTGTCAGGAGCTGGGGCAGACAGAGGAAGCCCCAGTGAATATTTTCTTGGTCTCTGGAGACTAAGGAGTAGGTTTGGGTGAATGGAAATAATGGTCAAGTATTAAATAATGGTGTCCAGTGGAGATAAACTGGATGGTTGAGGGAGCCATTTGTGCCATTCCCGAACAGTTCCTGGGTGGGAAGGCAGTGTTAGAAACTCACCTCAGAGACAGCATCATCAACCTTGTCCTTTACCAGGATGTAAACTTCATTGGTTTTTGGTTCGCAGTCTGAAAGACAACAGCAAGTTGTGTATGAGTCGGGCGTCTTTCCTTGGGAAAGCTCCCTGCTGAAGACCCAAGCCTATCCTAGTTGCCAGAGACACAGCTAACTCACCCTGGAAGGACGGCCTGTCTTTAGGATCAGAATTCCAGCAATGCACCATTAACTCCCTCAGTCTTTCTAGGCCGGGAGTCTCAGGGCTGTCTGGAGGCAGCTCTGTCAGCGAAGGACGTCTCTGTCTGCTACATACTGCTTCACGGATTAGTGAGATCTTGTCTACCACTGGAGTTGAGGATAACAAAAGGAATTCATGAAATGAGGAGACACCCCATTCTATCACAGACAGGAGTGGGGAGAGTCATCCAAGCAAGAGGTAAGGTGGGAAGAGGGCAGTCTTAGTAGGTCAGGGTAAAAGGGAGGGCTCTGGGGTTGTAGGTGCTTTCAGGCACCTGAGCTAAGACTCCATTTAGAGCTTACACTCAGCGTCTCTTCCAGCCAGGACTGCCCACATGAGGATCCCAAAGCTGCACAGACACAAAGTGGAGGCTTAGAGGGCCTCTGGCAAGACAACTTTTCCATGTCATACCCTTTTGAAGGCCCAAATAGTTATAGAAATTTGGAGTGTGCTTGGGGTGGATACTTTACCTGTAGATATCACTTGCTTTAGAAGCCTTCACGTTGACATTATCCAACAGCTCTGGGGCCAGGTAAGCTAGGGTGCCCCCTGAGTCCCTGGATCCTGATCCTGACCCTGACTGTGACCCTCCCTGAAATGTGGACAGGCCAAAATCTGCTAGCTGCAAAGGAAAGGAAAAGGGAAAGGAAAAGGAAGGTATTAGATGAAGGGGACCAGAGATTTTTTTTTTTTTTCCTCTCTTGCCCCAGAAGATTCAGCCTCAGCTTTTTGGAGGGTGATATGGAGGACCAAAGGAGGAAAGGTAGCATCATTGAAACCTTAGCAGGAGATCTGAGCTGCTGATGGGAGGCAGGCCTGAGATAAGTGAGCCTGGGTCCACGGTGGGGGTGGGAGGTGGGGGGCATGGGGGTGTTAGGCCTATGGAACTGACTGGGGGGGGAGTGGGGGAGGTAAGGCGGGCCGCTGGTAAGGAGAGTCACTTGGTATGACTAGAAATAAAACTCCTAGTTGGATCTTGTCACCTGTGTAGTCTTGCAGGTGGTGGGGATTTAACATGGTCCCAAGCCTTCACTGGGTTGTAGATGAACTAACCTTGGCGTGGAGCTCTGGGTCCAGCAGAACATTAGAGGGCTTGAGGTCCCGGTGCAGGAGCAAAGGGTTCAAACTGTGTAGGTAGCACATTCCCAGCACCACTTCCTGCAACAGGCGACAGAGGAGAGGCCAGGGCCGAGGGCATGTGGGTTGCAGCAGCCCTGCAAGGGAGCCATTCTCCATGAATCTTGTCACCAGACCCTGCCCAGACATGTGTTCCCACGGGAGGTTCTCAGTGACCCCCAGCAGGAGCAGAACGTTCTCATTACGAAGATTCACCATGGCCTTCATCTCCCTGGCTATCTTCTTCCTACACGCCGAAAGGGGGCCAAAATTGGATTGGGCTCTGGAAGATCCCAACCTTGCCCCATTCAGGTTTCTTGACCACACTCTGCCTACAGCTGGGGTCACTCACGAGTTCACGATCTTGACTGCTACATCTAGGTTCCATGTTCTGTGGTGTGCCCGGAACACGACTCCAAAACCTCCTTTGCCCACAAACTCCGGTTTCTTCAGTTCCTCATGGCTCACCAGAGGGACCGATGACGCACCATTGGGCCTGAGAGAAGGTTCTCATCCAGTAGGGGGCTCATCTCTAGGTCAGCGCATCCTCTGTCCCCAAAGCTCCGCGATTCCGTGACTGTGCGTGGGCAGCGTGTCTAGCCTCTCCACTGCTGCCCGCCTCACCCCCAGCTTTGTCCCCTGCCTCGGCAAAGGCGCCCTTTGAGTGTGTCCCCAGGCAACCTGGGTGGGTGTGCCGGAGACACAGCTCACTCCCTACTCACCATAACTTGACAGAAGACATCGGGAGCTAGCGGCTTCCTGGAGTTATGTGTGCACAGATGGAGCTGGAACCACGACGTCTACGGCTGAGAGTTTGGACTGAGAGGAAGGCAGGGTTTGCAAAAGGAACAACCAATTGATCAAGGCACGGAGGGTCAGGCCACGAATTCCGCTTCCCAGGTCGCTCCCCCGAACTTTGAATGAGTGACTAAACAACTTCCCTTTTAAAGACAGAGGGCACTTCTGCGATCCCGCCCCCTGGGGTGGGGCAGGCAAAACCTTGGGGCTACTTCCTGTGCACTTGCCTGAAACTGCTTCCACCTGAGAAGTAACTGGGCACTGGGCATGCCACAAAAGGAGTCCTCACCATCCAGGAACGATGACTCTCCACAGCAGCCAGTCTCTCTTGAACCCCTTAGCCAACCACACTTGCCAGCCACATTTTGATGAAGGGAGGATGGAGATTAGGAGGATTTTATGGTCCCAGGCTCAGCTCTCCTAAAATCACGGAGTAATGCTCCTAGGAAGGTTTGTCTTGGGCCAGATACACATACTGGCTTCTTTAATCTTAGATTAACCATATTTTCTTTTGTATAGACGAGGAAACCCAAGTACTTACAGTTTAAATAGCTTGGCCAAATAAGTATGAAAATAGTTTAGAACTGAGCTCTGCTCCATCAAGCTAGTCCATAGTTATTTATTAAAAAAAAAAAAATTTTTTTTTTTGAGATAGGGTCTATCTATGTAGCCCTGGTTAGTCTGGAAACTCGATTATACAGACCAGGTTGACCCAAACTCACAGAGAGCCATCTGCCTCTGCCTCCTGATTAAATGCCGGGATTAAAGGTGTACATCACTATGCTTGGCTTATTTATTTATCTTAAAATTTATTTATGTGTGTGCATATCCATGTATGTGGGGGAGGGGTGCATGTCATGGCACGCTGCGCACGTGTGCGTGCCTGAGTGCGTGCGTGTGTGTGTGTGTGTGTGTGTGTGTTTATGTGTGTGCGTGCGTGCATAGGTCACTCCAGAGGCGTTGGACCTAACCTTCCTCCTTGTTTGAGATAGGTCATTTTGTTCTCTGCTGTGTACAGAATGCTATCTAGCCTGTGAATATCCCAGTATTCTCCTGTCTCTCATCTTACTGTAGGAACACTGGGGTGGCAGACGTGGGGTACTGTCCCCAATATCACTTGAGTTATGGGGATATGAGTTCAGGTCCTCATGCTTGCAAGGCAAGAGCTTTGCCCACTAGGCTGCTCTCCCCACCTCCAGCTCAAGTTAGTTTATTTTTGCAAATGCCTCTGGGCTATATAAGTCTACCTGTGGTACAGCTGAAGGTATGAGGCATGCAGCAGTGCACTAAAGGGCCTCTCTCTGAATCCCTGGTCAGCAAGAAAAGCTACTAAGTAGCGATTGTCTGATCTATGAACCACTCCACGGAGCTGGGAGGCTCAGGATCTATCCCAAGGCATTACAAGCAGGCTACGTGCTCTGACCCTGCAAAAGAGCTACTGCCATTGCAATGTCCATTGCGGCAAGTCTAAGGGCTTCCCACCCTTTCCCTTGTGTGGCACCTTCGGCAAGTAAATAGTCTGACTCATGCTTTGGGCAAGCATAGCATATACTCTTAATGAAGGCTTTTCAAGACTCAGGAGTGTCAGAGTAACAGTTGGGTAACAGGACTGGTGGCACATGCCTTTAATCTCGGCCCTCAGGAAGCAGAGGCAAGCAGGTCCATATAAGGAGTTCCAGGCCAGCTAAGCTACATAGCAAAACCTTGTCTCAGAAAAAAGAAAAAAAAAAAAAAAAAAAAAAAAAAAGAATAAGTAAAAATGAATTTAAGGCAGGGGCTGGAGAAATGGCTCATCAGTGACGAGCAGCTCTTGGCCTTCCAGAGGGCTCAGGCTCGATTCCCAGTTCACACATGGTGGCACACAATTGTATGTAACCACAATTCCAGGGGATCTGATACCTTCTTGTGTCCTCTGTGGGCACAGACTACATGCAGATAAAACATAAAATCAAATTAAATTTAAAAAAGAATTTAAAATAGACGGCAGATCCGTATATTTTATCACTCCGTGGCATGGTTGTGACTGGAGAGTCGGCCCTAGCATTCAGTCCTTCATAGAAAGATTCGGCCTCAAGCTAACAGTCATAGTTACCCCCATTCCTTCCTCCCAGGCCCAGAAAACCTCCATTTCCCCCTCCCCACTCTTCACTGAAGAATACTTCAGATGCTTTATAAGAGAGATGTGCCATTAATCCCAATACTCTGGAGGCAGAGTTAGGCCAGCCTGATCTACAGAGCAAGTTCAAGACAGCCAGGGCTACACAGAGAAACCCTGTCCCAAAAAACAAAAACAAACCCCAAAACCATATGCCATTTTCTTTGTTTGTTTTGTTTTGTTTTGTTTTGTATTTCGAGACAGGGTTTCTCTGTGTAGCCCTGGCTGTCCTGGAACTCACTCTGTAGACCAGGCTGGCCTCGAACTCAGAAATCCACCTGCCTTTGCCTCCCAAGTGCTGGGATTAAAGGCGTGTGCCACCACTGCCTGGCCATATGCCATTTTCTATGACTGGTTTACTTCATTCGGATTCAGACACAGCATCTTCAAGGTAAATTATGTTATGGGATGTTTCTGAATTCTATTAAGGTTAAATAATATCTGTAAAGACTGAAACTATTCTAGCATACTGCATATCATACCTCTATATCCATCCCGGGCATTTGGGTGGTTTTCTCCTTCCCAACATTGTAAATGATGGAGCTGTGAATATTACTGTACAGAATCTATTTGAATCCCAGCTTCTAGTTCTTTTCGGAAGTGGAAGTGCTCATGGCAGATGCTGGTTGGAATGAGTCACCCCTCTCTCTCATCAGCATGGGTTTGGAAGGATGCTCAGTGGTTTGGGTTGAATATGCTGGAAGACGTCCTTTCCTTACTGCATCTCAGAGTTCCTGAAATCTTAGTTTCCATTCTTAGTCTGTGGAGGGGAAGTGCATGTTCATTATTTCAGAGATGTCGCCTTTTCACTCCTTGAAAAAATACGTTGTTTACATTTTTCCCCTCTTCTGGTGTGATTTATGTATGTTAAACCTCTTTGCTCCTTACACTAAGATTTTCAATAGCCTTGCCTGTCTTTGCCAAATTTAAAGGAGGTTCCTTTTCAGGGAACCAATTTGCTCAGCTATGTCTCCAGCTCTGCCATTTTAGTAGTTACAGGAATTTTTGGCCGATGTTACCCTCCCCATCCCCAAATCCATTTGGGACTTTAAAAAATATATTTTCTTGGGCTGGAGAGATGGCTCAGTGGTTAAGAGCACTGACTGCTCTGCCAGAGGTCCTGAGTTCAATTCCCAGCAACCACATGGTGGCTCACAAACATCTGAAATGGAGACCTGACGCTCTCTTCTGGTGTGTCTGAAGAGAGCTACAGTGTACTCACATACATAAAATAAATAAATAAAATCTTTAAAAAATATTTTCTTGTTCTTTTTTTATTTTTTAATATGTTCTAGTCATGGATGATAATAACAGCAACAGTGTGGATGTATGTACTTAATGCCACTGAACTGCATATTTTAAATACATAAATGATGCATTTTAAGTTACACACATTTTACAAGTAAAAAGAATCTGATAAAGATAAGATTTCGTGTATTAGAAAAGAGATTCAGGGACTGGGGAATGTAACTCAGTTGGTGGAGTACTTTCCTCTCTTGCAAGAAGCCCTGCGTTGGATCCCAGCATGTACATAAACCAGGAGCAGTGGTGCATGCCTGGAATCCTATAATCCCAGCCTCTGCTGGTGGTGGCAGGGGAACCAGAGGTTTAAGGTTATTATTGGTTACATAGTGAGTTTAAGACCAACCTGGGCTACCTGAGACCTTGCCTCAAAAAGGAGGGGAATGGTATATAAAGATAGATTAATGAATATTTAACAATTTGTATTAATAACCATTTTAGCTGAGTGTAGATATTAAATTTTATTGGAAAAATAAAAGTATAAATCTGGGAATGGTAACGTGTACCTGTAATCACACTTTGCAGGTCTAGGCAAGAAGATGAGAAATTCAATGTCATCTTCTGATAATTCCCAGATTTGAGGTCAGCCTGAGCTACAGGGTGAAAGAGGGCCTATTTCAAACAATAGAAAAGAAAAGAAACAAAGAAAAGAAGAAGTATGTATAGACCTGTTTAGAAAAATATCTGAATAAGATATATATATATATATTGGCTCAACACAAGGGAGGCTGAGGCAGGAGGATGGTGAATTTGAGGCTAGCCTGGTCTATGTAGTAAGATTCTGTCTCAAACAAAACTGAGTGATCAAGTAGGAATATGTTCTAAGGAGTTGTTCCCAGATAGGGGTTCACGGTTTTTTGTTTTTTTTTTTTTATGTTATGTTATGTTATGTTATGTTATGTTATTTATTTAGACGAGGGTAGAAGAGGGTGTCAGATTCCCTGGACTCAGAGTTAGAGGCTATTGTGGGCCACCTGCCTCAGTTGTTGAGAACTAAACTTGGGTCCTCTGGAAGAGCAGTAAGTGCTCTTAACTACTGAGCCATCTCCCCAGCCCTCTGTATCCTTATTTAAAACGTGATATTCTAATTTTTCTGAGATGAATTTATGAGGTGTGCACTGAATTGCAGCCTCCTGTTCTCTCCTAGGGCCCTGAGCCTAGATGGAACTGCTTCCCACCCCTCCTTGCTCTAGTCTAACCCAGAAACTCTTTGCTGTTCAACTTTTGTTCCTAACTGAAACTACTAGGCCACGAAGTTTGCCTAGAGTAAGATTCGGACAGAGATAAACTTGGAAGCGTGTGTGTGTGTGTGTGTGTGTGTGTGTGTGTGTGTGTGTGTGTGTGGTGTGTGTGTGTGGTGTGTGTGTGGTGTGTGTGCGTGTGTGTGTGTGTGTGTGTGTGTGTGTGGTGAGTGTGGTGTGTGTGGTGTGTGTGTGTGGTGTGTGTATGTGTGTGTGTGTGGTGTGTGTGTATGTGGTGTGTGTATGTGTGTGTGGTGTGTGTGTGTGGTGTGTGTGTGTGGTGTGTGTGTGTGGTGTGTGTGGTGTGTGTGTGTGTGGTGTGTGTGTGTGGTGTGTGTGGTGTGTGTGTGTGTGAGTGTGTGTGTGTGTGGTGTGTGTGTGTGGTGTGTGTGTGTGGTGTGTGTGTGTGTGGTGTGTGTGGTGTGTGTGTGTGTGGTGTGTGTGTGTGGTGTGTGTGTGTGTGGTGTGTGTGTGTGTGTGGTGTGTGTGGTGTGTGTGTGTGTGTGTGTGAGTGTGTGTGTGTGTGTGTGTGTGTGTGTGTGTGTGATGTGTTTCCAGTTCAGGAGGGTGTCAACAAGGAAGTTCTCTGGACAAACTTACTTTCTGTTTTCTTTCTGCCCAGGCATCATCATGTCATGTACATCAACGTGACAAGAGCTAGCCTTTTTCCTAGTTAATAATTCATAAAGCACTGTCAGCAAACCACCACAGGCTGAGGCTGGACAACTACAGATGAAGAAATAAGAAACTCCCCTAACTTTTTTGTGTTGGCCTGGATGCAAACAAACTGTTAAGGAGCCTTTTTTTTTTTTTTTTTTTTTTTTGGTGGCAATACAGGTCCCTTGTCTCTGCCTTAACTGCTGGGAAATATACCTCACCAGAAAGGGAGAAATTTCCCTAGGGGAAAACAAAACACCACAAAAAAACAAAACAACAACAGTAACAATCTACCACTCTGGGGAACTGTGCTACAGTGGAGAAGTCATAAAACAAATCCCAGGATTTGGACAGAAAAGAGCTACAGAGTAAGTTTCTGCCTGGAGAGAGACCTCAGCGGCTGGTAGGCCTCACTTCTCCCTTCTCCGGGCAGCTTTCTTTTGAAAGCCCCTCCAGTGCTGAAGGTGTGTGTGGTCTTCTCCTGCAGGAGTCCATGCTTGGTTTTCTGTTTGGAAGCTGAGAGGCCTTCACAAAGCCTCTGGATCATGTGCCACCTGTGCTTCCTGTCAGGAAAGTAAAACCCTTCCCCATTCCCTCACAGAAAGGCATGTGAAGTGTGTACTAGCAAAGACTACTCACAGAACCTAAGTCCCTTTTCTTATCTTCTCTTTTCTTCTCTTTTCTTTCTCTCTCTTTCTGTCTGTCTGTCTGTCTGTCTGTCTGTCTGTCTGTCTGTTTTTTGAGACAGGGTTTCTCTGTATAGTTCTGGCTGTCCTGGAACTCACTCATGCCCGGCAGTGCATGCCTTTAATCTCAGCACTTGGGAGGCAGAGGCAGAAGGAGTTCTGAGTTTGAGGCCAGCCTGGTTTACAGAGTGAGTTCCAGGACAGCCAGAACTATACAGAGAAACCCTGTCTCGAAAAACCAAAATAAATAAATAAATAAATAATAAAAAAATAAATAAATAAAAAATAAAGGCATACACCACCACTGCCTGGCCTTGCCTAAGTCCCTTTTCTGAACCCTTAAGGCAAGGGGAAAGGCAGTGAGCAGTCTACACAGGGAGAATATGAGGCCTAAGAAATGACATCCAGAGCCAGGGCTGGAGAGATGGCTCAATGGTTAAGAGCATTGACTGCTCTTACAGAGGACCTGAGTTCGATTCCTAGCACCCACTTACAACTTAACTAGAAGCTTACAACTGCCTACAATTCCAGTTCCGGGATGTAACACCTTCCTCTGGTGTCCTGTGGACAGGCATTCACATGGTGCACATGTATATATATTTATACATATGAGCCAAACACTCATACATCTAAAGTAAACACAATAAAATCTTAGAATGTTTTGAGCAGCCATAGCTGCTGTGGCTGCATAAGTACTTATACTATATCCAGTAGTTCAGCCCTTCTGTTTACTGACTATCCAGCTAGTGCCAAAGATCTGACTTCCATCCTGTCTCATCCCAATGGGGCAGGCTAGTCCCCCAAATGGACTTTCTGCTTGCTGTGCTATGGTACTTTCTTTTTTCTCCTTTTCACTTTTTTCCCTCCCTTCTTCTCCCTCCCTTTTCCTTCCTTCTTTTCTTCCTTCCTTTCTTTTATCTTTCTTCTTTTGGTTTTTCAACACAGGGTTTCTCTGTGTGGTCCTGTCTATCCTGGAACTTGCTCTGTACCAGGCTGGCCTTAGACTCAGAGATCCACCTGCCTCTGTCTCCTGAGATTAAAAGCGTGCATTATTTCTTAAATCGAATAAGCTTACAATACATATGGAGGATTCACGTAAGGCATAAGGGTAGGAGTGTATTTATTTATTTCTGGACAGGGTCTTATTATATAGCACTGGCTGTCCTATAACTTACATATTATGTAGATCAGCCTGGTGATAACACATTTTAAAACGAATACCACACAAACACACAGAGAGAGAGAGAGAGAGAGAGAGAGAGAAGAAATGGAGCATTGTCTAGTGGTCAAGGGTTAAAACTTTGATGCTAGTAATAAAATTCTGCTTTGTTAATTACCAGCTGTTTGATCAATCTCTCTGTGTTTTGATTAATTATAGTACGTGCTAGGCTAGGTTATTGTGAAGATGTAATGAAATAAAGCACATAGCCCTGCCTAGTAAGTAGTAATCATCACTGCAATAAACATTACTGAATTTCCACAGGTGCCTTTAGACTCAGCTTTCCTTGTAGAATAGAGAAAGCTGATTTAACAACTGCTCCGAATGGCTAGCACTTCCTTCTGATAACCGTCCAGCTCCACCCTTTCCTCTCAGTGCCTCTCAGTGATTCACTCTTCCCATAGTCTCTCCTTTCTCCCAGACACCTGTCCTGAGGGAGTTACTAAGGAAGTTAGCAACTCTGGCTTGCCAACCTAATCAAGACAAGGGCGTGGTCACTGCTGCACGCCCCTTCGTTGCTGACTGAGGAGGGAATCTGTGCCTGGGGCAGCACTTAGGGTGCTTTGTAGATAAGCCCTCGGGTGGCCTCTGGTTTGAGCTGAAGCTGTGGTAGGCCTTTTGCTGATCTTGACAAAGCCTCCAGTAAAAGGCCTATCCCTGCATCTCTCCAGCAGCTGATAGAATTGTGAAGACACCAGACTGGATGCTTTGAGGGTGGCCCCCAGCTTCCTGTTCCTCCTGAGGTTTGTGATACATGTATATTTATATACATATGCCTTACGTGAATCCTCCATATGTATTGTAAGCTTATTTGATTTAAGAAATAATGCACGCTTTTAATCTCAGGAGACAGAGGCAGGTGGATCTCTGAGTCTGAGGCCAGTCTGGTACAGAGCAAGTTCCAGGATAGACAGGACCACACAGAGAAACCCTGTGTTGAAAAACCAAAAGAAGAAAGATGTTTAAAAGTAAACAGAGCCAAGTCCAACCACCCCAGAGCTGGGGCCTAATGTACACTCTTACCTGGGATGTGTTAGAGACGCTTGTCTGTCATTTCACAACCTCATGCGACTGCATAGTATCAGCCCTATTTAAAATGTTTATGTATTTTTTTATGTGCATCGGTGTTTTTGTCTATACATATGTCGGTGTACAACATGTGTGCAGTGCCCACAGAGACTAGAGAAAGCACTGGATTCCCGGAGGCAGACAGTTAGCTCCCCTGTATGTTCTGGGAATTGAACCCAAGCTCTCTGGAAGAGCAGCTAGAGCTCTTTACGCTGAGTCATCTCTCTAACCTATATTAACATCATTTTGAGGAAGCTGGACAAGGTGTTGTACACCTGTCATTGCAGTGCTTGGCAGGTAGGGACAAGAGCATCACCGTGAATGTGTCAGCTTGAGCCACACAGTGAATTCTAGGCCAGCCTGGTCTATATAGCAAGCTCTTGTCAGAGAGGTGGGTTGAGCCAGAGAGTAGGCAGTGAGGTTAAGTAACTAGGCCAAGTCCACACAAAGACAGAGAGATGAAGATTTGGAAACCAGATTTGTTCTCTGTGTTTGAGGGTGAAGAGGGACCATTCTTTGGGGCAGAACTATTAGTTTCTCTTGAGATAGCTCAGCTTCGTTGAACCAGAACGTTTAGCATTTGATCAGAGTTACGTTTGCACTAACATCAGCACCACAGTGGGAGAGCATATTCATCACCCCAGAGTTTCCTTGTGTCCCTCTCAGTCCCCTGTTCTGCCCTTTAGTGTTGTCCTTTCCTGACAGCTACAGTCTGCTGTCCTTAGATTGGCTTGCAGGTTTTCTTTTGTATAAATGGAATCACATAACATGTATCTTCTTTTGTCTTGACCTCTTTTGAGAAGCGTGATTATTATTCCCCTGTGTTATGAGTGATTGGCAAGATCATTATGCCTCTGTTATATTGTGTGTACTGGCAGATCACACCTTTTGTTGGTAAGTGATATTCCACTGTACAGGTTTCACATGCCTCTGTTTATTTTATGCATATGAAATAAACATATTGTTTATTTTGTGGTGCTGAGGAATCAGACTTAGGGCCCTACACAGACTAGGTGAGTTTTTACCACTAAGCCACACTCCCAATGTGGCATAGACTTTCAGTTGTAAATAATTATCTGGGAATGGATGGCTCAGCCATCTGGTAGGTAGATAATATTTAACTTTTTGTGAAATTGTCAAATGTCAAGAGGATTGTTAGGTTGGAGGCCAGCCTGGATTACATAGCAGACAAGAAAGAAAGATAAGTTGGGCATAATGGCGCCTAGAACTCAGGCGGCAGAGGAAAAAGGATCTGAGTTTAAGGCCAGTCTGTCTACTTATGAGCTTCAGGGTAGCCAACACCACATAAAGAGAACTTGTCTCAAAAAAAAAAAAAAAAAAAAAAAAAAAAAAAAAAAAAAAAAAAGGCAAGTGAACAACAACAACAACAATACTTACATCTTACCCTTTAAAAATGTGCTTATATCTTTTCAAAGATTGTTTTGAGACTGGGTTTTATTATGTAGCCCCAGCTGGCCTGGAGCTCACTATGTAGTCCAGGCTAATTCCAAACTCCCAAAGATCCACTGGCCTCTGCCTCCTGAGTGCTGGGATTAAAGGCTCACCCCACCATAGTGGCCTGCCTGTATTTTACCAGATTGTTTGCTATCTTATTAGTGAGGTTTTATTGTTTGGTGGGTTTGCTGTTTTCAGTCCGGGAATGAACCCAGGGACTGAGTGTGATGGGCAAGCACTCAAGCACGCTACCACTGAGCTGCACCTTCAACTCTGCTCTGCTTTGTTTTTATAAGATTTATTTATTTAATGTATGAGTACACTGTAGCTGTCTTCAGACACACTAGAAGAGGGCCATCAGTTCCCATTCCAGATGGTTGTGAGCCACCATGTGGTTGCTGGGAATTGAACTCAGGATCTCTGGAGGAGCAGTCAGTGCTCTTATCTGTTGAGCCATCTCTCCAGCCCCACCGCCACCCCATACTTTAAGGACATTTCATTATTAAGTTTTAAAAGTCATTTGTATATTCTGGATACAAACCTTTTATGGATGTCAGTTAAAACACTTTCTTCCTGACTTACCCTTTCTTTCTCCCTCCTTCTTCTCCTTCCTTTCTTTTCTTTGTTCCTTTCATTGTTTCTTCCTTTCTTCCTCCTCTTTCTCTCTTTCTCTCTTTCTTTCTTTCTTTCTTTCTTTCTTTCTTTCTTTCTTTCTTTCTTTCTTCCTTTCTTTCTTTCTTTCTTCCTTTGACTATGGACCCCAGGCTAGCCTAAAATGAACAGTACCCCTGTCTCAGCCACTTTATTGCTATGGTTATTATACACATCAATATGTCTTCTCTTCAAAACAGTTTTTTAAGGACAAAATTTATTTTTGGTTTTGTTATTTATTTATTTATTTATAATGTATGAGCACTGTGTCTGTATGTATACCTGCATGCCAGAAGAGGGCATCAGATCTCTTTATAGATCATTGTGAGCCACCATATGACTGCTGAGAATTGAATTCAGAACCTTTGGAAGAACAGTTAGTGCTCTTAATCACTGAGCCATCTTCCAGCCCTTGTTTTTGTTTTTTAAGACACAGGATCTCTCTATGTAGTCATAGCTCTTCTGGAACTCTCTTCTGGAATAACACTTTCTTCTGGAACAAGACCAGGCTGGCCTTGAACTCATAGAGATCCACCCACATCTGCCTCCCTCCCAAGATTATACCTGCCCAGTGTGACACTCTATACCTACCCATGTGAAGGGCAAAAATTTTTACTTTTGATAAAATCCAAACCAATTTGTTTATTTATTTTTTTAATTTATTTTTATGGGCCATACTTTTGGTGTGTACTTCCTGGATTTCCTTTAAAATTTTCCTTTAGTTTTTAAGGAAGTCCATTTTGAAAGTGACAAGTTGAGTGGTTTTGTTGTTGTTGTTTTTATAGGAGAACTATGAACAGGAGATTTATATACCTTGAGCCAGTTGTAGCAGAAAAAGATGCCCTACCCAGAACCATAGCTACTTCCCTGGAGTGCAGTGGAGAAATAACACAAATGCGCATGGAGGACACTTATATACCTACTGCTTTGTGCTGAAGACACCCCTTCCAGAGTTCTCTGCCAAAAGCTGGGTTTGTTTGTTTGTTTGTTTGTTTTAAATATTGGAAACTGGAAAGGCTCTGATCTGTATTGTTATAGGGTCAGATTGATCCATGATTTATAAAGACCAAGGCAGTGGCTTCGTGGAATGTGTATTGAAATGGAAGACAGGGAAACAAAAGTCTGTAGTTAGAGCAAAGTCAAGGAGTATTGAGAATGGAATTAATGCAGTGGGACTAGAGAAGAAGAACCTAGTCTAGAGTTATTTCTGATGTATTAATAGAAAGATCTGGGGGATGAGATGAGAAAGTCAGAATCTTTAAGCTTCTATTTTGGGACATTGATAGAACAGTCAGGCCATAAAGTCAGATATGGGATGTAGAAGGGACACAATTGTGGAAACAGATCATGTATGGCTGTGGTGAGCCACATGCAGCAGCTTCAAGGGATCTGAACTGAACAGGCAAGAGGAAACATGGGACCAGGATGTGGAAATTGATGGAAGCCTAGTGGAACATTGTGGGCCAGGCATGGTGGTATACAGATGTAATTCTAGCTACTTAGGAGGCCGGAGCAGGAGGATTATAAATTGCAGGCATCCCAATAAAATTTAAAAGGAGGTATGGTTGGAGACAAAGCTTAGAGGTAGACTATGTATTTAGAATTCATGATGCTCCAGGTTCTATCTCCAGCAGTGCCAGAGCAAACAACACAAACAAAACCAAACCACCAAGTCTAAAACAAGCAACCAACCATCCTCCCTCCCTCATACATACAGACTAGCAGACTGAGGTCAGAGAAGCAGAACCATGGTACTGAAGGGGGAAGCCGTCGTCGCTGAGTGAGCAGCTACTGAGAGAGTGGCTGTCTAACTGGGATTTTGCAAAAGGAGCAACTGAGCCAGGTCAGGAATAAACATGCAGTGTTTTAAATGGAGTGTTTCAGAAAAGGAAGGCAAGGGACCAGAGACTGCGACCCAGGAAAGAGGACGAGCCGGTACCAAGTGTTTTGTCGAGATTGTCCTAGGCTGCTCCAGTAGCAGCTTTAGACTCAAGTTTAAACAGTGCCCCAGAAACGCACACACAAAGCATGAGAAGCTGAAACAACCCTTGAATGTAGGTCTTTATTGGCTGTGACTGTGCCTGTGGTGGGCATGTTGCAGCAGGAGGGGGACAAGCTGCTCTTGTGGGTCCACAATCTTTTTATTTTGAGCCAGTTCCTCTCTGTCCCAGGTTGGCTTCAAACTCATTGCAGCCCTGAGGATGACCTTGACTTTCTGATCCCTCTGCTGGCAGCTGATCCCTCTGCTGGGAGCAAAGGCGTGCCACCAATTTATGTAACTCACACTCAGGGTTTTGAGCATTCTGGGCAACTAAGTTCTACCAACTGAGTTGTGGCCCTTGTGATGGCTAATTTTACATATCGACTTGGAAAGATTTTTTTTTGATGAGATTAAGATCTAAATTGGTGAACTTTAAATAAACACAGACTTGTTCTCAGTAAAGTGCTGAGTCTCATTCATTCAGCTGAAAGGCCTGTATGAGACAAAACAGACTCACTTCCTCTAAGAGAGCCAGCCCTTGGATGTCTTGTGTACCTTTGATTCTCTTGGGTCTTGAGCCTGTAGATCTGCACTGAGGATTCTGTACTTGTCAGCATCCATAATTGTGCAAGCCAGTTCCCTATATTAACCTCTATCTATTTGTTCTGTTTTTCTGATAACCTCAAGTGGTACACCATGGAGGAGCCATGGTGCAGACTTGAGCTATCGTGCCTGCAAAGCAAGGCCAGTCTGCGTCAGAGCAGGGCTGGTCACACGTTGTGCCTGAACCCTGAAGTGGATGTTTAGAGCACAAACACCACTAACCATCATCATCATCATCACCATCATCATCATCATCAACAACAACAACAACTAAAAATTAAAGATATATTTGAGGCTGGTGAGATGGCTTAGCTGGTAAAGGCTTTGCTCCAAGTTCTATATCCAGAACCCACAAAGTAGGAGCGAACTGACTTCACAAATTGTGCTTTAATCTCTACATGTGTGCTGTGGCATGGACGGACACACAATTAAAATGTAATTTAAAAAGAAAAAATGTATGTAGAGACACACAGTTGCATTAGCATCGTGACAGTTGCTAATAAGTTTCAAAAAAGTTAAGACTCAATAAAAAATTGTAATTTTTATTTATTCCTATGGTAGACTTTTATGTGATATGTCCCTTTTAAAAAGATATATCACATTTATTTATTTGTGTGCGCATGAGCACGCACACACCTTGGTATGTTTATGGAGGCCAGACGACAACTTTGTGGAGTTGGTTCTTGATAAGTTATTTCTCCACTGGTAAAATAAGCCAAGTCAAGTCAGATTAGAGTATATATAAAGGTAGGTGGCAGTTTTATTGGGAAGCAGCTCTCTGGTGAGTTCACTGGTCTCAAGGAAGGAGGCCAGAGAAGTTGTCATGGGGAGGGAGACAGAGGTGGGGGGGAAGGACATAGAAGGGAGGGGAAGAGAAAGAAAGTGTACTTGCAGGGGATGGGGGGGGTGCAGAAGCAAAATGTCTGGGTTCAATAGGGAGGAGAGTCAAGGTAGAGGGCGGGGCGTGCCAGGTGGGGCCTGAGGGATGCTGGGAGAGCCTGGAGGCCAGGTCCATTTTGGTGTGTTAAATAGGCACCTCAGCTGTTTGCCCCAGGTCTCAACCCTGACAGTTCTCTTCTTTCACCAGTTCTCTTCTTTGGAGATTGAACTTGGGTCGTCAGGTTTAATAGTGAGAAGCTTGACACACTCTGCCATCAGATACAGCTTCCCCTTCTTAAAACCAAAGGGAAGATGGCTCAGTGGGTGTGATGGGCAGCTTCGCCAACCTGCCACACTTAGAATCACCTGGAAAGAGAATGACAAGGACAGATTCTCTAAATTGGGTTGGCCTGAGGTGTGTCTGTGGAGGGTTTGCCTCCTTATTTGATATGGGAAGACCCAACCCACTACGTGGGCAGTACCATTCCTTAGGCTGGGGCAGGGCAGTGTAAGAGATAGAGCTGAGCACAAGCTAGCAAGCCAGTGAGCATGGATGCATCTATTCCTCTCGGCTGTTAACTGTGGGCCTGGTGTGACTGTCTGCTTTTCAAGCTCCTGCTGCTCTGATCTCTCTGCTATGATGGATGGTATTGTGGAATCCTAAGCTGAAGGCAGCTGTATCCACTGAACAAGCCACTTTAACTAGACTAGCTGAATCTGAGAGTTACAGGTTCTGAGAGGGACTGTCTCAGTATATAAAGTGGAGATCAACCAAGGAAGACTCCCAGCGTCAACTTTGCACCTTCACATGCAGACAAACAAGTGAACACACATACACATACCCACACCATATACATGGGAAAATATATTTATTATAACAATAATATACTACAATGAATATAATAATTGTATATTACAATTGCAATATTAATATTATATTACATATAATGTAGTATTAATATAATTACAATGATTAAGCCAATACTTTCTTGTTGTGGGTTGCCCTGGTACTGTTTGTATTTTGATATTAGTTCTGCTTCCTCAAGATGGGCTGCCCAGGCTGGAGAGCTGGCTCAGAGGTTAAGAGCACTGGCTGCTTGCTCTTCCAGAGGTCCTGAGTTCAATTCCCAGCAACCACATGGGAGCTCATAACCATTTGTAATGGGGTCTGATGCCCTCTTCTGGTGTGTTTGAAGACAGCTACAGTGCACTCATATAAATGAAATAAATGCATCTTAAAAAGAAGAAAAAGAAGAAGAAGAACAAGAAGGGCTGCCCCGAGGAGTGGATCACATACTCAGATGATTTCATGTAAACCTCCTCTCTGTTTTAAGTGATCAAATAAAGGCTAGAGCCTGTGATTGGGCAGTGGAAGGGAAAAGGGGGCTGGCGATTATATAGAGAGTGGGGGAGGAGAGGAGGAAGAGAGAGGAAGATGGAGCAAGAAGAGGTGGAAGGAAGATGGAGAAGCCACATGGCCTGGAGCAACCACAAGCGATCTGATAGCTGGGGACTAGAGTAGTGTAGTGGTAAATCTGCCCAATCTAGGGTGCAGCTTGTAAATACTGTAACGGGGCTGTGTGGGTTTTGCACGGGCTTATCGGGGTTGGGGATTTACAAAGCACTTTTTCTCTATCATACAGCCATCTATCCACTGATCTATCCAGATACACTTGGCATTATTATGCATTTGAGGTAAATACAGTTTTGTTTTGTTTTTTTACAATCTGCATTTCTTTTTGTGTGTGCATCTGCATACATAGTGAAGGAGGCGATGCCTGTGCTAAGGTGTATGTGTTTAGGTCAGAAGACAGTCTTGGTTATCTCCTAGCCTTCCACCTGGAGATAGCACCTCTGTTCACCATTTTTAACTATATCAGGTTAGCTGGCCTGTGAGCTTTCAGAGTCTCTCCTGTCTCAACAGTCTTCTCATCTTGCCTGAGAATCAGTAGGATTGCAGAAGCAATCTACCTAGTGTGCCCTTATGTGGGCTCTGGGGATTTGAACTCAGGTCTTCACCCTTGCACACCAGAGCTTTACCTGCTGAGCCATCTCCTCAGTCCATTCTTTTTGTTTCTTTCTTTTGACAGAGCCTTATAATTAGCCCTGGGCTGGCCTTGGTATCTCAGTGTAGACCAGGGTGGCACTGAACTCACAGAGACCCGTTTGCCTTGGTTGTGGGATGTTGGGATTAAAGGCTTGCATTAGCACACTTGGCCCTGCATCTTTTCTGGCCATTGCTTATTATATGGTTTTTTTTTTTTTTATCACAACCAATACTAAAAATAATTTCTTATACTGTTCTGCGCACCTCTCGAGTCCCCTTCGCCCTCGAAAAAGGACACGAGAGACAGTCGGGTAGTTACTGCAAAACGAGGCTTTACTCTGTAACAGCAAACGTGGAAAACTCGGAAGGACGCGGAAGGAAGCAGAAGGGCTGAAAACAGGAAGGGGCCTAGCTTAAATACACCCTAGAGTGACGTATTCACTTCTGATTGGCTGTTCACTCACCACCCAATATTACGCCTCGGGATTGGCAGTGACTTTGGCGGGCTTTCTGCCTTTGCAGCTGCGCAGTTACTTGTTTACTACTGGGAAGACACGAGGCCAGCGCCATCTTGGAATGGCAAATGTATAACCACTGACCACGGCTTCCTACATTATACAGAAGAGTTTTTTATATTTTTTATTATTTTTTGAGACAAGGTCTCACTATGTATGTATGTTTTGCCTGTATGTATATCTGTGAACCACATACATGCCTGGTGCTCTCAGAAGCCAGAGGAGGGCATCAGATACCCTGGACCTGGAGTTACAGATAGTTATGAGACACCATATGCATGGGAAACCAAACCTGGATCCCTTGGAAGAACATCAAGTGCTCTCAACCATGGAACCATCCATCTCTCTAGACCAAATCTAATCATCTTTTGTGTTTTAAAAATAACACATTGTGTTCAATTTATGCCTTGCATGCATTCACGGATATGAGGCCACACCTCATCTAAAGGAAACTGCTGCTCCTTCCTCCAGAATTAGGGGTGGAGGCTGGAGAGATGGCTCAGTGGTTAACAGCACTGACTGTTCTTCCAGAGGTCCGGAGTTCAATTCTCAGCAACCACGCAGTGATTTACAACCATCTGTATGTAACGTGATCAGATGCCCTCCTCTGGTGTGTCTGAGACATCAACAGTGTACTCACAAACAGAATTAGGGGTGGGAGCTCATGAGCCCCTCCCACCTCTATGCTATAATGTTCGATGGCTTGATGGTGTGCATGCAACCACAACTGCTCTGAGTTCATGACTGTAGTAGTCCTAGAATGTCCTGAAGAAACATTTTCACTTGGGTCTCCACCCCCTTCCTCAGTGGTCTTTGAGTCTTACTGTGCGGAGTGATATAAATGTTGTGTTTGTGGCTGAGCCCTCCACAGGGACTGCTCTGCACCTTGCCCAGTTGTGATTTTCTGTATTAACTGCCATCCACTACACAAGACACTTCTCTAATGAGGTCTGCTCCAAGGGTGTTGAACTATACATTTTGAGAGCCATTTGACACTATGTGATAGGTTTACCACTAAGAGCTACCCAGGCGTGGATTTTGGTCAGCTTTACAGTAGCAAGCATGTGTTTCTTCCTTTGGAGCAGGCCTTAAATCTAACCAGAAAGAAGTTTGTTACCCCCAAAACATCCATGCCACCATTGCTGCCTTACGGTGGTTGTTTCACAGGGTTCAGGGCATGGTAAGGTTGTTGATGACTCTCCCAATTTCAGCAGTCAACATAGGATTTTCCAGTCCTATGAGTGATTGTCACTTTCATATGCACATGTACTTGCAGAAGAGCTATAGATAATTTTCTCTTCCCACCCCTTTCTTTCCTAACAGACTCTTGTTATGTAGCCAGGATGGCCTCTAGTTGGTAATCCCCTTGACTCAGTCTCCTGAGAACTGAGATTACAAACTTGACACGAGGTCCAGCTGCCATTTATTGAGGGCATAAAAGCAAGTCAAGAAATAGTATGTTAACCAAGACCTCATGCACATAAAAGATCGTGTTTGTGTACAAGTATATGCTAAATAGACACAAAACTTGCTATCATAGTTCACTACATATTTTGTCTGACCTGGATCATTTACAAAGAGAATGCATTTTGTATAATTTTTTAAAAAAGCTATTCTATAGACTTCCAAGTCTATAGAATAATACCTATTAGAAAACAGAACACAAACTGGGAAAGGCATCATTAATTTAAAATTCCAGCACTTGGGAGGGGGGAGGACGATAAAGAGGGGCTCCAAGACCATCTGGACCACTTGAGACCGGCTCTAGAGCCGTGGTTCTCAACCCTCCTAATGCTGCGATTCTTTAATACAGTTAGTTGCTCATGTTATACTGAACCCCAATCATCAAATTATTTTCGTTGCTACTTCCTAACTGTAAGTTTGCCACTGTTATGAATCATAATATAAATATCTGATATTCCCGATGGTTTGGGGAGCCGCAGGTTGAGAACCGCTGCTTTAGAACAACCGAACTGAACGAATAAAGCAAAAAGCAAAGCCAATCACAAGTGAACTCTGTTCAGGTGGGTACGCTAGGGGGCAGAGGAGCTAAGACCCACAAGGTGGCAGGAGAAACCGCCAAGAGGGAGGAAGGGCAACTGTGCTTTGTGGTCGCCAGGGGGCAGTAGTGTAGGACAGCCTAACCAGTCCTCGACCTTTAAGACCAGGGTGGACAAATCAGAGGTCATATGTTCCATCCCTCTGTCTAAGCCTAGGCTGTCTGGAGAATTTGCAGTAGAGGATGCCCTACTCCGAAATACTTTGTCTATCTGGGCAACCATTGACATTAATACCTCACTTGGGCCTAACTGCTCTCTCTTCTGCCTCCTTTCTTTTGCAACACCATGGTGGGGAAGTTGAGTCACCGGGAGGAGAAGGGAAAGAAAGTCGAAGTCAGCCAGCCCTTGTCTTCCAGACGAGGGAAGGGGGAGGGTTCTCCAAGAAAACAAAGCGGGGTGGGTGGGGAGGCGGTTGGCTGGGCAAAGGCTGAGCCAGACACATGGAGAAACACTGCCCAGGATCAAAGGAAATATGACATTTGAAAAGAATGTGCGCGTCTGCTTGTGCCGCTGAGCGGGGGGTATGAGGGAGCAGGGCCCCGGCCGAATTTCCGGGTCTGTTCTCCACGGATTCCCACCTCTGCCCACCCTTCTCTTAGGTGCGGGGTGGTAGATGTTCTCGAGGTGCTCCTCGCGCCCCCTAACCGTGAGTTCCGCCAGTTTCGAGGTGAAGCAGGACGGGAATGTAACCTGAGAAGAACCAAAGGGGAGAGAGGGAGGAGGGGGGATCAAACCAGGCCCTCTCCAGGCTCGGCCTCGGAACATTCTTCTCTCCCGCCCGCCAAGCCTCTCCTCTCTGCCCCTCCCGCCTCGCGGCCCTGGGCTTGCAGCCGGGGAAGCGCCGCACGTCACTGGGGTCCCCGGGGGCTGGGGGGTGGTCCCCAGGACGGGCTCCAGGGAGGACTGAGGGGAGGGAGGGGCGCCGACTCCGCCGCCAAGGAGCTGGGGCCCGCCAGGCCGGCCCCCCTTCCCTCTGCCCCGCAGAGCCTGTTTCTCATTAGAGTAATGGGCGCGGTCCCCGCCCGGCTCCCGAGTGTTTGTAAACGTCTGACCCGAGGGCCGGCGCTTAACCCTTTAGGTGCTGGGCCGGGGTTGCTGTTGGGGGCGTGGGCCGGAGCCTGAGGGGTCTAGAGACTGGAGATCAGCCAGGTTTATTAGGAAAGTTTGGAGCATGTGGTAATCGTGCAAGGAGGATGGTGACTGCTCCCTTGCCTTGCAGCTCCCCCAGTCCGAATCAAGAATCTCCAGTCCCATTCTTTCTCTTCTAACCCGGACCTCTTCCTGCCCGCCCTTCCTAGAAACTCCAGACCGGGTCTTCCTTCCCTGCCCAGGTGACAGGTGTCCAACCGGTGGGCCTAAGTTTTTAGCTTCTGGCCCTTTCTAAACCAGGCCAAGAATTTAGGATGGCCGGGAGCGGAATGCCTTGGGATCAGAGAGCCATTCGAGTCTGCAGCTTTTGAGAGGGGGGAGCGGACTTCCTCTGAGGAGGCTAATTAATGGCCTATCTAGGTAGCTGGGACAAGGGTATCAACAAAGCCTGGCCTGGATCTATGCCCAGCGGGGGCTGTGGGCCTTCAAAGGGTTAGAAAGGTCTGAGAGGCTTCTCGGACAGCGAAAAGTTCTTCATCTTAAGGGGTGGCTGGTGGAGGTGATGGTTAAGGAGTGCAAAGGCTCCTTGGAGGGCCAGGTAGAGTGGTCTCAGCGAGGGTGGAGGAATGGCCTCCTCTTCAGAGCAGCTTAGATCCTCTCTCAGTCCCAGAACTCTCTTCAACTCAAGATTTAGATTAAAAGTGCAGTGAGGTGGCCTTTCTTGGGAGATTTTGGCTATACTACTCCAGAATGTACCGTTGGCCTGCTACAATGGGGGGCGGGTGAAAAAAATATGGCCTCTTTAAGGAGATCGGACCCGGACCCCCACCCTCTACGCTGGGACTAAATGGGTGAGGTTTGCGCCCTCGGTGGGAAATGATTGTCACAACTGCGAGCCAATAGGTACCATTAGGGTTCTATAACGTTTGAAGGGACCATTTTCCAATTCAGTTTTTTCTCCCTCTTTGGAGGGGGTGGGACTGGAGAAATGACTGAGGGAGGGAGAGTGGGGGAGGACTAGGGGCGCGTGGTTTTCCCATCTCATCCCTGGAGGAGGGGCCGGTGCATCCAGGGTAGCCAATCAGGGACAGGCTGGGGGGGCCGCTTTGAAGAAGTTTGGGAGAAAAAAAGTTTGGAAAAGTTTCTATAATAACGAGGGGGCGTCCGGAGGGAGGCGGCAGCGACAGAAGAGGGGGCGTCTCAGGGAAAGGGAGGGAGGGAACTACCCTCCGTGAAGCTACAGAAGCGTCCAGAGTCTCCCCTCCCACCCAGGCGGGACCTAGGGTCTCCGGCAGGATCCATGGGGGCAGCAAGCTGCGAGGATGAGGAGCTGGAATTTAAGCTGGTGTTCGGGGAGGAAAAGGAGACCCCCCCGCTGGGCCCTGGAGGCCCTGGGGAAGGTTAGTGTGGGGCTGGGTAGGGGTCTTTTGGCCAGTGACTGAAGGGCCAGGAAATCTGAGTCGGGACAGTTTGGGGGCCTGGAGCCAGGGGTGGGGGGTGAGGTGGGTCAGAGGATGAGGGGAGCTGAGGGACTAGACTACCAAGGCTGTGGAAGTGAGGCTGGGGGCCATGGCATCATTTTTTCCTTTTTAGGTCCTGACTGGGGTGGGAGTAGGGGTGTTGTTGGCTACGCGCCGCCTGCCGGCTGGGCCGACTGTCTCTAGGATGGGGTGCGGAAGGGAACCTCGGCCCCCAAGAGCCCGAGGTGCCGGCTTGGGAAGGGGAGGTTTGGCCCTGGAGTTTAAGGCTTTAGGACCTAGACCTGGTTCTGCAGACGCGACGCCTGAGGCTGGGGGCTCCCTCGGGCAGCGCAGGGACACCCCTCCCCCTCCCCCTGTCTGGCCGCAATGAGAGGCAGATGGCGGGGAACGAGTCGGGGGCGGCGGCCGCCGCTTGCACGGAATCCGTGCTGCCCGCTGCCCCCCCCCCCCTCACCCGTTGGCTGGGCCCGGCATGCATCACCCTGGGGCTGCACCCCCGCCCCCTTTTGGGGGGGGCGAGGGAGGAGCCACCTCCCCTCGTCACCACAGACATGCCCCCATCCCTCCCACCCCCAGGCCACTGTTGCGATGGTAACTAGGGTTTCTGCCAGCACCATTTGGGGGTTTGGGAACCGACGCTAATTGGGTTCATGTGTGAGTCGCCCCCAGCCCAGCCCAGAGCCTGGGCAAGCACGCCTCCAGGCCCGGCTCTAGCATTCCCCAATCCACCCCAGCCCACCTGCCCAGGACCAGGGTGTTAGAGTATGAGGTTCTGGCATGCCTGTATCTCTTTTCTGTCTTCTGATGTTCAACTTTTCTTTTGTCCCGAGACTAGGAGACCTCTTCTAGCTGAGCATGTCAGGCTTTAGGGGCTGACCATCGGAGAATCTTAGACATCTCACCAGCTTCTCTCTCCCCATCTCCCTCTACTTCCCTTCCATTTTGACAGAGCTGGACTCAGAGGATGCCCCTCCTTGCTGTCGTTTGGCCCTGGGGGAACCCCTTCCTTATGGTGCTGCCCCTATTGGGATTCCCCGACCCCCACCCCCTCGACCAGGGATGCACTCACCACCACCCCGTCCCGCCCCTTCACCTGGTACCTGGGAGAGCCAGCCAGCTCGATCGGTGAGGCTGGGGGGCCCAGGAGGTAATGCGGGGGGTCCTGGGGGCGGTCGTGTTCTTGAGTGTCCCAGCATCCGGATTACCTCCATCTCTCCCACGCCTGACCCACCGACCTCGCTAGAGGACACTCCTGAAACTTGGGGGGACGGCTCTCCTAGAGATTACCCTCCACCAGAAGGCTTTGGGGGCTACCGAGAGGCTGGAGGTCAGGGCGGAGGTGCCTTCTTCAGCCCGAGCCCTGGCAGCAGCAGCCTGTCTTCGTGGAGCTTCTTCTCTGATGCCTCAGACGAGGCAGCCCTGTATGCAGCGTGCGACGAGGTGGAGTCTGAACTTAATGAAGCAGCCTCCCGATTTGGCTTGAGCTCTCCACTGCCCTCGCCCCGGGCTTCTCCTAGGCCATGGACCCCGGAGGATCCGTGGAGCCTATACGGTCCAAGCTCCGGAGGCCGAGCGCCAGAGGATAGCTGGCTACTCCTCAGCGCTCCTGGGCCCGTCCCAGCCTCCCCTCGGCCTGCTTCTCCCTGCGGCAAGCGGCGCTATTCTAGTTCCGGAACCCCATCTTCGGCCTCCCCAGCTTTGTCCCGCCGGGGCAGCCTTGGGGAAGATGGTCCAGAGCCACCTCCACCACCCCCATTGCCTCTGATCCGGGACCCTAGTTCCCCTGGCCCTTTTGACTATGTGGGTGCTCCACCAACCGAGAGCATCCCTCAAAAAACGCGGAGGACTTCTAGCGAGCAAGCAGTGGCCCTGCCTCGGTCTGAGGAGCCTGCCTCATGCAATGGGAAGCTGCCCTCCGGTACAGAGGACTCTGTGGCTGCTCCGGGGACTCTGCGGAAAGAGGTGGCTGGCATGGACTACCTAGCAGTGCCTTCTCCCCTAGCTTGGTCCAAGGCCCGGATTGGGGGACACAGCCCCATCTTCAGGTGAGGGTCAGATCTTGCACTCTTGAGCTCTACAACCCACTTTAGCAGAGAGCAGGAAGGACAAAGGATGAGTTTAAGACAAGTCATAATTCCATGTGTGTTCCATATCTCATAAGAGCTTCTGCAATAACATGGCCACAGTTAAACCAAAATTTGGTTTTAAGGCAATTTAGTTTTTTGGGTTTTTTGTTTGTTTGTTTGTTTGTTTTGTTTTTTTAAAAGGCCAGCTGTCTGACAATGGGCTGAGCTGTAGATGGCTGGCTGCTTCCCGGGAACCTATTAGAAAAGTCCTCTTCACCCCCACCCTCCAGTATTCTAAGAGAAACAGGCAAAATGGAGTTCCTTCAGGGCTTCTTACACCGCCAGCTCTGGCCTAGTTGATCTTAGCCACTAGCTGTTTAGACAGAACAGATAGAACAGGCCTCTGCTCCAGTATAAAACATTCTAACTCTTAATTTCTAGGTCTAGTGCTTAAGAGCAGCACTTCAAATTGGAATAAAGTTACATATATTTATTTGCAAGTCAAAGAATTTATACTGAAATTTGGCATCTCTGTCCCTTCTACTCTTAAAGAATTCTGTTCATTTCAATAGTCTCAAACCTCAGGATGTCAGACTGAGGTGGCTCCATCCTGACAAGCTTCTAGAGGGAAGCTGAGTCCTCTGGGATTCCAATAGGTCAACATTTCTCAACCTCAAAAAACTACTGTTTGAGTTGGGAAATTTGTAGTGCCGGGCTGTACTGTCTGCTGGTTTATCATCCCCCCAGGCCTATACTTACCTGCCACAAGCAGCCCCATTTTGCAATAGTTACATCGATTAAAAGACATTGTCAGGTATCAGTTCTCTCTACATGCACAGGCAACTGCCAGCTGAGATTTACTAGCAGATTATAAGTACAATTCCAGAAAAGCGGCTCCCAGCCCTTGCAGCTTTACCTACTTAACCCCAATTAGAGGGAAGGAGTTGGCCAGTAGCAGAGTAGCCAACCCTAGGTTTTACACAGGCTCTGTCCTCAGTCTCTTTGTCTGATGCTTTTTCTGGTCTTAAGTGACATGTCTGCGTTGTGCCTGTGCTCCTAGTTGGGAAGACCAGCTTGGCCTTTGGGCTTTCTTTCTTTCTTTCTTTCTTTCTTTCTTTCTTTCTTTCTTTCCTTGTTTTTCGAGACAGGGTTTCTCTGTGTAGCCCTGGCTGTCCTGGAACTCACTCTGTAGCCCAGGCTAGAAATCCTCCTGCCTCTGCCTCCCAAGTGCTGGGATTAAAGGCATGCCCCACCACCGCCCAGCAGGTTCCTCTGTTTCTTGATAAAGCCTCACATCCTGTGTGCAGAACTTGGGAGAAAGGCGTCTCTCAGGGCTTTTGTCATCTTCCACAGCCTCCTCTTCAAAGGACTCTGTTCCTTATCAATCCCATTTCTAAACTTTTAGAATTTAGATCCTTTGTGGTTTCTTATCTCTCCCATATCCATGCTTCCTCCTCCCTCCCAAACCCAGTGTGACCCCAATGGGTCTGAGGTTCCAGGCAACCATGTTCTCTTCTCTCCAGGACCTCTGCCCTACCTCCCCTGGACTGGCCTTTACCCAGCCAGTATGAGCAGTTGGAGCTGAGGATTGAGGTGCAGCCTAGAGCACACCACCGAGCTCACTATGAGACTGAGGGCAGCCGGGGAGCTGTCAAAGCTGCTCCTGGAGGCCACCCTGTGGTCAAGGTAAGGGCAGAAGGCAGGCCCGTGTTCTGTGTTCTTTCTCTTCTCCTGTCCCAGGTTCTTGCAAATGGGCTTCAGCTGTACACAGAATCATGGCACTGCCCTTTCCCACACTCTCAGCTGTGACCCTGCAGACAGCCTAGGGGAGGGACTGGAACTGGGGAGGAAGGGTACACAGCAGGACCCGGATATACTTTCTACTCTTCTGTTCCCCTACACCCCCCGCCCCCCCCCCCCACTTATCCCATGGGACATCAGCCTCAAGTTGACTTTGGAAAATGGTGACTTGCCAAATGTGGGGGACGGTTTGAGCTGAGGCCAAAGGTCACTGGGAGTTAGGTTTTCTCTATACTGAGTTAGGCTAGTCTTTCTTGGAAGCTCTTCCTCCTTTGCCCAGCCCAGTTTGGGCTGTCCAAGAAAAACACTGTGAACTCCAGGTCACATTTTCTCTACAACTGAAGCCCAGTTTCCCACAGGGAATCCCTTATAGGATATTCTTTATCTTTTACCATTCTCATCCTTGGACTGAAAATCCAAGGATGGATAAAGGTTAAAAGACACAGGGGCTTTCAAATAGGTGGCCTCTGTCTCCCTCTGTCAGCTCCTAGGCTACAGTGAGAAGCCACTGACTCTACAGATGTTCATTGGCACTGCAGATGAGAGGAGCCTGCGGCCCCATGCCTTCTACCAGGTGCACCGTATTACTGGCAAGATGGTGGCTACAGCCAGCTATGAAGCTGTAGTCAGTGGTACCAAAGTGTTGGAGATGACCTTGCTCCCAGAGAACAACATGGCTGCCAAGTAAGCCCCCAGGCAACTTTAACCTCTTCTTCACCCCTAAAGTTCTGGGAATTGAACCTAGGGCTTGACATATGCTCAGCAAGCCACACCTTCCTCCCCATCCTGTCAGTTTCTATCCTTAATGTTTAGGAAGGTAGTTTTGAGATTGGGGAGCTTTCTGGAGAGGCCATCTTTAGATTAGAAAACAGTCCCTCTAAGCACCTCTAGACACTCATGGCCTGAGGCCTGAGGGCAAGGGGACTTCCCCTCTGGAAAAATGCATCTTCGGCTAGAAAGGCTTACCATCTGTCCTTTGACTTCAGCATTGACTGTGCTGGAATCCTGAAGCTTCGGAATTCAGACATTGAGCTCCGGAAGGGTGAGACAGACATCGGGCGCAAAAACACACGTGTGCGGCTAGTGTTCCGGGTGCACGTGCCTCAGGGCGGCGGGAAGGTCGTCTCTGTGCAGGCAGCATCAGTGCCCATCGAGTGCTGTGAGCAAACAGGCCCTGGCCAGTTCTGTGTCTTGCAGCTCTTTTGTCTGTCTGTCACTTATTTTTGCTACATAGTATCCTGTGCACTGTGTGTCCTGGGTAGTGGCGTAGAGGTTTCAGCTTTTGTTCTAAAATGATGAGGGAGAGGTGGAGGTGGTATTTTAGTTTGCCCCTGCTATAGACTCTGTCTCGGGGATGCCAGATGAACCTGTAGGGCTCTGTTCTGTGTCTGCTTCGGGTCCTTACACAGGCTGTGTGGTTTCATGTTGCTATTGGTTACCTTTTGTATTTGTCACTAAAAGGAGGGCTCCCCTAAGGCTGCTTGTGGTGGAGAGGGCTGTCTTTTCTCCACTCAGCCCAGGCAGGTTTCTTTCTTATTTTACCTTGCAGCCCAGCGCTCAGCCCAGGAGCTGCCCCAGGTGGAGGCCTACAGCCCCAGTGCCTGCTCGGTGAGAGGAGGGGAAGAGCTAGTGTTGACTGGTTCCAACTTCCTGCCAGACTCCAAAGTGGTGTTCATTGAGAGGGGCCCAGGTGAGTACCTACTGAGAGGAGAGGGAGGAAGGAGAGCTAACCATCAGCAGGCAAAACTCTGACACTGTCACAAAAGTTAAGCCCCAGTTTTTTTTGTTGTTGTTGTTGTTGTTTGTTTGTTTGTTTTAATCTCTCTTCCTTGTGTACAATTTCTCATGAGGAGATGGATGTGACCACAATCTAAAACTCCAAGGACAGTGAGCAAAGGCAAGGAATACATATCTCTGGGGCTGGAGAAATGGCTCAGTGGTTTAGAGCACTGGTTGCTCTTCCAGAGGACCTGGGTTCAATTCCCAGCACCCACAGGACAGCTCACAACTGCCTGTAACTCCATTCCAGGGGATATGATGCTATCACACAGACATACATGTAGGCAGAACATGAAATAAAAACTAAAAATCAATAAATCATAAAAAAAGAAATGCATATCTTGCTTATTGAAGAGGAACTGGCTTTGAGATGGTTTACCCTCATGAAGATAAAGTATTTGAAGAAAGAACTCACAGTCACAGATCCTCCTGGGCCTGTCCTGGGATAAAGGCATAGCTGTGGTTATAAGAGCCTGTGGGGTGCCCCAAGATGAATCTAAGGGGTGGAGAAGTGGGAGACTTAGAATTCTGGGGCCAGCCACCAAACTGTTGCTTTTCCTTCATTCCACCCCGCTCACTGATGGCCCAGCTCCAAGACCCACATTTAGCACCCTGGAGTCAGGTCAGAGAAACTGCAGAGACTCCACACCATTAGCTTTGGTCTTAGCCCCTCCCTTGAGGATGGGGCCCACTCCTCCCTGTTGGTAGCGAGGGAGGGGATGTGTAAGTTAGTAGGTGGGAGGTCTCCCGGGCTGTTGCTTTCTAACACTAACTCCCTCTTTGTCCTAGCCATTTTCCTTTGCCTTAGTTTGACTTTTGTCCTGTCTCTTTCATTGGCCAAACACCTAATATACTCTGTGCCAGACCTGCTAAGAACCTTTTCAGTTTGGTGTTGACTCCAGCAGGAGGAGACAGGGCAGAGGACTGGGGCAAGGGGTGGAGTCTAGAGCGGGGCTGAAGCTCTTTTTCTCCGGAACAGATGGAAAACTGCAGTGGGAGGAGGAGGCCGCAGTGAACCGGCTGCAGAGCAGTGAGGTACCAGTGTCCCCGGGGGACCCAACCTGGTTGTGGGGTGAAAGGGAGTAGAAGTCAGGAAGTTCTCAAGAGCCCTCTTGGGCTTGGCGTCCAGAGTTATCTTCTCTGGCCGGGAGGGTCTATTTGCTCACGTAGGGAGATCTTCTCCAGGCAACCGACTTTACTCCTTAGCCGTGGAACTAGGAGCTAAGTGTTGGGTCCATGGAAAGATTGGGGTGATGCGAGGCCTCCAAGAACTTCTGTCCCATCCTCTGTTCTCCTAGGTGACATTGACTCTGACCATCCCTGAGTACAGCAACAAGCGGGTGTCCCGGCCAGTCCAGGTCTACTTTTATGTCTCCAATGGGCGGAGGAAACGCAGTCCTACCCAAAGTTTCAAGTTCCTGCCTGGTGCGCTCTAAGACTGCCTGTAGTGGGGGGAGAGGGTGTGGACCCCAGCATGAGGGGCTCAGGGGTGAGTGGGAAGGGAGGGAGGGTGGAAGGTGTGAATCGGTCACCAGAACCTCACCAGCCTCCTGCCTCATCTTCCTAGTGATCTTCAAGGAGGAGCCCCTACCAGACTCATCTCTCCGGGGCTTCCCTTCCACATCCGGTCCCCCCTTTGGCCCTGATATGGACTTCTCACCGCCCAGGCCCCCTTATCCCTCCTATCCCCATGAAGACCCTGCTTATGAGACTCCTTATCTGTCAGAAGGCTTTGGTTATAGCACACCCGCTCTGTACCCCCAGACGGGGCCCCCACCATCCTATAGATCTGGCCTGCGGATGTTCCCTGAGACTGGGGGTACCACAGGTTGTGCCCGCCTACCTTCAGTCTCTTTCCTTCCGCGCCCCTTCTCTGGTGATCAATATGGAGGACAGGGCTCCTCTTTTGCCCTGGGGCTTCCATTCTCCCCTCCAGCCCCCTTTAGGCCTCCACTACCTTCCTCCCCACCACTTGAAGACCCCTTCCATCCCCAGAGTGCTGTCCACTCCTTACCTGCTGAGGGCTACAATGAGGTGGGGCCAGGCTATACCCCTGGGGAGGGGGCTTCGGAGCAGGAGAAATCCAGGGGTGGCTACAGCAGCGGCTTCAGAGACAATGTACCTATCCAGGGTATCACCTTGGAGGAAGGTGGGTGTGGGACTGGGGGCGGTGAGTGTGAGTGATCGTAAGGCATGTTTGCTGAAGGCTGGAGCTTGGCTGCTCAGGGACTTGGCATTCTTAGTCTCCCAGGGCTAGTCAGTGGGCTCAGAAGCAAGTTCCTGGTGTGCGTGTGTGTGTCTACCTGAATTCATCAACTCAATTCTGAAGGGCACACAGAGTATCTGTTCCAGCCTTTTTTTCTGTCTCTGCCCTAATCACAAAATTTTGGCCCTAGAAATATTTCAAGACCATTCATCCCTTCTGGTTCCCTGAACTGTAGACCCAGGCAGTGAGTTTCAGGGAGGGACATGGCTTGTGGAAAGCCAGGCTGAGTAGTTCCCCCTCACCTTATCTTTCCTTGGCCACTGTAGTCCACATTGGTGAAGAAGACCTTCCCATTTTGTCTCTTTCTCCAACTGATGACACCTGTGTCCGACCCGCTGCCACAGATGTAGGCCAAGATGGCAGGAGAAGGCAGGGCTGGAAACTTGCATGGATGGAGTTGGGCAAAATTTAGTTAGAAGCAGTTGTTATGAGACATTGGGGAAACTGAGGCCCAGCCAAAGAGGAATCCAGAGGTGGCCTAGCTGGAGGCCTGCCTGGAATTGAAGGGAGGGGTGGTCTCTGAAAAAGAAAAAGACCTGCCTTAGCCCTATCTTTCAACTGCCCCTCCTTTACAGTGAGTGAGATCATTGGCCGAGACCTGAGTGGCTTCCCTGCACGTCCTGGAGAAGAGCCTCCTGCCTGAACCACATGTAGTGACCCCAGAAGCCCCACCTCCTTGCCCTCTTAATTGGGGTCCTGGCTCCAGAAGCTTGGGGCCAACTCTAGTTTCTCTTTGCCCAGCTTCTATCTTCCTGTATCCCCTTTCTCTCCCAGCTAAGGTGTAGCCCCCAGGCCTGGTGCTGCCTTGAGAGGGACTGAGGGTGTGAAGGACAGGGGATGAGGGTGGAGCCTGAGGCTGGATGCCAGAACTGACTGGGATGAAGATGGATGATGCCCAGGTTGTGCAGGCTGTGATGCTGGCAGGCTGGACAGGTTGATGGGTAATAAACTGCTCACTGACCAGTGCCTCAGGTTCCAGAGCTCTTTGGAGAAAGGGGTGGTGTAAGCTTACTCCAGCTTTGGCCCATGGAGCCTGAGAAGTTGGGAGGAGATGGGGCCTGGCTTGGAGCAATGAATCCTAAGAATCTTTCTTATGGAGGGGACTGGGGGCTGCACACAGGGGTCCCTGAGGCCTCGTGGCTGGAGCTGAGGTGGAGATTCAAGACCTCCACAGGCTTCTTTACCCTGCTTGGAGATTCAGGTTCCTTAGCTTTGGGATGAGGTCTTGGAATCTTTGAGTTCTCAGGTTCCTGTGTCTTGCCACTACACAGATGATTCTGATTTATAGTCAAGGTGAGAAAACACCAGTCTGGTTTCTCACTCATTTAGAGAAAAAGGAATATGAAGTTCAGAGAAACAGGCTTGCCTAAAATCACACAGCTCCACAGCAGCAGGCTGCACATTGGATTCCTGTCCCACACTGCACACTTGGACATGCTAACCCAGATGACTCAGGCCCCCGAGGCTCGTTCTCTGAAGTGAGGGAGGGGACAAGGAAGAGTTGGCATGGGCCGACTACCCATGGAACCCACTATCCTTGATGATTATGAGGCCAGTCTAGAAATATTATATGTTAGTAGTAGACTGCAGGAGGCCAAGCAGTTTTCCAAACAGCTCTGAATTCCTTGGTGCTAAGGCATGCATGAGCTCCAGGCTTACCTTGCAGATATGTCCATGCTGGCGTCCTGCATTGCTGGTACATCCATTGTTGTTAACAGACCCAGGCAGGAAGCCTGTTGTGTGCCCTATCTGGGCAATCTATGAGACTGAGATGCTATGAGCCAGGGAAAGTCAGACTATCTACCTGCTTACCCAGAGCCTGGTAGACATGGGTAGACATGGTGTACAACCAACTTCATGGGTTCCATTCGCTTTGAGAGGGTACACCCAAGCCATTCAGAGAGTCAGTCCTTGGAAATCTTGCCTCACCTCTAGGCCGTTGGAGGCATCTTCATGCCCATTGATTGCTGATAGCCCTGGGACTTTTCCTGGACTCCTGGAAAACAGGGCAAATCCAGATAGCCCTGGAAAGTCCCTGGAAAGCCACAGAAACTGGCTTAGGATTGGAAGACTGAAGAATCCAAGTGCCCTCTTCCCTCTGTCCATTGCTGCTTCATAATCAGTTTCTTTACTTCCTAGAACACAAACTGCTGCAAACCAAATTGACATCAGCTGCTCAGCTCACCAGGCCTTAGTGTGTCTGTAGTGTGTGTGTGTGTGTGTGTGTGTGTGTGTGTAATACTCTCCAACTCCAATCCAGAGTCATTATCCTATCAGTTTCATGTTGGAGGGGAGGGACCAGGGGACACATTGGTTATTTAGAGCGTTCCTCGGCTCCACCCCAACCTCTTACAGGGTGGGTTAGTCTCCATTTGAATGAAGGGTTGAGAATTTGTTGTATTGGTTACTTTTCTGTTGTTTTGTGGAAATACTATGGTCAAAAGCAGCTTAAGAAGAATGAGTTTATTTTGGTTTAGGGTTCCAGAGGGCTGGGTGTTCTTAATGGTGGGAAAGTGAGGCGGGTGGGGGGGTGGGGGGGATGGGGGATGGGGGGAGGGAGGGGGAGGGCGGGAATCGGAGAAGCCACATCTTATCCACACACAGGAAGCAGAGAAAGAAAGCACGAAGTAGGGGGAGGCTATTAACACCCCAAAGCCCAGCCCAAGGAATGGATGCTCTCCAGCAAGGCTCTTCCTCCTAAAGGTTTTGTAACTTCCCCAAGGAGCACCCTCAACAGTAGACCGAATGTTCAAATACTTGCACCCATGGAGGGCATCCTCTCCCCACAACCACAGACCTCTAACAGTTGGGTCCATCTCCTGGCAGGACATTAGGGCTCGGCGTGGCCAGATATTTATTGAGCAGCTACCAAGTGTCAGTCTGGAGGATTTCTTAGTCTGCTGAGCTGGAATTCATATCAAATCAAAGACACGTGTCACTACATTGGGCTTTTTTTTTTTTTTTTTTTTTTTTTTTTTTAGATAGTCTCTTCTAGCCCAGGTAAGCCTGGAACTCACTCTGTAGCCAAGGATGACCTTGAACTTCTCATCCTCCGTCTCCTGACTGGGACTATAAGTGTCTGCCAGCAGGCCCAGTTTTATGCAATGCCAGGAGTAAAACCCAGGGCTATATTTTATGGTAGGCACACACTCACTCTACCATGTAAGCTATATTCCCGGGTCTCTAGTTTGTTTGCTTTTGTTTTTGTTTTTAATACAGACTTCTAAGCAACCTCTAATCTACTCAGTTATGGTCTTGAAGTTCAGGACCCAGGTATCTGCATTTCGTTTTTATTTATTTGGGGAGGTATCTGCAATTTGTTTATTTGACAAGCTAGCCTGGAACTCAGTATATAGCTAAGGCTGGTCTCAAACTTGCTATAGTCCTGTTTTACTGGGATTACAGTGACCACTATGCCCACTGGGTCCATGAATTTTAAAGAACACAGAAGGCACTTCTCCAGCTCAGGAAGTTGAGAACTAGAAAGTGTAAGCTTCCAGCATAGGGTTTTTTTTTCCCTTTATAATCATGTCTGTGTGGGTCCCAGGGGAGGACTGTGTGGAGAAATGGGCTGGAGCCTCTACCAGGTCTATCCACCTGGTCAGCTTTTGTTCCAATGGAATAAGAGACAGTTTATTCTGAGACAAACAAGTAACCGTGGACAAGGATCCAGGATGCCTCGAATGACATGTTCCACTATAAGAGAGGTTACCTGAAGTTAAAATCACACATAAAAAAAAGTTGAAGCTGGGCGGTGGTGGCCCACACCATCTGTCTCAAAAATTCTGTCCCGAAAAACCAAAACCAACCAAACAAACAAATTGAAAAAGAAAGTTATAAATGGATGTATTTACATGGGTGACTACATCAAGTGGGTGGGCTACAGAAGAACAGGGAGATTTTTGCTGCAGATTATAAAATTCTTACTTTTAGGGTTGGCGGACCTAGGGGTCAGATAAGTTCAACCAATGTTTCAAGAGCTTTATCAATAGCTATGGAGATGCTGCTCAGATAGATCTGTTGAGAGATCTCAACAGCTACCAAATGAGCTAGAGATAGCCCAATTTCAACAGCTACCAAATGAACTAGAGATAGCCCAATTTCAACAGCTACCAAGTGAACTAGAGATAGCCCAATTTTAACAGCTACCAAATGAACTAGAGATAGCCCAAGGTAATTTTGGCCCTTGATCAAGCAGCAAGTCGATCTACATTGTGAGATTCTAATCAGTCTCCAGGGTCTTTAACACAAATGAGGTTTCTTTGGAGAAGTTCATTTCACAGAATAATTCAAGGATGGTCTCAGGCGGATCCTGGAGCCGTGTTGCTGAAGCAGCCGTTCTTGGGACTCGCTGAGTCTCCTGTGGCTGGAACTCTGGGCCTTCAAGATACTTGGAAAGAAACAAACTGGGCTGCCTTCCAGTTGAGTTTTTGGCTGTGTGTGGAGCCAGTTCTGTGAGTCCTGGGGTCTTGCTGCTGGGCTTTCTGAGTTGTGATGGAGAAAAAGGCCACACAGAATTGTCATCTCACACACCCTAGAAATTGCAGATGCAGAGCATGTGAGGGCTTGATCACTTTTTTAGTGCCTTGTTTTGGTGGCTGTTGGTTCTCCCACAGACTTCTACAGGGCTCTTGTGCAGTGAAAACTCAGTGTCTTGTAGTGGGGACACAAGGGTCAGTGTCATGCTACGACGGCCTTGAGCTTGGATGTCCAGAGATGTCTCTAGAGGGAAGAGGCCTTTCTGCCTAGAGATTAGAGTGATGTGGGCGATAGGACCTACGAGGCAGAAATGATATATTGCTGTGGAAATGCTGAGAGTCGAGCCCAAGGTCAAGTGTGAAAAATATTTTACTAAGTGAATGTTTCTAGGCTGGCTTGTAAGGGAGGAAAGAGAATTTCTGGGAAAAAGATAGATTGGGGGGGGGGGGGGGCATTGTGCTTGCAGATTAAAGTGTATGAAGCCAAACCTTGTTTGGTGACCACACCTAATGATATCAGCACATGGGTGGTGGAGTCAGGACAATCAGGAGTTTAAGGCCAGACTTGGTTACACATGGAGTTTGATGCCAGCTGGAGCTACAGGGAACACTTTCTCAAACCACACAGACAGACAATGCTGGAAGTCACATCGGGACAGCTAAGAAGAAGTGAAACACACTTTAATTGACCAGCTAAGAAGTTTGGCATGCATTTTATAATAATAGAGAAACATTTTTATGTATTTGGTCAGAGAATGTGTGTTTATATATGTGTGTACATGATAGCTTACAGTTAGAACCTATGTGAAGAGATGTTGCCAAGAAGAGCAGAAAGAAGGGTTTTGCAGCAGGTTAGACAAAAGCAACCTGTTTTTACCTACTGCTCAGATAAACAGGACGACCTAAGGCAGGGGTCAGAGAACAGGAAAGCCGGAGAGTTGAGCTTAGCCACCAATGAACCATGTGACTCTTCATCATGTCACTAGGCTGAACTGGATCCTAGCTACATTGTTTCAAAAGCATTTATTGATCTCTTGCTGTTTATTGTTCTTTGCTTTTAAAAGTGTAGCAGGCAGCTAGAGGTTTTGGAAACTCAGAGAAAGGGCAATCTACCTGTGTTTTTCTGTTGCTTGCTTGTAGCGCTGATACACAACTATACTTGGAAATAACTCCCTGGGCTCATCTCTTGTTTGGCAGGGAAGAACAACCATACATTCTTAGAAAAGAAAATGTATTCCCAGTGTTATTATCCTGAGCCAAGGAGTGTCTAGGGTCAAGACTATAGATGCAGACACTGGGTGAAATTGGAGAAAATAGCTCTCCCTGCTCTCTCAGATGGATGCTGGGGTATCTAGTAAGGCCTGAGGACCTCTAAGCAGCCTCTCCCACAGTGAGGTAGAATCTGGGCAGGGCTGATAGCCAGGAGCCAATGTTGCCCAAGGTGGCCCACAGGGGTGCTTCTTATCTGAGACTGCCCAGAGGCTAACACCCAGAAGTACTGGGCAGGTGACTGACAAAAGACAGGAGCAACAAAGTGGAGGAGTAGAGGCAGGGTGGCCAGGAGGGCGGGGCTTCTGAGAAAGGTTAGGAAATGGAATGTCACATTCTTGTGAGAATTTCACATTTGGTGTCCTCCTTTGCCTTTTCTCAGCCTGTCTCCCCACTCTCCCACCAGAGAGACTGACTCCTCCTCCTCAGAATCATTAGTCATTTGGCCCTTAACAGTCCTTGTGGTGGTGAATAAGGATGTCTCCCATAGGCTCATATACTTGAATGCTTAGTCGGCAGGAGGTGGCACTATTTGAAAGGCTTAGAAGGATTAGGAGGTGTGACTTTGTTGGAAGAAACTGTCACTGGGAATGGGCTTTGAGCTTTCAAAAGTCCACAGCAAGCCTAGAGTGTCTCTCTTTGCCTGTGGATCAGGATGTAGCTCTCAGCTACTGCTCCAGTACCTGCCTGCAGGCTGCCCTGCTTTCTGCCATGGTGATAATGGACACTGTAAACAAGCCCCCAATTGAATGTTTTCCTTTTATAAGAGTTGCTGTGGTCATGGTGTCTCTCCACAGCGACAGAACACTGAGACAGCTGTAGAGCTGCGTTATTAAACGTCCTGTGAGGGAGACCTCCCTGTCTCCTTCACTGAGTGGTAAGATTCTAAGGAGCAGAGACCACCTCTGCAGTGTCTCACAGCGCTGTTGTGTGCTGCGGGGAGAGGGTTTTCATGGTTTAACTCTGAGTTTGGTGCAGCTGCAAACCCAGGTTCAGGGAGTTATAAAGGAGGCGGCAGGAGCCCTCACTCCACCTCAGGTGCCTCAGCCAGCCCTTTACACCGTCTCATTCCTGTGATTCTGGCAAGTTGGTCTTCTCAGACAAGAAAACAGAGGCACCAAGGGTTTAAATAATATGTACAGAATCAGATATCACCAAGGAGAGAGCTGGGATTTGAACCTTCAAACTCCAGATTCAGTTATATTTTATCCCAGGTTGCAACCAATTCCTTATAATATAGATGAAATCAGATTAAAAGAAAGTTCCACAGCAGTCTTTCAGTGGGAAAGAACTGATTTTTAACCAAAGGTGCTGAGAGTCAGGTCTCACTTGGATACTATGTTATTTCTCTTAGCCTTGCGCATCTTATTCAGGACAGCTACTGCCAGCCTCCCTGCCTCATCAAAGAAGTGAATTGTGGGCAGGGAACAGGAGGATGACAGGCTGCATTTGGGGTTTGATCCCTCCTTTCTTACTCCATTCTTTAAGATTTTAAGGGTGTTACTAGGTGTTGGAGAGAAGTCTTCTGTGTCCACTGTCTCCTAGAAGCAGAGGGCAGAGGAAGAGAGGACCCCGAGGCCTTGACCTGCCTTGACTCAAAGTGAGGACACACAGCAGGAATGGCTTTTCAGAGCAGAGATGTGGTTTTTTGGATTGTTTTTTATGTTATTTTCTCTATTCTATTGTTCACACACATCCTGCCCCCACATCTTCTGATGTCACTGAAGGAATGGCAGCAGCAGGGAGAGTGAAGGCATCTGCCACGCCCCTTTTATCTGGGTGGCCATATTTGGGGGTGGGGATTCCCACATCAGTTAAAGCAATCAGGACAATTCTGCAAATGAGGCTCCCTTCTCCTGTGATTCTTCCGTGCTATATTGTCATTAAAACCAACTGTCACTGGGCTGGAGAGATGGCTCAGCAGTTAAGACTGCTTCTCTGGGTGACCGTGGGTTTGATAACCTGCACCCAAATGGTGGCTCACAGTGGTTTGTAACTCCAGTTCCAGGGGATCTGAGCCTTTCTTCTGGCCTTGCCCTCTTCTGGCTTCCATACACACCATTCATGCATATGGTGTGAACATGTAAAATAGAAATAAATAAATTGTTAAAAAAAAAAAAGCTTTAAGTAGACTTTCTTTTCATGATAATTTTTGGTGAATAATTTTTATTTTTTTATTTATTTTTTTTAATTCTTGAGACAGGGTGATACTGTGTAGACTTGGCTAGCGTGGAACTTACTATGTGGACCAGGCTGGCCTTAAATTCACAGAGCTCTGTCTGCCTCTCCAGAGTGCTATGATTAAAAGTGTGCACCATCATATCCACAATGGCTAATTTGATATTTCACATTCACTGAACTAAGGAATATTCAAAGCTGGTAAATCATTGTTTCTGGGTAAATCTGGAGGGGGTTTCTGGAAGCCTTTATCACTTTAAGTTATAGAAGGTCTGTCCCCCAATCCCAGCCTCAGAGAAGGGTATACCCAGTCATCTGAGAACCTGAATATAATAAAAAGGTAGATGGAAGACAGATTCTCTCTGAGCCAGGACAGTTTCTGTCCTCAGACATTAGAGCTACTGGCTCTCAAGTCTTTGAATCTGGCCTGAATTTGCCACGGACCCCTGTGCTTCTTCAGCCTGCAGATGGCAGAATGTGAGATTCCTTAATCTCACATTCCATAATTCCATAATCATTGTCTTAGTCACTGTTCAAGTGCTGTGAAGAGACACCATGACCAAGGCAACTCTCTTTATAAAGACTCATTTAACTGGGGACTGGCTTACAGTTTCAGAGCTTTAGTGCATTAAGTCCCGGGAGGGAGCACAGCAGCACTCTGGAGGCACAGAGCAGTCCCTGAGAGATCCTGGTCTGCAGGCAGCTGTGGTGCTGTGGAAGTGGCTAAGAGCTACATCCTAGTCCATAGGCCAAGAGAGATGAGCTTGGTTTTGAAACCCCAAAGCACACCCTCAATAACACACTTCCTCCATCAGGGCCACACCTCCTAATCTGTCTAATTTTTTCCAATAGTTTTGTTCTTTGGTGACTAAGCATTCAGGTAGATGAGCCTTGAGGGTCATTTTAATTCAAACCACCACAGTCAGATTAATCAATTCTAGTAATAAGTCTCACATTCATTCTTGCCTCTCTCTCATTGGTTTGTTTCTTTGGACAACTCTGACTTGGATAGAATTATCAGAGGAGGATTTATTTCTGTGCGATACAAGGGGAAGTTTGTTCTGCAGTTGCTGCTATTGTCACAAGTCTGTGGTGTAGCTCTATGAGTTTGTTCACAAAGAATTTACTCACTACTAAGTAGTGGAAAATGGTAGGTTCTAGAAATATCAACAAATCCCATACTTCCCATACTCAGGAAGTTGGTCTCTTTTTGAGACAGAGTTTCTCTGTGTAGCCTTGGCTGTACTGGAACTTACAAGTTAGTCTATAAACTTAGTTTGTAAACCAGGCTGGCCTTGAAATCATAGAGATCCATCTGCTTCTGCCTCCCAAGTGCTGGGATTAAAGACATGTGTCACCAACGCCCCGCTAGGAGTTGATGTCTTAAGACAAAGTGTTTGCTTGATTGGTAAGGTAGCTTAATAACTTCTGTCTATTGTGGCCTCATAACAATCTGCTTCAGTTCTGTGGTTTACAGTGACATCGATTCACTTCCTCATAGCTGTGTGGTTGATTCATCCTGGCACTTTAGTCACCTGGCATACTCTTGAACTATGTTCAGTGCCTGGTTCAGCTGGTTGGTTCTGTCTCCCAGGTCTGAAGCTAGATTTTTTTTTTTTTTTTTTTTTTTTTTTTTTTTTTTTTTTTTTTTTTTTTACAATCATGTGAACTTTTTCTTCTGGCTATCCTGGGATCTCTTACATGAGGACAGAACATCGCAAGACGGCCAAAGCCAAAGTTGTTAGGTCTTACTTAGCTCAGTGTCACCCTCCCAACATCCTATTGGTCAACACAGGTTAAAAGTCAGGTCAGATTGGGTATGTGTTCATTGGTCTATGCTCTGACTGTGGTGTAACATGTAACAACATCACATGTGCATATCAGGATGGGAGAGGTCTGGGGCCATATTTTACCATCAGCCAGAGTTGCTAACATAAAAATAAAATTTCTCATGAGCACTGAGATTATAACTCTTTTTATTTTTTTAAAAAAGAGAGACTCGGTAATAAGCCTCTAAGATGAGTGGATTCTGTCCTGTTTAGACTAGACAGCTCACCTATAGCTCATCATAGAGGCTATTTCCCTTTAAAGTTGAAAAAGGTGGGATTTTTAGAGTGAGAATGTAGATTTTGGATACTATAACTGGTGTGCACCCACCCCCCTTCTTATGTGGCTGAGGCTGTCCTTGAACTCTGATCTTCCCACTGCTGCCTTTCAAGTGATGAAATTACAGGCTTATGCCACCATGTATGGCATGAGCTTGTGTTTTTAACCACTATATTCAACTTCTGTCACCAAATGTTCTCCCTGGATAATGAATGATACTGGAAAATCATTGCTAAGAAATCACTCAGCATGTTCGAGGAAGGCCGTGCCACAGAGAAAGTGATGTTCTTTAAGCAACCAGAGTCTGGATTTATTGTGGAGCAGGGAGAAGCCTCTATACCAACTTCACTGTGGTTACAGTAGCCTGGGCAAATGGTGTCTGCAGCATCTGCACCCATAAAGCTCAGAAAATAAGAGGCTCGTGGTCAGACCAGAGAAGCCCCAGATGAGCCAGTTGGCCATAAGACATTAACTTGACTGTACCACTTTTCCTCCTGAGAACTTCACAGGCCCTGTCCTACCTGTACTTGGTGGTCTCTGTTTAGATATATTATTTTGTTCCTAATTATTTAAAAATAGAATGGGACAGAGAGATGGTTTGATGGATAAGGTTGTTTGCTCTGAGCACATGAGAATCCCGGTTTGAATTCTTATCACTTTATCCTGGCACAATACTGTTCAATTGTAACTCTGGTGTTGGGTTTCACGTGAAGACAGGCAGATCCTAAGAACTCCATTGCCAGCCAGAAAGCCATACAAGAGAACTATGAAGTCCTAGTTCAGTGAGAGGCCCTGTCTCAAGGCAATTAGGTGGAGGCCAACAGAGTAAGACCACAGGCCAGCAAGGGCTCTAATGTAGCCTGTGAATCTGGGTGGATGATGATGTTTCAATGTCCATTGATTACCTTGGAGCAGATGCTGATGGCGGAAGAATTTGCCAAGAAAGGTAGGAATGTGTGGGAACCCCACACTTTCCACTAAATTTTGCTCTGAACTAAAACTACTGTTAAAAATAAAGTCTAAGTTGGGCTCAGCGGAGTAAGCCTGGAGTCCCAGATACTCAGCAAGGGGAGGCAAGAGGAGCAAATTCAAGTCCTGCTCCAGCTACAGAGCAACTTCAAGGACAGATGGGAAACTCCGTGAGACTTTGTTTCAAAATAAAAAATAAAAATAAAAATAAAATAAAATAAAATGTAAGAAAAAAAAATTAAGAAGCCACTGAGATGGCTCAGTGGGTAAAGGCAGAAAATTTGAGATAAATCTTCTGGACCCACATGGTAGAAAGAATTAACTCCTAAAAGTTGTTCTGGCCACCACATACCTGATATGGCATGTGTACACACACACACACACACACACACACACACACACACACACACACGCCTAATAAAAATAAAACACAAAGGAAAAATAAAGTTGGGAGTATAGTTCATTTGCATTAGTCTAGCGTATCCAAAGCCCTAGAATCAACCACCAGAACTGCCAATAAATAAATAAGTAAAATCAATGAATACACTATTCATTTATTTAAGACAGAATCTCATTATGTAGCCTTGGCTGGTTTGGCACTTGCTGTGTAGAACAAGCTGGCCTTGAATTCATATAGATCTGCCTGCCTCAGCCTCCTGAGCTCTGGGATTAAAGGAGTGCACCACCATGCCTGGCCAACTTGGTTTTTTTTTTTTTTTTTTTTTTTTTTTTTTTTTTAAAGGATAACATTTCTGAAGAAACTATAGTACGCAGTTGTTGTTTTAAAGTTAAAGACAGATTTTTAAACTCTGATTTAGCAAATTAGTGTTTCCCACCAACTCTGGGAGCAGAGACCTTCACAGGCTTCACAATCTTTTGTTTAGGCGCTGCCTTTGTGGGGACCTTGGCAGCAGCCATTGCTGTCTTCTTTGATGCCTGCTTAGCCTTTTTTACTTCCTCGGCAGCCCTGATAGCCTGCTCTCCCTGATCCTTCCTAACTCCTGGTGTCTGATTCCTCTTGGCCATTACATCAGCAAGAGGTGCGTCAGTAACGGCTCTCCGGAATTTGACTGCATGGTGGGTTCTTTTTTCTTCCGACTGTCCTTTCTTGTGTTTTCTTCTGTAGAGGACAGTCCAGTTTATCTGCTGAGGATTCCTTTTGGAGAGGAATGCAGACTCACACTTCGCATTAAGAAATGGGGAAAACCTTCCCCTTGGTCCCGGCTTAGCGCCGCCTGTGTCCCAGGTAGATCTTGTACCTGCCGAAACCGCACAGCTCGACCTTCATGGTGATAGACGTTGGCCTGCCCGGGGAAATAAGGCGAAGAGAAAGAAACTGCAGTTGTTTTAAAAAACCTACATGACATATAGCATTGGTTTTTATTCATAATAGTTAATGTAGTTAGAATGAAATCATTGTGCAGTTTCTGTCATTTCAGCTCTGTCATTTCAGGGCCTTAAGCAAGCTCACTCTGGTTCCTACTGGTCTCTAGCCTCTCTTCCAGACACCTAGAACCTTGCTTGGCACATGATGGACACTGTAGATATTAGTTAAAGGACAGACAAATCGATCTACATGGCTTAATGTGTAACTGGATGAGAGTAGGAGCTGAGTCCCCCTGCTTCAGAGTGGCTTTCATTAATATTTGACATCCTCCAGGGCTCCTCTCCCTGTGACGTCCTGCTTAACTCTGATGGCTTCTGACCTCTAGTCCTGCTGAGTGACCACCTTGGTCCCTTATCTCCCCTCAGTAACCATCACTCAGTATGCCTGGTGCTTTCCCCAGAGACCTACAGCCTCTTTGCAGGTATTCACCCTTAAAGCGTTTCTACCGAGCCCCAAAGCCACAGGCTACATGGTGCTCTGAGGAACTGTAAATCTTGTTCCTTAGACTTAGTTGTTCAGAGTGCACCAAGGGCTTCGTGGTCGAAGATGTGGGCCAGGTGTGGAGGATATCAAGGTCCTCTAGTGTCTCTTGTACTTGGGGAGTAGATCCTTAGGAATACAACTCCATGGTTCTTTTAACAAGGGCTAAAAATATGCCAGGATGGAGGCAAGGCAGAAATCACTGAATCTGGTGAGCCAGCAGGGCAGACAATCTTGCCAGCTCAAGCCAAGACAGTAGTTCAAGGAGTCTGGTTCAGAAATGAGTTGTGGAGAAAGGTAAAAAGTGTCATCATGTAAGATACAGAACTCTTTCTTTGCCCATTGGCCTTGAGATAAGGTCTCACTCTGTAGCCCAGCTGCTGGTCCTAAACTTGGGGTGATCCTTCTGCTTCAGTCTATTTATAGGATTTTAAATTGTGAACCACACACTAGCAAGAAAAGTATTAATGACAGATGTATTTAGGTATTGGAACATGTATATAATAACAGGGACACACACACACACACACACACACACACACACACATCTTTCTCCTGTTAATATTAAAAAATTGTGCCAGATGGCAATAGGCACATACCTTTAATCTCAACACTTGGGAGGCAGAAGTAGGTGGATCTCTGAGTTTCTAATATGGCTGATATTGGCTTAGTAGTTTGTGTTTGTGATCCAGCACTTGGAACGTGGAGGCAGGAGGCTCAAGTTCAAGGTCATTTTTAGGTTACGAGGTGAGTCTGAGCTGTGTGAGACCTCTCACTGGTGGCAGCACCTGGGAGAGCAGGACCTGTAGCTGGCATGGGCAGCACAATAGAGCTGGCCCTGGTGGCAGGGGCCCAGGTGAGCCAGCCCTGAATGTGGGAGAGCGGGAGAACTGACTTAGACTTGTGCTGGCTGCAGGACTTGGCAGAGTAGGCCCCAAGCCTCACCTAGGCAGCACAGTGAGCTAGCCCTGAGGGCTTGAGAGCAGGAGACTTGACCCTGCTCAATGCTGGAGGTGGCTTGGGTAGGATAGCTGAGGGCATTGACAGGGAGTTCACTTGGTGGTACAGATAAGAGAGGTTGACCAGCTCAGCTGGGTTGGCCCAAAACCTACCTCACCTGTGAACTGTTGGCCCTGGTGAAAGGGCTGGTCCTGCAGACCCAAAGCTGCAGGATCTCCGTGACACAGAACAACAGCAGGATATCCAAGAGGAGTCCTGTGAGGATCTAATATTGATGGTGTGTCAGAAGCCAGAGGCCTGGAACCAGACTAATAACTCATTGCAAGGAACTCATTGCAAGTGAAGATGTGTGGATAGAGAGGTATACTGTGGGACACACTGTGACTCCAGCTTTCTATGCTTTGTTTTGTTTGTTTGTTTGTTTCTTATTTTCTTTGGGGGGGAGAGGTTGCCAGGGTGGAGGGTGGATAGGAGGAGACAAGGAAATAAGTGGGACTGGGGTGCATGATGTGAAATTCACAAAGAATCAATAAAAAGTTGAGGGGAAAGTCTGAAAACAAAGCAGGATGCTACAGTGTGTGTCGATAATCCCAGCACTTTGTTTGGAGCAGGAGAATCACAAGTTCAAAGCTAGCCTGGACTACATACCAAGATCTCTGAAAAATGAGTAAATTAAATAAATAATCTACAATGATGGAAAGCAGGAGGATGAATTCTAATACTAGACACACACACTCGCACACATGTGCACGCACACGAGCACAACGCACCTAGCATGTGCATCCCTTCTCTTTAGGAACTGGTCCACCATTTGCTCCATCATCCTAACTGTCTTGACACTTTCCCGAAGTTCTAAATTACCACGGTTCTGGAGAGCCATCTCTGTGTATATCTTCTACTGCAGCTTCAGGTCCAGGAACTTTCAGGCCGTATGTGCAGGAGTGTGAGCTCCGGGATTGTTTGCAGCAGATCTATTCATTGTTATATAGTCAAGGACAGATAAAGCTGACCACTTAGGAATGTGAAACTCTGAGACAAAAGGCCGTTATCAGTTAGTGTACATAAATTTTCTACTAATAACTTTCCTTTTTCGGCAAAATAGACACGGCAGTAAGGCTATCTAACCTATGAACTAGATTCCTAAAGTCCAGAAAATAGCAAGGATATTCCTGATAGTTTTTGGTTCTGGTTCACAAAGCTCCCCACCCTATCCTTAGGAGCTCACATGGGTGTGGATCTGGGCTAGGTATTTGAATGACAGAACTGCCTCTCCCTCCAAAGCTTTGGAAGGATAAGGATCTATCAGTCAAACTCACAGGGCAGGGCCCTTCTTAATCCAGATGATCTTTTGGCTTGGAGGCCTCTCATTCCTCCTGCAAGCAGACTCCTGGCAGGGCTTCTTACCCACTGCCTTTCATGCTTATACACTTCCTAACATTTACTTCTCTGTAGCCAGGACCCTTCTACTCAAGGTAGATCTGGGCCAGGTTTCAGGAGGCTTCCACCACAAGCAAGCACCATTTAACCTAATGTTGTAGGTAAAGAATGAATGAATGTAGGCCAGGCAAGGTGGCAGATACCATTAATCCCAGTATTCACTTGAGAGGCAGAGGCAAGGATCTCTGAGTTTGAGGTCAGCTGGTTTACAGAGCTGGTTCCAGGACAGCCAGGGCTACACAGAGAAGCCCTGTCTCGAAACTTCCCACTCCTTTTCTCCCTCTCAAAGTCAACGAATGTAGTTGAGCTGGTGCTGGGAAAATACTTGGATAAAAATTTGTTAAGAGAAGATGGGTATGTTGGTGCATGCAAGTAATCACAGCCTTTGGGAGACAGAGACAAGAGGATTGTTTCTAGTTCAAGGCCAATTTGAATGATGTAGTGAATTCTAGGACAGTCTGAGTCATGTAGGATCCATTCCAACAAGCAAGTAGATACCCAAGTTGAAGCTGCACCCAAGAGCCTGGCTCCTAGCAGATAAATAAGTAAGTATTGAAATTGTTGAATGAACTTGACCCAGTGAATACATCAAGAGAAGGGACACTTGAGTCCCAACCAAGGGATTTTCTGACTTGTTTGAGGGTTCACAGCCTCATTCCTGACAAAGTAGGGTGATAACCAGCTTTTTGGACAAATCCACTTCATCAGTGTGGATGGATGATCAGGCAGTAAAGGCCGAGTCAAGGAGAAGAGAACTTCTAGGGCAGAGAATCTCTAGGACACATCGGCTTGAGCTGGGATGGGGAAAAAGACAAGATGTGGGAAAGGAGATGACCAGTTAGCAAGTGTTGCAGTACACTGTGCACAGCTACACTGGTATGTAATTCAGTCCCTGAATTACGTAAGTTTATTATGAGATCTGACGTCTATCCTGTGCCCCAGACTATTACCCCCACGTTTGTGAGCTAAGGCGACAGAGCACAAGCGTTTAAATAAGTTGCTTTAAAAGGATCTGTTTTGGAAGTATCTATGCTTGGCTTCTTTTCACCCTCCACACCACCTCTTTGAACATAGGATTAAACCTGGGGCCTTTCCCTGACAATAGTAATTGTACTTGAAGTTTCAATCATTAGTGGGGGACCAGAAAGAACTTAGCATCACTAATAGAAGGGGTGGCAAGAGGCTGTGTGGCTCCCCACCTATCCCTTGATCCTGAAAGGGAAACTGAGGCACAACCCTCCATCCTCTTCTGAGTCAGGGTCTCTGGCCTCGGCCTTCTGCGTGCTGGAATTTCTGATGTGCACCACCAAGCCTGTCTTTTGATAGACAGCACAATTAAAGGCAGGGAAAGTGGAGAGAAGTGTGGTCACTCAGACAGCCTTTGACTTCAAAGGGTTGAGGAGCTGACTACCCAGAACCCCACAGACCACCTTTTCCTTTTCTGAGTTCCAATCCAGGGATAAGACCTTGTAAAGGTAGGGTTTGACCATCCAGTCTAGTCTGGCAGTAACCTGAATCTTTTTCCCCTTGGCCCCTTCTGTATAGAATGCACCTCCCCACTGGCCTGCATACACACATAGGTGGCTCTGTAACACAGATGCCCCAGGAAAGAGACTTAGTTTTTTAAAAAAATCAGCTGTCCTTTGTTCCCACGGGCCAGGTCATACTTGTGTCTGTCAGACTGTGACTCTTAGTTTGTTTGGAAAGTAAGGTTTTCTTGAGGCCCCAAGTGCAGACTGTGCCTTCACAGTGCCAGGCTACTTCAGGCTACAAGACTACATAAAGTGTTCTTTGTACTGAGCATGTCTCCAAGGCTGCTAGGGTTTTTAAAGTGTCCCCAGCCCAGGGCTAGTCTTGAACCACTGATGCCAACCAGATGGCTGTGGATAAGGGTGGTTGGAGACCCTACCTCCCACTGGCTCCTCACACCCTAACTCACACTTGCTAAAAAGGGGTTCTCATAAACACAAGCCTGAAAACCCTGGCAGCTAATTCCCCTGCCCCTCCAGCCCTGGGGGGCTTCCGCAGGGTCTGGGCCTTGAGCCAGTTCCTGGCGGTCCCCAGACTTGAGTGGGGGGTGGGGGTCAGAGCTGTAACCCTTTACTTCCTGCTTGGTCTCCAGCCCGTAGTTACTACAGGCTGTAGCCTCTGTGGTCTCTCCACCCCATTTTCCCTTAACCCTTTCCTGTCAGAAAGAGCTGGGTGAGGTAAGGGTTTTCAAGGGAAGTCCAGACAGCCAAGGAGTGTGTGTGTGTGTCTGTGTGTGGTGTGTATGTGTAGTGTGTGTGTGTGTCTGTGTGTGTGTAGAGCACTACTTGGAATCTAAAAACAGGGTCTCAGAGACCAACTATTCAATCCTTCCACTTCTTTCTTTGAGGAAAGAACTTTGACCCTTGAACACAAAACTTGGGTGGAAGGCAGTTGCTTTCAAGACCCTGTCTGGCCCTCTCCCTCCCGCTCAGCCTCCTCTCCTTCCCTCCCTCAGTCTCCAGCGCCCCTTTAAGCCATCCAGCGGCCTAGGCGAGTTTATCCAGGGGGCCTGGCTTCGAGGTCGAGGGGGAGGAGGGGGTGATGGTTGATGGGGAGGAAGGGCGGCGGGAATTCGCACGGTCCCACCCCTAGCTACAACCCTTAGCAGGAAGAGCTTGTCTCCAGAGCAGCGGCGGAAAGGGACAGAGCTGGGAGGGCGGGCGCGGAGAGCTGGCGTGTGGGTCGCAGAGCCCGCAGCAGGGAGGCGGGGGCTGGGGGGCGGGGGCCGGGGGCGCGCCTCAAGGAGGGGAGGCGTGGCTTAGTCTGCGGGGCTAGGTGGCTGGGGGCCTCCGTGCTGGGACCCGTGACACTTCTCACGCTTTCCAGGGGCGGGAGGGACAGCCATGCTCTTGTCGGGGGGTAGACCCCCGGCGCAGGAATGGTTCATGGTGCAGACAAAATCGAAGCCTCGGGTACACCGGCAGCGGCTGCAAGTCCAGCGCATCTTCAGGGTCAAGGTGACCGCCTTCCAGAGCCGTCCCGACACCCCTTACTTTTGGCTGCAGCTGGAGGGGCCCCGGGAAAATACGGGCAAAGCCAAGGTAAACAGCTCGTTTTGCTCCTTCCTATCTCTTCTGGCCAGATCCTCTTTCTCACTCCTGAACAGTTAGTAATTCCAGAGGTCTTGAGCTTGGGTCCTGCTGCTCGACTTGCAGGCTCTTGGCCTCCCTCCCTTCAGATCTGCAGTCCCAGCTCTGTCCCTCTGCTTCCTTCTTTCTCTTCTGCCCCACCCCTCTCTTGCATGTCACATCTGTCCTTTAAGTGTGCTGGGGTAACCTCTGCTCAGAGTCCTTTTCTGACCAGAGCCCTGATTTTCCATCTTGGGATCAGTTTAAGGGCCTGCATTTCTGTGGCCTCTGTAACACACCTCTTTGTTCTCACCAAGACTCTCAAAGGCCTCCATCCTTTCTTTCTGTTTAAATCCTGGGCGGTTTCTCTAAGTACTAGGACGGAGGAGGGCCCTAGAGACACTTGTAGAGCAGTGTTGGCAGTTTATAGAAGAGGCATTAGGGCTCAGAGAGGGTGGGGGTCTGCCTCAGTTATCAGTGTCAGGAAGAAGTAGGTTGGTGGAGGCTGAGCTAGAACCTAGGACCCTGCCCCATATTCTCGCTGTGCCCAGTGGCCTGTCTGAGAAGCTCAGGGTAGGACGCGTCTGTTCTGGAAAGCAGTGCCTTGGGATGCCAGGGAATCTGGCAGGAGGACCACAGACATTGAAATGAAAGGCCTGCTGTATGGAGCTGGATATTGGATAGGCCAGGTCACAGCTTGTCCCTTATACGCTCAGCTTGGCTTCTCCCACCAGCTCCTCTGATTGGGCTCCTCCTTCTGCTTCAATTATACCCAAGGGCCCCCACTCCCTCAGATTCCCTTATCTTCTCCTGTAGGAATGCTCCAGGCTCCCTTCTCTCAGCTACTACATGCCAGTCTTAACCCTTTGGCTGAGCTTTACCCATATCTCAGTTAGTCAGGGCCTAGGTAGGGGAGGCCCAGAACACAGCCAGCAGAAGGACGGGGAGGCTGGGAAATTTCTCCCTTAACACGCCCAGTAAGCTGCTGTATCAGCAGTTTTCCAGTTCTGACAGAGGTGCTGGGGGAGGGGAGAGGTGTCTGCCCAGAGAACAGATGTGCAGGGGCCTCCTAGTTTCAGAGGCTGGGGTAGGGTAAGCTAAGAAGAGGCTTAATCTTTCTGTTACCGTAAAGTACCACAGCTCAGCCTTCATGGAGATCTAACTAACCAGCTGACCAGCGACTTCCTTAAGATGGAGCCTGAACCCAGGGCCTGTGCATACCACACAGGCCCTCTGCCACTGAGCCGCCTACTTCCCCTGCCCCCCTGAACAGCACTGCTTGAGATGCTTGCATTGTGTTTCTTGTTTAAACTTCAAGTCAGCTTCAAGCTTGTCAACATCGCCACCTCTTTGGGCTGTAGATTTTCACCCCCAAGTTTCTCACTCCAAGCCCTGCTAAGTGGATCCAGTGGCGCTGTCAGTTTCCTCTTGCGTCCCTCATTGCCTTAGAGAGAGGCATTGTTGAAGGTGGGAACCGCTTGCAGGGATTCTGGGTAACTTCCTTTCTTGTACTGGTGGAGACAGAAGGAAGAAGTGGGGGAGGGGAGCAAGGGCAAGGGACAGTGGAATGTGGGGAGGATAAGGATTTCAGGAGGTCTGGGTTTGACACGCTGCCACCACATCATAGCCCAAATAGAGAAGCATAGTTTGAAGAGGCCCAGGCTTAATAATTCAGCCATCTTGAACCGTTTTTTCCTTGTTTGTCAAACAATGTAGTAACATGTAAGAATTGTGAGGGCCACCCGAAAGAATGAAGACAGAAATCAGGTACTGCTGTTAGTAACTAGCTTTATAAGGGACCAGGCCTTTCTCCCAGTTTGATGTCTTGAAAGCTGACCGGCTTTGATTACCTGCTGTGAGCCTTTCCTAATGTGAGGATGCCTTGTTTTTCAGAAGGATGCAGTGTGGCGGCTCCAGTTGTACCTGTAGGGATCTGGAGTTTTGCCTTCGGGTGGTTGGTTGCCTTCCATTCATAGGTCAACTGGTACAGAACTTTTGGGAGAGACGGAGGGGGAACAATGAGGTCGGTCATTTGTTCTGGTCTGAGCGGAAGAGGGGTCAAGAAAGATGCAGGCTCACTTAAAGTAGGATCTGGTATGTTTTTATATTATTTGTGCTTGCTTTTTGGAAAAAAAAAATCTCCATTAAACTTGTGCTTTAAAGTTCTTGTGCAGTGGCAGGATTTAGGAAATATCAGATATGTTACTGTGTATCATACCCCAGGTAGGAAAACAAATCCTGGGGAACCTGGCTCCCCTGAGGTGAAATCACCAAGTGGAGAGAGGGGTTGGGCAGTGGTGGAATGAGCCCAGCGCTGAACCTGTGCACCCCTTCTGCACTGTTCTGCATAATGGACTATGGGGATGGGTTTGAATGCCGCCAGACAGGACAGGTGACATGGTTACTTCTCTTAATTTTGGAGAAAATAGATAGAGGTGACGGGGAATCCAAAGACAGTGCTAGTGGAAGTGGCTTCTGGAGTCTGTGTTCCAGTTCTCTGGTTGTAAGACGGAAGTTGGTCTGTCCCTGGTACTCAGTGGGTAGAACCATGGAAATTGATTGTGGCCAGGTGTGTGCTGGGTGTGGCTCACGCAAACCCATTGTTAAAATTTTAGGAACTTTGCAAGCTACTGGAGAGCTCTTTTTAGCCACTGTGAGAATATTTACACCGCACAATTGGCAAGCGCTCTGAATCAGGGTTGTACCTCCTAACCCATGAGCTGCTGATGGTATGTTAGCCTACATGTCTGTGTCGTGACTGAGAGCCTAATCTCTTTTTGTTTAAATGTAAGTTTAAAAAAAACATTTTATTATTATTATTTTAAATTTTAATTTAAAGTTTTATTTTGTTTTTGAGACAAGTCTTTCTGTGTAACCTTGGCTGTCCTGGAACATGCTCTATAGACAGCAGGGCTGGCTTCGAACTCACAGAGATCAGCCTGCGTCTGCCTCCTGAGTGCTGGGATCAAAGCCGTGCAGCACCACTACCCAACTTTTTGTTTTTGTTATTTTTTTTTTAATCACATAATATACATTTAATAGTTATTGTGCCTTTTTAAAATTCACAAAATGTTTCCCTCCCTGCCTTCAGCACCTTCCTGGTGTTCACGAGTCTCCATGTTTCTCACGGAGTATGTATCTACTCTTGTGCTTCCACTGATGTCAGATGTTTGCTTTCTTTTTCCTGTTGTTACACGTGAGGGGTTAGCTCCCTCACGCTGACACTCCCTCTTCCTTTCCAACGTGTTTGGTCTCAGTTTTCTAAGTCTGTATTTAGGTTTTGCTCCATCATGCCTCTGCTCATCATCCTAGAACGAGTCTGGGGCCCTTGTTTTCCTTTTGCTTTTATGGTTTAGATGAGGTTTACAACTCCTTTCCAGATTGCTTGCCTTTCTCTGTACACATTGCTGATGCTCAGACCTTCTCCTCGCTCCCACTGCATTCTTCTCCCTGAGTAAACAATTATAAACAAGAAGCTTTCACTTGAGCCTGTAGTGGTGCCTGGTCACAGTGAGAGCACATTGCAGAGGAGGCCTCTTCCTTTTAGAAGAGCTCAAGCTATGAGAGAAAGGCAGGGCAGGGATCCCAATATCCACTTAGGAGCATGTCCTGATGACCTCACTTCCTTTCGTTAGATCCCACTTTCCAGAGGTCCCACCATCTCCCAAGAGTATCCAGTGGAGGACAAGTCCCTACAAATAGGTTTTAGAAGAACATTCCGAACTCAGCAGCCAGTCTGTGTAGCTGCGGATAGTCTCTTGTGGACAGCCCTCGGTTTATGCTCCGTTCTGTCCCTCTCTCTGTCACCTCAGGCTTCAGTTTACCGATCTGGCATCCTGTTATCTCGTTCTCTGTTAAATCCATTCTTTCTTGGGTTGATGGTGCTCATCCATTTGTAGTTTCCTTTTCTCTCCTTCTTCTCACCCCTTTCTTCTCTTCTTTTCTTTTGACAGAGGATCTGTGGAATATTGGGCAGTATGTTTTTCAAATAATATCACTTTTGTTTTTGATGTTTTTCTTATTATTAGGTGCCATTTATCTATAGATTGTTCAAATCATTTTCTGGACTCTAGATACCTGCTGTTTCCTTGTCTGGTTTTGCTTTTCAGTGTATATCAACATTATGGGTAAGACCGTTGACTTTGGGGTCATTGTGCTGGGTAACCATGCTTATATGTGAGCTTGAACATGTGATTTTCTCTCATCTAAAAGGAAGGTAATGAAGGTTGGCTTTGTAGGACCAAGGGAGGAATATATTAGATAATCTATGTGCCCAGCACATGATAAGGTTTAAATAAATAATAGTTCATATTTATTGTTTTTGAAATGATCTTAATTGCTATATCATTCATAAAAATGGTGAACTATCAGTGGAACAATATTTTAAGCACTCTCTGTGTGGTTAGAAAGACTGAGAAGGAGAAAGAGAGAGAGAGAGAGAGAGAGAGAGAGAGAGAGAATGAGAAAAAGAGAGATAGAGCCCTCATGAGCGAGCATAAGTGTGCCATGTTGGGACCTGCACTAGTCCCTGTTTGGGCACCAAAAATGTTGGGGCCTAGGCTGCCCCACGTTGGGCACCAAAAAAGTGTGGTACTCTCAGAGGCTAAAAGGTGACAGAACTCCTGGAGCTGGAGTCATAGGCTGTTGAGAGATGTCAGATATAGGTTCTGGGAATTGAATTTGGGTCCTCTGGAAGAGCAGCAAGCACCCCTAACTCTTGAGCCATCTCTCCAGCCCCTCCTGCCTACCTTTTTGAGGTAGCATTTTTCACTGAACACGGGAGTTGCTGACTGACTAGCCTGGCTGGCCAGTGAGTCTCTGGGATGCTTCCCCCACTCTAGGGCAGTGGCTCTCACCCAACCTTCCTAACACTGCCGCCACCCTTTCAGACAGTTTCTCACGTTGTGGTGACCCCCAACCATACAATTATTTTGTTGCTACTTTAGAACAGTAATTTTGCTATTGTTGTGAATGGAAATGTAAATATCTGTGTTTTCTGTTGGTTTTAGGTGACCCCTGCAAAAGGGTCATTTGACTTCACCCCCAAAGAGGTTATGACCCACCAGTTGAGAACCACCGCTCCAGGTTCTGGAGCTCTAAGCTCAGGTCTCATGTTTGTGCAATAAGTATTTTACCCACTGACCAATCTCCCTAATCCCATTAGGCTTTTTTTTTAAAAAAACAATTATTTATTTATTATATATAAGTACACTATCACTGTCTTCAGACACACCAGAAGGGGGCATCAGATCTCATTACAGGTGGTTGGGAGCCACCATGTGGTTGCTGGGATTTGAACTCAGGACCTCTGGAAGAACAGTCAGCGCTCTTAACCCCTGAGCCATCTCTCCAGCCCCCATTAGGCTTTTTTTAAAAAAAAGAAGTTGTCCCCAATTTTCTTCCTTAACCTGCCTCTGACTTTACGTATTGTTTTTGTATAGTTGGGATGTGGGGTGCATGGGGTGGGGAACATCTGTTAAGGTGAGAGCTGTACATACATTTGCTCTCTCTTGGTAGTGAGACCAGTTGAGGTTTGGGTAGGATGCCCGTCAGATTTTGTTGAAAGAAGTTACAACCCGGGAAGAAGGTAAACCCAAGCTAAATCAGGGGGAAGTGTCCTGTGCCCTGAGCAAAGGTGCTAGCGTGAGCTTCAAGATGGCTGCTAGAAATTTAAAAGGGATGGGGTGGAGGAGCATTTGTCACGGAATGGAACTGTCAGGGAAGGCACAAGAGGGTCTCTGAAGGGTGTGGATGTGAAAGGTCTCAAGGGTGACCTCAGTTCACTTGGGCTGCTGTCTTCAGAGACTGTTTAGGAAGGAGCTTCTGAAGGTCACTGGGTTATGCCGGTAGGTAGATGAAACCAGCCGCTCTCCCTGCAAACATGAGGGCTAGTCAGCCAGAGAACTAGAGGCTCTCTTTCTGGTTAGACACAATGTGAATCTGCTGCATTTTCATCTGGACACTGGCCCAGCAACTTATCTCTACCACCAGGCAACAGTTACCATGGTAACAGGTACAGGTTGTGCTGGAGAGCTTCTGACGGGAGATTAAGCCTGGAATCCTAGAGGATTACCTGGAAATCACTGTGTAGTCTGCCAGAGGAGCCTCAGAGAGCTCTGGTTTCAGTCAGGTAGACATAGGCTATGATCTGGTGCAGACACTGTTGAGCTGTGTGCACTTGGGCAAGCTCTTATGAGTCTGTAGAATGGGAACAGGCTGTGCCAGGCACTGTCCTAGTAAGCCGAGCTCACTTAGCTCTTTGAAGCTTCCAGTAGACTCATGAGGCAGGAATGGATGGGGAGACACAGATGGGAGGAAGGAATTAATAACTTGCCCCAGGCTGCCACGTTCTCAGCACATGAGAGTACTTAATAGCGTGTGGCTGGGGGTCTGGACCCAAGCATATTTAGCTTTACTTGCCACGCTCTATGAGAAGACATCGAAGTCCTGAGAAGATGGCTGACTTCCTACAATCCTCCCTTGTCTGTTAAGGCCAAGTTAGAACTAAGGGTGAGGTCTCTTGACTCCAAACTTGGATCTTTTCTTCCCTCTGAGTTCTCATCCATTCTGTCACTGTTCCCTGCAAAGAGGGGGTGGGACAGTGGGAGAACATCTGGCCTTGGTGGTGTCAGCATTGGTCAGCTTGAGCTTAGTGAGAGGTTGGCTTTTGAGGTACAGGGGACAGACTGGGGTTAGCCACTAACAGAGGACTGGTCCCCTTTGTTCTCTCCTTTCTACCCAGGAATATCTGAAAGGTCTGTGCAGCCCAGAGCTATGGAAGGAGGTTCGCTACCCCCCAGTCCTGCACTGCGCCTTCCTTGGGGCACAAGGCTTGTTCCTGGACTGCCTCTGCTGGAGTACTCTGGCCTACTTGGTGCCTGGTCCCCCTGGCTCCTTAATGGTGGGTGGGCTGACTGAGTCTTTTACCATGACACAGAACTGGCTGGAGGAGCTGGTAGCACGGCTGCGCTGGGGCCCTGCTCCAATGATCACCCCCCGAGGGGTTTGGGAGACAGAGGTGACCCGGGCTTTTGGGGCTCTGGTGTGGATTCGTGGTGGCAAGTATGCAGGAGACCTGCTGCAGCTTCCTCCAGCAGTCCAGGAGCTGCTTCTCAGTCTGGTCCGAGATGCTGCCGGCAAGGAAGACATCATTGAATGGCTCGGCCACTTTGGCATCTCTGGTACTTGCCCCCACCCAGAGATCCTGGTTTGCCTTGCCCGGCAGCAGAAGGAAGGCTCATCCCTGGTGACCGTAGGAGAGAGTCCTGGAACCCTCCAAGAGATAGGAACCTTAAATCGGGCTTCAGAAAACTCAAAGAAATCAACAAATTCAGGAGCAACTGGGTCCCTGGTCCCAGCTCAGAGCACTCCACAGGAGACAACACCCCAGCTAGGCGGGTAAGTACTGGAGAATGGGTTTTCTCCGCCCCTGCCCTGATCCCGGTCCCCATGGAATAGTAATTCGGTACCAAATTGCCATTCTCACCTTTTCAATGAACTTGGGATTTCTCCAGGGACCAGTCCAACAAGCAAGGTGATGATACGAACAGTGTTGGAGAGGAAGGGGCCTCTGCACAAGACAGCAGCAGCCAGGACTCTGCGAACCACACACAAACCCTCTTGCAGCAAAAGCAGGTACAGAAGACAGAAGACAGAATCTCATTGCTGTCGCCAGTGTCAGCTCTGAGCGAGTACACATCCTGGAAAGTCTGGGCCCCGGGGCCAGCCTTTGGACCCTCGTGGCCAGGGACCATTGCTGCCACCTTCTGGAAGATCAATGAACTGCAATCTCTTCACCTGGCCTGGCTCCTATCCCAGGCTTGCTTCAATTTCCCCTTCTGGCAGAGGCCCACGGGCCCCATTCAGCTGAAGCTGCCAGGGAAGAATCCTTTGCCTTTAAAGCTGGAATGGAAGCAGAAAGTGCTGGCTCCTCTGCCCAGTGCAGAAAGCCCAGCTTGTAGACCAGATGGGGCGCTAGGGAGGGAGACAGCCCTAAAGGATAGCCCGAGGCCAGAGACTACCACCAAAATTATTAGTTTATCGGTGGGGTCAGGGGATTGTGGTGTCAAAGAGAAGGTTAGCCCAGGACTTTTGCAAGGAGGGCCATCTTCGACATCTGTACTCCAAGCTGGATCTGAGCGGGGAGATAAAGGAAGTGCATTGTCAGATTGTAAAGGCCTGGAAAAGTCGGCCTCTTTAGCACTGTCTGCAGAGCAAGCGGGACCCACAGCTCAAGCCGGGATGTCAGGTCGCTCAGTACCTGAAGCTCCAGCAATGTCTGAAACTCTTGAAGTGTCCACAGCTGCAACAGTGTCCAAGGTTGAATACCCACCCACCAAGGAGGGTCTGCCTGCAACTGCCAAAGTGTCTACAGCCTTAAAGAAACCTGCCGTGTACACAGAGTCTACAGATCCCAAAGTGCCTTCGGCTCCTACAGAACCAGCAGCTCCTGTGGTGTCCACAGTCCCCAAAGCAGCTGTGGATCAACCAGCAGCTCCTGCCACACCCACAGCCCCCCAAACTCCTACAGCTCAGAAATCACCTTCAGTGAAAACACCTGCAGGCCCCCAGAGCCCCAAAGTTCAAACTGAGACCATAGCTAAAGCAGGGTCTGAGGCTCCCAAAGCACCTGCAGCTTCTAATCCCTCCAGAGCTTCTAAAACACCAGAAGCTCAGGGGTCTGCAGTAGCAGGGCTGACTGTGGATGAAACCAAACTCCTGAGTGAGGTTCAGGCTTCAAAGAGTAAAGCCACTATGCCGAAAGGCCAGGTAAAGCCTGGAAGGCAGGGTTTCCAGTCCAGTACCACCATGGCCTCCAGAAGTAAGCATCAGTTCCTAAAGGAAGGACTTCTTGGGGCTTGGGAGGGGTCCCAGAGGCTGTCACCTTACTCCCAGGGCACCAACATAGTGACCAGCTTCCAGAGGTACAATGAGGCCTTGAATACACCCTTCGAGATGAACTTGTCTGAGGAGCCTGGGAATCCAGGGCTGAGGAGAGTGGTCATTGACGGCAGCAGTGTAGCCATGGTGTGAGTAGCGATGGGCGGCTGTGCTGGGGAGCTGGGCAGGCGTGGTGTGGGTAGTGATGGGTGGCTGTGCTGGGGAGCTGGGCAGGCATTCCTTCCAGACCTTCTATGCGAGCAAAAGATAGAGGGAAGGGGTCCATGCTGAATGGCTACTTCACTGTAGGTCGCGTGTACAGAATTGGCACAGAGGACAAAGTCTTTATTCTTAGGTAGATGTAGAGAGAATCTGCGAGGTGAAAATTTTTGCTTATGGTTTCTGAGTCAGCCAGGGATTTATGTGGCCTTTGGGCTCAGATCTATCTGCTGCAAAGGTCCATGCTCGACTCAAGTCGGCTTTTTGGTAGCTCAAACTTCAAGACCTGGCCCCAAACCTACTAGAAGCTTTTCCAGACCGCAGCCAGCCTAAGATTGTTTTGCATGCTCAGTGCTTGCTTCTGTAGAGGTGTGAGTGCAGAGATGTCCTTAGTCTGTCACATGGTAGAGCAGTTATTTGTGCTCTTATTTCGGCACACAGTAGGTGGTCAGGATTTTTTTTTTTTCCTTCTGTCTTTAAGTTCTAGGCAGCTGTTTGAGGGCAGGGCTGCAGGCTGAGTCAGATAGCACACAGCATTCAGCATTCAGGAGGCAGAGGCAGGAGGGATCTCTGTGAGTTCAAGACCAGCCTTGTCTACATAGTAAGCTCCATCCAGGACAGCTAGGACTTCAAGGAGAGACCCTGTCTTAGAGAGAGAGTCGGGTAGGAAGAGGGTAATGCTGGAGCATCTTTGGTGCTCTTGGGACATTACCTGCTTGGTTCTCAGGGCAGGGGATGAATGGTGGGACAGGGCCTTCTGGGAAGTAGCTCCCTCATTCCCACTGTCCCACAGACATGGCCTCCAGCACTTCTTCTCGTGCCGAGGCATCGCCATGGCAGTGCAGTACTTCTGGAATCGTGGACACCGAGAGATCACCGTGTTTGTACCCACCTGGCAGCTGAAGAAGAACCGGAGGGTGAGAGGTGAGGTGCCTACACTGCCCAGCCCTTCCAAGGTCACCTGACTTTTCTTTTCCTTGCCTTTCTGGCCCACTCTTCCACCACCCCACCCTGGTCTTTCCCACATCGCCCTTCTGCTATCTCTCTGTTCTGTCACCCTCAGAGAGCCACTTTCTGACGAAGCTTCACAGACTCAAGATGCTTTCCATCACTCCCTCCCAGCTGGAAAATGGCAAGAAGATCACCACGTATGATTACAGGTATGCTGGGCCCTGGCTCTCCGTGGGGCTCAGGGTGGAGGGTGTCTCACCTCATTTCTCAGGGGGAAATGGAGACAAATACCATGTCTGAGAGCAGGGATTGGCACACAAAGGAGGAGATGCCTGAAGGTTGGTTCTTCCCAACCACAAGGTCACGACTACCATCTTTGGAACTCTGGCGCTGTACCTCCTCAAGTTTACTGGCTTACTTTCTCCATGGCCTCTAGATGCTACTACGCATGTTCACGAGCACGCGGCTCATTCAAACCATTGCATTGGATTGCAGCTTGAGCTGCTAATTTGCTAATTTGAGGTGCTGCTCAATTGGACGAGCATGAGGCCCATCCAATTAGCATTCGAGGTACCCAAGGCTTTCGGTGCCAGCTTGGGTTAAAGTTCCTATCTCAAGAAATGCTTTCAATCTTTGTTCCTCAAGCTCTGATGCTGGAGGAACCTTACCTAGGCGGATCCTTGGGCGAGGCTATAGAAACGGAGTTAGATGGGCCTGGTTAGCCTAAACGTTGACATCCTCTCTGCTTGTCAACCCTCAGCCTTCATTGTCCAGCATGGCTATAGAACCAGCATGCCTAGGGGAGTCTGTGATCTGGCCTGTATTAGGGCAGGGAAGGAAGGCCCTGCTGTAGACCTAGCCCAGATGCCCAGCTGGCAGCTCTTGACTTCTCTTTGGCATCTAGCATGTTGGGTAGGGAGAGGTTCTGTTTCTTTCCTGTGTTCCCTACAATCCATACAGCCATTAAACCTGTGAAGAGCTGGGCAGGGCCAGGCAAGCTTCCCATCTCCCAAATCTGACTCCTGAGTGAGTTCCTGTTCCATTAACTCCTCTAAATCCAGGCAAGGGTTGAAAGGAGGATGACGTTTCTGTTGAAGCGCCCTCTGCTGGGCACTTGGAGAACAGCATGTGAAATCCCGGGGAATGCTTTTTCCTGGTTATGGCCCTCCTTAGAAGGACAGTGATCCTCTGGGAGAATGGGTTTGTTTCTTAAGCCATGTGATTTTATGTGTTGTTATGTATGTGGATGTCCATCTTTACATGGGTGTGAGTATTGTGCCTTGATGAAGACTATTATGTGCTCTGCACTAGGCACTGAATCAGACTCAGTTTAATTATTACAGCAACACGGGGCAGGTATTTTATCTACATTTTACAGGTGAAAAAATGGGGGCAGAAAATACTCATGTGTGAACATGACCAGAGGACGGGTTCTGTGTTGCATGAGTCTGCTACGTGTGTGAGAGGGGTGTGTGGTTGTATATACATTTGGGGGTCTATGCAACCAAGTCCACCTTCTGAGGGATGCTGGGATCCCAGGTGCACACATGGGAGAGAGGATGTGCTCTAAAGCCTTGGCTTGATCACAGGGAGCAGAGTTTTTGTCTGACCCTCCAGGGAGTTCTAGTTCATTTCCCAGAGGGTCCAGAAAAAGAGAGGGGATAGCTGCTAGTCAGTTGGTGACTTCCTTTTCTCTTGCAGGTTCATGGTAAAGCTGGCAGAGGAGACAGATGGAATCATTGTCACCAATGAGCAGATCCACATCCTAATGAATAATTCCAAGAAACTGATGGTCAAAGATCGGTGAGACACTCTAAGGACTTGAGCCTCTGTTTCCCAGTGATGTCAGACAGCCTGTGGCAGAGAAGATGGTGGGGCAGGAAAGGGAGCCTTAGGGTAGGGCTTGCCAGTGCCTGCCGGGGTGTGTGTGTGTGTGTGTGTGTGTGTGTGTGTGTGTGTGTGTGTGACAGAGAGAGAGAGAGAGAGAGAGAGAGAGAGAGAGAGAGAGAGACTGACAGACAGACCTGCGGAGGCAACAGGGCATGGCTGATTCTTGGGCTCACCTGTGACTTTGCCTCTTTCTCCTGTGGGTCTAGCCTGCTGCCCTTCACCTTTGCCGGGAGTCTCTTTATGGTACCAGACGACCCCCTAGGCCGTGATGGCCCCACCTTGGAGGAATTTCTGAAGAAGCCAAACAGGTAATTTGTCAGGCCTTTACCTCGAAGGCATTCCTGGGACTGACCAGAAACTTAGTGTTAGTTAACATTTATCTAGTTCTCAATATTGAACTATTGAGGGCGGTTTGACCTGTTAACATCTTTAGTCGTCTGCCACATTTTGGTGCTTTTATCCACTCTTTACATTAGGCTTCTACTGTTTCCCACGTGCCTTTTCATGCGTATTTCCACAAATGGTGTCTGTGCTCCGCCTTTTCTTGCTGTCTTGGAGCTGTGCCGTATTGCAAATGTCTGTAGTTCACTTCAGCAGCTGTGAGACACTCCATTACACGTGCGTCTAGCAGGCAGAAAGAACATAGTCTTGGGCCGGGGCTATTTGACTATTTCGGCTTTAGACTGGTGATGTGGGGCAGGAAACAGGCTTGTTTTGCTTTCCTCATGTTCAAGAGAGCCATGTCTACATTTGCACTGTCACTTTCCTCTCCTTCGATGCTCACAATTTCAGTTAGGTGTAAATGACCATATTCCTCATTTCATAGATGAGACTCAAGTCAGTTTTCCAAGGTCATTTTGGCAGAACTAGTTTGTGGCAACTCTGAGCTTTGACTTCTCTATGGTTTGAGCCACATAGACTGCCCATCCCCCGTGCTCTGGGGCCTGTGGACAGGACACTGCTTCCTGCCCACCCCAGCCATCTCTCACCTCATTCCATCAGCGGAAATGAAGCTGAGGCTTTTCTGTTGTGTGTTAGGCTTCCCCTCCAATGCTGACCTTCCCCTGGAATGTTCATCCTGAGGTAATAGTGTCAGTTATTTTTTTACCAAGCCATTGGCTTAAAACTAACTTAAATGATTCATGGTCTTAGTTTATTTAGTTTTGTTCCTTGCTGTGATAAAATACCCCAATAAAAATAACTATGGAGAAAGGGTTATTTCAGCTCAACAGGGTTTTTTTTGTTTTGGTTTTTGCTTTTTTTTTTTTTTTTTTTTTTTTTCGGGGTGGGGGAGGGAGTCACAGTGGCAGGAGCTTGGGAAGAACTGGTCACGTTATATCTGCAGTCAGAAGAGAGCAGTAGATGTGTGTTTGTTGGTGCGCAGCTCACTGTCTCCGTTTTGCAATCTTGGATCTCCTGCCTAGGGAATGAAACCATCCATAGTGGGAGGGTCTTCTCACCTCAGTGTAATCAAGATAATCCCTCACAGATCTGTCTACGGGTACTAGATCCAGACAGTCCTTCACCGAGACCACCTTCTCAGCCGATTGTCAAGCTGACAATTAAAACTGACCATCACAGTCAGTAAGGTTTTGGGTTGATACATTCTCAAAGCCCAGAAGAACCCTTATTGAATGAAGTTCTAGCATTCGTAAGCTAGAGAGCAAGTATTTACGGGCTGGCTCCTGACTGACCCCTACCATGAGTGTGAAGTAGGCTCTGTGGGGTGATCACATGTGTGGCTTTCCTCTCGGATAATCTGTGGGCTTGGGGCCACCCTTCTCATTTTTCTACTTGTTTTGGCAATAGGTTGGACATGGACATTGGCAATTTCTTGAAGGTGTGGAAGACCCTTCCTCCCAGCTCAGCCAGCATCTCTGAGCTGGGTGACGATGCTGAACCCTTGGAGGAGCCACAGAATGTAGAAGAAGGGGAGAAAGCGGGGGAAAGCCTGGAAGAGGAACTGATGCAGGAGCCAGGAATTCCAAAACCCGATGAAGAAAACGAGCAGGACTCCAACCCCGTGTCGGTGTTTGGGGTGGAATGCCCTTCCTTTTCCGAGGAAATCCTCCAGTGTCTCAGCCTGCATGACCCCTCTGAGGGGGCTTTAGACATCGACCTTCTGCCTGTGGTGTCATCTCCATACCTGGATGTCCCCTGGGATGGGAAGGCTCCCTGCCAGCAGGTTCTCGCCCAGCTTGCCCAGCTCACTATCCCCAGCAACTTCACCGCACTCTCCTTCTTCGTGGGCTTTATGGATTCCCACCGGGATGTTATCCCTGACTATGAAGTCCTTGTGGGCCCCCTGCACAGCCTCCTCAAGCAGAAGCCCGACTGGCAGTGGAACCAGGAGCATGAGAAGTCCTTCCTGGCCCTGAAACGAGCTCTAGTGTGCGCCCTCTGCCTGTCAACCCCCAATCCCAACCTGCCCTTCTACCTGGAAGTGACCGTCAGCCAAGTGTCACTGACGGCCAGCCTGCACCAGGAGCACTCAGGAAGGAAGCACCCCATCGCCTATACCTCGAAACCCCTCCTCCCCGATGAGGACAGCGAGGGTCCTCAGTCAGGGGGGGACAGCCCCTATGCTGTGGCGTGGGGCCTCAAGCATTTCTCCCGATGTGTTGGAGACAATCCAGTGGTTCTACGCCTTTCCTATGCCTCCCGGACCACCGTGGATAATGAGGCATGGGATAGCCGTAGAGCTTCCAAAGCATGGTTGATTCGGTGGTCTCTCTTGCTCCAGGACAAAGGCAAGAGGGAATTGGAATTGTCCCTTCTCCAGGGCCTGCTGGGGGAAAACCAGCTGCTGACACCCGCTTCCTCAGTACCCCGAGTTTTCCAGCTTCTGCCTCCTTCTTCTGACCTGTCTACTTTTATCTGTGTCCATGTGTCTGGCTATTGCTTCTACCGTGACGACGAGTTGTGTGCTGGGTTCGGTCTCTACATCTTGTCCCCCACAAGCCCTCCGGTCTCCCTTGCCTTTTCCTGTTCCCCATATACATCCACATATGCCCACCTGGCAGCCGTAGCCTGTGGCCTAGAGCGCTTTAGCCAGTCCCAGCGCCCAGTGGTTTTCCTCACCCACTGCAACTGGATCTTCAGTGTCCTCTGGGAGCTCCTGCCACTTTGGAAAGTACGGGGCTTCCTGTCATCTGACGGGGCTTCACTACCTCATCCAAGCCTTCTCTCCTACATCATATCTCTCACATCTGGCTTCTCATCCCTTCCCTTTATCTACCGAACCTCTTATCGGGGCTCTCTGTTTGCTGTGACAGTGGACACTCTGGCCAAGCAGGGTGCCCAAGGGGGTGGGCAGTGGTGGGATTTGCCAAAGGATGTGCCAGTGCCAGTGGTGACTCCCCATACTAAAGGCAGGAAGCCCAACTTGCTGGCCTTGCAGCTGAGTGACAGCACCCTGGCCGATATCATTGCCAAGCTGCAGGCAGGGCAGAAATTGTCTGGGCCCTCCCCTTTCAGTTCTGCCTTTAACTCACTCAGCCTGGACCAAGACAGTGGTCTGCTCATGTTCAAGGCGGAAAAGCATCCCAGGGTCTGGGTAGTCCCAAGGCAACTTCGGAGGGATCTGATTTTCTCTGTGCATGACAGCCCCGTGGGGGAGCACCAGGGCCTGGAGGACACTTATAAGACGGTGAGGCTGCTGGGATGGTGGCCTGGGATGCTGGAGCACGTGAAAGATTACTGCAGGAGCTGTTTGTTCTGCATCCCCCGGAATCTCATAGGTGGGGAGTTGAAAGTTATTGAGTCCCCATGGCCTCTCAGGTCGACTGCTCCCTGGTCCAGTCTGCAGATTGAGGTGGTGGGTCCAGTTACTGTAAGTGAGGAGGGTCATAAGCATGTGCTCATTGTGGCAGATGCCAATACCCGGTGGGTGGAGGCATTTCCTCTGAAGCCCTATACGCACATGGCTGTGGCCCAGGTGCTACTGCAGCATGTGTTTGCAAGATGGGGTGTTCCCATAAGGCTGGAGGCAGCCCAAGGCCCCCAGTTTGCCCGGCATGTTCTGGTGAGCTGTGGGCTGGCCCTAGGAGCTCAAGTGACTACACTGAGTAGGGCCCTCCAGTTCCCCTGTCTGATGAGTTCTGAGGCCTACTGGGAATTTAAGAGGGCCCTGAAGGAGTTCATCTTTCTATACGGCAAGAAGTGGGCATCCTCTCTGCCCTTGCTGCACCTGGCTTTTAGGGCCTCCACCACGGAGGCCACACCATTCCAGGTGCTGACTGGGGGTGAGATGAAGCTGATGGAGCCCTTGTGGTGGGAGATGAGCCGGGCCAACATCGAAGGGCTCAAGATGGATGCTTTCTTGCTACAGCTGATGCGGGAGCTGTTGGATCTCCACTGGAGAGTGGCCGAAAAGGCCAGCGAGAAAGCTGAGAACAGGCGTTTCAAGAGGGAAAGCCAGGAGAACGAGTGGAGCGTGGGTGACCAGGTCCTCTTGTTGTCTCTCCCCAGGAATGGCAGCAGTGCCAAATGGATGGGTCCTTTCTATATTGGGGACCGGTTGAGCCTATCACTCTATAGGGTGTGGGGCTTCCCAATCCCGGACAAGCTGGGCTGCATCTACCCTAGCAGTCTAATGAAGGCCTTTCCCAAGAATGACACACCCCTGTCCCTTGACTTGGAGCAGTGAGTTAGAGCAGTCAGGGAGCTGCCTGTTCTAGGGGTCCCACATTTCTGCTGCTAGTCCTCCCTTCTGATCAGAGCAGTGCTCTCAGCTCTTTGGGGCCCCTCAGTTGTGCCTTTTGTGGAGAAGTTCCTTTGTAAAGCCTTGTGAATTGCCTTGACCTAGGGATGAATGTCCCTATAAAACATCCCCAGATAGGGGTGTTGGAGAATGTGCCAAAGCTTGTCCTATTTGGGCTCTGGCAGTTTTACACCTGGGAGCAAAAGAGTCTCCTTAACAAAGTAGGCTGGGTTCACAGTCTTTCCCAAGTGCTGTCTTTTCCCTTCTTACACATTCAGGTGTATATTGGTGTATCCACCTCTCCCCAGTGTCCTACACTCAACATATTACACTTAATAGTGTGTATTTGAACTTCCCAGTGGGTATCATGGCTCTCTCCCATATGAGTGCCTCCCCTTACACCGTGCATTTGGTCAAGCCTTTGCCTTTTGAGTTCTCAGTGGCACAGACACACACTGCCAGCAAGAAGGGAGCAATTCTCCAGTCAGCCTCCTTTGCCAGCGTCGGGACAACTGTTAAGAAAGGGTTGTAGCCTTCCCGTGCCTCCAGGATGATGGCTCCGGGTGGAGGTGATCAGCCATAAGCCTCCTGTTCCCTTAGGGAGATGGAAGGGATGAATTGGCCTACCTCATTTGATTCCAGTCTACAGAGATGATTCCTGACCCCTGCTGTGGTGGTGGTCACCTCACAGGAATCAAGGACCTTGATACCAAGCGTGGCATCTGTACTGGAAGAGCTGCTTCTATTAGGTTCAGTGATGCTCACGCTCTGCTTCAAGGGGAAGGCATCTGACGTGGGTAGTTTGATTCGTGGCCAGGCACTGGGTGGCTTTTCCTCTCCCTCCTCTGACTCCTCTCACCCCTTGCCAAAGCTCACAACCCTCTCCTGCCTGCAGTATGCCCATCTCCTTAGATGGCACTGCTTTGTCCTGGTCAGCTGCAGTACCCTGATTCTGCCTTTGTGCAGAGCTCACTCAGCAGGAGCGGGCCTCTCATAATCATGAGGGCTGATTCTCGCTGCTCTGCATTTCTACACAGCTCTGCAGACAGTCTGGAGAGAAAGGCCACTGTGACTTAGATCCCTAGTATCCCATTTCTTGAGGAGCCAATCCAGTTGTCTAGCTGAGTTCAGGTTGCCAGACAGGATGTCATAGACTCCCCTGGGTCCTGAGGAGAAGTTGCTATTGAGTCCAGCTTTCACAGCAGAGGAAAGAGTGAGATGACTTGCCCACAGTCAGGCTGGAGCTGGGACTTGGATAAACCTTCCTGACTTCAAGTTCACGACGACAGGGGTTCTAGCAACATGCTCAAGCATGAGAATCCTTTCGGATTTTGTACCTCTCTTCCCTTTGATGCCGTTTCCCAACCCTTCTAGATAAACTACCTGGATGCTGTTCTTCAGCTGCCCAGGAATGGATGCTGGGTGCTCCCCAGATGCTGAAAGGTTAGCTGTAGGATTTTTAGCAGGTACTGTATTTCTTCACACCGCCTCACTTTTGCCTCCCCCTCCCCTTCATATATTAGTTGGACTCACTCCCCACCCCCCTTCATATGTTATTAGTCGGACTCATTTTCCCACCCCAGGGCTTTATTCAAACCCCTCTTCCTGTTAAGTACAATTTCGATCATACGCTCTTTCAAGTGATTTTTATTTTTCAATAAATCAATTAAAATGGAGCCAATGTTTAATTTTTGTTCCAAACTGGGGGATAAAGAGAGTGGGGGGTGTCTGTGGGGGTTTATTGCTCTTCCTGAACTGGAAACCCTTGTTCTTCCTCAAGTTCAGAGTCCTTGCTCTTGGCTAAGCATTCTGAATTTGGGCCTTGGCTTTCTGCTGCCTGTTCTACATGCCCAGACTTCTGCTTGGTGCTGGCACGGTTATAGAGCGTAGGAGGGAAGTGTGACCTCATATGTAACCCCATTCATTTCCTATTCGGAACACACCCTACTGTGTGCCCTGCTCTGTCTAGGAGTGGAGAGGGTGACACGGAATGTGAAGGGCATAATCTCTTTCCTCTTGGAGCCCAAGGGCGAAGGAGAAAGATAAGCAGACCCAGGATATCATAGTTTGACATGAGGCATGTTAGAGCCCATGGAGCAAAGGCCGAGGCTTCCGACCTGTGGTATTCACAAAGGTCATCCCAGAGCCCCTCCTGCAAAAGCAAAGGTCGCTAGTTAGTGCAGGTCAGAGAGTGAGAGCTCACAGGTGCTGAAGTGGATGGTCGTTTGGACAGGTGGTCAGCAAAATCCCGTTCTTTTCCTGTCCAGACAGCTTAAAGCAATGATCAGCTCCTATGCTCACTGGTTTCTAAATATATATATATATATATATATATATATATATATATATATATATATATATATTGCTTACTGTTACTTTGCAAGGTTCTAGTAGAGATTTGCATGTCCCTCTGTTTTTGAGACAGGGTTTCATGGAACCCAGGCTACCCTCCAACTTACTATGTAGCCGAGGCTGACTTAGAATTTCCGATCCTTGATTCCACATCCCAGGTTTTGAGATTACAGGCACAGACCACCATGCCTGGCTGAGAGTCCCTTTGTTTTTTTGGAGAGTAGATAGTTTGCCCACAGCCCAGCTTGTGGACAGTGTTAACAGACACCAGCGCCTTTGTTTCCACCCATGGCGTTCCCATTCAGGGCATCGGTAGCCGAGCTTTCTCATTTCTGAGTGAGGAGTGAGAACAGTTACCACACAGACAGCCCCTTCACCTAGGGTCAAACCATACAGCCCTCCCATCCTAGGCATCCTAGGGTCAAAACGCACATAAGTATCTGTGAGTTTGATACCACTGTACTGGGCTAAACCTTTGTGCTCACTCTAAAACTGAACACACCCGGAGGAAACATTGAAACAGGTAAAGGGCCTAGGACTCAAAGCATCCCATCTGCTTTTGGAGATTGCCCAAGACCCCTGGGACCTCGAAGCCTCTAATTGTTTACTAATTCACACACTAACAACTCATATATATTGAGTATTCACCAGGCACTAGGCTATGTGCTTTCTAGACCTAACACACTTAATAGCTCCATTTTACAGATGAAGAAAATGAGGCACAGAGAGGTGAGGCACCTTACTGAAGATGTAGGTGGCTAAAAGAGAGGCTGGGTCTGTATGACATATCTGATGCCACTCAGGAACCGTGCGTCACTCATGCTTTCTCCTCTGCCAGCATTTTAACATTGCTGTTGAGTTCCGTCCCCATGCCTCAGTCTGTGGTGTCTCTGTATTTTATTAGTGCATCACGTAGTGTTAGTTAAGATTTCTCCATTTGCGAACTGAAGAGATGGGTAAGCGGCTAAGATCAGTTGTAGCTCTTGCAGAGGTAACCCAGTTTGTTTCCCAGTACCCACATAGCAGCTCCCAGCTGTCTAACTCCCTCTTCTGACTTCCACCAGCTCAAGACATGCACGTAGTGCACATACATACATGTAGGCAAAACAATCATACATATGAAAAAAATTTAAAAATATAAAATAATCTTTTCCTTTTCAGTTTGGTCCAGATTAAGATGCTTCACAAATTGAAACATATCCTGATTTTTTTTTTTTTTCTGTTGAGTCCAAGAACAATCCTCTTGATCCTAGGAAGTTTTGACTTCAATATTATATTTTCTAAGGAGTGTTAGCTTAATGATGTGATTTCTTATGTATTCATGTTCTTACCGGTGATGAGCAATGAAGCTAGGGAGACTGTAACAGCTGGATTGTGAGACATCTCACACAACGTAAAAGTTATTCATGCCATTCCAACAGCTGGATTGTGGGACATCTCACACAACATGAGTGTTTTACATGCTGTTCCAACACCCACTGGAGGCTTTCAAAGCTTGATGGTCTCTTAGCTGGAACACTAAGGCAATCCTGGAGTGGAGAGAACGCACTGAGGGTTGAGGAGAACTGGAGGCCAGAGGCAGGTTAAGGAGCTTTTCTAGAAATCTAGCTAAAGGATTGCTAGTTCCTAGCCTGGTAGTTGGAAAGCAATAAGCAGAACCAGCTGCTGTGGTGGTGAGGGGGAGTCCCGGGGAGAAATGCTGGTTTCTGGTTTGGGCAACAGGAAAGCTCAAATTACAAAGTGAACAAAGTTGTGAGTGGAGCCTGTGATTCTCAGCGGGTTGAGCAGAGGTGGAATGCGGGGGTCTGTTCAGAAGGGTTACTGCTGAGAAGGTGTAAACATGGGGCGGTGTTCATCGTGTGGATGGACACTGGTGCTATTGAGAGTGTGTTAAGACCAAAGAAGTTCATTTAAGGGAGAGTTAGGCCTGGTGGTACATGCCTGCAACCCGAGCAGCTCAGCAGGCTGAAACCGGAGGATTGTGGGGCTGGAGACCAGGCTGGTAAGACCCTGCCTCAAAACAACAAGGAAATGAACAAACAAAAAGTGGCAGACAAGTCTCACAAAGGGGTTGGGACATGGGCAGAAAGATATTCAGAAAGCCCCGAGAGTGCTCCAGCAGCACACTGTTAGGTCATGGGCAACAGGATCTGAAGGTAGGGACAGCCTGGGCTGCAGGAAAACTCTCCATGTATGACAACAACCGTGACCACTGGGGGAGTAGGTGACTGGCCAGAACAGTGTGGGTGGAGTAACAGAGCCAGACTTCACCAGTGACTTCCCTGGCCAGCAACTGGTCACAGATGTTTATATCCTGACATCTAGGCCTAAAGAGGAGGTGAGTTGATGCTAAGGGGTTTGGTGGTTTTGAGAGTTGAAGATTGCTACCTTTTCTCTTTTAGATGTAAGAGATGCAAACTCTTAAACCTAATTGCTGAAGGGAAGGAGTGGAGAAGAGCCATAGGCAAGGTGTGTGCCCAGAGGAAACAAAGTTGGTGGAGGAAGACAGACACTGGGACCAGAGGGGAAGTTCAGCCTCCAGAAAGCAGTGGAAGAGGCAGAAGGGGGGGAGGGGGGAAGGGGGGGGGAGGAAGAAGGCCGGTGTGGGAGCGATGGGGGTCGGGGCTCCAGTCCCAGTTTGCACTCGGTGGCCCTTTTCCTATGTGCAAATTAGGTGCCAGGAAGGGAGCAGAGTGAAACTTGACAGTGGATTCTATTTTTTAGGTTCTCCAAGTCTAAGGAGCTTTGGTTCCTAGAAAGGACTACCCACTGCCTTCAGGGCTTTCCTCAGGATTTAATAGAAACATACTTAAGCAAAACCGAACACAAAAACACATAGCCAACAATCAACAATCTTTACAACAAATTTTACAAGTCAAATCACTTAAACACTGATTACAAATTCAATTAAATTCTCCTGAATATTTTAATGGAATTGCAAGTCTAATAGGTCAGAGCCGTTAAAAGCTTTGAGCATTTTGATAAAGCAAACACATCACTACAGTATTATACAAGTTTTGTGTGTGCATGTGTGACAGAGTTTATGTAGCCCAGGCTAGCAGCCTTCAACTCCAGATTTTCCTGCTTCTGCCTCTCAAGTGGCAAGTTTACTGGTGTGTACCATCACACTAGGCTGGGTTGCTCTGTTTTGTTTCATTTTTTGTCAAGACAGGTTTTCTCTGTGTAGCCCTAGCTGTCCTGGAACTCACTCTATAGACCAGGCTGGCCTTGAATTCACAGAGAACTGCCTGCCTCTGCCTCCCGAGCGCTGGGATCAAGGTGTGACATCACCACTCAGCTGGATTGTCCAGTTTTAAACCTTCACTCCCACTATCATAAATATGAGTTTGTAGTTATGAAATGGATACTATCTCACTCAGACCAAGTTTTGGATTTGGTCCTCAAATGTAAAAACGAGGGCCACACGGCTATGTGGCGTAACGATACGCCATCTGATTCTGGGTCAAAAGAAAGGAGGGCCATTTTCTTTATGGCAAAGGAAGTCCTGGACTATCAACCAACGAATTCTTGTTTGGGCAAGAACTGATTTACCTTCTAAAATGATTAAAACCAGAGTCTGTGTGAGTCAGGGAGCAAGCTGGAGAGATGGATGGTGGTTAAGAGCTCTGGCTGCTTTTCTATTGCTTATACTTCCAGCATCAACATGGTGGCTCACTGCCACCTGTAACTCAATCGCAAGGGATCTGATGCCCTCCTCTGGCCTCTGAGGGAACTGTGTGTATGTGGTGCACAGGCAAAATATCCATACAAATAAAATAAAAATAAACTAGAAAATAAAACAAAACCAAAAACTTACATTGATCTTTTTTGTCTTGGATATCAGACTAGTATCTCCCATTTGATGGGTGAATTGTGCTGAGTGTTTTTCTGGAAATGTCATCTCGAGATTTTTAAGTCTGTGTTATGCCGGTATCTCAGAGTCTATACCCTAATCACCAGGATATCTTAATATGCTGTTACATGGCATGGGGACTTTGCAAATACACTGCTGGTGGGGACTTTAAAATAGAAAGATTCTTCTGTATATTCTGAGTGGGTCCAGTCTAAGCACCAAAGCCTCAAACTTCAAGAACTTCTCCCATGGATATCAGAAAGATATGGCAGGTATAGGCTGGAGATAGTCAGAGGGTAGGGCTGTGTCTAAAGCTTTTAGCTGGAAAACAGAGGAGCCTGGGATATCAGCACTACAGTTCTAAGGGGCTGAATGCTAAATGAATTTGGAAGTGGCTTCTTCCCTCTTCCCTTCTGGGAAGGAAGGGTACCTACCGCCTTCCACCTTAGTTTTCAATGTTGAGAAACCTTAGCAGAGGACAGTCATGCTTTTGCAGAGTGTTGACATACAGAAACTGCAGTAAGTAAACAGCATCTATACCTCCTGGTGTCGCAGGCTGATCTAGTCTATTGTATTCTGAAAAACTTCCAATGTCCAATTACCCTTCTTCCTTACTCTAAGATTCCTGACTTTTAGCTGGACATGATTGTCTGGAATAAAGTCTGTGGGCTTTGGAGGCATGTCCATGATGTGCATGCCTGACAGCCTGAGTTCATATTCAGGCCGGCCATAGTGATGCTTCTTTAATCCTGTGCTCTAAGGAGAAGGCAGAATTTCAGAAGCTTCCAGACCAGATAGCATGGTGTACGAAGTGAAAAATTAGAGTCCCTGTCTCAAACATAGCAGGAGGTGGGGACCAACACCCAAAGTTGTCCTCTGACCCTCTCCCTCTCTCCCTCCACCTCTCTCTCTCTCTCTCTCTCTCTCTCTCTAACACACACACACACACACACACACACACACACACACACACACGCCCAGTGTGGCTCCATTCTGGCAACTTGATGTCGGGATGTAATCAGAAATGTGTGTAGGCAGCTGTCAGAAAACCTTCCAAGGGAGCTGTGTCCTTTCTTCTCTACCTTTTTCCAGCACTGCTGGGATGTAATGGCTGACACACAGGGAGCCATCTTGGGACATGTGGTGGCATGCCAAGAGGTGTCCCAAAAGGGAAGACTGGGCTTTTGTGGTTATAAGCAGCTATGTATCCTGAACTCCCCAGGGGCAGATTCTTCGATGTGAGAAACTTCAACTCCAGATTTTCCTGCTTCTGCCTCTCAAGTGGCAAGTTTACTGGTGTGTACCATCACACTAGGCTGGGTTGCTCTGTTTTGTTTCATTTTTTGTCAAATGTTGTCTTGTTTAAACTATTCTTCGTGGTCACAAAGCAAGGACAAATGCTGAAGGAACGTGTTCCCCTACCCTCTTGTCTACTCCCTACCCACTAACCCAGTGCCTGGGTTCAAACCTGGTGCTTCATGTGCTTCTGTCTCTGAGCTACAGCTACATCCTTATTTCTCTCTGTTTTCTCTTCCTTTCTCTCTCTCTCTCTCCCTGTCTCTCTGTGTCTGTGTCTGTGTCTGTGTCTGTGTCTCTCTTTCTCTTTTGGACACGGTTTTACTATAGCTTGCCTGAAACTCACAGAGAGCCACCTGCCTCTGTCACCTGAATGAACACCTAGATTTTTATTTTAAAACTTGGTTTTGGTATTTATTTAGCATGAGTACTATATGTTATAGCTTTTAAAAAACTTTGACTGTTATGATGCTCAGCTTTGAATTTATTTTCTCTTCAACACGCCATATGTGCTTCAATCCATAGTCCCTGTTCCAAACTGCACCCTCACTAACACCACAAGTACACTGTCTTAACAACCGCAGCTCCCCAGTTGCTCTAGATAGGTCCATTCACGCTGGACCGCTGGGATGACCTGGTAAAGGAGAGTTTCTGATGTTGGTGAAAGAGTAGTTGGAGGGAGGAGTCATGAACTTGCAGGTAACAGGAGACCAAAGAAGGAGAGCAAGACCATGCAGATCTAGAGAAAGAGTGATGAGGGGTGGGGTGGGAGAGGGGGAAGCACAGGCTACAGGTACAGGGAAATTAGCTGGGAGACAGCTGGAGGAACTAGGTGTTGGTCAAGAGTGGGGAGTGACTGAAACTTAGGTTTCAAAGGTGGGGCAGTCCTAGGAGGTGGAGGAAGAGGACACGTGGTTACTAATGACTCAAGCATGACCTTTGACCCTGCCTCCAGGTCTGTATACCTGCTCTAGTTTCTCCTGTTAACTAGAGCAAACACACACACACACACACACACACACACACCTGTGCCTCTGGTCAGGAGATGAGGGCCAGAGTCCATTGGGACCTGGCACAGATGGATGGCAGGATTCCTAACTTCTGACTGTCCCAGTTTACCTGCAGAACATTTACATGTTCAGGGTAGGCACATGGTCCCATCCTGTCTCTCCAGCTATGGATGCTCTGTGGCCCTCCCCACACTGCTTTTTGTGGTTGAGCTGTCAGCCCTGTTCACAGGGTGCTGGCTGAGAGCTCTTGTTGGCATTCCTCGCAGGATGGAGCCTGCAGGTACTATGAGGCTGGTCCATCTGGGCCCCTGTGGGAGCCTGTCAGGCTTACCTGCACCACCTGTCACCAAATAGCACTGAGCAGGAAGCTGGGGTGGAGAACAGGAGTGGAGTCTGTGAAGAAGTGCAAGCTTCCCCCTTGGCAAATCCTGCCTTAATCCTGGGCTGCGGGCAGGATGGTGAGGACTGTTCATTTAGAGATCCCATAGCTCTGCTCCTAGCCTTAGGTGTTTAGATATGATCTCATGCAAGGAGGTGGGCCGTAGGCAACCTGGAGGGGCCCTTTCTCTTGCTCCAAAGAGACTTGTTTCTGGGGCTGGGGCAGGGGAGGGCGGAAGGGTCAGGTGCTAGATATCTGTCGTTTAAAGGCATGGGTCCTCAGAGTGGGAAGATGAGGAAGCCAGAGAAGCTCGAATACTTCCAGCCACCCAGAAGATTCCCTCGACGAAGGCGCAGGGACACACGGTCCCCGGGGTCCAGGGGAAGCAGCACAGAGCTTGTGGCTGCCTCTCGGGTCACATCAGGGTCATTTGCAAAGGCTGAGATGACCGGCCATGTGTTCAGCATTAGACTCACCTGGGGGGGAGGGGAGTCCTGTTAGCATCTATGCAATAGTCCTTAGCTCAGGGCCCTCCATCTTCCCAAGAGCTTCCCTTTGGGAACCTGAGGCTCAGTGGGCTCTCCAGTGGACACTGAGGGGTGGCCAGTGTTGGGCTCTGTACATCTGCCATACCCTGCTAGCCAGGACCGTTCCTCCCTTGCTCCTGGTTCCCTGGTCAATAAAAGGGCCACCCAGGGATGGGCCATGGTCCACTATGACCTTCCCCTCCCCCCCGGAGGTGGGCTGGCACTCAGGTCACCTGGACAGTTTGGCGGTTGTACACCTTTACCACATGGAATCGGAAGCTGTAGACTCCACGGACAGGGGCCACGAAGCAGCCCGAGGTACGATCGAAGCCACCACCCTCATTCACCAGCACCTGGGGGAAGCAGATGCCCGGGGCTCAGGGACGACATCACTGGGGTTGGCACTTGTGCAATGAGTGAGGAGAGAAGGGGCAGCAAACAGATGTGACAGGAATCTGTAGACTCAAAAGCTATGAGAAAGGGCTAAGATGGCTGTGTGTGTGAATCAAAGAAGGCAAACAGTTGGTGGCCATCTTAGAAGAAGGTGGAGCAAGAGATGCATGGAATGGTTTTCTTGCAGTCTGAGGGATGCCAAGTGGCTTGGACAGTAGAGTCCAGGTCCCCTTGCATGGCTTCTGAACAGGGGCAGAGGGGATTACCTGGTCGAAGTAGATCGCACCACTGGTACCATTGCCGGTTTCTCCTGATGGTTCATGGTGGTGGCTTCGGACTGCAGCAAACGCCACTCGTCCTGGGGGTGCCTCTCCCAGGGCTGCTCCCCCAGGTCCTCCTGCAACAGGCCGGCCTGGCTCACAGACCACCAGGCACTCCCCCTCCAGCAGGACAGGCTCCGACCCTTCTTGAGCCCACCCAGCCTCCAGGGTCAGAAGCATCAGGGCCAAGGACAGCTTGGGGCTGTGCCGTTTTGTCCCCATCCTTGGTAGGTGCCTCTGTCACCCACAGATTTCCCTGTCTTCTGTCCCCTTTGCTCTCCCTCTTCTGCTTCAAGGCTTCAGTACTCTTGCCCTGATCTTCTGTCCTCTGTGAGCCTGGCACCTAGCCCGGGCACTCCCCCCTCTCCTTCCTCCCCCCCCCCCCCCCCGTTTATTTTTGTGTCCCACAGCTCTGCCTGGCCTTACTACTGCTGTCCCTGCAGGTCCCTCCTCCTTGGCAGAGCATGGAGTGACAGCAGTTGGGCCCTGGGAGGGAGAAGAGGAACGGAGAGAGGACACGAGGGCTCTAGCCACACAAGGGTGCATGTATACACACACACACACACACACACACACACACACACACACACACCACAGACACTCAAGTGTGAAACCAAGTTTCTTCCAATTTCTTCCTCATCTTCTTTTCAGAATTCTCCACAATCTTTCTTTCTCCAGGGAGTCTTATTGTTGCAAGGTGTGTCCTCATCCCCCCACCCCCCCACCCAGAGCCCCCAATCTATCTACTTAGTGAAAGGGCTTGTGCCGAGGCCAGGATTCTCTTGTGACTCTGGACCAGTCACTTCCCCTCTTCGAACCTTCAACTGTGCAGAACACGCAAGGACCCTGGGAACGGGAGGCGAACGTGAGAGTTGGCAGGAGGCGTTGGGGGTGGGGTGAGTGTCGGTGACACCGTAGGCCCCGCAGGAGATGCGGAGGGCGGGTCGCTCGGCAGCAGGACAGGAGGCGGAGCCCGGGAGGAGGCGCGCAGCCCTGCCTTGAGCCTAGGCCGGTGCAGCCCTGGCGGGGGAGGAGCCGGGCTGACTCCGCCCCGGGCCGGAAAGTGACTCGGAGACCACAACGCGTTGTTGATGAGCGAAGTCTAGGTGGGGTGAAGGATCCGAGAGGGCCTCTCAGATTCGGGCCCCTGGCCCCTGGGGCGCGGGAGAGGCTCCCCCCAACCCCGCGGGCACCTAGAAGGGCGGGCGGAACTCGCGGCTTTGGCGGTAGGCGCGCCCTTTCTCGGCGCTCGGGAGCTGAAGGCCGCGGCGGGAGGGTGGTCGGGCTGAGGGCGGCCGCCGCAGGCTGTGGGAGGGCGGGATGGCCCGGGGCCCCGGGTGGGTGCTTGGGCTTGGACAGCTCCGGGGGGCGCCCGGGAGGTGGGAGTGGCGGACAGGGCAACCCCCCACCCCAGGACTACACAGTTAGAGCCTCTGGCGCGAATTCACTTCCCAAGAGGCCCTCCTCGGCTCAAAAAATCCGAGACCTCTCAGCTCTGAGAGTCTTTCTTCATCCACCCACTTCTTGTGACCCACACAGAATGAGCTGGAGGCCCGCTCACCCTTCCCCTCTCAGGGCGGTGGTCATCAGTTTCCTCTGGCCTGTCGCCCATCCCAGATAGCCTTGTTGATGAAGGACTTAGGCTCTGGGAGAGGCCTGTGTACAGATAATTTTCTATACTCTCCACCCGAGAGGTGGACTTGCTACCTCCTTGGGTTGTTTACCAGTTCTATAACTAGGTGCGACCTGTTGATTGTTGGATGTATGTTGTGTGATTAGGATTTGGGTTGAAGGGAGACAGAGACTTTGAGATTGCCTCTGTCCTTCCAGGACTCCAGGTAAAAGCCATGTCTATTTGGGGGTTTGCCTCCCCGACTCCCGACCGCTTTGCGGTGTCTGCTGAGGCAGAGGGCAAGGTTCGGGAGCAGCAGGCTCGCTTGGAGCGTATCTTCTGCGTGGGAATGAGCGTCCTCTCCAAAGACTGCCCAGAGAACCCTCATATCTGGCTGCAGCTTGAGGGCCCCAAGGAGAACATCTGTAGAGCCAAGGTGAACTCCTCTTCCTTTTAGGGCTGCTACAAAGCCTTTTACTACGCTGCCCCTCCCCTAGGCAGAATCGGGAGGAGGGGCTGGGAAATGCCTCTTGGCTGTCTTATTGGCTGCCTCTGTCCTGAGCTTTGAGGAACTCTGCGGATCTTTTAATTTAGAATTTTGGTTTCACTTCTGCTATGATGGCCTAGGTTCTGCAGGCATTTAAAAACAAATCACTTCTGGTTCTTGGGGATAGTAGGGTAATCCCCACTGTACAGGTGGGCCTTGCTAAGGAATTCCCTGGGGTTTAGAGGGGGCTGGCCACATTTCTCCCCCCCCCCCCATTGGACCCAAGGCCAATAGGCTCCACCAATTGACAGCCCTCTGGTCTGTTCTTAAATTTCGATGTCTACAGTGTGAATAGTAACAGTATCTACTTATATGATATAATCGCTTGGAGCTCAGGAAGAACAGTGGACCTGAAAGGGATGGCTTCTAGAAGTTTCCTCTCTGACCTTCCCATCTAGGAATACCTGAAGGGGCTCTGCAGCCCAGAACTACAGAGTGAAATCCACTACCCACCCAGACTGCACTGCATCTTTCTGGGAGCCCAAGGCTTCTTCCTTGACTGCCTGGCCTGGAGCACATCTGCCCACCTGGTGCCTCTGGTTCCTGGTTCTCTGATGATCAGTGGCCTAACTGAGGCGTTTGTGATGGCCCAGAGCCGGGTGGAGGAGTTAGTGCAGAGGCTGAGCTGGGACCTTCAGCTACAGTCGTGTCCTGGAGCACCTGACAGTGGTGGAGTGCTGAGAGACTTCTCTGCCCTGCTACAGACTAGAGAGGATGCCTACACAGAGGCCCTGCTGCAGCTGCCCCTGGCTGTGCAGGAGGAGCTCCTAAGCCTGGTGCAGGAGGCATCCAGAGGGCAGGGTCCACAGACACTGCCCTTTCGTGAGCTGGGGAGCTCAGGCCTGTTGAGCTCTCAGTTTCAGGGAGTCAGGGCTCCCTTGAATGAAGGCAGGGACCCCCTGGGCACTGGAGTGGCAGGGTGGGGAAAGTCATGGGCAGTAAGAGGACAAAGTCGTACTGTGGAGAAGGAGGGAAGGAAACAGGATGCAGTCAGGGACATGGGTTCAGGGCAGAAGGAGCTGTTTGGGGAAGAGGTCTGGGAGACAGGAGTGGCTTACAGGTCACAGCCAGCAGGTGGAGGAGCAGAGGAGGTGGCACCCTTGAAAGGAAAGGCCTCGGGAAAACAGGAGGTTCCTCAGCAAAGAGTGGGGTTCAGTGTGCAGGGTGAACCTTCTGGTACGCATGTGCCTTGTCAGAGGGCAGCTCCAACCCGGGGAGCCTCTCTCCTCCAGCGGCTCCATAATGGGAACACCTCACCTCCAAGAGTGCCTAGCCCTCCACCTGCGCCGGAACCCCCATGGCCTTGTGGAGACCGAGATCGAGATCGAGATCGGGGAGACAGGGGAGACAAGCAGCAGGCTGGGGCTCGAGGTCGAGGGTCTCCATGGAAACGAGGCACTCGTGGGGGCAACTTGGTGACGGGCACACAGCGTTTCCAGGAAGCCTTACAGGATCCTTTCACCCTGTGCCTTGCCAATGTGCCTGGCCGGCCAGATCTCCGTCATATTGTCATTGATGGCAGCAACGTAGCCATGGTGTAAGTAGCTGGTGGGACTGAGTTCTGCGGAGGGAGGGTGAGACAGGCCTCTTTGTTTTGGAGACAACTGCTGAGGGGCTGATCCTGCAGCCTTCTCTGGGTCTGAGCATTGCTTCCCGTTACAGGCACGGCCTCCAGCACTACTTTTCAAGTCGGGGCATTGCTCTTGCTGTGCAGTACTTCTGGGACCGCGGCCACCGTGACATAACCGTCTTTGTGCCTCAGTGGCGCTTCAGTAAGGATTCCAAGGTCAGAGGTAAGTTGGGTCTGGTCATCTGTGTCCTGGCGAGGCTGGGTCCACCTTGAGAACCTTGTTCTCTTTGTTCTACAGAGAGTCACTTCCTGCAGAAGCTGTATTCCCTGAGTCTGCTTTCCCTGACACCCTCACGAGTCATGGATGGCAAAAGGATTTCTTCTTATGATGACAGGTAATTGTTCCTCTCCTGACTCCAAGTTTGATATTTAAGGAGTCTAGTGGGATTTGTGACAGAGACGCTCTTGACCTCTGCCTTCCAGCCTCAGTAGTGGAGTTAGTTTCCGTGGGACTAATGATGGGGTAGGTAGTTCAGTTCTGCAGGTGAGGGGAGATAGGCTATAGACAGCGATCGTTTGCCTGCTCATTATTCACCTCGTATTTATATAAAGTGCTTTATTGTCTAGAAAATACTGTGCAGTTGAGATCTGCAAAAGCTGGTGGCATAAATAGCTGACAGAATTTCTAAATGTAGAGAAATTGTTTGAACATTCTGGGAAAGGGAGAACAAACCTTTAAATAAATAGAATGCAGAAACACAATCTTTAAATGCTAGGAGTGTCTGGAACAGGGTATGGTGGCAGGCCACCTGACTCAGGATGGAAGGGAATGTTGGAATCAGACCCCAGGATTCCTTAGTTGTCTGCTTTCTCTGAGGCTTCTGCCCTACCTCTTAGTGAATCAAATCAACCTCTTTGTCTCAGGACCCTTCTCCATTCATTCATCTCCTTGTGAATTTCAAAGGAAGCTAAGGTATGTGCTTGCCTTGTCCCTAGTGCTAAGCAGGAGTCTAGTGACATTCTCTCTTAACATTGCATGGGCCCAGTTAAGTGTTGCATGAAGCTGGGTGTGGTAGTCACTCCTATTGTCCCAGCACAGGAGAGACTGAACCAGGATAGTCCCCATTAATTTGAGGCCAGCATGAGCCACAAAGTGTATTTCAGGCTAGCCTGGACAACAAGGTGAGACCCTGTTTCAATAAACTAAAAAATAATAAATAAATAAAGGCAAAAAGTGATACATAAAATATCATCTTCATTTACAGAGGTAGAGACAGAGGCTAAGTGTTTAACTCCCTTGGCAATAGAAAATTAGAATTTAAGGTTACCATGTAGGCAAAACAGAAAACATAGGGTTTACTCCTGCCACACTTGTGCACACGTGGTGTAGAAATATGTGCATTTTAAAGCTAATTAGCTATTTTTAAATTTTTGTAAAAGTTACGTTTTATTTTATGTGTAGTAGTGTTTTGCCTGCATGCATGGATGTGTATGCCTAGTGCCCACAGGGTCCTGAAAAGGGTGTTGGTCTTCTGGCCTGGAGCTGCAGGCCACCGTGAGTTCCTGCTGTGGATGCTGGGAACCAAATGCAGGTCTTGTGCATGCACAGCACATGCTCCTAACTTTTGAGCCATCTCTCCGGCCCTGTTTAAAATCTTTCAACAACTATAAGTACTTATTCCTTAGGACATTCATTTAGTTTTTAAAAATTAGTTTCCAAATCACAGTGATTATCTTAGTTTATTTTCCTATAGTGGTGATAAAATACTCTGAAAGAAGCAAATTAGAATCAAGCAAATTTTAACCTGGAGCAGTGGCTCAGGTTAAAAGTGCTTGATGCTCTTTCAGGGACCGGTTTCTTTCCCAGCACCCCCACCATGCATCGCACAGAGCTCCAAGGCATTTAACACCCTAATCTGGCTCTGTGAGCCTGCGATGTGTGTGTGCAGACACATACAACCCAAGTTGGATCCTTGGGCCCAAATGGTAGAAGGAGTGAACTGACTTCCCCAAGTTCTCTGATCTCCACATTCTCATTGTGTCACGTGTGTACATGTACACACACACACACACAAATTTAAAAAGCAACTTTAAGGGCTGGAGAGATGGTTCAGTGGTTAAGAACACTGTTCTTCCAGAGGTTCTGAGTTTAATTCCCAGCAACCACATGGTGGCTCACAATCATCTGTCATGGGATCTGATGCCCTCTTCTGGTGTGCCTGAAGACACCTACAATGTACTCATATGCATAAAATAATACATCTTACAAAAAAGGGGCAACTTTTAGAAGGATAATTTTAGCTCCCAGTTTCAGGTTATGGTCCACCATAGCTGGGAAACCATAGTAACAGGAACTTAAGGGAGCCAGTCAGTCACATCACATCCATCATCAGGAGCAGAGAGCAATGCATGCATACATGCTAGTGCCCAGCTTGCTTCCTCATAGGATCCAGAATCTGCTGCCTAGGGAATGGTGCCACTCACAATGGATGGATCTTTCCACTTTAATTAAGGACATTCTTTCAGACCACCTGATCTAGACAGTTCTTCATTGTGAATGCTTCTCAGCTGATTCCAGATCGCATTAAGTTGACAATTAAAAGCTAACCAGCAGAGTGGTTATATATTTTATCTTTCCAGATATTTAGCTTTTACTTCTGAGAAGGAAATAATATTTTACAAAAGGTACTAAACTTTCTTTGTGTCTTAGTTAGGTTTTTATTGCTGTGATAAATGCCATGATCCTAAGAAGCTTGGAGAGGAAGGGTTTTATTTCATCTTAAACTTTTAGGCAATAGTCACCTCTGATGGGTAATTAAAACTCTGATGGGAGGTCAGGGCAGGAACCTGGAGTTAGGGATTGGTGCAGAGACTGCAGAAGAATGCTACTTACTGGCTTGCTCAGCTGGCTTTCTTTTTCTTTTCTTCTTCCTCTTTTTTTTTTTTTTTTTAAAGATTTATTTATTTTATGTATATGAGTACACTGTCACTGTTTTTAGACACACCAGAAGAGGGCATTGGATCCCATTACAGATGGTTGTGAGCCACCATGTGGTTGCTGGGAATTGAACTCAGGACCTCTGGAAAAGCAGTCAGTGCTCTTAACCACTGAGCCATCCCTCCAGCCCATCAGCTGGCTTTTTTTTATCCCACCCAGGGCCACTTGCCTAGAGGTGACACTACCCTTCGTGGCTGACACTTCCTTTATCAATTAACAAGCAAGAAAATGTCTCATACATCTGCCTATAGTCAATCTGATGAATCATTTTTCTCAACTGAGGGTTTTCTTTCTAAATAACTATATTGTGTCAAGTTGAAAACAAAACTAAAACAAATAACCTCCCAAAATCCAAAACCTAACCAGGATACTCCTGGTGCGACTGGGTGTTTTTTGGATAGGATCTCATTGTGAAGCCCTGGGCCAGACTGGTACTTCATCTGTGTAGGCCATGTTGGCTTTGAGCTTGTGGCAGTCCTCCTGCTTCTGCCTAAGTGCTGCTATTTTGTTTTAGGTCTAGGTTTCAGTTTATCTAAGACAATAACAGAATTGATACTGGAGACTGAGTTGTTTTTAATGCATAGTTGTGTAGAGCCTCGTGGGTACTTGATATAAACTTGGAATGTTTCTTCACTATGGAAAATCAGTGCAGTAGATAGAGCACAACAGGGCCTAGCGAATGGGCCGCAGAGCAGGATGTATCCTCCCATGAGGCAGTAACCTGCTTAACTAGAAAGCGGCTCTGTGACGTACACAGAGCATGGCTTCCGCTTAGCCTCATACCTGGTCCTGTTCCTGGTCTTCTCTGTACCACAAATGCCTTTCAGATACTGACCACACACTTCTAACTAGGTGCATGACTTGGAGAAAGAACTCTGGGGCAAGAGTTGGTCCAGGATCCTCTGTAAATGAAGCACTTCCAGGACTGGGGGAAGGGACCCCTATTGTGACTGTGTTTTACAGGAAGGAAGGGTTGTTCAATGAGAAGGATATGGGATGGGCTGGACCTCTTTGATTTTAAACGTCTAAAGTCTACCCACCATCTTTGTGAATGTCACTGAGGATGCAGAGTAATTAAAACAGCATCGGCACGGTGGCAAATATCTTTAATACCAGTTCTTGGGAGATAGAGGTAGAGGCAGGAAGATGAGGAATTTGAGGTTAGCTTCAGCTATTCAGTGAGTTGGAGGCAAGCCTGGGCTATGTGACCTCCTGTCTCAATATAAAACAAAATAGAACAAAACAAGAGGATTACAAAAGTGGGCCGCAGGTGTCTTTAAAAAATTTAAAATTTTGGGGTTGGAGAGATGGCTGAGTGGTTAGGTGCACTGGCTGATCTAGAGGTTCTGAGTTTAAGTCCCAGCATTCACATGACAGTTCACAATCTTATGCCTTCTTCTGGTCTGTGGGTATGCATACAGACAGACAAAGAACCTGTATACGTAAAAAAACCAAAACAACAACAAAACCCCCATCAAAATATCAAAACAAACCCTTAGAAACAATAACAAAAAGCTTTGAAGTTTTATTTTTCTATTTATTTTTTGAGATAAGATCTCCCATAACCTAGGCTTGTCTCAGACTCAGTGAGTAACTGAGGATGACCTTGAAGTGATTCCCCTGTCTCCACCTTCTGAACGCTGCAGTTTCTGGTGTATATTACCGTGGCCAGTTTATGTGGTGCTGGAGACTGAACCTAGGGCCTCGTGCATGCCAGCTGGGCACGCTACCAAGCAAGCTAGGTGCCTTTCACTGTAAGGGCTTAGGATGCATTTGGAGACGGAGGGAATAGTTTGAGAAACTGAAGTCAGAGAGCAGAGCATGTGTTAAGAGTATAATCTAATCCTTGATCTTAACTGGAGTTGGGGGCACTTGAGGGGAATCCTGAGAGAGAAGACTGGAAGGGTGACATGGGGGCCCTTAACTGCCAGGCCTGGACATTCGGCCTTTAGTCAAGGTCTTTCACTTGGGCTGGGTTGGGCTGGGGTGAAGGGCAGGAGTGGAAGAGCTCTGTGTAAGGGGCGAGCAGGTGAGACTGGAGGACGGTGGGTAGTTAGGTAAGGCAGATGAGCTGGTAGAAGGCTGGACAGTAGTCTTAGTTTTAATGTCTGAATTATTAAGGTGACTGTGGCTCTGGGAAAGAAGGCAGTGTGGTAAGTCCTGCAGTGGAAGCTTTTCAGAGGATAAATGCAGGTTTGTGAGTGACGGGTGGGTGGGGTGGGAGAGAGCTAGCTCTTACTGGTTCTTAGACAGTGTTGGGGAAGGTTGTGGTGAGTGGTGCTGATGGGAGGCTGCTGCCTTGGACTCATCATTGTTTCTCTTCTAACCTCCCTCTATGTTCAGTTAGTCACCTGCAGCTGGGGGATGCTGAGGAGAGAAGCCGATTATGGAGGCACAGGCTGTGATCTCAGCCATTTGGCAGGACGATTGAGAGTTCAAAGCCTACTTGGGCTACAGAGCAAATTCAAGGCTAGAACGAGTAACTTAGCAAGATCTTGTCTCCGATTTTTTTGTTTGTTTTTGAGACAGTTTCTTTCTATGTAGCCCTGGCTGGCCTGGAACTATGTAGACCAGGCTGATTTAGAGTTCACAGAGATTCACTTGTCTCTGCCTCCTGAAGCAGAGGCTTTTCAGGTGTTAGGATTAAAGGTGTATACCACCATATTCTGCCTGTCTCCCTGCTCTGCCCAAACCTTTTGGTCTCTATCTCTGTCTGTCTGTCTGTCATCCTATCTATCTATCTATCTATCTATCTATCTCTAACCTATATCTATGTATCTATCATGTTTGTCTTCTGTCTTATTATCTATCTATCTATATCGATCATCTATCTATCATCTATTTGTCTATCTGTTGGACATCTCCTATCTATCTGTTTTCTATGTATCTATCATCTATATCATCTATGTATTTATAATCTGTCTATATCTTTCTATATCTATTTATCTATGTATCTATTCATCATCTATATATCTACCTACCTACCATCTCAGTGGTAAAGCACTTGCCTAGGATGCGTGAGGGTCTGGGCTCAATTCCCAAGAAGCCCTCCTCACCCTTCTTGAGTTAAGTAAATGAGTTGGGAGACTGACCTCCATCACCAGAAGTGGATCACAGGCACTGATAGCTTACTGTGGGGTCAGATCCTTGGAGAATCCCAGAATGGTGTCTGTGTTTTGAGACAGGTTCATGGTGAAGCTGGCTGAAGAGACTGATGGGATCATTGTCTCCAATGACCAGTTCCGGGATCTGGCTGAGGAGTCTGACAAGTGGATGGCGATCATCAGAGAGCGGTGAGAGAATAGGGCACCGGCTCAGACCTTTCTCTAAACCAGCTCTTCTCTGGCCACTGGGTGAGAATCCTGGGAAAGGGCTTGAAGATGCCTCAAAGGATGATAGCCAGTAGCTCCTGGTGGTGTTGGTCCCAGACGCCTGGGAGTTGGTGAGGTCATTTCTGTGACTTCCTCTTTCCTCTTCTAGCCTGCTGCCCTTCACCTTTGTGGGGAACCTCTTTATGGTCCCAGATGACCCACTTGGGCGAAATGGCCCCACCCTGGATGAGTTCCTGAAGAAGCCAGTCAGGTAATGCCCCCACTTCTGCAGGCCCAGTGTAATTCTGCAGTAGTCGTAAGTTTGCTGGCCTGCTCTTTAAAGTCTCCCCAGGGAGTCCTGACACAGACCTTTGTACTAGTTAGAGGAACTTTTATTTTCTCTTCTGGTCAGTGTGTTTGATGGATCTATTTGGGAGGTAGTTGCATGTAGTGATAGCCAGTTGTACCCCACACCCTCCTTTGGCTCATTAACAAGTGATTAAATAAGGATATCTCACTAGGGTTCTGTCTTCCTAGGTGGTTGATACTGCCACTCAGTGGCTTGCTTAGGAAACTTCACAAATTTTGTCTCCTACAGATGGAAATAGGTCGGCTTGGCTGAGGTTCCTGGAGCCCAATTTTAATCCAGGGTGCTTATCAGTTCTTATTCTGTGTTTTCTCCAGGAAACAGGGCTCTTCTAAGTCTCAGCAGCCCTCCAAAGGTTCCACAGAACACGGTAATCAGCAGCAGGGGAAGGAAGTGGAGAAAGGCAATGGTGGCATTCGGAAGACCCGGGAGACAGAGCGGCTCCGGCGCCAGCTGCTCGAAGTGTTTTGGGGTCAGGACCACAAGGTGGACTTCATCCTGCAGCGGGAACCATACTGCCGGGACATTAACCAGCTTTCTGAGGCCCTGCTGAGTCTCAACTTTTGAGCCTTTCTGTTCTGCATAGCTGCTACCCTATTAGAGTCAGCCTCCCCAGCCAAGCCCCTTCTCTTACAGTCCCTCTGCCGTTCAGACTATGACCCAGACTCACTCCAAGAGGGTGCTTCGGCCAGAGGAAGCATCAGAGAATTTGAGTGTGGGAATATATTCTTGCCTGGGGCACTTTGAGGACAGGGACTTAAAGTGATTCAACCTGAGGGTGGACTGCAGCTAGCTCTTAGGTTTTGATCAGACTCAACTCCTCAACTTTGTCTTTACAGACAGTTTCTATAGGGTGTACAGCCTGTTCCTGGAGACTGAGACTGTGGCTTCACTACCAAGTTCCTTGGTTGGAGGCTAGGGTAGGCTGGAGGTGACAAAAAGGCTAAGCTGAGAAAGAGAATATCCTCTGGCTGTTCCTCTGAGTGGCTAGGATAGGCTGAGCTGAATCCTGGCATGTCCGGAGGAATGCTGGCTCCTGGAGGGCTCACAGCACTATGTGGACTGTTGTAGTGGGACAGCTGAGAACCAGAAGGTAGAGGAGGGCAGGCTTCCAGTCTCAGTTGTGCCTGCCTGTGACCTTGACAAAGTTGCTTGGCCTTTACTTATGTCTATACATCAGGTATAAAAATAACCTTGGATGGAAATGAGAACAGAGAAGACAGCTCCCGTGAGGACCTCTGTACATGGATCATGGCTCAAGTGTGTCTGCCTGTGGCTGGGTGCACAGGCTCCCTAACCAAAACTTCAGAGATGTCCACTGTCCACTCCCTCAATCTTAATGCTGGGTTTTCAGTAGAACATGCCCTGTAATGGCTGCATCCCTTTCCATCAACCTTTAAAACTCATGATAACAAAATAGTCAAATTAGGGTTGATGGTTGCATTGCTTAAATACTCTCAGGGCTCTTATAACTGGCAGCTTCTCAGTTGCATTTCAAGTGTTTGTTTACAGATTGACAAGGCCCTGGTTAAATCCTCTTTCTGGTGTTGAGCCTATTCACCAAACCCATGACGTCATGATTGGCAGTGACAGTATTAGTGGGATCTAATATTTTCTTTATGGAAGACAGGTTTCATTTGGCAAGACACACTGGTCTCTCTGTGTGTATGGGAAGTGGAAGCTGAAGCATCAGGATTGAAAGATACCTGATTGGTTACAGGTCAACTCCACTGACCTATCATGACAAGCTGTTTACATTCTAATTCTCACAAGTGATTGTTTTGTATTTGTGTGAACTCTCTGCTGGAGGAGTTTACTATCTGCCAGGTGGCACATTCCTCACTTGGGTGTTAATCAGTTTTCTCTCTAGTGTAGTGAAGAGTCACTACAGGAGTGACTTCCCTAGGAGTCAGTCAGAGCTAGTCGGCTTCCTAGAGGCCAGGGTCAGATAGAGGTATAAAAGGTAAGGCAGGTGCCCCTGGGTTCATGGAGCAGCTCCCTGAATTAGATGCTCTTCTCGCTCTGACTTATTCCAAGTGACACAGAGTTGACTGTGTGGCTCTCTGGGTCCCAGTGTCTTCGTTTTGTTGGGCAATTTTCATTTCACATCAGATTAATTAGATGTTGGAGACAAGTTGATCAGGGAAATGAGAAGGGAAAAGAAGAGAATGGTTTGGACTGGGTGCTGGTAGAACTGCTTTTTAAGTTTGTGATTGGTGTCTTGCTCTTTTTACTTGCCATGATGGTGGGTGTACAGAAGGCTGGGATTATCTTCCCTTTTATGCTAAGTTTCCCGGAAGGCTGAATGTTCCCAAGAAGATGAGAGACAAAGCCTAGATTTAATAGGGACATTGACTTTGTCTTACTGCAGTATGGCGAGCTGGGACTTGTGTAAATTCATGGCTGTTTGGTAAACGCTGAAGGCTAACATACAGGGCCTTTTCCCACTTTTGCTGGCATTCTCTGAAGAGGTCAGGGTGACACTAGAACTCACTGGAAATACTATATATATTGTCTTTAATCTCTGTCATAACCTCATGTCTAACCAGCTCATTTGGGAAGAGAGACCAAGAAAGAAAAGGATGAGGAGAGAGGTAAAATGTTCAAACCCAGCTTAGGGAAAGCCATGTAGAGTAATAGTTCTTAAGATAATTCGAGGGGAATATAAGCCAAAGACATAGCTGAAGCCAGTGATCTAGTGATGTAATCTATCTTTATTGCCATAACTGTAGAGCTTTGTCTACACAGCATATAGGAGAACCAGGGCAACAATGTGACACAGAAACCACAAGAAGTTGAAGAGGTTAAGGTTAGAATGAGATTACATCCTCGAGACTGGAGTTTCTCAGATAGGGGTGGATCAACAGAACATGCGAAGAAAGGGGGGAGAGAGTGTAAGACCTAGATGGCTTCTGCTGTCAATCAAGTACAGGGATCACCTGACCCACTTGTCAGGATGCAGGAACAGGCCCAGCTCCGCTTGGGGCTCCTTCTCTACTCAGGCTACAACATCCTTCAAGGCAGCTCCCAACTCTGGAAAGGAATACTGGTAGCCAGTGGCCAGTGTCCGCCGAGGGACCACTTTCTGGCCTTCCAACAGCATGACGGCACGCTCTCGTCCAAAGACTGCTTGTACCACAGTGCTGGGGACAGGTATGAAGGCTGGGCGGCCCAGGGCAGCACCCAAGGCCTGGGCAAACTCGGCATTGGTAGTTGTAGATGCTGGAGCCACTCCATTCAGGACTCCTTGGACGTGGTTTGCTTCAAGGGCATGATTCAGAATTCCTGCCAGGTCACCAATGTGTATCCAGGGGAAGAATTGGTGACCTGAACCAATGGGGCCTCCTAGGCCCAGGCGGAAGGGCAGAAGCATGTGGCTGATGGCACCGCCCCCGCGGCCCAGCACAACCCCTAAAGCAGACAGGTAGTACAGGAAGGTTGCTTAGCCTTCAAACTCTGTACTACTCTAATTTCCCTTCTCCCTTCCTCATGGTCTTCCCATGTGCACGTGGAGTGGACAGAGTTGAGGGCTGTGGGTCTTGGGGCTTTCCCTTTGTATCTTAGCTAAAGTGCTGGTGTCCTCTCACTGCAAGCTCAGCCCTCCTCAGCCCAGAAATCTTCCACTTTGCCTGGTTCCCAGGCCCTGGGTCCTCACCTGAACGCACCACGACCTGGCGTGTAGATTCTCCAGGAAGCCTGGCTGCTGCTTCCCACTTGGTTACCAGGTTGGAGAAAAAGTCAAAATCCCCTCCTGGACTGTCTTCATCATACTCCTCCGTTAGGCTTGGCTGGTAGTAAGCTGTCATGGAAGAGCACTCATTTGCTTTGGCAGCCCCTGGCCTGCTGGGGTCTTTGTAGTGAAAGGCTCCTTAGTCTCAGTCTCCTTGTCCTTTTGAGTTTCCACAGGAGAAGAAAGAACCGTAACTGTTTCCCCCTTGAGCTTCTCCATGTGTTCATGCCTGACAGTTAGCTTTTGGCTGCCAGGCTGTGTCCAGAGGCTGCTAGCTTGTAGTGGGTAGGGACAGAAACGGAGGTGCTAAGCTGCTTGAGCCCTCCTGTTCTTGATATCTGTGACTTTTTGGCAAGCTACTTCTCTGTATGAAAAATCTGCATCTTTAGTATGGGAGTAATTGTACCTACCTCATAAAGTAATTGCAAAGATTAAATAATATGTATAAAATAGCACAGTGGCTACTACTCATATTTTAATTGTTTGCAATTGTTTGGTCTCAAAGGATGCACAACAGAGGGAGCTCATCAGGGCAGTGCAGCAGGCTTGGGAGTGGGAGCCGCCTTCAGCACGAGGACCCACCCCACCCCTTCTCTGAGGGCTTCCAATTGAGGCTCTCTAGCCAAGTACACGCTCCCTCACATCCTGTCTTTCCATGCCCATAAAGACCAACACTGGGTCAGGAGAAGCCTGTATGGCTGGAGGCCTAGTTTGGAAAGGACTCATGCTTCGGGTGCTGCAGCCCCAAGGGCCTCAACTGCTTGCTCAGTTCTCCCTGGTTCTGTTAATGTAAGAGGCTGGTGATTTGGGGGCGTACCTACACCTGTGACTAGTATCCAAGCCTGAGGTGGGTGTGCAGCTTTGGTGATGGCTTTAGCCAGCAAGTGGGTGGTATCCAGGCGGCTAGTAAGAACCTCTTTTTGGAAGGTTTCATTCCATCTGCAGAGAAGATGAAAGAGAAGGTCAGAAGTACAGATATGCACCTAAACCATGTCCTCCCTACTCATCCAACTCACCCGGGTCAGCCAGTTGTCCTAAGTCTATCTTAATGCGTAACTCAGGGTGGCTAAGAAAGATAGGACTCACCCCCAACCCCCACAATAGGCATGGACTGTATCTCTTTATCCACAACACTGGGCTTTATTAGACACTGCTATGTAACAGGCTCCAAAGGCTTAAGGGGCACTTGCAGTGTATGTCTGGCATGCACAGTTCACAGGCGTCGACCTGTGCAGGTGCTATCTACTTTATGGCCCTGTTGACCTTCGCAGAGGGTTGAGGATGTTCTCTCCAGCCAGGTTGATGACAACATCGCAGAGGGGCAGCCCCGACTTACTGAGCTCAATCTGTGGGAGAAAGCACAGTGCCTGCTGGTACTGTCCTTCCCGCGCAAACTGCCCTCCCCCCACCTTCCGGAAGCTGGACCTACCCACGTGATTCGACCCGGGCCTGGCTGTCTGGAGACCAATTTAACTTCGTGGCCCCTGGCTTTCAGTAGCCGGGTTAGGGCTGTCCCAATGAATCCCGTCCCGCCACCTGATGGGAGAGCACAAACTGTTTACTCAGCGGGGTGGAGGCAGGTCACTTGCTGGCGACCTCTTTGGGTGCGGTCCCATCTGATGTCAGGCCTCTCCACCCCACCCCTCGATGCAGGGGTGACATAGGTCACGGGGTTTCACAGATTCAGCTTTTGGGGCTGGGAAACCAAGCCTAGGTTGCCTGCTTAGGAGACTGCACCCTGTGGGCCTGTTTTCCCAGCGCTCGGCTGCAGCCTAAGCCGGCATGCGACTCTCAGCCGTCCCTCACCTACAAGCACCCGCATAGCGACAGGGAGCTAGCACGCCTGCGCGAGATTTAAATACGGGACGCGACTACGCGCCTCACCTCACGCGAATTTCAGTAGTAGGTGTGCCCCACCCTCTCCGACCCGGAAGAAGTTATAGTAATAGCGAAGGACCTTAAATGTTTCTAGGAAGGGAGGTGGATGATGCAAAAGAGATGGAGGAAGGACAGAAAAAATCCGCTCTTAAAGAAGCAAGCACAACTCCAGACCGCAAAGCGCTGGGCGCTTGTTCAGTATTGGGGCGGAGGCACTGTGGAATTCTTAGGCTTCTTCATCTTTTCTCACTGTTCTGCCTCCTCCTGCCAGGAATCAGGGTGCCTGCCGGAGTTTCTTCTCCAGTTCATGTCCTCACTCTTGTTCTTGCTTCCCCAGCTGAGGTTCTCACAAGCGTGCGTTCCACCCTCTGCTTCCCACTTCACTCCATTTCCGGGCTCTCCGGGAACACGTATTTCACCAAGTCCAATGCCCAGTTATAGATTATTTTGATTGATCGCCCAGCCAAAATCGCTGTCCTTTCTCTCCCCCCCTTTAAAAAATGATAGGTATTTCTCTATCTCCGGTGAAATGAGCCAATTCAAGCCAGATTAGGTTATTATTAAAGCCAGGTTTATTGGGACGCTGGTCTCGGGCGAATTCACTGGCCCCAAGGACTGAGGAGGCCAGGGGACTCGCCATGGGGAGGAGTTGGGGAGAGAGAAAGAGAGAGCGGGGTGGGGTGGGGTGGGGGGTGGGAAGGAGAGAGAGAGGGAAGGAGGGGGAGAGAGGGAGGGAAGGAGGGGGAGAGAGGGAGGGAGGGAGGAAGGGAGAGAGAGAGAGCGCGCGCAAAATATCTGGATTATCTAGGGAAGAGCCTCTGGGGGAGGGGCAACCAAGCCCTTGGGCTGGAAATGTCAAGGTTGGGGATAAGGTATGCCAGGTAGGGACTGAGGGATGCTGGGAGAATCTGGAGGCCAAATCTGCTTAGTTAATATGTCAAAATGTAAAATATGTGTCACAGTCCTTGTCCCTGGTCTGAAACCAAACAAGAAATGTTGCATTTTTGGCTTTAGTGGAAACCACACTGTCTTCTGGGACTTTAAGAACCAAGTTTGGCCTCTGTTGCTTGCTCTGCTTACTTTAAATTCGTAAACTGTAGATGATTGTTCCTAGCTGGATCCTAGGACCCTCTCTTCACACTCTATGGTCTTGCTCGCCCTTCCCTGTTCTGGAGCTCATCTCTACCCTCGTGAATGCTAGGGAGCGCTTGCGTGGAAATAGTATTGCTTTGTCACCCTCCACCTTAATTTTTGGGACAAGGTCTTGCTGAACCAGGAACCCACAATTGGCCTAACTGGCCAGGGAGCCCCAGGCTTTTGCTGTGCCGGCTGAGATTTCAGGCACCAGCTTTATACATACACAGTTTTTCACAAAGATGGAGAGCTCAGAATTCAGGTCTCCCCATGTCTGCAGTAAGCAGTCTATCGGCTGAGCCATGTCAGATCTCTGTTTCCAGCCACCATCATCCCTAGCTGCCCACAACACAGGACCCTGTCACAACTATCTGTGTTGTGAATTCTGTCACTAATTTTTCATAGAACCCTCAAATCTATGCAATTCAGGATCTTGGAGTTTCTGACTCCCATAAAAATCTCTCTAGATCTCTCATTTTAAAAAAGCACACGGAGAGATGGCTCAGTGGTTAAGAGCAACCACATGTTGGCTCATAACCCTCTGTAATGGGATCTGATGCCCTCTTCTGGTGTGTTTGAAGACATCTACAGTGTACTTCATATAAAACAAATCTTTGTTTGTTTGTTTGTTTGTTTGTTTTTCGAGACAGGGTTCTCTGTGTGGTCCTGGCTGTCCTGGAACTCACTCTGTAGACCAGGCTGGCCTCGAACTCAGAAATCCTGCCTCTGCCTCCCAAGTGCTGGGATTAAAGGCATGCACCACCACTGCCCAGCAAAATAAATCTTTTTTAAAAATCCAAAAGGCTAGAAGATAAAATATTTTTGCTCCTAAAAATGTGTATGGTTGTTTTGCCAGCATGTATGTCTCTGTACCACATGGATGCCTGGTACCCTATGAGGCCAGAAGAGGGTGTGAGATTCTGAGACCTGGAATTACAGCCGGTTGTGAGCTGCTATGCAGTTGCTAGCACTCCAGTCTAGGACCTCTGTGTTCTTAATGATCGAAACATCTCTCCAGTGCCTCTAGATCTCTGGCTGCCTGTAATGCAGTTGATTTCATGTAGTAAATATCTCTCAGTCTGTTTCTGTATCTGCTAACTACAACCCTCATTCCACTTATTCTTGCCTAAATTCCTGTACACTTTCCTAATAGGAGTCTTGATTTTGAGTTTTTCTACACTTTTTGATTTTGAGTTACCTACACACTGAGAGCTGAATGATCATTGAATAACACATGACAAAACCACTGTGTCATGTGTAATATGTTCTAAGGAAGCCTGCAAGTACAGAATTAGTAAGTCAGATAAAACATAAACACCCTCCACCCCTGCTTAAAGGCACTGCCAAGTTATTTAGAAAGCTAAAGGGATTCTCTAGAGAAAAAAAAAAATGGCTTGGCCAGAACCTCTGCTAAAGATGTGTTGCTTGGCCAAACTTTAGCTTTTCAGTCTTCTTTTAGGTTCATCTGTGTATTTCCTTATAAAACTCAGCCGCATCAAATCTTCCTGCTAAATTCTTTTTAGCAATAACTCTATTATTATTATTATTCATATCCCTCTCACTGCCCTCCTTTTGGTCACCTTCCACAGTCCCTCCCCCAACCCCCTCCACTTCTTTGAGCGGGTGGGGGCCCCCTGGGTATCCTTCTATCTGGCACATCAAGTCTATGTGAAGGTAGGCACATCCTTTCCCACTGAGGCCAGACAAGGCAGCCCAGCTAGAAGAATATATCCCATGTACAGGCAACAGCTTTTGGAATAGCCCCCATTCTAGTTATGCGGGACCCACATGAAGACCAAGCTGCACATCTGCTACATATGTGTGTGGGAAGGCCTAGGTCCAGCCTGTGTATGTTCTTTCATTGGTGGTTAAACCTCTGAGAGCCCCAAGGGTCCAGGTTAGTTAATTCTGTTGGTCTTCCAGTGGAGTTCCTATTCCCTTAGGGCCTGCAATCCTTCCCCCAACTCATTTCATAAGAGTCTCCAAGCTCCATTTACTGTTTGGCTATGGGTGTCTGCATCTGTCTGAGTCAGCTGCTGGGTGAAGCCACTCAGAGGACAGCCATGCTAGACTTCTGTCTGCAAGCATAACAGAGTATCATTAATAGTGTGAGGGATTGGTGCTTGCCCATGGGATGGGTCTCAAGTTGAGCCAGTTATTGATTGGCTGTTCCCTCATTCTCTGCTCCATCCCCAATCCCTGCATTTCTTATAGACAGGATAAATTTTGGGTCAAAAGTTTTGTGGGCGGGTTGGTGTCCCTATTGCTCCACCAGTTCCTGCCTAGTCATAGAAAGCAACCTCCCCAGGCTCCATAGCCTCGGTGTTAAAGACACCCTCATTAATTCTTGGGCACCTCCCTTATCCTAAGTCTCTGTCTCTCCCTGAAGATGACCCCTACCTCCCCCCTCTCATCAGTTGCAGATTTCCATTCATTCTCATGGCCATCCGGCCATCCCCTTGCCCCTCCCCACACCCAACACTGAGTTCCTCCACCCCACCTCCTCATTCCCTCTCCCTCCCAGTTCCCTCCTCCACTTGACTTCCATAGCCATTCCATTCCCCCTTCCAAGTTAGCTCTTGTGTGGGCATGGATCCTGTTGGGCTGTGTTGTGGGTTCCACATGTCTTCTGCTCTGGGCAGCTCAGGGAGCGTGGCTCCAGGGAGAAGTAGAAGCACGAGATTTTTGACTGAGTTCACTCCACACGGTGCCTGGTGGACACTGCGGTGCTCTTTCTCACTCAGTCTGAAGTTCCATGGGGGGCAGAGCTCTTGAGTAGACCTGGTGGTCTCCATTCGCGGCTCCCAGATGCCGCTGGGGAGCCGCGGATGAACAAAGACGTGAGAGGAATGAGGGGAGAAAGAGAGGCCCCGACAGTGCCCCATGGGAAAGAGACTCTTGGTCTCTGTACTCGCTTGGCAGGGTTGGCTAGCTTGGTTGAATTGGCGGTCCCTGTGGCTGGAAAGAAGAGAAGTTCTCCATGGAAGATTAGATGCTGGCTCTATAGTTGAGACCTTCTCCACGGTTCCCCACGGCAGGCCCCAACATGAGGAAGTCCATGGTTTTTAAAGCTTTATTGTCATGGCAATGGTAGATGAATCTGGATGCACACCCGACACAAACCTCTTTGGGAGGGGCTACATTGAAAAGCGTGGACCAATGGAGTCTTGGTCACATGTCAGGAGCCTGGAGTCTGGGGGTGTGGCCAAACACCTGCTGTTGTCCATTAGGGTCCGGGGGTTCAAGGCCTGCGCTCGACCACGAACCAAGCTATCCTTGCATGGTCCCACAAGTCTCAAGCATGCTCACTTGTGCCTTCCTTCTTGTTTACTTTCATTGGGTCTGTGGGGTGTAGCATGGGCATCCTGTATTTCATGGCTAATATCCAATTATAAGTGAGTGCATTCCATGCATGTCCTTTGAGACTGGGTTACCTCCCTCAGAATGACAGTCTCAAGGTCCATCTATTTGCCTGCAAAATTCATGATGTCTTTGTTTGTCATAGCTGAATAGTATTTATTGTGTAGATGTGCCACATTTTCTTTATCCATTCTTCAGTTGAGGGATATCTAGAATTACTCCCTTTTTGAGAATTTGGTTATCCTCCATATTCAACTCAGTTTTCATCTTTGCCTCCCTCCAGGTGGTGTCTGGCCATCTTGATTTGTTTGTATATACAAGCTACATTTCTCATTGCTGTAAGCATTGCAAACTAAGCAATGAAGTGGTTCTTTTGGCTCCAGTTTGAGGGTACCAATCCATCATGGCATGAAAGGCATGGTGGTCAGAGTTGGAAGTGTCTAGTCAGGAGACAGAGAAATGAATGTGGGTGTGTGGGTTATTCTTTCCTATGTGTTCAGGGTGGGACTCTAATGTATGGGATAGTGCCGCCCACAGTCTTTCCTTTTCAGCTAAACTTCTCTGGAAATGCCCTCACAGACATACTCAAATGTATGTCTCCTAGGCAATTTCAAATCTAGCCAAGTCAACAGTGAAGATTAACCAACATATTTGTCTTCAGCAAAACCTGTTAGGTTGACTTAACCAGAATTCCATATATCCTGATAATTCCTCCCAGGTATAATGTTAAATAAAAAAAGGAAGTTGCAAAAGTATTTACACCATAATTCTGTTTAAATATTTTTTTTAATTTATTTTTTATTGGATATTTTATTTACATTTCAGATGCCATCCCCTTTCCCCCTTTCCCCTCCCTAGAAAACCCCTATCCCATGCCCCCTTCTCCTTTTTGCTTTTACACAATTTTTTAAATGTTAACCAAAGGCTTTATAAGTTTGGTAATGCTCAATATCAATCAGAAGTGAAACCCAATAACCAACCTAGATATATCAACTATCTTTGACTGGCGGAGACATGTGAACATCTGCCTCCATGTTTGGCCCCCCTCTCTCTTTCTGTCTCTCATCACCTGGCTCCTCCTCTCCTTCTTCTCCTCCTCCTCTCCTTACTCCTTCTCTTCCTCTTCATACTCCTCCCACTTTAGCTCCTCCTACATATCACCCTTCCTGTTAAAATAAAACTTTTCTCTCAAAATACAGTTAGAACATAACTATACCAATTTATGTCAGTAAGGTACAAGATAGTCCTAATACCCAGTCCATCATTTTGTTGGCTAAGCAGAACCTCTGTCATCTCTCCTAACTAAAAGATTTAGTTTTGAACCTGGCTTTTTTTCTTGGCTTTAGAATGAATGTCAGCTGAAAACCATCCTCTCAAATCTTTTCTCTCAAAGTAAATAGCAAGGATTGGCTATGAGACTATAAGTTTTCAACCCTGCCAGAAATCCAGAGTGACTGAGTTAACTGAAATTATGGGAACCACAAAGCATAGCTTCTAAAACTTAGCCAATTTATAGAGACCCCTGATCACCTGGACAGTCCTTATACTACAGAACGTTGGAACATCTGATCTTCAGCCTTCTGGCCCAGGATCATCTGACAGACCTAGTGATGCAGAATTATTAAGGGCTGATTACTCTGTCTTGGCAGATATAATCAGTCAACTATTCTGCAAGTGTGTCCTTTTCTGGACAGTAATTTGTCTGTAGATGGAAAGAGGCAGTTCTTGCCTAATGGCTGTCTCACCACAATTGGAATAACTCCAAAGATGCTCAATTTCTTCTTAGAATCCAAGACAGGAAACTGTCAGGAGCAGACAGGTCTCTAATCAAAAACATGAATACAGAAATGTTTGTAACATCAATTCTGTGGATTTCTGATGTTTTGAAAATCATCTATCCATGTAAGGCAATCTGGACTGTTGACTGTTAACTCCTCTCAGCTATTTCTAAATAAAATATAGAAAACACCCTAACAATAAACTCAAAGCCATGAATTTGCTATAGGCCCTTAACTCACAGATAACCATCTCAAATCAGTTAGAAAAGTTAAAGAAGGACTGGGTCTAAGCCTTGTATTCCTATATGTGTTATACAGGCACAATGCCTATGAGAGTAACAATATTCATCTCACTTTTATATCAATAAGAAGCTCATACCAAGGAAAACCTTAAATTTGAAATCAAAGTAAATTTTGTACTATTTAAGAAATTATAACTTCATCTTTAATAACAATTATACATATTTCTACCAATAGGTTATGGCTATGCAGTAAATCCTAGCTAATTCTCCCTGTTCCAACAAAATCACTAATTTTCCCTAGAAAGACAGCCCAATATTAATTAACCACCTCAGTTCCCAAGCCCAGAGAATAGGAGTGCCGACTCTTCTTTAACTTCTTCAAGCTGATTATGGGCGTTGAGATATTAGAAGAGAGGCAGAGGGAAGAGTAAATTGATAAGCCTCTGACACTGTGTCTTTACTGCATGCAGCTGGAATTCCAGGACATCAGAGGTTTGAGCAGGTCTGCTCAGCTTGCCTGATGAGTAGATACACCAAGGCTATGTATTTTGCAATATACAATTCTCAAAACAAATTTTAGTATCAAGATAATTTTTTGTTTGAATTCTGGAATCTAGTCTTCTGGTGGCCTGCCTCTGTCATGTCTAATCCATATAATTCTGGGAGTTTCTATGAGGGTGTGCTCCCACTATCCTCCCATTTTCTTCTTCCTGCTCTCAAATTTCCCAACATTAGGGAATCCAAACTTTCAGGCACCAAGGCCCTCCACTTCCACTGATGCCTAACCCCTAACCCCATCCCCCATCCTCCAATTACTATGAGGGTGTGGGGAACCGACACAAGGTGGCTATCATCCTTGCAGCCATCTTGAGCCATATACCTGGACAAGAGATTTGATTACATTGGCCTACAACAGCTGAGCACACTCTGATAACATTTTGTTTTAGATACCCAGGATCTTCCCTTGGGTATGTGAGACTTAAAGCTGTGATTTAGAGCCTAGACTTAAGGGCGTGACTTAGAGATCAGATTTAGAGATAAGACCTAAGGGTGTGACTTAAGGGCATGACTTAAGGGCGTGGCTTAGAAGTGAGACATATAAAAGGTGAAAGGCAGACAGAAGAGTTTGGTACAACTTGGAGTAGGAATTAGGCATTGAGGAAGAGGACACTTGGACTAGAGAACTCGGAAGAATTATTATTAGGTGGTAGGCACTTAGCACTTGGAAGAAGTAACTTGGAACTTGGAGGCACTAGGGACTACTAGGAACTCAAAACTAGGGACTTGGAGAGAAGAAGAGAGACTGAAGAATAAACGGTCTCCATTCTTCGAGTCCGTCCTCACTCTCTCTCTTACTCTCTTACTGAACCCCAACCCGTGGACTGGAGCAGCTTGGGGCAGTGCAGGCTCTAACAATTTAGCCCCCAAGGCTTTTGGCAGTGCGGGTTCCAACACTGACAAAGTGGTCCTCAACATTTTGTCCCCCAAACGTGTTGCAGCTCGGGCTGCAACATGAGGGTGTGCTCCCACCATCCTCCCATTCCTGCCTCCCTGCTCTTGCAATTCCCCAACACTAGGGAATTCAAACTTTCAGGTACCAAGTCTGTCCACTTCCACTGATGCCTGCCAAGGCCACCCTCAACTACCTATACAGGTGGAGCCATGAGTCCCTCCCTTTGTGTTCTTGGGCTGGAGATTTTAGAATGGTTACTCAAGCTTGTTTCTTAGGACCATTTGCTTGAAAAATTGTTTTCCAGCCTTTTACTCTAAGGTAGAGTCTGTCTTTGTCACTGAGGTGGGTTTCTTGTATGCAACAAAATGCTGGGTCCTGTTTATGTATCCAGTTCATTAGCCTATGTCTTTTAATTGGGGAATTGAGTTCATTGATGTTAAGAGCTATTAAGGAACAGTGATTGTTGCTTCCTGTTATTTTTGTTATTAGAGGTGAAATTATCTTTGTGTGGCTATCTTCTTTTGGATTTGTTGGAAGAGGATTACTTTCTTGCTCTTTCTAGGGTATAATTTCCCTCCTTGTATTGGAGCTTTCCTGCTATAATCCTTTGTAATGCTGGGTTTGTGGAAAGATATTGTATAAATTTGGTTTTGTAGTGGGATATCTTAATTTCTCCATCTATGGTAATTGAGAGTTTTGCTGGATACAGTAGCCTGGGCTGGCATTTGTGTTTTCTTAGGGTCTGTATGACATCTGTCCAGCATCTTCTAGCTTTTATAGTATCTGGTGAGAAGTCTGGTGTAATTCTGATAGGTCTGCCTTTATATGTTACTTGGCCTTTTTTTTTTTTTTAACTGCATTTAATATTCTTTCTTTGTTTTGTGCACTTGGTGTTTTGATTATTATGTGACAGGAGGTATTTCTTTTCTGGTCTAGTCTATTTGGTGTTCTATAGGCTTCTTGTATGCTTATGGGCATCTCTTTCTTTAGATTAGGGAAGTTTTCTTCTATAATTTTGTTGAAGATATTTGTTGGCCCTTTAAGTTGGGAATCTTCACTCTCATCTATACCTATTATCCTTAGGTTTGGTCTCCTCATTGTGTCCTGGATTTCCTGGATATTTTGTGTTAATAACTTTTTGCATTTTGTGGTTTCTCTGACAATTGTTTCAATATTTTCTATGGTATCTTCTGCACCTGAGATTCTCTCTTCTCTCTCTTGTATTCTGTTAGTGATGCTTGTGTCTATGACTCCTGATTTCTTTCCTAGGTTTTCTATCTCCAGCATAGTCTCCCTTTGCGATTTCTTGATTGTTTCTACTTCTATTTTTATGTCCTGGATAATTTTGTTCAATTTCTTCACCTGTTTGGTTGTGTTCTCTTGTAATTCTTTAAGGTATTTTTGTGTTTCCACTGTAAGGGCTTCTACCTGTTTACCTGTGTTCTCGAGTTCTTTGAGAGTGTTATTTATGTCCTTCTTAAAGTCCTCTATCATCATCATTAGAACAGATTTTAAATCTGAATCTTGCTTTCCTAGTACTATGGGGAATTCAGGACTTTCTTGTGTGGGAGAACTAGGTTCTAATGATGCCAAGTACCCTGGGTTGCTGATGTTTATGTTCTTGTGCTTGCCTTTTGCCATCTGGATCTCCTTAGTGCTACCTGCCCCTGTCTCTGGAGCCTGTCTTTTCTATTATCTTAGTTGTATCAGAACTGTGTGGGGTGGGTTTTACTGCTGGGGTAAGAGCTGGGGCCCAAAATCTTCTCAGTGCTCAAGTGCAGACAAGATACTGCCAGGGTCAGAGCTTCTGGGAGGCCTGCTTTCTCTGGGTTCCTAGAGATTGGAGGCAGAGCTGCCGCCCAAGATCTGGTCAGTGCTCAGGCCCAGACCAGAAGGAACCGGTGCTCCGGGCCAGGAATGACTTTCTGGGTCCTTGTGGGTCCCAGTTACTCCCTGTTTGGGGGGGGGGGGGCGTTGCTGTCTGCTTACCTAAGATACTGCCTGAGTTAGAGCTCCTGGGAGCCCCACTTCCACTGGGTTCTGTGCAATTGGAGATAGAGCTGCCGTCTGGGCTCAGTGCGTGGGCCTAGACCCCTGTTTAAATATTAAAAGCAAGACAAACTATGATATTTTAAATAAATAGACGTGTAAACGTATAAATAAATGCATGAGAACAATGAGAAACTCAGGGTAGTATTTTCCTGTGGAGGTAGGGTATAAGGGGGAGGAATAGTACCCAGGGGACTCATTTCTAAGATAAAGTGAGTGATGGGTCCAGGCTCTTTATTTAATTAACCTTGTTATCTAAAATATTTTATAATAAAACCACATTGACTAAAAATTTATAGTCATGTCATATTTTAGATGTACAAAAATATAACTTAGAATGTTTTCTCCCCCTTCCCCTTCCCCTCCTCTTCTTCCTCTTTCTCCTCCTCATTCCTCTTCCTCTTCCTCATTCCTCTTCCTCTTCCCCTTCCCCTTCCCCTTCCCCTTCCCCTTCCCCTTCTCCTTCTCCTTCTCCTTCTCTTTCTTCTTCTCCTTCTCCTTCTTCTCCTCCTCCTCCTTCTCTCCTTCTCCTCCTCCTCCTCCTTCTCCTTTTCTCCTTCTCTTCTCCTTCTCCTCCTCCTCCTTCTCCTCCTCTCCCCCCTCCCCTCCCCCTCCCCCTGCTCCTCCTCCTCCTTCTCCTTCTCCTTCTCCTTCTCTATGTAGTCTTATTTGAACCACCATGTGCAGCTTGTAAGTTTACTTTCTGTAATTAGTTTTCTCACAAACATTTCTAGTGGAACAAACTTAAACTGTCCAGATAAAGGAAGAGGTAATCATTACTTTAAAATTTCCCTTTGTTTTTTGGGGTTGGGAAGGTAAATTTTTATTCTTTTAGTGTACACTGTTCCTCTTCCTTGCTTATCAGAGTGCACAGATGAGGCAGGTCACTTGGTTAGGCAGTTAGTCATCGCTGCTTTTTCAGAAGGATCTTGTTTCATTTGGTTTTAGATATTTCCTAAGGCACAGCTGGTTAAGCCTGGTTTTGGGTGTGGGACAGTGGATAAACCATGCCAGGAAACTTGGTAAGGTAGAGAGGGTCTGAGACCCCAGCACCCAGGTACTCACCCACTTGAGACAGTAGGCACCTCCCTGCTCCCAGATTCCTGGCCTGGAACTTGTGCCCCAGGACAGAGTTCTTCATGCTAATGAGATACCTAGAGGCCCTGAGGGTTTAGCCAATAAGCTTTCCTTCCCAGACGTTCCTCCCAGCAAAAGGTATTTAATCTCTAGTTCACCCTTGGGAATTGGTACACATCCATTTTCCATGATGAACAGTCAGTAAACGGTATGGAGAAACATGGACTGATTGAAACCACCATGGGGAGCATGGAGAAGACCTTCGCCTACAGAGTCCCAACCCAAGTCTCCTGTAGAAGGTCTCTCTGAACTTCCAGACAATGAGCTAAGCCAGAGTTCCTCATTTCCCCCACCCCGAGTTCACCATCCTCAGCCCACTGGCCTCCAATGGTACTGGCCTCGTCGTGGGCCCATGACCTCCAATCCTTCATTCCTGACCCTTCTGTGTGACTGAGAGTTAGGGGATCCCAGCTTTGTCCTCCCCTGTCTTAGACTGCTATTCTCCCACTCCCTGAGCAGTGTCCCTAAAGCCCAGCAACAGTACAGGGCAACAGTACAGGGAGATGCAGGCAGTCAAGACTCCCTGGGGAGTTTCACCTCCCCAGCAGCCATGCACACAGCCTCCCAGTGGTGGGGTGGAACGCAGGTCCATATTGGGGTACAGTGACTTGGCCTCTGCATTGTACATCCTGGCAAGTACATTCCCAAGCTCTTTTTACTTTTTATTTTGAGGCATGGTCTCATTAAGTTGACTACACTGACTGGCATTGAACTCATTCTAGCCCAGGGTAGTTTTCAACAACAACAACAACAACAACAACAACAACAACAACAACAACAACAACAACAGCAATGACAATGACAGCAGCAGCAGCAGCAGCAACAACAACTACTACTACTTTAAAATATTTTATTTTTATTTTGTGTATATGAGTGTTTTATATGCACTGTGTGATTGCTTGGTGCCTTCAAAAGCAGCAGGAAGAGGGCATAGATAGGACCCTTTGGGACTGGAGTTATAGAAAGTATGAGCCATCATATGGGTGGTGCTGAGAACCAAACTGCCCTTCCCTGTAAGAACAGCCAATGCTCTTAGTCACTGAGCTAACTCTCCAGGTTCTAGCGCTGACCTTGCTTTAACCTTCCAAGCAGCTGGGATTGTAACTTGTGGATGTGCACCACCAGGTTTGTCTCCCCTATACCTTTATTTTAAGTAGGAAATTACTATGTATCCTGGGCTGATACTTTGTATCACCATCCTCTTGGCTACTACATCTGCAATGCCTCCGTTTTGGATGTTCATATTTGTACTTTGATGTCAGTGTTTGGGGTTATCCCTGCAGTTAACGAAACACTTGCCTTCTGGCCAACAGACCTGTGGGCTGTCTTCCCAGGAGGGAGTGACTCCAGAGGGTGAGGCTAGGGAGGAAGCCTCACTGCCTGTATTTACTGACCTAGTCTCAGAAATGCCAGACAGTACAGTTACATTATAATCTGAGTAGTAGAATTGAGTCTCTGAGTATGGAGGCGGGTGTGTGTGTGTGTCAGGGGGTAGGGGTGGAGGAGGTGTGGGGAGATCACTTTTAGCTCCAACTTTTGAAGAGAAGAATCTCAAAAGATGTCAAAACAACTGCAAGCTCTGCTGGCGTAAAGCTCACTCCTGGAAGCTTGCAGCTTCGCAGGCGTGCCTTGGAATTATGTCACCGACCTTGCTCTTTTCACACACCCTGATGTCCCTCTGGGTTTTGTGGATTATTGTTGTTTATTGAGACACAGTCTTTCTGTGTAGCACTGGTTGTTCTGGAACTCACTATGTAGACCAGGCTGGCCTCGAACTCACACAGATCCTCCTGTCACAGTCTTCCCAGTGCTGAGATTAAAGGTGAGTGTTATCATGCCTGACTCCCTCTGGGTTTTTGAGTATCTTCACAGGTGACTCAGGAGACTTTTCTGTCATTCTCTTTTAGTTCCACAGGAAATGATGTAAAGAATCACTGTTCTAATGTAACGGGCTTCTTTCCTGCTCTCTGATTTAAGGAACTAATTTTAAGCTCAGTTTTAGCTGACTATTTTCTTTTCTCAAAACTGAACCAAACCAAAAATAAACAAACAGACAAATAAAACATAAAATGGCAATATGGAGCTGTTCAAGAGAACCAGGACAGGTCTGCCATAACCAGGAACACAGACAGGGAGCCTAGCATGGCTGTCCTCTGAGAAACTCTACCAGCAGCTGACTGAGACAGCCAACCATTGGATTGAGGTCAGGGACCCCTATGGAAGAGTTAGGGGAAGGACTGAAGGAACCGAAGGGGATGGCAGCCCCATAGGAAGAACAACAGTGTCAACTAACCCAGACCCCTGGGAGCTCCTAGAGACTAAGCCACCAACCAAAGAGCATACATGGGCTGGTCTGTAGCCTCAGCACACATGTAGCAGAGGCTGCCTTGTCTGTTTTCAGTGGGCGGGGGTGCACCTAATCCTGTAGAGATTTATGCCTCAGGGAAGGGAGATTTGGGGAGGAGGGGATAAGCTGTGGGTGAAAAAAAAAGAGAGAATTGGGAGTTCAAGGTCATGCTCACTACATAGTGAGTTCAAAGCCAGCCTGTGCTTCATAAGACATTGTCTCAAGCATACATACACTCACAGAACCCCATCCCCACTCAAACCTAACACCCCCACTCCAAAAAAATACCAAACCAATCAAACAAAATCTTACTGTTGTCTGTGAGACCCCTCACTTCTTAGTTTAAAGAAGTATAGTATAAAGAAGTTGATTTAGAGTCAAACCTGAGCCCTATCTTACCTGTTCCCTTAAACTGGAGTGAAATGAATTAGGGCAGAGAGATACACTGGTTCAGACTGCAAACCAGTATATACTGGTTCAGACTGCAAAACATCCTGGTTTTGTTCATGACGATGTGCAGGGGCTCCAGTATCATCAGGAATCCTCTTCTTCTCAGTTCTTTGTATAAACTGCCCCCACTTTCAGGAGGATTCCTTCCTTAAGAATGGATTCTTGTTTTCTATGTTTAGAAAATAATTATTTCCTTTATCCCAAGTTAAAAAAAAAAAAAAAGAATCCCAGAACTGACTGCTATTGGAGTGATTAGAGTCACTTTGAGTTGACCATTGTGGATAACCATGAAATACTCTGAATGGCTAGGCTTGTGTTCTGTGTCTGCTGCTGAACCAGAGGCCCTTACTCTTCATTCTTCACTGTAGAGACCTGGCTGGTCTACTGTGTTAAAGGACTTCTCACCCATAAATATACCAGCTATTCTTATTTTTTTGAGTTTTTTTTTTTTTTTTTTTAATTGAGACAGGGTTTCTTTTCATAGTCTCAGCTGTCCTGGAACTCCCTCTGTAGACCAGGCTGGCATCAAACTCACAGAGATCTGCCTACTTCTGCCTCTGCCTCCTGAGTGCTGGAATTAAAGGCATGTGCCACCACCACCAGGCTTTTTGTTGTTGTTGAGATTGTTATTTTTACTTTTTACTTTTTATGTGTGTGAGTGTTTTTCTGAATGTACATCTGTGTACCATGTGCATGTAGTACCTGGAAGACCAGAAGAGGTTGTCAGATCGAAATTACAGGTAGTTATGTGCATGGATCTTGGGAATTGAACCCACGTGCTCTGGAAGAACAGTCAGTGCTCTTAAATGTGGAGCCATCTCTTTAGCCCAAATAACCCAGTTCAGTGGTTCTCAATCTGTGGGTCTCAACCCCTTTGGGTGTTGACTGACATTTTCACAGGAGTCGCATATAAAGTATCCTCCATAATTAGATATTTGAATTGTGATTCATAACAATAGCAAAATTACAGTTATGAAGTGGCGATGAAAATAATTTTATGGTTGGGAGATCATTATAACGAGGGTCACAGCACTGGGAAGGTTGAGAACCACTGCCCCTTTTATTGATTACAATTTTCTTCTTGTAGTTCCATCTTTCTTCCTGACAGTAGTGGTGTAAGAAAGGTCACACGGAGCCTTTTAGACCACAGGTTCACAAGTATGGAGGGCCATAAATACCCTCATGGAGGGGGGATGGGCAGTCTTTCCAAAGCTTTATGCCTGGTATGATTAGGAACAGAGCTGTGGTTTTAGACATCAATCCCCTGTCAGGGAAGCTGTTGGGAGCAGCCCACTTCTCTTCTAAGCTCTTTCATTTTCTGGACTCTGGGGATGGTATGTCTGCCTTTTGCTTCCTCTGCAGTTTCTCCTTTAACAACTGAACTATTTAAGTTAAACTACTTTCAGTCAGCATTTAGCACTTTGGTAGTTTACATATTTAAATATGGGTCAGAAGTGGGTAATTTCTAACTGCATATCTGGGCATAGGGGCAAGTGCAGCATCTTTGCCTCCTGGGAAGGCAGAGGTTCCTTCTGAGTCTTCAGCAATCAGAGGGGCTTCACTCACTGAAATGGGGTAGTCTCCCATTCAGCAGCACCCTAGGATAGCAGAGGGAACTGAGCATAGGCCCCTCTGGTAGTCAGGACATTTCTGTGGAGCAGCATAGGAAGCAAGGACTTAGGGAGGATCCTGGCAGCTCCATTCAACTTGGACCAGTGCAGACTGGAATTCAGGTTTGCTGTAAGCCCTTGCCAAAGGCTCCACTTGTAGGGGGTGGTTCTGCTGCTTTGATCGGGAATCTGCATGTGAGCACTGAAGGTCCTATTCCCTAATCGGTTCTTGACCAATTGATAAAGACACCAGTGGCCAATGGTTGGGCAGAAGAGGTGGATCTTCCAGGTTCTCACAGGCAAGCTAGGAGATGCAGGGGGAGAAAAGAGATTCACCATGCTTTGCAGGCAGAAAGAGCCACCAGCCATGTGAGATATTGTGTAGAGTGTCCATTGGCCACTTTCCTGATTGGGCCCAAGGTAGCAGGCAGGAAAGTAGAAGCATAACTAAGCTAGGGCAGATTTAGAAGTGTTGAGCAAGGAGAAGATAACTGGGCAGGAGTAAAGAAAGGGGCGTACTAGTCAAGGGAGACTCAGAAGAGCCCAGCCACTAAGCCATAAGGCAGGCTAAAAATGAGCTTGTGTGTGTGTGTGTGTGTGTGTGTGTGTGTGTTTCATTTGGGAATCCAAGGGAACCAGGACAGTGGCTGGTAGCGTGGTCTGCCAGGAACTTAAAGTAGGGTAGTAGAAAGTACACTGGACAGCCTAGTACCCTTAATACTTTAATGCTCTTGTTTCATGGGCACTGGATAAAAAGTGGGCTATGGACTGCCCTTGTGTGTATCCTATCTATGGTGTGTGTGTGTGTGTGTGTGTGTATGTGTGTGTGTGTGTGTGTGGTGTGTGTGTTGGAGGGTAATGAGGATGGTACTGGTCATTGGATTGTCCAGGCTAGAGGATTGTTCTTTTGAATCAATTGAGGTCTTTACTGGCTCAGACATTCAGTTTCCCCTTAAAGGAAGGGCTGCAGGATGTAGAGTCCTGCCATGGTTCTGGCTTTTTCTGAGTATGTTTTTCCCTAGCTTTTTTTTTTTATAGGTCTCTGAAATTTATGGAGAACCTCTTCCTATCTCCCAGACTATCTACAACCCCTGTCTCACAGTTGCTCAGCCTCACATGAACCAGATAAAGAGATTGAGTAAGTGGAGAAAAATTGACCTACAGGGAGGGAATCAGGGATACTCACCCAGAATATTTGTATGGAAGTTCAGCCTGGGTATTTGTTTCAATGCAGGGAAGATGCTAACTTCTCTGTAGAGTGAAGGTGTTAAAGGTGGGACTTCCTATATCCTGTGCTCAGTATACAAGGGCATTTTCTTGAGCTCCTATTATGTGAGGCATCTGTGATGATGAAAGTAGAGACTAGGTGACTTGAAAGTCCTCAGGTACATCTGAGTACATGTATTTGTGCATGTGTGTGTGCACATGTATGTATGTGTTATGGCTCCATGTGATTCAGGTAGCACTAACCAAAGCTGGCTTTTCTTTGTCTTCTTCATTTTTATCCACTCACATTTTCTTAGACCAACCATCCATTGTTGAGCTGAGTGGCTTTCTAATAAGGAAGTTGTAAGTTGATCCACCTCTCTTTAGATAAAACTAGGCCAGACCTATCTACAGGAGGCTGGACCAGAAACAACACAGTGTTTTGTTGAGTTTAGAGAGACAATTATGGTGTGACTTGGGCATCTCACCAAAGACTTGATAAGAAGATGGTGAGGCCGGGCAACGGGCAGTGGTGGTGCACGCCTTTAATCCCAGCATTTGGGAGGCAGAGGCAGGAGGATTTCTGAGTTCGAGGCCAGCCTGGTCTACAGAGTGAGTTCCAGGACAGCCAGGGCTATACAGAGAAACCCTGTTTTAAAAAACAAAACAAAACAAAACAAAACAAAACAAAACAAAAACAAAAACAAAAAAAAAAAAGAAAAAAAAGAAGATGGTGAGAGTGAGAAAGAAGAAAAATGGTGAGGAAGAAAGGGGAAGAGTAACAGAAGAGAGGAGGCTTCAGAACACACAGGCGACTCTGAACCTAATCCCTATGATTAGGAGACATCCTGTGAGTGTTCCTTTGGATATGCGCAGGCTCAAAGCTGAGGGTGCACTTAGTGGCAAGATGGTGGCTGTAGAGGTTCAGGGTACCTAGTGTGGGTCATGAAGGAGGTGGCTGTCACCAGCACACTTTATAGACCTAGACTCCACATCCATGCAGATGCCAAGAATGACACTGAATATTCCTTGGATGAAATGCTGGGACACAGAAAAGTCTTCACTGTTGAGACTGAAGAACTTCTACAGGGACATAAGTTTCTGATGGAAAGTTGGGTTCAATCTATGGAGGTGGTATGGCCTAATACCTCTCCTGTGTTCTGCTGACACAGCTCCCATTGGTGACCAGCATACTGCTAAACTTACTGATCTCTGGCTTCTGTATACTCTGCCTCAGCAGCATTTGTGGCTATAAGCATATCTTATATTGACAAGTGTATTTCTTCACTAGTGTTCTAGGACCCTAATGTTCTCCTAGTCACTTGTCAGTCCTCTTTGCCAGGTACTGACTGTCTACTTACTTCTGTGAGGATAACTGAAGACATATCAACTGTAACGTGGGAATGTAATTCCCTCAGGCTTAGAAATCTGCAGTCTGTGGCAAATGTCGGGGCAGAACATGAATCCACTCTCACCCCTCTTCTACCCTTATCTTCAGCAGCTCTAAGAGGAGACACCGTCATCTCTTGTGGAAATTCATACACATGTAATAAACGCTCAGTCCTCACTCTTTCTCCCACAGTCACTATGTGTCTGAGCTAATGCCATCCTTTGCCTAGATTATCAGTAGGAGAGCCTTGCTTTCTTGACCCCCCATTCTTGCTCTCTCGATTCATTGTAAGCAGAGTAATTCTTATGAAAAATTAAAAATAAATTTTAGCGTCACTTAATTCATGCTCAAAGTCTTCCAATAGATTTTGGGGTGAGAGTAAAAGCCAGAAGACCTTGAAAACCTTCAGGGTCCATTGTGATCTGGTGCTCACACCCTCAGTTTCTGTCACTCTCCCTCCTGCCTGTCCTGCCTGTCCTGCCTGTCCTGCCTGTCCTGCCTGTCCTGCCTGTCCTGCCTGTCCTGCCTGTCCTGCATCAGGCCTGCTCTCACTCACCAGTACCCTGCTTGAAATGCCATGTGGATCCATCATGTATCTGGTGTCTTAGGAGATGTTCTTTGAGCAGTGCAGTTTTCTTCCTCACCTTTGGAACTTCCTGTCATCTGTATCCTGCTTTATATTTGGTGCCACTTACACGATGAATTTACACACTTACTCCTCACAAGAACAGGGGCTTTAGCTCTAGCCATGAAATTTGAACAGTGCCTTCTTTTTACAAATGGCTGATTGGTATTCAATGAATAAGTGAGAATGGTGTTAGGAGTGTAGTCCCTGGCCAGGCAGTGGTGGCGCACGCCTTTACTCCCAGCATTTGGGAGGCAGAGGCAGGAGGATTTCTGAGTTTGAGGCCAGCATGGTCTATAGAGTGAGTTCCAGGATAGTCAGGGCTACACAGAGAAACCTTGTCTAGAAAAACCAAAAAACCAAAAAACAAACAAACAAACAAAAATTAAAAAAAAAAAAAGAAAAAAAGAAAAAGAGTGTAGTCCTGGAAGGAAAGTACCGAGATTGAAATTATAGGTTTCCTTGTTATGGTTTTATGAATTTCTCTTAGTTTCCTTGTCTGTGAAACAAAGATAGCCATGGCATTTGCTTCATATGATTGTTATTGAGACCAATAAGCTATATTGAAAAAAATCTTAGGGTGCCAGAGAGATGGATCATGGGTTAAGAGTACCTATTGCTCTTACAGAGAACCAGGTTCAGTTCCCAGCACCCACATGGTGGCTCACAAACATCTGTAACTCATCTAGGTCCAGGGCATCCAATGCCCTCTTCTGACCTCCAAGGGCACTAGGCATGCAATATGCAGATAAAACATTCATATACATAAAAAAAGAATCTTAGAACAGTTTGGATTTGGTAAGTGTCAATCATTCTTCATCACCATCACCAGATGAAATTCCTAGGGTGTTGAAAATATGATGCAGAATTCTGAAACTTTGGAATGAACTGGAGAACACAGAACATGAGGATACACGTAGCGGGGACCTTTTGTGGCAGATGTGGTTTCTAAAGGTGACGGCAACAATGGTTCAGCTTCACACTTTGCTCTGGGATCTTCTTATTCCCAATCAGGTGACGAAATATCTGTTTCTTCCTGTACTGGCTGGTTTTGTGTGTCAACTTTACACAAGCTGGGGTTATCGCAGAGAAAGGAGTCTTCCACTGAGGAAATGCCTCCATGAGATCCAGCTGTAAGGCATTTTCTCAATTAGTGATCAATGGGGGAGGGCTCAGCCCATTGTGGATGGTGCCATCCCTGGACTGGTAGCCCTGGTTTCTATAAGAAAGCAAGCTGGGCTAGGCAAGCCAGGGGAAGCAAGTCAGTAAGCAGTATCCTTCCATGGCCTCCACATCAGTTTTTGCCTTCAAGTTCCTGCGATGTGTGAATTCCAGTCCTGACTTCCTTTAGTGATGAACAGCAATGTGGAAATGTAAGTTGAATAAACCCTTTCCTCCCCAACTTGCTTCATGGTTATGATGTTTTGTGCAGGAATACAAACTCTGACTAAGACACTTCCCTTGAGCTTAGAGGGTGCTCCATGGTGGTGACTTCCAATCCTTAGACATAGAAATGACACACACATTTATCTTATTGTTGTGAGAACTATCCACTAACCTCTGAGGTGACCAAAACTCTCCCACAGAGAGAAATTGCTCAGAGATGCCACAATTGTCTAGCTGATAGCCTTACAGGGTTCCCAGTCAAAAGCAGAAGCAGCTGCCAGGTTCGTGGATGAAGATGCTGCTAGGTGCTCCTATGTCTACTGAATCAGCCTCAGCCCCAGTCTTCCTGGATTGGGATATAGGGGTTACAGGGGTGGTACCAGAATTCATGGTGCAGAGACTTGTATGAATTCTTGACCCATGCAAAAATACCATGAGTCTTTTTGTTTTTGTTTTTCTGAGACAGGCTTTCTCCATGTAGCCTTGATTGTCTATGAACTTTATCTGTAGACTGGGCTAGCCTTGAACTCACAGAGATCTACCTGCCTCCTTACTTCAGAGTGAAAGATTTGCAGCGCTACCAACCACCCTGATCTAGGTTGGACTGGGATTTGCTATATAACAGAGGATAACATTGAATTCCTGATCTTTCTGTCTCTACCTTCTGAAGACCCCCAAACTTGGGAGACCCTTCCTCAAGTCTCAGGAAATCACGACCACCCCAAAATCACAAGATATCACAAGGTATGGTTATACCTGGATGCAATCAGCAGAGGTTTATTGGGGAGAGTTGGCTAGTCAAGATCAAAACTGCTCGTCCACGCAGGAACAGAATTTTGACAAAAGGCCAGCAAGCTGAGGGTTTTTTTTTTTTTTTTTTTTTTTTGGCATGGGGTGGGGAAAGGAAGGAATTTTCACTCAGTTACACATGATTGGTTGCATTGTTGCTTGGTTACACATGATTGGTTGTTTTACAAATTTTGAGCATCAGCAGGCTGTAACACTGGGAAAACCTCAAGGGTGGGGTACCAAGAACAGTGGAGGAACCCACCCTAAATGATTTAGAGCCATGTGAAAATCACTCTGCATACTCATTCTTTTAAAAAATGTAGTTTTACCATGTCACTGTGCCCTACCTTGTCATTACCAACTATTTCAGGTTAACTATTTCTCACTTGCCATAGCCCTACCCTGAGGCTTGAGGAATGTTAATCCAGCAAGTGTCCTCTGATTCAGGGATAATGCCCCCCACCTGGAATGTGTCTGGGGCAGTGAAAGCCTGAAATTTTACATCCAGTTCTGCTTTCTGGAACTTGCATTCTTTTGCTCAGGTTTAGGGTAAAGAAAAAAGCCTATATATATTTCATAAAATGGTCTTTATAATTTTTCACTCTACACTTCCAGGTGATGAGATCACAGTTGTGTGTTGGAACTTCCAGTAACCACAGATGTTTTATTTTGATACTTGGAGTCTGTAGCATTGTAACAGTAACTGGGCACTCAAGGTTGACCATGAGAGCAGAGCCAAAAGTGTAGCAAGTATACACATGCAGGTAAAGCCAGGCCCAGCCAGGGACAGAAACAATCCAGACTATGAAAAATCTAGTCATAGATTTTCTTATCCTGAGGGATAATAGAGCTGAGTTAAAATATAAAAATTAATCAATGAAAAACTGAAAGATGGATTATTAAAAGGCACAGTCACAGGGTAAATTCAACAAGTGAAATTTTTCTAGGTAATTAAGAAAAAAAACTCCCTTTGTGTTTGATCAACATAGTCCAAAAGGCTGTGAAGACCAAAACTGAACCTTATAAAAATTTCCAGGGTGTGGTGGCTCACATCTTTAATTCCAGCACCTGAGGGCTAAGGGAGGCAGAGTCAGGTTGAACTTGTGGCTTTGAAGCCAGCTTGGTCTACTTGGTGAGTTCCAGGACAGCCAGGGATAAATACTGAGATCCTGTCTCAAAAACAACCTAAATTGTCTGGTGAAGACAAAAGAGAGGCACCAAAGAAAAAGAATTTAGTGAGAATTAGAGATTAGGTAATTAAAAGCACCTGAAGGGACTGAGAATCAAACACAAAAGAAATCTTTGAAATACAGTGTAATGCTAATAAAACCAAGAGATGTCACAGTATGAGCACACTTCTGGTAATTGTTAGTGTCCCAGTGAGATAGGTAGGCTCTGTCAAGAGCGAGATCCTAACACTGTCAGGGTTAGTAGCCCTGTAGAAGATTAAAATGTGCCCTTTTGTTTTAATTAAGACATACTGGAGGAATTTACAAGAAACTGGACCAAGTCAGGAAGTCATACCACTTTGGTCTTCACAGGTGGTGTGTGGTGAACTTGCTCATCATGGCATTGAGCCATCTGCCTAGAGGTTTCCATGTCTGCCTTTTCTGATCCTGGGGTTTTGGCCTTGAACTGAGGGTCTCCAGGAACTCACCTGCTCTGGTAGTGCTGAAGAGCCTTTGCTACTGAATATGTGTATTCAGCGCTTCCTCAATAAAAGCACCCTGCTTCCTTTGGAGAAAACAGGAATTAGGAAGTGAACTCCTGCCCTCTCCATCCTTGCTCCAGCCCCTCCCGCCCCATTGTGTTCTTTGGTCTTCACTCACCAAGACTTGAACATACAGCATTTGTTCATGTAACCACTTTCCTACCAGAAAACAGCAGCAGCAGTGTGGCTGCATCCTCCCACCAACTGTGTCTCTTCCTGGTTCTACTTCTTGCATCTCATCAAATGTAATGACCATCTTAATTTTTTTTTAAAGATGATTAGTTTGTCTGCTTCTGAAGGTTTATGTAAGTAAACTGATGCAACTCATCTTTAAAATCTTCCCTTTTCCAACCAATCTAGCATAAAACCCAGCTAAACCACTCTTGGGCTGTCGAGAGCCCAGTCTGTTATCTGTCATGAGCAGATTGTGATAAAGTTTTAGGGTCCCTGTGGGAAGAGGAGCGATAGGTCCTCTCCACTCAGGAATCTTATACAGGATTGACTGTGAGATGGTCGGTTCCCCTAGGAGAGAGTACACCAGAGACAGAGGTTTGGTATTTAATTGCTCTTTAATAATGCACAGCAAACAATATATTATCACCAATGCCAAAGCTATTGTAACAATGAGGTATTGCCACATTTCCTATGCATTGCCTCTATCAATGTCAGTACACAAATAATAAATTGCTAATTACTGAAGAAATAAACATAGCAGTAAGCACATTATTATTCATGAGTTATACGACCTGAGTCCTTATGACTGTAGTTTCCAGCAGCTCAGGTCTGGAGAGTGTTTGACCAAGTTGCAGGCTTCGATCTCTCGGCTGTCTCCTTGATGATCGGGTGCAGAGTGCTCAGTCTCTCGGCTGCTGCTTTTATGATCCATGCTGCAGAGTGCTTGGTCTCTTGGCTGCAGAGGAGGCCTGGACGGAGGATCACGCTAAGTAACCATAGCTACCAGTGTGATGAAGTGCTCCGGCCAAAGGCTCCTTTTTTTATGCTTGAATTGGGGTTACTGCTGAAGTACATGGCAGATAACCAGATGTGTCTGGTTATCTTTGGGCTATGACTTCATTGCAGGTGGGCTTTTAGTTATCATCATATTTTAAGACATGTCCAAGCTTGTTTTCTGGACTTGTCCAGACTTGTTTTCTTTCCTATTACAATATGGAGTCATCTCTGTTAAGGACCTGCTCCTTACATGGGCACGTACCCAAAAGATGCTCCATTCTACCACAAGGACAGTTGCTCAACTATGTTCATAGTGGCTTTATTCATAATAGCCAGAAACTGGAAACAACCTAGAGGTCCCTTAATGGATGAATGGGTAAAGAAAATGTGGTCCATTTACACAATGGAGTGTCACTTGGCTGTTAGGAAAAGATGACATCATGAAATTTGAGGGCACATGGATGGAGTTAGAAAAAAACCATTCTGAGAAAGGCAACCCAGACACTGAAAGACAAACATGGTATGCACTCACCTTTAAGTGGATATTAGCTGTAAAGGATAATCATGCTACCATTCACAGACCCAGAGAGGCTAAGTAATACGGAGGGCTCTAGGGAGGACATATGGATCTTCCAGGGAAGAGAAAATAGATTTTGTGGGTAGACTGGGGCAGGAGGGGATGGGAACAGGAAGGATCAGATGTGGGGAAGGGGTGGAGGGAGAGAAAACGAATGGGGGCATTTAGAGGAACATGTGTAAACCTAGTGCAGTGGAAACTTTCTGGAACCTAGGAGGATGAACCTAGAGAGGACGCCTAGTAACGGAGGATACAGAGCCTGTACAGGCCATCTTCGGTAAGCTGGCAAAGCTCCCAGTGGGATACCAACCCAGCCACAAAACCTTCCACTCACAGCTGTCCTACCTGCTGGAGCAATGGTGCCTTAGAGCAGGTGAGAGTGGCCAAGCAATGTCTGGTCTTACTTGAGGTCCAAGCCACAAGAGGGAGCCCATGCCCATCCTGGACGGCCAGGAACCAGCCGCCGCATGGCTCAGAGACCTTGATAGAACCAAATAATACTGACAAACCATCAACCAAACCAAAACCCCCAAACCAACCAACCAAACAAACCAAAAGCCACAAACAAACAAACAACTCCCAAAACCAAAAAACCTAAACAACCAGAAACTAAACCAAACCAAAATAACAGCAGCAACAATAACAACAACAGCAACAACAAAAACAAACCAAACCAAAACAAAAAGCAAATGAAGTGACTCCTAATGATATTCTGCTATAGATAGATAGGCACTCATAGATAGGTGCCTACTCAGCTGTCTCCAGACAGACTTCCTCCAGTAGCTGATGGGAACAGATGCTGAGACCCACAGTCAAGCATTAGGGGGAGCTTGAGGAGCCCTGTGGAAGGTGGGGTAGAAGGATCGTAGGAGCCAGAGGGGTAGAGGACAGCAGAACATGGCCTGCAGAATCAACTGAGCAGGGCTCGGAGACTGAAGCACAAATCACAAAGCCTGCCTGGGCCTGTGCTAGGTCCTCTGCTTATATGCTGTGGTTGTTTAGCTTGGGAGTTTGTGGGACCCTTAACTGTGGGAGAGGGGGTACCTCTGACTCTTTTGCCTGCTCTTGGGATTCTTTTTTTTCTCCTACTGGATTGCCTTGTCCAGCTTTAATATGAGGTATGAGCCTAGTCTTATTATGTTGTATTATGCTGTCTTTGGTTGTGGGGAGTTGAGTCAGGGGCTTAGAGGGACGGTTGGGCTGTATTGTATGAGAAAAGAATAAACTAAAAAAAATCTGCAAGCTGGGTGTGGTGGCACATACCTGTAATACCTCATTAGGGGGACAGAGACAGGTGAACTTCTGAGTTTGAGGTCAGTCTAGTTAGTCTACAAAGAAAGTTCCAGGATGCCGGGCGGTGGTGGCACACGCCTTTAATCCCAGCACTTGGGAGGCAGAGGCAGGTGGATTTCTGAGTTCGAGGCCAGCCTGGTCTACAGAGTGAGTTCCAGGACAGCCAGGGCTATACAGAGAAACCCTGTCTCGAACCACCCCCCCACCCCCCCAAAAAAAAGAAAGTTCCAGGACAGCCAGAGCTACACAGAGAAACTCTGTCTCAAAAACAAACAAACAAACAAAACAACAAACCAACAAACAAACAAACAAAAAACTATTCTTTCTTATTCTTGACATTTTGATTGTGAGATTTACCTGTTTGGTGGCTGGTTACTGTTTGTTGCTGCTGGTCCCTGTTGTTTGACCTTGTCAGAATTTTAATTATTCCTTGTGGACCTTGAGTTGTTCTACAGAACACAGTATTGCTTTATCATGCCTTATTCATGCTTTATCATACTTTATCATGCACACTGTGCAGACATCTGGGTGTGTTTCTAGGTGTGGAATTGATGTGTGGGCATTGTGAGTCTTTATAAGGAAGTAAGGGACTGTCCAGGCAACCAGCTGTCTCTACAAATTATATAATATTAGAAGCTAGGTCTTTGTGCTTCCTACATATTCAGGTAATATTTAATTTCTTCTTAGATCTGTGACAGGGTTAAAGACTAGTTATAGTCTCATAATTGAACTTAAATTGTTTAGCATTAAAGAAAAAGTTCCAGATTTGAAAGGATGAATTTCAGATGGTAATGCAAGTTAAAGTCAATTTAATTCAGGCATGGAACTGTAAACTCTTTAAGATAGGTGGTAGAGTGCTTTATCTAAATTGATAGGTGTTGGGGACCGCACTAGTCCCACGTTGGGGTGGCCAAAAAATGTCGCAGCCCAGGCAAAATGTTGAGGCCCGGGCCGACCCACGTTTGGGCGGCCACTGTATCCCGGCCCAAGCTGCCGCTCCAGTCTGCAGGTCGGGCTTCAGCAAGAGCGAGGGTGACGGCAGATTCTACCTAATGTCTGATGTGTATGAATCTCTCTCTCTCTCTCCCTAATGTCTTCTCTCTGCTGTGTCTCCCTAATGTCTTCTATCGTCTCAATTCTGATCTGTTCTGTCTCTGCCTTTTATATGTCTCACTTCTAAGCCACGCCTCTAAGTTACACCTTTAATCATGCCCTTAGGTCTTGTCTCTAACTCTGATCTCTATAATCTCACACACCTTTAATCTCAAGGTATCTAAACCAAGATTATCAGAGTGTTCTCAGCTGTTGTAGGCTATTGTAATTCAAATCTCATGTCAGGGTATATGGCTCAAGATGGCTGCAAAGCTGATAGCCGCTTTCTGCTAAAAGTCGGCACCCAACAGGTCCCCCTTTTTAAATTTTTTATTAAAAGGGAAGGCTGGGAAAACTTACGGAAACCGTGCCTGTCCTAGGTTGGAGCAAAGGACCCCAGCCTCCCTTTCCCGTCCTTGGATACTCAACAGCCATTGGTTGAGCTCCTGTCTTAGGATGGTGAGGCCTCCCTTCTTTTAGGGGCAAGGGTCTCGGTATGCTCTCTTACCCGTCACTGACTATCCGGTTTAGTGCGTAAGTTAGGGGATATACCTCATTAGTCTTGATGACAGAGGTTTTACAATCCCTTGCTTCCAGCCTGTAATAATGGACCTGTGTGGGTTTCATTTGAATAGCATCTCATACAAAAGCCATCAGTTTGTTGAAACCCGTGGACCCAAAAGACAAGAGACTTAACAACGCCTGAATAGTTAGTATGACAGCAACACTCTTTTTAAAGGGCAACATATAACTCCCTCTATCAGAGGAGTAAAAAGTGTAAGCCTCTTCTATTCTGTTTATAAATGCCTTATATCAGAATCTAAATCTATATAAATACAAAACTAATCATAGCTTTGATCTAAAGAAAACTAAGGAAATCCCTGTTCCTGCTCTAGTCAATCTCAAACCCAAAAAACAACTATAGTAACTGTGGTAGTGTGTTTTCTCCTGGGTCTAAACAACCTAAATTCCCACTAAATCTAAAACAATCTAGTTCCCCACTAAATCATAAGTCAGGGAATCGAGAGTCCAATAGAGCTACCCTGAAGATATGGGTGGTGATGTCTTCTTCAGCACTGATAACTTCCCAAGTCAGGTTTACTCGTTGATCTGTTCCAGTTTGAAGGCAATTGTGAAGCGTCTTCATGTTTCCTGTGAAGAAAAAATACGCTTCTCAGGGGGTTTCTCCTCCCTGGATTTGTTATTGTTGTCTATTTGTTTAATCAGTCTCTCTGGCAGCCAACGTGCAGCATCTGCAGTTTGGGAATATATGCAGACAGAACCTCTTCCCCAGATAAGCACTGAATCTGGCCCATTCCAGGTTCCAGTTAATGGGTCTTTCCAGAGGACTGTTGCAAAATTCTTTTTGGTATCAGGATGCCAGAATCTATCTGCAGCAGGTTTTCCTTCAGAATCCAAATTTAAAAAACTTAAAATGAAGAGTGCATGATGAAGGATATTTCTGGGGGATCCCTTGGTAGGGTACCATTCCCCCTTTTTAATTTTTACAAATTGACATTTAATGGTTTGATGTGCCCTTTCTACTATACCTTGGCCCTGTGGATTATATGGAATACCCATTTTATGTAGTATTCCCAATCTTTCACAAAATTGGTGGAAACTGGAGCTTGTATAACCTGGGCCATTGTTAGTTTTTATCTGTTTAGGCACACCCAATACAGCGATTGTAGCAAGCATATGAGCAATCACATGCTTGCTTGCTTCTCCAGTTTGTAAAGTTGCATAAATGAAACCACTGTATGTGTCTACACATACATGTATATATTTTTGCTTGCCAAATTCATTATAATGAGTAACATCCATTTGCCAGATACTGTTTGGTATCAGTCCCTTTGGATTTACACCCAAATGAGGAACTGGTGAAAGTTTAACACATGATTGACATTGTTTGACTATTTGTCTAGCTTGTTCTCTAGTAATTTTAAACATACCTTTTAAAGTTTTAGAATTAAGGTGATGTAACTCATTAGCCTTTATGGCCTGATCCAAATTAGATTTCTGATCTGATAAAGTCACTGCAGCTATACAAGTAGCTAGTTCTGCCTTGGTATTTCCTTCAGAGAGAGGACCTGGTAACCCTGGCTAACCTGGAACTCACTCTGTAGAGCAGGCTGGCCTTGAACTCAGAAATCCACCAGCCTCTGCCTCCCAAGTGCTGGGATTAAAGGCATGTGCCACCACTGCCTGGCTTGATCCAAGTTAGATAATCTCTTCTCACTTTTTACTAATCCTTTCCCTGGGGGAAAATCCAGGGTTTATCATTTGAGCCATGATTATTTCATTAGGGCTGCACACAATCAATCCCAACTGGGATAACAGATCTCAGCCCCAGAGATTAATGGGAAGGCCTGAGATGACATAGGGTTGTATATTTCCTGTATTTTCTTCTTTATCTTTCCACGTCAGCACCTTAGAGCTTTGTAGTGGATTTTGACTTTGGCCAATTCCCCTTAAATTGGTTAAGGTTGGGGTCATCGGCCAGGTAGCAGGCCAATCACTTTGTTTTAGGATAGTCATATCAGTTCCTGTGTCAACCAAGCCTTGAAATGCCTTTCCATCTAGCCAAATTGTCATCATAGGTTTTTGTTTAACTATAGGCTGTACCCAGTATGCATCAGAGGAACCAAAACCTTGATCCCCTCTTTTAGGATTCTTATGTTTGTGATTAGTAGGGTACAATGGAAGTAACAATAGTTGAGCTATCCTCTTTCCTGCAGGAATGGTGACTATGTTTTGAATTGCCTGTGCCATTACTTTAATCTCACCCTGATAATCATTATCTATAACTCCAGGAAAAATTTGTAGTCCCTGCATGGTAGTACTGCTTCTTCCCACTATCAGGCCAAACACATTTGGATACAGTGGTCCAAACACTCCAGTGGGTAAGGCCTGAGGTCCCATTTCTGGGGTTAATACTGTGTGGGTGGCAGAACTGAGGTCTAGTCCTGCGCTTCCTGGTGTTGCTCGACTGAGTTCAGAAAGGGATTGGTGTTTGTTGGTAAGAAACTGACTGCTCCATAAGCCTGTTCAGGGTCTGGAGCTGGCCCCTGTTCCCGTTTCCCTGATTATGGGAAAGGGTATTACCTTGTGCGTCTTGTTTAGACCTACAATCACTAGCCCAATGCCTTCCACGTTTGCAAATTGGGCAGAGCCCAGGCTGTTTTCTGGGCTGTCTCTGGCTTTAGAGTACATTCCAGAGGTGTGTGGAGGTGCACACCTTTAATCTCAGCACTCTGGAGGCAGAGGCAGGCTTGGAACAGAAGTTCCAAGATAACCCAGGCGGGTTTCTGAGTTCGAGGCCAGCCTGGTCTACAGAGTGAGTGCCAGGACAGCCAGGGCTACACAGAAAAACCTCGTGTCGAATACCAAAAGTGAATAAATAAGTAAATGTAAAACTCAACAGATGAGTGAACGCTACAAAAGCATATGGAAAGAGAAGCCTAGTTTCCTTCCACATTACAGCGACATCCATTCCCTCTGTATCTAGGTAGCATCACATTGAGTGCCACCACCCATGGGCTGACACTCACACAGAGTCCTGTATGTTTGCCTCCAGCACTGAGACTTTTATGGAGTAACTCTATCTCCATTATTGTTTTCCACCCCACGGTTGTGAGCTCTGGGCACACAGTAGGCTTCTGGGTCAGTGGGAGACAGATGCACTATGTTGGTTCACTGGAGAACTTAGTAGTTACTTCTGATCAGGAATAGCACTCCTCCCCCATCCTCATTCTGACCTGTCTACTCAGCTCTGGCACATTAATGTCTCGAGAACTCAGCTGCTTCTCTTGACCAACAGGAGCGCCAACCTCTAAGGTGAGGGGACTGGGGTCAGCCTGATGGGATTGCAACTGTGCATTGCAGGAAGCTCTGTGTGAAGAGATGGGTCTTCTGTGAGGACGTCACCCCGCAGCTCCTGGGCACAGAGACATGGAAGCAGGTTTTTTTTTTTTTTTTTTTATATATTTAGAGATTTTATTAGTGCAAGTCCATTTAATTCTGAGAAGTACACACATGATGCTAAAAAAGGCGGCAGGGACAGGTGTGCCGTTGGAACAAGACTGGTATCAGCACATTCCAAAAATATTCCTTTACTTGCAGTTTCCCACCCATAGTTAATCCAGCAGCATTTTAAAAAATAATTCAAAGATGTCAAACAACCCCTTACTGGGTAAATATATAAAAACATCCAGAAGTCAAAGCTCTAAACTGTGGATTTATAAAAAGCAGTTACAACATTTAAAAAGATGAGGCTTCACTCTCATCAATGTCCTTATCTGGATCCTGTTCCGCAGCTTCTCTTTCCTGTTGCTGTTTCTTCCAAAGCTTGGCCATCGCCAGAAGCTTGAGGTTAGGCTGGTTGGCAGCATCCTCTGGAAAGATGTAGTCATAGACTTCTATCCATCCGGCATCAGACCCATCGTCGGCCTGGACCTTTCTTCTCTTCTTGACCTTTTCTGGCATGAGTTTGTCTACTCTCTCCTTGTCTGATGCTGTTCCAAATTCATCTTCAAAATTTCGCCAGGATTCCAGCAACATAAGCCTCTCTTCTTTTTTTCTCAGTTTCTCATGGTCTTGTTAGCTTCTTCATAAATCTGTCTGCATTTAGCCACACTTCCTTCTTCTTTCCCAGAAGATAACTCAAACTGAGCAAAACTAATCCATACCTTGACGTGCTGTGTTCGCTGAAGCAACTGTCGGTAAAGGTTTCTTCTTCTCTCAGTTTCTTCCTGCTCAATCTCAAAATCAATATATGATTTCCAAAGTACCTCTGGCATATCCAAGCGTGGCTGGCTGATGGCTAATTCATATATTGCCCGAGCTCTCTCAATATCACCAAGGATTGTCTCTAATTCTGCAAACTTAATCCACGACGTACAATTTTCAGGTCCAAATTCCAAAAACTTTTCATAAAGCTTTCTGCATCTGTCAAATTCTCGAAGCTGTAGTTCCAGTTCTATGTAACCTTTGAATAACTTGTTCTTTGGACATTTGCCTATGGAAGTTCCCAGAGCTCTTCTGGCAAGTGGCAGATTTTTCTGTCTTATTTCAAACTGTGCGTAATATAACCACATTTTGGCAAACGTGAATTTTTTGTGAGGAATTAGTTCCAAAGACGCTTGATATACCTGTCTTGTCCTCTCAGGATCCTTGGCCTCCAGCTCTTCATAGAGTGCATAGTTAATCCAGAGGTAGATGTAGCGCTTCCAGTGCCTCTTCTCCTGGATGGGTGGCACATTGGCAATGGCTCTCTCATAGACTTCCCGCACAGTGTCAGCTTCTGCATCACTTTCCACCAAGCGTAAATAATCAAACCATGCATCATAATTGTGTGGATTAGCCTTCACTTCTTCTTCATACTGGAATCTCCGCTTGCTCACGATGATATCTTCTATACCCCTCCGGTCACCAAACTCCTTCTCAAAGAGGGTATAGTTTTTAAAGAGTTCTTGGGCTTCTTGTTTTGGAATCCTATCCAGGGCATATCTGTAGATAACTCGTACCCTTTCAGATTCTTTTTGGTTTTCCTCAAATTTAGCAAAGGCCACATACAGGTGTTCGTCCATATGCTCATCCCCAAAAAACTCAACCGCTCTCTCGTAGACTCTCCGAGCTTGAGCAAAATAAGCATGCTTCTCTTCAAACCGAGCATACTTGATCCAGTTCTTCACAGCAGGGTGCACGAGCACAAAGCGTTCATAAATGGTGCGGGCCTTCTCCACCTCTTTGTATCTCAGCTCGAAGTTGATATAGGAGTGCCAGGCCTGCTCCTCAGGCTGCCATTCCATCCAGCGTTCAAACACCTGCCGAGCACCAGGAGGATTGTTCAACATCTCCTCCATGTATGTGTACTTGTACCAGAACTGGTCGACTCGTGGCAGAGTTGTTACGGCACGGTCCCAGATATTTCGGGCATGGTTGACCTGGCGGTTCTTCATTTCCATTTCTGCATATTTCAGCCAGAGTGGAATAGTCCGGCCGTTGACATCTAAAGCACGCTCGTATATGGATCGAGCACTTTGAATCTCCTTTAGACTTTCCTCCCATTGTGCATATTTTATCCAGTTGCTAATCACAGCTCTATTTTTTCTTATGTTATCTTCAAAAGTCTGCCTTTTCCGTAGTTTGTAATCCTCTAATTCTTCTTCGTCTGTGATCTTCTGCTGAGGTGGAGGCGGGAGGAGCTCGAGTTCTCTTTCTTTAGCTTCTCTTAGAAGCTGCTCAGCAGTTATCTGTACCTCTGCAGGCGCTTTGTTTTTCACCTTGGCCACTTTAGGAATCCGCTGATTCCCAGCTGCTGTGGAGGCCGCCATGATTGCAGCGGCGGAAAAACGAGCGACCCTGGCCCACACCCTGACTTCAGAAACCGACTTCAAGAAACAGCCCGAATCGCAGAGCCAGCCCACAACAAACTAGATTCCGGAACCTGTTGGGGACCGCACTAACCCCACGTTGGGGTGGCCAAAAAATGTCGCAGCCCAGGCAAAATGTTGAGGCCCGGGCCGACCCACGTTTGGGCGGCCACTGTATCCCGGCCCAAGCTGCCGCTCCAGTCTGCAGGTCGGGCTTCAGCAAGAGCGAGGGTGACGGCAGATTCTACCTAATGTCTGATGTGTATGAATCTCTCTCTCTCTCTCTCTCCCTAATGTCTTCTCTCTGCTGTGTCTCCCTAATGTCTTCTATCGTCTCAATTCTGATCTGTTCTGTCTCTGCCTTTTATATGTCTCACTTCTAAGCCACGCCTCTAAGTTACACCTTTAATCATGCCCTTAGGTCTTGTCTCTGACTCTGATCTCTATAATCTCACACACCTTTAATCTCAAGGTATCTAAACCAAGATTATCAGAGTGTTCTCAGCTGTTGTAGGCTATTGTAATTCAAATCTCATGTCAGGGTATATGGCTCAAGATAGCTGCAAAGCTGATAGCCGCTTTCTGCTAAAAGTCGGCACCCAACAGATAGGTATGATAGACTACATATTAAGTGAATTTCATATCTTCTAATTAACATAATTGTTATAGTTGTGCTCAACTTATATCTGAGAGAAAGAGCCTTTTCAGTTGGACAAAAAGGGGTTGCCCTGGTGCTGTTTGTATTCTGTTGTTAATTCTGTTTCCTTGAGAGAGGTTGCCCAATGCATGAACACTCAATCACATACTCAGGTGATCTCATGTGAACCTTCTCCCCATCCTCACTGGTCAATAAAGGCGAGAGCCTGTGATTGGGCAGTGGAGGGGAAGGATGGGATGACAGTTTTGGGGGAATGAGGGAGAGGACAAGAAGGGAAGAGAGAGAAGACAGAAGAAAAGGAGGAGGAAGCCATGATGGAGCAGCAGTGACTGAAAAGGGGAAACTGCAAGTAGCAAAGGGTCTCATAGCTGGGGAGTAAGTTAGTACAGTGCTAGATCTGCCCAATTTAAGCACATAGCTTACAGTGATAATAACTGGATTGTGTGTTTTGTATATGGGCTTATTAGGGTTGGAAATTATTACAACAGTGGATAAGGGTTCCCTGGAATTATCATCTTTTTGATTGTAGCCATTCCTGTGAGTGTGTTATGCTATTGCTTTGGGTCGTAATTTGTGTTTTCCTGGTAACTAATGCAGTTCAATAGTCGGCATGTTTATTAGTGTTAACTGTATGATTTTGTTAATTTTTTTGTTCCAGTCTCCTGATTTTGCTTTTTATCTGGATTTATAGAGATTCCCCCTTCTTCAACTTCCTAAGTGCTGGGATTAAAGGTGTGTACTGCCACGCATGTCTACACCTGTCCATCCAATCTTTCCTCATCCATTGAAATGCATAATTTACAAATGAAATAACTCACATACACAAATAATGTATGTGAGCTCTTTGTTCATATTTGTAGACTAAGTTCCAAGGAAAAAGCCACACCTGTGTTAAGATTTCACAAAGATGAATGGCCAATTAGAGCTTTAGGAAAGAGTTGGAGTAGTTCAGGTTCAGAGCAGATTATTCTGGGTTATCTTCATCTCATTCATTGCCCATCATCTGTATCTGACCTGACATCCTTTGACTATCAGACAAAACCTCTGGGGATGGATCTATAGCAGACCACAGCTTTCCACTAGCCATATGCTCAAGATGGCATCAGAGAGCATCTGAATGCCATGGCAGATTTTTCTGCACTTTGCTATAACCTGTCCATCTGCTGTCTACACCAGTGTACTGGTAAATACCTTAACTCATGACTGCCCCTTGTTCTATGACTATAGAAACATGTAACCCTTTTTGTGGTAGAATATTTTATTCAGGGCAACCTGAATTTTGGGTTCCCGAGCTATGGCCACACATATTTGGCTCAGAATAAACTTTTAGTGACAGCTGTGTTCTGTATTAATATACATGTGTTACAACCCCTTTCCCTTTTTGAGACAAGGTCTCACTATGTAGCCCTGGCTGGCCTGGAATGCTTAGAGCTCTCCTTACCTCTGCCTCCTGAGTGCTGGGATGAAAGCTCTTGTTTCCACACATGGCTTAGAGAGTGCACCCATTCTGTGCCTTTCCTTTCCCATTTGCCATCTTTTGATGACTAGAAATCTTTCTTATAGTCCATTTATCAAATAACTTTTATTTCAAGGCAATAACTCTCAATTATGAGATGACTTTTTTGCACCCTTCAGTAGATAATCATATAAAATATAGGACACTCAAGTGAATATGGATAGCAGGTAAACAGTAAAAAAAAAATACATTTTTCTGATTAAATAGCCATATGTCTCAGCTGTATTCCCAGCCTTCATCTGTAAACTTACAATTTTAACTATATTTTATTTATTTAGTGTGAATGTATTCATGTTCACACACATGTGTGCAGGTGCCATAGTGCATGCATGGAGGTCAAAGGACAGCTTGTGGGTGAGTTGTCATCTCCTTTCATTTTGTGGGTCCCAGGAATGAACTTAGGTTGTCAGATCTCCCTCAGGCACTTTACTCACAGAACCATCTCCGTGGCCCCATAGACTTTCCTATCATTTTGAGGTGGGATCCTCTTTCTGCCACAGCCTCCTGAGAAACTGAAATAACAGAACTGAGTCATGGAGTTCAGCATTTTCCTTTCTGTGTGTTTACATGTGTGCGTGCGGATGTTACTACTTTTTCTTCTTTATTCAAAGTTCAAATTTAATAGGACATCCTGTTTTCTCCCCTTCCCTTTTACGTTTTTCAACTATAGCCCTCATTTGTCACTGTCTTAGAAACTTTTTTGTCACAATGGGTGATAAACGGGGACTTCTGCTGCCATCTAGTGGTCAGACGCACACACAATGTATAGACAGGATGTCTCCTGTGGCAGGAATTTATTAGTCCCAATTGTATGAGGATGAGAACTGGCTTTGTGCTGTTTGTGTGTGTAGAAGAAATCTCCTTGAACTACTACTTTCTAAAAAGTGATACAGATATCTTCTTAGTGCATTGTCAGGAAATTCTGCTTTGTTATTCACCAGCTCATGACCAGGAATTGGTTTTTGTGTTCATGAACAGGGGTCAGATTTAATTCACTGAACAGTTGACCTTTCTACTTCACTGATGTTCAATTGTTTATATACAAATGGGTTCATTTCTGGACTCCATTCTGATTTTTTTTATTGCTTTAGTTGATGCTTTTACAATACCATATCATTTAACCACTATAATTTTAAATAATTTGATTCCTGATTCTATTTTAGATTGCTTTTTGCCTGCTTGCCCTCACTCTTGCTGGCAAGCCCATTTCTTCAGTGGCATTAGAGCCTACTTCTTTGTGATTCTAGTGTGTGCCAAAAACCAGCTGAGACATCCAGCCTTGCATGACCAAGTACTGAATTACTGAATTCTTGGACCTCAGGTTGGTAAACAGCTATTGTTGGACTATCAGAACCACAGCCTGATCTATATCTACACACACACACACACACACACACACACACACACACACACACACTTTTTTTTTTTTTGGTTTTTCGAGACAGGGTTTCTCTGTGTAGTCCTGGCTGTCCTGGAACTCACTCTGTAGACCAGGCTGGCCTCAGAAATCTCCTGCCTCGGCCTCCCAAGTTCTGGGATTAAAGGTGTGCACCACCACCGCCCGGCTGACACACACTCATTTTTATAAATTCTGTTCCTCTTGAGAACTCTGATAATATTGTCAGCCAAAACTAAGGATATATGAAAAACTAATGAAAAGGTAAAACTAGCAGTGGGAGAGATGGCACACTTGCTACTCTAAAAAAATTCACTTTTGAGCACCCATGTCAGGCAGCTCACAGCAACTTGTAACTCTAGCTCCAGGGAATCTCCCACCCTCTTCCAGACTCTGAAGGCACCCACCTACATGTACCCACCCCCATCAGCCTACATAAAACTAGATTGGAAATGCCATGCATAGGTGGATAACGCTGTCCCCAGAAGCTATGGGTTCTTAAATGAAAACCCCAGTGCTATGGGCAGGCTACCTTCCCAGGAGCTTTTGGTCAAGGAGGTTTTCTTTCTAAGCCCTTTAAAACAAGAAGGTGATTGGCAGGGCTGTTGGCTGCCCACCAGAACTAGATGGTAAGACTGTGGCAGCTGCCAAAAAGATTGAGGAGATCAGCAGGACTGAGAAGGGGACAGACTGTCTTCCCCAGGGAAGAACACATCAGTTGGTTATTTATACTAAGTGGTTAGCTTTGAAAATACATCCAAGTAACGTTATACAGAGCAGGACACATTTGTATATTTATAGCTGTAGCTAACTATATAATATCTGAACAGGATCAGGCCCTTGAACATCCTGTCATGGATGAGGGAGGGACTTGCAAGGCTCCCTCTCAGGATCAGATACTTAATGGTCGCTGGAAGAAGAAGAAATATTTACATTTTCTTCAACAGTAAGGTAGTCATGTTCCTGAAAGCAACCCTAATGAAACCCATTGGGTCACACTGAAAGATATAGAAAACTTATGAAAAATATAGAAAGTTTTCATGACCCCTAGACCTGAGCAAAAGAATGCAGGTTTACTAGTTCAAGGAAGAGGAACTGAATATAAGATTTCAGGCCTTCACTGCCCCAGGCCTATATTCCGGGAGGGGTACATTATCCCTGAGTCAGAGGACACTTGCTGGATTACATTCCTCAGACCTCAGGGAAGAGAACCCACCTGTGGGTGGGGAAGGCCCAAAGCAGGAAGACACATTCCTGACCACAAAGAAAGATGCAAGTCACCTGGGTGGGCTGACTGCAAGATAAATGGTTGGGCAAGGTTACATCCTTACAAAAGATAAGTGTATAAGATGTTTTCTGCATGACCCTGACTAAATTTGGGTTGGGACTTTTAAAGACTTTCTACTGTTTTTATGTTATGTTTCCTTGGTTACCCCCTCACCTCCCCTTGGTTTGTGGTTCTTCCCTATATAAGCCCTCCATTCCCAGCTGATGGGGTCGACACTCCTCTGCCCCTGTGTGGGTTACAAGTCTCGGCCTCAGTCTAGTGACCCCGAAATATACCTCTTGCTGTTGCATCAAGAATGGTGTCTTGTGAGTTATTGGGTGGCCTCAAATTCCTGAGGCTTGAGGGAGGTCCTCCCTTCGTGGGGGGGGTCTTACAACACACATACACACACACACACACACACACATATATGTGCATGCATGGACATGCATGTAATTATATTATAATCTTAAAAATAAAACCAACAACAAATTCTTGTAAGCCAAAATGTCCCTTCTTCTCTTATAGGAACAGGGAAAGAGAGAGCAATGGGGTTAACTATGATCAAAATACATTATATACATGTATGAAAGTGTCACGATGAAGCCCATTATTACATATGATTAATGTGTTAATAAAAACATAAGAAGAACCTTATAAAAGGAGCTAAATTAGGATTCTCCAATAAAAGCAGAGCCAGTGAGATAGATTATATCCTATATACATTATTGGTATGTATACATGATACATGTAAATTCGATACACAGATATATGAGAGATTTACTTTAAGGATCTGTCTTACAACCTGCAGGAACTAAGTCTAAAATCTGCAGTGATGACAAGCCAGCTGGCTGGATATACAGGTGCGAGTGGATGCTGTAGTCATGAGTCTGAACCCTACAGGGCAGCAGCTGGAAACTCAAACAGAGGCTTATTGTGTGTGTGTGTGTGTGTGTGTGTGTGTGTGTGTGTGTGTACACGTGTGTATGTGTGCATGTCCCCATGTATGTAGAGACCAGAGATCAACACTGAGTATCTTTCTCAATTGTGCCCTACCTTATTTTTTGAGGCAGGCTCTCTCACTGAATCCAGATCTCTCACTGGTAAGCGAGTGCCAGGGACCTGACTATCTCCAGCCATCAGCACTAGGGTCACAGGTAGGTACTACCACACCCAGCTTTTTATGTGAGGATCTACTCAAGATGAGAGGCCAAACTTACTTCCAAAAAAAAAAAAAAAAACCAGGAAAGACAGTTAAAAGAGCGAAGGCAACAAACTCTTGACCTGACAAAGATCTTGGTGACAGCCACTGCCGAACCAGAAGACTGTAAAAGATGCCCCAAACAGATGGCTTCCAGAAAAAGAGATGGGGGCGTGGGGGGGGGCTAAAGATAAAAAAGCTCCCACTTGAGAAAGAACCAATGTGCTTATTATAAGAAAGAGGGCCACTGGGTCAGAGGATGTCCCAAGAAGAAAAAGCCTATTCAAACCATTGCTTTAAAAGATACCCAGGGTTGCTGGGCAGTGGTGGCACATGCCTTTAATCCCAGCACTTAGGAAGCAGAGGCCTGCGGATTTCCGAGTTCGAGGCCAGCATGGTCTACAGAGTGAGTTCCAGGACAGCCAGGGCTATACAGAGAAACCCTGTCTCAAAAAAAAAAAAAAAAAAAAAAAAAAAAAAAAAAAAAAAAAAATACCCAGGGTAACCCTGAAAATAGAGGGGAAACCCAGAAGCTTCCTTGTTGATAATAGAGCTTAACAATCTGCCTTGCTAGAACATAAAGTCTCTTCAAAAGTTTATGAATCATTTCTTGGTGACAACAGATCCACCCCCCCCCACCAAAAAAAAAAATGTCTAGAGGAGACCCAGGAGCCTCCACTAAGAAGGTCCAACTCTGTCAACCACAGGTAACCTCCCTAAATCTGGGATAAACATATTAAGAGAAGGTCAGAGTTGGCTCTCCAAGGCCAGAGAGAACTTTTTACACCAGCTTTGGGGTTGACAGAAGTGACTAAGCCTTTTTCCATTTCTTCATGGACAAGAGATCTGAGACCTAGTTGCCAGAGGCTGCCCCAACCCCTGTTTGCACATCATCATGCCCATGGCCCTCCTGGTTAAGGATACTGACAAACTGTAACTGGGCCAAGTCTGACTATCACCAGTACCAGAATAACTCATTACCAATCTCTTCTCTTAACTCCCCCAAGACAATCTTTCAGGCCCAGATACCCTGAGCCCAGCTACCCTGCTGCCTGAATCAGACCTTCATGGGCCATTACATGTCTGCTCAGACATTTTGGCCCACATCCATGGGACCAGACCAGATCTTCAGGATACACTGAGATTTATATGGGTGGAGCCACTTCTGGCTGGAACATCAGCCCAGAAAGCTGAACTGATAGCTCTAACCAAGACACTGGAGCTGAGAAAAGACAAAAGATACAGCTAGCCGATATGCCTTTGCTATCACTCATGTCCATGGGGCTATTTATAGACAGAGGCCTTCTGAGGCAGAAAGACTATCAGAAATAAAAAGCAAACCCTCTCTCTACTAAAGGCTCTATGGGGTCTAAAAAGCTGGCCATCACTCATTGCTTGGGACACCAGAGAGGGAAGGACCCAGTTTCAGAGGATAACAAGAGGGCAGATAAAGCAGCTGGACATGCTGCCCTAGACATCGGGCCTCTCTCGCTCCTGACTTCCCTGGATCTGGGGGATCTTATGTTCCCTGGCCTCCCTAAGGATTCAAAAGATGACATAATCTGGGCTAGGAATTTGCCCATGTCCCAATGTTATGACAGATGGTGGAGAACAACAGATTATAAACTCATTGTGCCAGAAAAAATGAGACTATACATACTTCAGAAGACCCACTGCTCTTCCCACATAGGTGTCTGGACACTATGACATCCTAATATCAAGATTAGAGATGCCAACTCAAAGATAGCTGAGATTGTCAAGAACTGTAAAACCTATCAGCTAACTAACATGGTGATTAATAAAAAGAACTCTGATAATAGGTTCAGAGGCACAAAGCCTAGAGCCTACTGAGAGACAGATGTCATAGAGACAAAACCAGGAAAATGTAGATATAAATATTTACTGATGTCTATGGAAACCTTTTCAAGTTGGACTGAGGCTTCCCCACCAAACGTAAAACTACATCCACGGGTACAAAGAAACTTTAAAGGACATACTACTAAGGTATGGATGACCCTCAGATGATAGGGTCAGATAATGGACCAGGTAACTCAGGGACTAGCCAGCATTAGTGATTGATTAAAAACTATTGTACATATAGACCCCAGAGCTCAGGACAGATAAAAAGATAAACAAGACCCTAAAAGAGACCTTAACTAAATTGACCTGGGAGACTGACAATGATTGAATAACTCTTTTACCTACTGGGTATGAAACTCTCCTCACCCCTTTTGAAATTATGTTCAGGATACTATACCTCACCTCCTCCCCGCCCCCATTATTCTTACTATACAGGCAGAGGTCACTGCTGAGTTCGAGGATTACCAATTGCTGGATGATCTCAAAGGTGTCCAAGGGGCTCACAAACATGTTTGGCCTAAACTTTTATGTTCTCTATGAAACAGGTCCCCCTCCAGCCAGGGGTCATTAGAGCCTCATTAAAAAAGTCCCTATGTTATCATCTTGACCACACCCACACCCACAGCTCTGAAGGTTGACTGGATTACAACATGGACCCACCACACACCCATTTACAGTTAAAGATGACCCTGACCAACAGGAGAAAACTCAGCCTCAGGATTTCCCCTGTCCCCCACTGATGGGGGCCTTACCCAAACCCTAGAGACACCACAAAGATGGGACAATGACAACTATGACCTCCTCTAAAATATGATGGTCTGGTCCTTTCAGGTCACCAATACATCCAGGCCTGAGTTAACTGAATCTAACAGTTACTAGCTGTTTTCATGAGATTAGATATACTACCAGTTCTTCCATAACAAAGCCCAGGAGCTTCAGGAAGTCCAAAGATTGGGCCTTCTAGTTACCAGAGAAAGCAGGGAAATGAGAGGCCAAACCTACTCCATCTTGGGACTGGCCTTTGTCCTACAAGAAAAAAAAAAGCTTAAGAACTTGACCTTCAGCTGAACCCAAGCTACACCCAAGTACCAGGAAGGACCCCATGGCTTGTCCTTGGCCCATTCCCTGGAGTTACTCCTTAGCTACTTTCTAGCAACAGTCAATCAAAGATTAGTCTGATTGTTTCAAATGTACTTTCAGATCGTTTGTTGAGTGTTCATAGTTTTGCTTCACAGCACCCACCTGTGGGCTTACAATAGTCATTCAATTAGATGCTTACCAGGTCGAATAGTCTCTTGCTCGCTCCCATTTCCTATAAAGCCTTGTCCCAGTGAGGATTCGAGGCTTCTTCACCAAACAATCCTGCTGCATCAGGGTTGGAGGTAAATAGGCCCAAGCTTGTAAATAAAGACCCTAGTGTGATTACATTAAAGTCAGCCCCTGGGTGGTCTTTTGGGGCTCAAGAACCAGACACACAAAGTCCCCAGGCTTTCACAGAAGTACTTTATCACAGAGTGGTCGTCCCAGGCCTGTAGATAGGGCTTCCGTGTTATAGCCTTGAGAACCCACTCTTCTGGAACTGCAGGCCTTGCTTTAAGCCCACCCTTATCATAAGGGATAACATGCTTCAAAATCTCCTCATTAAAACATTAATACCATCTGAAAACACCTTTGTAGGGACAAGCTGCAATCTGCACTCTTACAGTTGGTTCTGAAGTCATTGTCTTCCTCTGTTAGCACTATTTCTGTCCCTCCTCTTTGACAGGCCATTCTGTTTGTTTGGGTTGCTATCCATAGGGGTAACCAAAACCTTTATCTTTGAGGTTACCGTGCCTTTTTCAGGATAGGCTTTTGGCAGTTTCACATTATAATTGTCACCAGGCATAGAATCACCAAGAAGGAGTCCTGCTACAGTCTGAGCCATGACTGTACTGTCATGTAGCAACCGCTTTGTTGCTGTGATGATCAGGGTCACATGGTCACTGTTGTGCACACTTTTGTCAAGAGAAGCTTGGCATGGCAACTGGAAGCTGCAGTAGCTTTAGATTTAGTCTAACCCTGGCTGTACACCTGGTCCTAGTGGTGTTGACATGGAACCAAAAGTTGTGGAGACAGAAGAGCCAGACTCTCCTGGTGATTGCTAGGGTGCCTCCTTGGGATTTGGTGGCTCTGATATTCAGCTCATAAGGGGCAGCTCTACTCACACAGCCAGTTATGTGCTGAGGTCAGTCAGTGTTGACTAGGGGCTGCTGGCATTGCAGTTCATTTTTCTGTGGTAAGTAGCTTTCTGCAGTGTGTGGCATGGCCTTACTACACAGTATTTCACTCATTGGCTTTCTTCTTTCAGAGAACCCACCTTGGTTTGTCATGGCAGCTATTGTGTCCTTTGGTCAAGAGTTGAGGCTGCTCAGTAGTTTGAACCTGATGCAGGATCTGTTCTTGTTTTGGGAGATATTCTGAAAACTGATAGTGAAGACCCCCAAACTCGGGAGACCCTTACTCAAGTCTCAGGAAGTTGTGACCACCCACAAATTCCAAGACACTATACCTGGATGCAATCAGCAGAGGTTTATTAGGGAAGAGCGCTGGCAGCCAGCGGCCAAACTGCACATTCACACAGGAGTAGAGTTTGACAAAGCCAATCAGTCTGAGGAGGGTTTTTAAAGGAGTAAACCACAAACCAGGGGAGTGGGAAGGGGGGTGACGGGTTGTCAAGCATACATAACATAAAAATAATGGAACACTTCAGAGGAACTCACCCTAAATGATTTAGAGTCATGTGAAAATTACTCTGCACACTCATTCTTCTCAAAAATGTAGTTTTACTATGCCACTGTGCCCTACCCTGTCATTACCAACTATTTCAGGTTAAATATTTTTCACTTGTTCTGGCTATAGCCCCACCTAGATGACTTGCATCTTTCTCTGTGGTCAGGAATGTGTCTTCTTGCTTTGGGCTTTCCCCACCCTGAGGCTTGAGGAATGTTAATCCAGCAAGTGACTTCTGATTCAGGGATAATGTCCTCCACCAGGAATGTGTCTCGGGGCAGTGAAGGCCTGAAATCTTACATTCAGTTCCGCGTTCTGGAACCTGCACTTTTTCTGTTCAGGTCTAAGGGCAAAGGAAAAGTCTACATATATTTCATAAAATGGTCTTATAATTTTTCACTCTACAATAGTAGCTATCTGAGGCACCCAATAAATGATTCAGTTTAGTATTCCCAAGTGCACTACATGCTAGCTGCCAACTCCAAAGTTGCAGTTGCAAAGAACACACTACTTCTCTTTGGACTCCGTGCCATCAGTACAACGAAGTACTCTGATGCCATTGTGAGAGAGTCCCGACTTGGAACTTCCCACTGGGCTTTAGGGAAGGTCCCTGGGTCACCCTCCCTGTCCAACCAATTAATGTAAATGTCACCAGAACCACCAATCATTATGTGCCTAGTGGCTGCTGCTATAATCCGTCCTCAAAAACTGTATAAAAAGCTTATGAAAGAAAGAGAAGAGGTCGTCTGTCCTCTGGGTGCAGGACGACCCCATCACACTGGAACAATAAACCTCTTGCTTTTGCATTGAACTCTGTTCTTGAGTCTCATTTGGGGGTCTCCCGGTAGCTAAGGCTCACCTTGAGTCTTACAATTGAACTGCTTGAACAGAGAGTCCTTCTGGACTATGTCAGGAGAGTATACAGGGTAAACAGTGAGAAGAGTATTTTCTGTACCCGGTGAATGTAAGCTACTCTGATCCTTCTCCCTGATGGAGGCTGGGAAGAAATACACTTCATCATCAAAAGCCTCACACCAAAGGCTTATGTCCTTTAATCTAGTAAAGATACGAGAAGCAAATCAACAGCAGTCGAGGCTACCAGTTGGTGAAGTTGACGGGGTCCACTGCCATCCATCACGGTGCGTTTGGTTCCCAAGAAACCATCCTCTGCATTGTTTCGAGTTTCTGAGTGTGCTACTAAACTGTTATTTTTACCTAGAATGCATTACTTCTGAGTTGTCATGTTGGCTGATGGAGGGTAGTGGAGGAATTGTGTGACACTATTCCTGGGGAGACATAAAGAAACATCTTCTCATCAAGAAGAGAATGACAATAGACTAGAGCAACAGTAGTACCAAAATGCAGCTTGGTGAATCAGTGAGTCCCCTGGGAGCCTGGGTGACTCAAAGGCAATCGACTGACTGCAAGCTCTTGGGTGATGCTCTGGGAAGCTGGAACCCTGGGGCTCTCTGCACAACCTGCAGGAGGTTTGGCAGATTGGAGAGACTGTCTTCTAAGTAGTCCTCTGTTTATGCAACCTTAAAGAGGACAGGGCCTTGGAAGACTTCTGAGTTCTTTACACACACACACACACACACACACACACACACACACACACACACAGACACACACACACACACACATAAACACACACACAGACACACACACAGACACACACACACACACAGACACACACACACACACAGACACACACACACACACACACACAGACACACACACACACACACAAACACACACACGAGTATGAGTGTCTGCAGAGTTCAGAGGATCCCCTAATAGCTGGTGTTACAGGTAGTTGGGAACTGCCCAATGTGCTCGTGCTGGCAACCAAACTTGGGTCCTCTATGAGAGCAGAACATACTCTTGATAGCTGAGCCTTTCTAGCCCTGCTTCCTGAGTCTGCATGAGCCAGCTTAGGTACTTCCTGAGTCCTAGGAGTCTCCCTCCAGGGTAGAAAGTTTCAATATGGAGGAAATTGCTACTCAACAGTGGCACAGTTACACAGATGTTTATTCGGTTCTTCTTATCCTGGTCTCCTAGTTTATACATCTCAAACATGCATGCAGGGTACAAGGCTTGACCCACAGGTTGGTAGGAGGCCTGGGGTCATCTGTTTTCTCAGTTGCAGCTAAAACAGCAGGCCATATTTTCCTTATTTGTTATTCAATATTGGACATTCTGTAATAGTAACACAAAAGAGACCAAGATACCACTCCAGGTCCACTCCCTACCCAGCCCTGGGATCCATATTGGTGGGAAGTTTTGTGGTTGGAGTTGGCTATTGGAAGCTCTGGTTGGGGTTGGGCAGTAGGTTAGATTTGTCCACACACTCTATCAGACCGTTGAGCCCACTCTGAGTTCTCCTTGGGCTGCACACAGCCCACAGCTCCTATCCTGCAGCCACATGAAGAAGCAGGGCTTCTCCTCTCTCCTCAGTGCTCTCATAGCCTCTCCCTGGCCAGACCTCTGTGTCAAAGAGGCTGAGCCAACATCCCTCTGCTGCTCTGGGTTGCACCACACACACCTCCCCATCAGTCTCCAGAACACTGCCCCCTTTGCAAATGGTCCCTTAAGTAAACTTTCCTCAAATTGTCCTATGTCCTTGTGTTATCTGTTGGGACTGGCACCTGGCCGAAGGGTCCTTTGAGGACAAAGGTCTGAATGAGAAGCTGAGATGGCTGTTTCAGAGCCCAGAGCTGGAGTTGATAATGGAAAACATGCCACTGGTCTTGGTGCATTTTTCGAGGTCAACATACGCAGTGAAGATAAGGTCATGTGCTGAATGAAACCACAGTAGATTTCCATCACGAAAGCTACAAAGGTCTCATCTTGCTGGCCATCTGCTTGTGGGTGTAATTCTTAACGAAATGAATTTGAAGTAACATAGCCAACTATTCTATGTTGCGTTTGGTGGCCCTAAATCCATGTAAATGAAAACAAACAAACAAAAAATACTTCAATTATCTGAAGACTTTAGAAGTACTGAAGGCTTGAGTAAGGACAGAAGCTTCTTGTCACTTAATCAACACCATGGGCACACTAATAACGGCTCCAGCCACAGATCAAACAATCAGGAAGATCTGTAGACTTCTCTTTCCACATCCCTCTAGCCTGGCAGCCTGATAGATCATGTGCCCAGAAAGGCAGCCACAGATGGTTTTTATAAATAACGTTCACAGTCACAAGAGAATTTACAGTTGACCCTGTCCTAGAAACTACACCCGCCTATTCCTTTTAGCATTATGTACCATGGCTGTCTTGATTTGACAAGATATTCATCTTGGCCAGAGCCTGTGTTCAGCAGGCCTAGATGACCCTTTCCCAGGGGTTACATAAAACTTGTTGTCAAGGCATGAGGCTCATACAACTACCCACTCTGGTTTTCAGTAACTCCTAGGAACTCAGAATCAAGTTTTACTGCCAGATGCTCTCCTGGCATCTCCTGGCCTCTTGCTCAAATTACAGGTTTAAGCACCTGGAATTCCTCTTCATGCAAATAAAACATTCCCAGCACCGTAGTTCCAGCCAATAATGAATGCTCTCCTTGAAAACCCACTCTCCGCTTTTCACCAAGATGGCGCCGAAAGCAAAGAAGGAAGCTCCTGCCCCTCCCAAAGCCAAGGCGCCAAGGCGAAGGCCTTGAAAGCTAAGAAGGCAGTGCTGAAAGGTGTCCACAGCCACAAAAAGAAGAAGATCCGAACATCACCCACCTTCTGGCGTCCCAAGACACTGCGGCTCTGGAGGCAGCCAAAATATCCTCGGAAAAGTGCGCTCAGGAGAAACAAGCTTGCCCACTATGCTATCATCAAATTCCCACTGACCACTGAGTCAGCCATGAAGAAAATAGAGGACAACAACACGCTTGTGTTCATTGTGGATGTCAAGGCCAACAAGCACCGGATCAAACAGGCCATGAAGAGACTCTATGACATTGATGTGGCCAAAGTCAATACCCTGCTAAGGCCTGATGGAGAGAAGGCGTGTGTTCGCTTGGCTCCTGATTATGATGCTCTGGATGTTGCCAACAAGATTGGGATCATCTAAGCTGAGTCCAGATGACTAATTCTAAATATACATTTTTTTTTTCACCATAAAAAAGGAAAACCCACTCTCCAAGGTTTATATAGACTTTGTTACACCTCCACCTCCAATAAGGAGAGCTGCTGGGTGTGGGATGGTACCCACCTGGGGCTTCTCCTCCTTTAAGGAGAATGGGAGGGAGCTGATGGGGGGAAGGACGTGTAAGGGTTGGACTAGGAAGAGAGGAGGGATGGGAGGTGTAGATTGGGATGTAAAGTGAATACATACATACATACATGCATACATACATACATGCATTAAAAAAGAGAGCTGCTGTTTCACATAATATCATCTAGAAGAGCTGTTTTGCCCTTCCCCCAGTAAAGAGGAGTTATAACAGTAAAAACCATCTCCTGGTGCTTGAACACCCCAGGGGTGAAAGAAGAGGCCTGGTGCTTGACCACCCTGGGGGCAGGAACAGAGCTGGGTCACACTTCCACTTTCTTATTGTCTCCTCTTTCCTTCCTTTCTCCATGTGAGGAAGAGAAGATCATCATACACTTCTTTTGCTGCCACCAAAGGGTAGTTTGGGAGGAAGAAAAACAGTTATGCATTTTAATATGTTTTCTTTAATAATTCTAGAAACAAAATTTAAATCAAATCAAATTATTTAATCTTTATGTCATTAATCTTTTTCTTATCTGAATAGCTCCTCCTTTCTTTCTCTCTATTCAGTCAATCTTGGCTATTATCTTTTAAATTTCTCTCTGACTAACTTTAGCCTGTTGTTTACTAACATTTTGACTTTCTTTCTTTATTTTTATTTATATAAGTACACTGTCGCTGTCTTCAGACACACCAGAAGAGGGCATTGGATCTAGTTACAGTTGGTTGTGAGCCACCATGTGGTTGCTGGGGATTGAACTCAGGGCCTCTGGGAGAGCAGTCAGTGCTCTTAACCACTGACCCATGTCTCCAGCCCCAAAGTTTTGACTTTCTTATGTGTTCTAAGGATATAAAATTGTACTGTTAAGTCTAATTTTGTTTCACTGAAAAGTTTTGTTACATGGCAGTTTTCTTATTGTATAATGTAAATAATGTTTGCTATAAAATTTTTATTCTTGGTTTTTAAAGTTGAAAACATGTTCCTTTGAATTTAAAGTGCATGGCTGTGGTGGGCAAAAGCATGTGTCAATTATTTCTGTTTTTGTTTTGTTTTTTTGTTTTTTGTTTTTTTTGTTAGGGTTTCTCTGTGTAGCCTTGGTTGTCCTGAAACTTGCTCTGTAGACCAGGCTGGCCTTGAACTCAGAGATCTGTTTGCCTTTGCCTCTGCAGGGCCAAGAGTGAAGGCATGCACCACCCTGTTCGGCTTTCTGTTCTGTTCTATTTATTTATTTATTTATTTATTTATTTATTTATATTTTTATTTTTTTATTTTTGAGACAGGCTCTCACTATGGAGCTTAGGTTGGCCTAGTACTCACAGAGATCTGCTTGCCACTATCTAGTAGGTGCTGGGATTACAAACCTGCACCCCATCCCTGGCTCTAAATACATACTAAGTGCACACATATTCAGTGCTCATCTCCAGCGACAGCTGTCGCCTGCATTTTGTCCCAGTTATTCGATAGCCTAGGATCCAAACACTCCCTGAGCTGCTGTGTTTTAATGATGTGTGATATAATACCTTGTCTTCACTTAACTTTAATTTGTGTCTTCTTTCTTTTTAAAGGTTAATTTGCCTTAAACTCGATGCACCAAGTGGAGCCTGCTGAGGCTCTGCCTAGGGACCTGAGAACTTGGCACCTTTTGACTTGGCACAGCTGTGCCAGCAAGTCCCCCCATGGGGACTGGGACCCAGGAGCTGGTATTTGAAGTGTAACTCAAGGGAAGGTGAAGTACTTCCTGCTAATGTCATGAGCATGGGAGACTGGAAAGACAAAGTCCAGGACCAGCGCTGAGAGCCCTTGTGTTGTTTTCTGTTAGAAATTTGGTCACAGAGAGGAGAAATGTAACTAATACAGTGTGTGTGTGTGTGTGTGGTGTGTGTCTTTGTGTGTGCATGTGTCTCTTTGTGTGTGTGTGTGTGGTGTGTCTGTGTGTGTCTGTGTGTGCTTGTGTGTGTATTCTCATAATAAAAATGCTACTTACAGAAAAAGCAGATAACTGGGGAGACAGTTAAGGTTGGTAAAGGGTGCTCACTATAAAACCACTATGCCCAGAATTCAACCCCAGCACACAGCATGTAACAAGCTGGGTGCTCCCTGTGGGCCTTGGTCGCAGCTCCCCCAATGTAAGAGACAGGGTTTGATGGCTTCCAAGCTAATAGAGAAGACAGAAACTTACAGTTCAGGGAAAGACCCTGCTGGAAAGGAATAGGTGGAGACTAATAGGGACACTCTGTGCCCTCTCTGGTCTCTGCATGCACACAGCCCCAATGCCCTCTGCCCCATCTCTCCCAGCTCCATCCCCACACATGTATACAGTCACATGCAAATATGTAATCGCTTTAGAAAAGCATATAGGACCTGGTTGAAAAAGCAAAAGACAGATTTCCCTTCTAAGTCATTGTGTGTGTTCCCTCTGTTGGTCCCAGAGAACCAGTCAACTTGCTTGAAAGGAGTGAGCTGTGGGCAGTTGTCAGGCCCACCTGTAACAGCTGCAGGACAGAGTTCCGAGGAGCAGTGACTCAACGCTGGGCCCATATTCCCACTCAGGGGTTTGCTCTTCAGTTTGTTAGAGCCCAGAGCTCTAAGCTGTGTGCTCTGTGTCAGAGGCAGAGAGCTGACACTGCCTTGTCCCCAGTCCTTCTGATGTGCTCAGTGACCACCCTGAAGCCCTAAGGTTTAGGCTACAGGTAGGACTTCTCTCCAAAAAAATGGAACAACTTGCTTAAGAAGGGCCATGGATAAGGCAGTGAGCTATATTCTAACACAGAAACTTCTATTATAAATGTGAAGACACAAAACCCAAACAACACAAACCAACACAACACCAAACAAAGACAAAAACAAAAACTAACAACTCACAAAGGAAGAACCAACTGTCCTAAATTGGTTTCTTTTGCTGAGATAAACACTGACCAAAACCAGTTTTGGGAAAAAATGTTTATTTCAGCTTAGCTTATAGGTCATAGTCTATCACTGAAGGAACCCAGGACAGAAAGTCAAGGCAGGAACCTGGAGGCAGGAGCTGAAGATGAGGACTTGGAGGAGTGTTACTCCATATGGCTTGCTTAGCCTGTCTTCATATATAGCCCAGGACCACCTGCCCAGGGATGGTATCACTCACAATGGGCTGGGCTCTCCCCATCATTTATCAATTAAGACAATGTCCCACAGACACACCCACAAGTCAATCTGATGGAGGCAATTTCCTCACTCAAGTTCTCTCTTCCCAGGTGACTAGTTTGTGTAAAGCTGATAAAAAGTAACCAGCACTCCAACACAAAAAGGAAATCTCACCCTGGAAGAGCTGTCATTAGGATCATAAGAGAAATAATATCTCCCCTTAACTCTAATGAGTAATCTCAGAAGGGAAAAACAAAACACTAAACCTAAAACGCTACGACAGTACAAAGAACTATTCGAGAATAGGACTTGTGCAACTTTACTTAGGGTGATTCAAGGCTTATATAATTTGGGGGGCTGAGGGTAGGAACATCCAGGGTGGACGAAAGTCATTAGCTGAGGGCTTAGGGTACCAAAATGCCTCTCTAGCATGGGAAGCGTTTGGTTCTAGCTAGTTCTTATCAGGAGAAAAGAAGTTGATCCTGGAATCTAACTAAGACTATGTGACATTCTGCTGGTAGAAGGTTTTGAATTCCCCAGACGAGGTCAGAGAAGAAGCCCTGCATTTGAAGGGCGTTCTCCACATGGCACCGAGCTCAGAGACTGTCCAGCCCGTGGTGGCCTTTGACCTTAATTAGTGGAGTTTCCCCACTTCTAGCTCTGATTTGTTTTTTAATGAGAACCCTCACTAAAGTATTCAACCCCTATATTGAGGACAGCTTAGTACTCAACCAGAGCCTGTTTAGCACTGGTTTTTACAATGCTATTATCTGCTGTTTTAACTGAAGGAGGCAGGGATAGAACACAACATAAACCAAAAGGGGCAGTGAGGGGCGGGAGCCAGCAACAAGAGATTATTGAACCAACTGAATCACTCAGTGGATTGAAATCTCTAGAGCAAGTCGGTACAGAGTTTTCTGAGGATATAGCATTGGTCTTAAACAACATTGGATTTGTTTACATTGATATAACATTTTTCCTAATTACTATGAAAATACCCCCAAGTTTAGCAGTCATTAGGCCCCAGCAAGAGAGTTCATTGCTGCTGGAGAGACCCAAGGCTGCCATCTGTGGATGCCATTGCCTGCTTGTCTCAAAAGTCTATACTCAGATGGTGTGCCTGGATAAAGGCAGCTTCTTGGTGCCAGGCAGGTCCAAAGGTGGTGGGTCAGTCTCCATCTCAAAGGCAGCAACAGCACTGCCTTTCTTTCCTCATAGAGATAAACCTGTGAAATAATCATAACAGGAGTGTAGAACCTAGCAGGAATAATCATAACAGGATATCTGGGGTGTGTGTGTGTGTGTTCTCTTTTACACCAAAAGAAGAGAGGGGGAGAGAGATGAGGGGAGGCTTTGGGAAGAGAGAAGGAGAGAAAACCAAGATCAGGATGTAAAAATTAATTAAAAAGGAAAAGGAAAGACTGTCATTTCTGTTCCTTGGCCCAGGGGAACTCGTGAAGGTTCAGCTTCTCTAGCTTTCCAGATGGCTCAGCTGTGTGAGCCGAAAGCACAGGATGCTTACTGCCCGTGGAGCAGTGCTTGACCAGTGGGGACTGAAGATGGGTGCATGTACTTCCCTGGTGCAGGGTCTCTATGCTCAGGACACATGGGTGTATGAACAAAGAACAAACAGCTATTAGTCCTGTCCTCTAGAGACAATTTCCAACATTATTTTGATATAACCAGTTCCAGCATTTTTTAGTTTGGTTATACACCATATATAATTATAACTGAGATTTTACTATGGAAAAATTTTCATAATTGCTTTTTGAAAAGTATTGTACTAAATTTTCTTCCCCCCTTTTTATTGGACATTATATTTACATTTCAGATGTTATCCCCTTACCTCATTCCTCCCCCCCCCAGGAACCCCCTATGCCATCCCCCCTCCTCCTGCCTCTATGAGGATGTACTCCCACCTACCTCCCCCATTCCCACCTCCCCACCCACCTATGCCTGACAAGGTCATCCTCCCCTACATATACAGCTGGAGTCATCGGTCCTTCCCTATATGCTCCAAGGCTGGTGGTTTAGATCCTGGGGAGCTCTGGTTGATTGGTATTGTTGCTCTCCTCTTGGGGCCACCAACCCTTTCAGTTCCTTCAGTCTTCTAACTTCTCCATTGGGAACCTTGGATCAGATCAATGGTTAGCTGTGAGCATCTGCCTCTGAATATGTCAAGCTCTGGCAGACCTCTAAAAAGACAGCTATATCAGGTTCCTGTCAGCATGCACTTCCTGACACTCACATCAGGGTCTACCTTTGGTGACTGCACATGGGATGGATACCCAGGTGGAGCAGTCTCCAGATGATGCCTTCTTCAGTTTCTGTCTCACACTTTGTCTCCATATTTGCTCCCATGAGTATTTTATTACTCCTTCTAAAAAGGACCAAAGCACCCACACTTGGTCTTACTTCTTCATGAGCTTCATGTGGTCTGTGAGTTGAATCTTGGCTATTTCAAGCTTTTGGGCTAATATCCACTTATCAGTGAGTGAATACCATGTGTGTTCTTTTGTGATTGAGTTACCTCACAAAGGATGCTAATTTCTAGTTCCATCCATTTACCTAAGAATTTTTTTGAATTCATTGTTTTTAATAGCTGAGTAATACTCCATTGTGTAAATGTACCACATTTTTGTATCCATTCCTCTGTTGAGGGATATCTGGGTTGTTTCCAGCTTCTGGCTATTATAAATAAGGCTGCTATGGACATAGTGAAGCATATGTCCTTGTTATATGTTGGAGCATCTTCTGGGTATATGCCCAGGAGTGGTATAGCCTGGTTCCTCTGGTAATGCTATGTCCAGTTTTCTGAGGAACTGCCAGACTGATTTCCAGAGTGGTTGTACCAGCTTGCAATCCTACCAACAATGGGGGAGTCTACCTCCTTCTCCATATCCTTGCCAGCATCTACTATCACCTGAGTTTTTGATCTTAGCCATTCTGACTGGTGTGAGGTAGTATCTCAGGGTTGTTTTGATTTGCATTTCCCTGATGATTAAAGATGTTGAACATTTTTTGAGGTGCTTCTTGGCCATTCGAGTTTCCTCAGTTGAGAATTCTTTGTTTAGGTTTGTACCCCATTTTTAATAGGGTTATTTAGTTGTCGGAGTCTAATTTCTTGAGTTTTTTTGTATTTATTGGATATTAGCCCTCTATCGGATGTAGGATTGGTAAAGATCTTTTCCCAATCAGTTGGTTGCCGTTTTGTCCTATTGACAATGTCCTTTGCCTTACAGAAGCTTTGCAATTATATGAGGTCCCATTTGTCAATTCTTGATCTTAGAACATAAGCTATTGGTGTTCTGTTCAGGAACTTTTCCCCTGTGCCTAGGTATTCGAGGGTCTTCCCCACCTTCTCTTCTATTAGTTTCAGTGTATCTGGTTTTATGTGAAGGTCCTTTATCCACTTGGAGTTGAGCTTTGTACAAGTGGATAGGAATGGATTGATTTGCATTCTTCTACATGCTGACCTCCAGTTGAACCAGCACCATTTGTTGAAAATGCTGTCCTTTTTCCACTGGATGGTTTTAGCTCCTTTGTCAAAGATCAAGTGACCATAGATGTATGGGTTCATTTCTGGGTCTTCAATTCTATTCCATGGATCTTTCTTCCTGTCTCTGTACCAGTACTATGCAGTTTTTATCTCTATTGCTCTGTAGTACAGTTTGAGGTCAGGGATGGTGATTCTCCAGAAGTTCTTTTAACAATAAAAGAATAGTTCTTGCTATCCTGGGCTTTTTGTTATTCTAAATGAATTTGCAAATTGCTCTTTCTATCTCTATGAAGAACTGATTTGGAATTTTGATGGGGATTGCATTGAATCTGTAGACTGCTTTTGGCAAGATGGCCATTTTTACCAAATTAATCCTGCCAATCCAGGAGCCTGGGAGATCTTTCCATCTTCTGAGATCTTCTTTGATTTCTTTCTTCAGAGACTTGAAGTTCTTGTTATACAGATTTTTCACTTGCTTGATTAGATTCACACCAAGATATTTTATATTATTTGTGACTATTGTAAAGGGTGTCATTTCCCTAATTTCTTTCTCAGCCTGTTTATTCTTCGAGTAGAGGAAGGCTACTGATTTGTTTGAGTTGATTTTATATCCAGCCACTTTGCTGAAGTTGTTTATCAGATTTAGGAGTTCTCTGGTGGAAGTTTTAGGGTCACTTAAGTATATTATCATATCATCTGCAAATAGTGAAATTTTGACTTCTTTTTCCTATTCGTATCCCTTTGTCTTCCTTTTGTTGTCTAATTGCTCTGGCTAGGACTTCCCGTACTATATTGAATAGGTAGGGAGAGAGTGGGCAGCCTTGTCTACTCCCTGATCTTAGTGGGATTGCTTCAAGTTTCTCTCCATTTAGTTTGATGTTGGCTACTGGCTTGCTGTGTATTGCTTTTACTATGTTTAGGTATGGACCTTGAATTCCTAATCTTTCCAAGACTTTTAACATGAAGGGATGTTGAATTTTGTCAAATGCTTTCTCAGCATCTAGTGAGATGATCATGTGGATTTTTTCTTTGAGTTTGTTTATACAGTGGATTACATTGATGGATTTCTGAATATTGAATCATCCCTACATTCCTGGGATAAAGCCTACTTGATCATGATGAATGATTGTTTTGATGTGTTCTTGGATTCGGTTTTCGAGAATTTTATTATTTTTTTGCATCGATATTCATAAGGAAAATTGGTCTGAAGTTCTTTTTCTTTGTTGAGTCTTTGTGAGGTTTAGGTAGGAGTGTGATTGTAGCTTCATAGAACGAATTGGGTAGTGTTTCTTCTGTTTCTATTCTGTGAAATAGTTTGAAGAGAATTGGTATTAGGTCTTCTTGGAAGGTCTGATAGAATTCTGCACTAAAACCATCTGGTCCTGGGCTTTTTTTGGTGGGGAGACTTTTTGTTGAGGACCACTCTGCCCCACGTTTTGGGGCCAAAATGTTGCAGCCCTCTCTGTTCCACGCCTGGGGGCCAAAATATCCTGAACCGCTCTGCTGCTTCGGTCAGGTCTGTGGGTTGGGTCGGGTCTAGCGAGAAGAGAGTGGGGATAAAGGGGAAGAGACTCGAAGAATGGAGACAAGACAGAGGTTCTGATCAAGTCTCATTTATTGAAGGGAAATCTGGGGTATTTATATGCTTTTGCCACATGCCTTGTAGGCGTGTGGATACCACGTGCCTTGCAGGCTTGGATACCACGTGTGCCTTACAGGCATGTATGGTGTGGATAGCATGTGGATAGCACGTGCACCACATGCCTTGCAGGTGTGGATACCATGTGCGCCTTGCAGCTGGGGGCAGTAAACAGCAAAACAAGATTTGTGGGATATCAGAGTGTGCTTCAGCTGTTGTAGGCTGTTGAAAAACAAGTCTCATGTCAGGGTATATGGCTCTTGAGATGGCTGCAAAGCTGATAGCCGCTTTCTGCTACAAGTCGGCTCCCAACACTTTTAATGACTGCTGCTATTTCTTTAGGGCTTATGGGACTGTTTAGATGGGTTATCTGCTCCCGATTTAACTTTGGTACCTGGTATTTGTCTAGAAAATTGTCCATTTCATCCAGATTTTCCAATTTTGTTAAATATAGGCCTTTGTAGTAGGATCTGATGATTTTTTGAATTTTCTCAGTTTCTGTTGTTATGTGTGCCCTTCCCCCAGGCCTGAGCAGGCCTACAAAGTCATTTACCACAATAAACCAAGCAACTGTAGGACCTAGGAGATGCACTGCATTACCAGCCTGCTACCTGAGCTAAGAAGAATGGACTGCCTGCTGAGCTAGCCTTGACACCTTCCAGACTGCTATCTCCTTGCCCAGCCCCTGGGCTGAACCGAGAAGAGACTCTGGGGGAGTGGGGCTTCCCCTTTATATGTGAAAGCAAATTATTAAACTTTGAGCCTTGATCAGAGAACTTTGTCTTGACTTCATCTCTTCCAGCCCGTTTCCCTATTCTCAGCCTCTCTTACAGGTAAACCCAGTTCAACACTGTTGCTGCTGGCAACAACAGTTATGTCTCCCTTTTCAGTTCTGATTTTATCAATTTGGATACTGTCTCTATGCCCTCTGGTTAGTCTGGCTGTGGGTTTATCTATCTTGTTGATTTTCTCAAAGAACCAACTCCTGGTTTTGTTGATATTTTGTATAGTTCTTTCTGGTTTTACTTGGTTGATTTCAGCCCTGAGTTTGATTATTTCCTGCCATCTACTCCTCTTGGGTGTATTTGATTCCTTTTGTTCTAAAGCTTTCAGGTGTGCTGTCAAAGTTGTTTGTGTATACTCTTTCCAGTTTCTTTTTGTGGGCACTTAGAGTTATGAGTTTTCCTCTTAGCACTGCTTTCATTGAGTCCCACAAGTTTTGGTATGATGTGTCCTCATTTTCATTAAATTCTAAAAAGTCTTTAATTTCTTTCTTTATTTCTTCTTTGACCAAGTCATCATTGAGTAGAGCGTTGTTCAGTTTCCACGTGCATGTGGGTTTTCCATTGGTTTTGTCATTTTTAAAGACCAGCCTTAGTCCGTGGTGATCTGATAGGATACAAGGGATTATTTCAATCTTTTTGTGTCGGTTGAGAACTGTTTTGTGACCAATTAAATGGTCTATTTTGGAGAAGGTACCATGAAGTGCTGAGAAAAAGGTATATTCTTCTGTTTTAGGATGAAATGTTCTATAGATATCTGTTAAACCCATTTGGTTCATAACTTCTGTTAATTTCAGTGTGTCTCTGTTTAGTTTCTGTTTCCATGATCTGTCCATTGCTGAGAGTAGGGTGTTGAAGTCCCCCACTATTATTGTGTGAGGTGCCATGTGTGCTTTAAGCTTTAGTAAAGTTTCTTTTATGTATGTGGGTGTCCTTGCATTTGGGGCATAGATGTTCAGAATTGAGATTTTGTCTTGGTAGATTTTTCCTTTGATGTGTATGAAGTGTCCTTCCTTATCTTTTTGATTACTTTTGGTTGAAAATCGATTTTATTTGATATTAGAAAGGCTACTCCCGCTTGTTTCTTGGGACCATTTGCTTGGAAAATTGTTTTCCATTTTTTTTACTCTGAGGTAGTGTCTGTCTTTGTCACTGAGGTGCATTTCCTGTATGCAGCAAAATTCTGGGTTCTTTTTGTGTATCCAGTCTGATAGTCTATGTCTTTTTATTGGAGAATTGAGTTCATTTATGTTAAGAGAAATTAAGGAAAAATGATTGTTGCTTCCTGTTTTTTTTTTTTTTTTAATTAGAGGTGGAATTATGTTTGTGTAGCTATCTTCTTTTGGGGTTGTTGGAAGATTACTTTCTTGCTTTTTCTAGTTGTAGTTTCCTTCCTTGTGTTGGCATTTTTCATCAATTATCCTGTGAAGTGCTGGGTTTGTGGGAAGATATTGTGTAAATTTGGTTTTGTCTTGGAATATCTTGGTTTCTCCATTTATAGTGATTGAGAGTTTTGCTGGGTATAGTAGTCTGGGCTGGCATTTGTGTTTTTTTAGGGTCTGTATGATATCAGTCTAGGATCTTCTGGCTTTTATAGTCTCTGGTGAGAAGTCTGGTGTAATTCTTATAGATCTGCCTTTATATGTTACTTTACCTTTTTCCCTTACTGCTTTTAGTATTTTTTTCTTTGTTTTGTACATTTGATGTTTTGATTATTATGTGACAGGAGGTATTTCTTTTCTGGTCTAGTCTATTTGGAGTTATGTAGGCTTCTTGTATGTTCATGGACATCTCTTTTTTAGGTTAGGGACGTTTTCCTCTATAATTTTTTTGAAGATATTTACTGGTCCTTTAAGTTGGGAATCTTCACTCTCATCTATACCTATTATCCTTAGGTTTGGCCTTCTCACTGTGTCCTGGATTTCCTGGATGTTTTGGGTTAGTAGCTTTTTGCATTTTGTATTTTCTTTGATAGTTGTGTCAATGTTTTCCATGGTATCTTCTGCACATGAGATTCTCTCTTCTATTTCTTGTATTCTGTTGGTGATACTTGCATCTATGACTCCTGATCTTTTTTCTAGGTTTTCTATCTCCAGGGTAGTCTCCCTTTGTGATTTCTTTATTGTTTCTACTTCCATTTTTAGGTCCTGGATGGTTTTGTTTAATTCCTTCACCTGTTTAGTTGTGTTTTCTTGCAATTCTTTAAGGGATTTTTGTGTTTCCTCTTTAAGGGCTTCTACCTGTTTATCTGTGTTCTCAAATTCTTTGAGAGTGTTATTTATGTCCTTCTTAAAGTCCTCTATTATCATCATGAGAAGTGATTTTAATTCTGAATTCTGTTTTCCGGTATGATGGGGTGTCCAGAGCTTGCTATGGCGGGAGAACTGGGTTCTGATGATGCCAAGTAACTTTGGTTTCTGTTGTTTATTTTCTTGTGCTTGCCTTTCGCCATCTGGTTAGCTCTAGTGCTACCTGCACTCACTATCTCTGACTGGAGCCTGTCTTTCCAGTTATCTTGCTTGTGTCAGAACTCCTCAGGGTCCAAATGTCTCTGTGATCCTGTGATCCTGAGCTCCCACTGTTCTGGATGCAGTGGCTCCTCTAGGATGTCTCAGGATATGGTGTCTTCATGGGAGCAGACCAGCTAGGTGTCTGCCCTAGCCAAAAGGACCAAGGGAGGGGTGGAAGGGAAGTGGTATTCTGGAGGGGTAGGGTTTGGGTGCCTGGTGGGTCTTGAGTGCCCTGGCTCTCAGTAGCTCTGGAGTCTAGGGTAGTGGGAGGGGGCTCTTACCCACTGCTATGAGTGCAGTGGCTCCTCTAGGATGTCTCAGGATATGGTGTCTTCATGGGAGCAGATCAGCTAGGTGTCTGCCCCAGCCAAACCCTACATTTTCCTATATTATTAAATGTGTTTAAGAACAAATTCTTAATTATGAAAACATTTAGTCTTATAAATGTGCCATGGGATTCCTGTGTGTTTTAAAATTAAGAATGTTGAGATGCAAGTTTGTATATACCAGTCAACACACATGTCCCTTTCACTTCTTAAGGAATTCCTGGGAATAACTTGGTCACAGGGATTCACCACACCCTCAGAAGCCATGGGTGTTGCCTGCCTCAGTCTCTGGTTGGTGTCCCCATGCTACCACAAGCTCTCCTCCAGCCACTCCTTTTATGGGCAGATGGTGTCCTTATCCTGCTGTATGCTTTCTGTCAACCATTCCTTTTGTGGGCGAATGTTTGTACTGAGCAGCCATAGGCCTGGGGCTTCCTGGTGGTCTGCACAGAGCAATTTGTGGATGTATGTATGTATGTATGTATGTTGCTTAAGCTGGCTTTGTGATTGTTTTCTTCTTATTGTTCCTGGCCATCGGTTCTGTGGCAGCGACTGAGAGGCAATTCCCTCTGCCTCCCCTTAGAGCTTTACAGATGGGAGAGCTCTTGTCCAGATGAGCTCTGGCAAGATCGTTTGACCCTAGCTGTCCTACCTGTACCACCTGTGTAAATCTCAGCTGAAGCTGATTCTGCATCTTTGTCCTCAGGGACATTGATGAATAGCTGGAGAGATTTTGTCTGGGTGTGTAGAGGGTGTTGCTACTGACATCTACTGGAGAAAGGCCAGAAATACGTTAAAGATCCCACATCCTGTTTGCAATATAAAATGTTCCCAGGGATTCTGAATTATTGAATATAAATTAGAGTTGGCATAGGGTTAGTAGTTAAGTTAGGGAATGGGAGATGGCTCAGTGGCTAAGAGACCTGAGTTTGACTCCCCAACACCCTTATAGAAAATTGGGTTTGGCTAAGTGTGCCTATAATCTCAGGACTATGAGACAGAAGGAACTTTGGGGCTTTCTGTTCACCAGTGTGGCTTCAGGTTCATTGAGGTCCCTGTGTCAAAGGATTCTGGCAGAGAGTGATAGAATAAAAGAATACAATATTTGATAATCTCTTCAGGTTTACTTGTGCATGCATGGGCATGCATACCTATACACACATGTGCATACAAAACATACACATTTTACACACACATACAAACACACACATCTCACTCACTGTGGGACAGGTGAGAAAGAGATAGAAAGAGGGAGAAAGATAAATATTAAAGAAAGGATGGGTATAATTTCTTGTTTAAGTTGGGCATGCAGACCTTGCCTACCCAGAAATACACTGTTTTCCTTTGTTATTTCCATCTCTCTGCCTGTTTCTTAAGTATCTCTGTGTCTGCCTGTTCCTTCATACCACCCTCAAGCCCTTCATGCTCTCTTCCAAATCTTAAGTTATTTACAGTGTGAATCAGGCTGTTATACACAGGGAGAAGAAAGCAGGTGAGAGAGGAGACACACATTGCAGTCTAGAATCTGGATCTTTATTGAGGGTTATGAAGATGGTGACTTTTAGAAACATACTATGACTTGTAAGAACTTTCTGGAAGCTCAGGAATCTGGCAAGGCTTCAGCAGGAACTACAGACAGGCCAGATGACATGGCACAGAAAACCTGCACTGTTCCAGTTCCAGATTTCCTCACTGGCTGGCCCTGAGCTCCAGAGTTAATTCTCCCTCAAGATTTTATTGATCCAGGGCCTGTAATGGGAGATTCTGGTGAAGACAGCAGGGGGCTTTGCATTCCTATGTACATAGGATGCAATGCCTTGGGCTATCCCAGCACACAGGAGAGGTCCTCCAGAGTCTCCCTGTTAGGGGCGGGGCAGAGAGGAAACACATGAATGGATAGGAGGAGCCTCTACCTCTACCCACCCATTTCAGCTTGCAGTTAGGTCTGGAGCCTGATGCCACATCATTAATTTGGGGGGCAACCAAACCTATCCTCCTCATATCACACCCCATGTTTGATGAACAGCAGACTGAATAACCCAAAATAGACCTGGGAAGATGGATACTTTGTTTCCTCACTTAGTGATTCCTAAACGCTGTGATTAGCCCCATCCACTTCTAGAACTCTGGTTCCCAGGAGGGCTTTTAGAAAACCCTGGTAAGAGGATCACCTTGTATACATTTTGTATCTTCTTGGGGTTGCCGACACACAGCTGGGAATTGTGTTGAAAACTGGTGAAGTGTTTGCAGGATTTTGGCTCCAGGAGTCTCATCTTTACTTCCTGCAGTGTGTCTGAGGCTGGTTCATTCACATTGGTTCTGCCCCAGCCAACTGCCCTGCACATTCTCCCGGGTGGGATGAAGTTGAAGTTGGCAGAGAGTGGAAGGGTTCCCACACCCAGGGTTAGCTTGGCTTTATCCTTCAACTGTGAAGGGAATGAGGGACTCTTAGCCAGGGCTAGGGGTCAGTTCCAGGCAATCAGGTAGGGGAATGGCAAAATACCAAGTCCAGCAGGGGAATAAGAGGGAATGCTGTCCACTGCAGAGCAGGGGAAATTCAGGGCAATGGGAACCAGAAAAGGTCTGAAAGCGTACAATAGAGGGAGAAACTTGTTACCTTCAGTAACATTATGTCATGGAGAATCAAATAGTCATCGTATTTTGGATGAAGGAATTGTTTTTCAACCTCAAGCCTCTGCCATGTGTCTTCTTTAGATGTTTTGTTGTGGGCTCCTAGGAGGACTGTTATAGACCTGTTGTGAGAAAGGATGGGGCCTGAGCATGTAGCAGTTGGTAGAGTGCTTGCTTAGCAAACATGAATCTCTGAGCTTCACAGCACTGTATAAAGTGGCATGGTGGTTCATGCCTATAATCTCTGCTATGGGTATCTTTCATGTTTAAAGGGGTATGGAGGGGCCACACTGGAGAAACCTCTCTTGTCTCTGAGAGGAACTGCATTTATAGTGATTGAGCTCAGAGCATTGATTTAATGACATCTCTCTTGTCAGTTGACCCAGGCTCAGGATCCCTCTCAGACACACCTGCGTGTGTCCCAGGTTGCTACCCTGTGGTTTGCCTCATATTAGGGATAGGCAGCATCTTGTCTCACCTTCCTGCACAGTGAGCTGCAGTCAGCACAAAGTTTCTTCTTATCAGGAAGCCACTGCAGGTGGTCAGGTAATTCTCAGGAGTGACAATTTCCAGATAGGCCATGTAGGGGCGGGAGTGTGGTATGCATTCTGTGCCCCCGATGATCTCCCCTAGAACAGAGAACCCTAGGACCTGAGATAGGCATGGATGCTCTCTCTGGAGAATGCACCTCTTTGCCCTAAACTCTGCTCATGGTTCTCTCAGACATCTTTGTCAGCTCCACTCACCCGTCCTCCTCCACAGTGTCATTTCTTTCTCAAGAATCTAATCCAGCCTTAGATTTAGGCAGTTTCCTGCTTCTGATATGTTACCCTCTGCCTTGTCCCTGGCCCATCTTCCCTCCTGCAGCACATGTTGTCCAGGTTCCCCCTCAGTGGCACAGAATGGAAAAACTCACAAGATGATCTTCCCAAGGACCCATAGATGAAGAGAATGTGCCTGTTGTCCTGTAATCTCTGTCTTTCTCCCAGTGGCTTTAGGAGTCCCTGCTCAGTCAGCACAAGCTTCTATGTTAGGAGAAACTACCACAGCTTTAAAGAATGGGGCAGGAACATTCCACAAGAAGACTTCATTCTGAGGCTCTTGAGAGACTCATTTGAGAGTCCCAAATGACATACTAAAATGTATTGTTTTAAGAGCTGAGTCTGCAGATTGGAGAGGGAGGGACCCCAGTACTCACCAGCTTTGGTGTTGGAACCCAGGAGGAGGAGCAGCAGATGGAGAGCAAGAAGATGCATCCTCTCAGAGGATTTGCTCAGGACTGCTGCAGGCTTTATCTGTGGGTCTTAGGCCTTATGACTCCCAGCAGGCAGGGGAGTGGCAGAGCTGTTACCACAGGAACTGTGTGGTCATGGTTTCTTCTTTAAGTTGGCTTGTCTTGATAACTGGACACTCCTCCAGGATAACACTGTTTTACTAGAGGTGAAATTGAAGGCTAGACTCTTATGTCCCATATACTCAGATGGGTTTTCCCCTGTGTCTCTGTGTGGGTTAGGTGTGTGGGGACAGAATATGGTGGGATCTTACCTTTCTAGTTAGGGCAACTTGTTAAAAGTCCCCAGAATCTTGGGTTGAGGAATATCTTTGCAGTGAGCACCCAGGCTGTGATTACTACAGCCCACAGTAGAAAATGTGTTTTGCAGAAAGATTCTATGGACATATACATGTATAGACATGTACATAGATTGAGTTAGGAAATGGATATGATCATATTTTGCCATATGGAAATTTCAAAAAATAAAAATATAATATACCTAGTAGGGGTTCATTCCATTTTATTACACTATCTATTAAAACTTGAACAGCATTCATCTTAAATAAGGAGTACCTGAAATGTGAAACACATTAACTTGCATTTCTTTTTCTTGGAACCTGTGTTTATTGTCTGAAGAAAAGAGAGAGAGAGAGAGAGAGAGAAACAACAAACACCAAAGGTGGAAGCCAAGTCTAGGATAGGAGCCCAAGGATTTCAACCTGGGAGCAAAGAGATGAAAGGACCATTTCCTCAGACTGTGATTACAATTTAGTGCCATTCCATTTATATATTGTTACTTTCATAGCAACCCCATCAAATACTTAGTACTGTTTCAACTTGTTGACCTGACCTTTAGCTCTTATGTTTTAGAATGAGATCTTTCTGATTTCAGATAAGGGTTCTTTCCCTCAGCCATCCAAGGGAAAGGGTCTTGGTAAGTGTGAGTGGAGGGTTAGGGTTAGGGGTATGAGGTAAGCAACTTGCTCCTGAAGGCTGGGGTGGTTCTAAACTACAAACTACAACATCAGTGTCTGAGAGTTAACACCTTTTCTTTTTTTTGTTAAAACTACCTTGGGAAATTACACTACTGTCTGTTTATAACTGTAGACTTGAAACTGAGACCATGGCCATTTTGCCTTCAGCTGTTAAACACATTTTAAATATCTGCTCAGTGCTTCCTTGGACTGGAAGAAGGAGTCTAATGAGGAGAAGGCCACACAGTGCAGTGCCATTTCTCTTGGAGATCTACAGGAGGTTTAGTTCATAGGTGGGAATTTAATGGCAAGTCCTGTTTTCATCTGCTAATGCTGAGAGCTGTCCTCTGACACTGCATCTCTAGCCGGGAAGAGGAGGATCTGGAGCTGGAGAGGTCTTGTCTGGTGGCTCTGCATCAGTGAGACCAAACTCCAGAGCCCAAGGCAAGGTTTTTCTCTTGTGTAGTTGAAAATGGAGAGGTCGATCATGTAGAACAATGGTGCCGGCTCCACAACACCATGGCGCAGGTCCACCAACGTTGGGTTGTGTTTATTGGCCTGTCTGAAGGTGAGGGAGAAGTTCAGGTTCAGTCCCCCAGCAGGGCATCAACCTCAAAATCACTGACCCCATGATTTTTCCTAGATTCTTTTTGTCTGCTACAGTTTCCCAGAATTCTGCTTTCTCTGCTGCCCGCCATTGTCTGCTTTATATGTTGTATACTGAAAAGTTCAGTTGTGGTTTGAAGAGCACAAAGCCAGGAGTGTGACTAGTTAGAAAGCAATGGGGGTCAGGAGGAGATCCTGCCTTTACTTAAGGCAGTGACTGATGACGCCTGTTGTTTCGTTGTCTCAAGGAAGTCATGTCATGTACCCTTCTTGTTGCTTCAGTTTGAGGACACAGTTCATGATGGAAAGACATTGCAGCAGAACAGTGAAGGGTGAGTCGCACTGCATCAGCAGACAGGAAGTAGGTTCCAATATAAAACCATCCCTCCTCCTTCCTCTGTCCCTCCCCCCTTCTCTCTTTTTGTTCCTTCTTTTTCCCTTCTACTTCATTCCCTCCCCCTCCCAGTTGTTATTTTTGAGGCAGGTAGGCTTTCATGTAGCTCAGGTTAGCCATGAACTTCATATATATATGAGGCCATGCCTTGAATCCTGCTCCTCCTGACTCTGCCTCCCATGTGTTAGCATTACCTGCATGCACTACTCTGTCAAGTTTAGGATTTGTTTCTGAGAAAATAATTTAGTGATGTGATACTAGAAGAAATTATGATGTTCAAGACACATTCTGTGCACAAGGTGACTCCATGCTAACACTTAGTAGCTTTGCATTGCAGGATGAACAGCTGGGCATAGGGGTGCACTCTGCAGTCCTCAATACCTGGGAGACTGAGGCAAGAGTATGGTGCTTGTTCAAGGCTAGCCTGGGCTCCCTTCAAGCAATAACTTATATAAAACAAATCAGAGCTCAAAAATTGTTAATGCTTAAAAATGACACAAAGTCATATTCTTTCCTTCATAAAAATGTTTCTAGACCTACTACAACTTTTATTTACAAAATAATTGATAAACACATTCCTTGGATGGCAGGAGAACAGATGGGGTCAGGTGGTAACACCTGCTGCAGGATAGTAATAACCCTGACTCACCAGAGACTGGATTCTTCTCATTCTAAGCTTTCTTGTTTTCTGAATGTAAATCTCCTCTAGTCATTGTTTAGCACTTAGATCCACACATTTCCTCTCAGATGCACTGTTCGGTTTTTTTTGTTTGTTTGTTTTTGGTTGTTGTTGCTTTTTTTTAAGTCTGAAGATTTACCTGTTCTTGCTGACTTCTGGGTTATGTTTCTCCTTTTGCAAGCTTGGGTGAACACCTGCTGACTTCTTGGACACTTTCTTCAGCTGCTGTTAGCTGAGCTGTTCTTTGTTTTGGACACCCTCAGTAGGTGTCTGCTGTTAGGGTACTCTTTGAGCTTTTCTCAAGCTGGGCTGCCCAGCATTGTTAGTGCCCCCATAACTGGAAAATCATTATCTGCATGTGTCCCTTTCTGACACCAGGAGACCATGGCAGTTCTCTTGTTCCCAGTGTCCGTTGGGCCTGCTGCTTTTGCCTGCCTTTCACCATGGCTAAGAATGACCATTGGTAGTGATGAGTCTCTTCTCTTGCTTTTGGAGCCATTGGGTCACCAACTGCTGTTTTGACAACAGACCCCCATGTGATGGGGTTTGCTCTGTACTGGCAACCTTTCTGGAAGCCATTCAGCCTGTGCCCTCAGCTTAGCTCTCAGGAGTCTCCCCCTGCTCCCGTATTACTGTGGGCCAGGCTGCAGGGTGGGGCGATCACTCTCTCATCACCTCCAGTTGCCCAGCTTCTTGGAGGAAGATGTCCAAGTACATGTCCTTTATGGGATAAAGAGGCCGTGTGTCCTCAGCTGCAGGTTACTGAGTATTCCCATCTGTTAGGAAAAGACACAGCTCCTGTCTCTGCTTTGTGCTTCAGGAGCCTTTTGTGTAAGCCGAGGGTGGTGGAGCGTGCTTCAGGTCCTGGCACTAGGGAGGCTGAGGCAGAAGGATCATGAGTTGGAAGTCAGTCTGATGCAGATGGTGAGACTATGCTCAAATCAATCTAAGTCAAAATGAAAAAAAAAATACTGTACCATTTATTTACACAACTGTAAATAGGAATTAGAAAAAATAAACAAACTTACTTATGTATGTATAATCCGACACAGATTCTTTAATTTTTTTAAAGATCCTTTTAGGTTGGTTAGTTCCCATGTATGCTCCCTGCCCCAATAGAGTTAGAATAGAGTTAATATTCTTGTATTTGATAGCTATCTTTACATCTCTACTGAACAGCACTGAAGTTAGAAACCCAGACCTGAGGCTGTCAAGCCATTAGGAGGGCTGAGGTGCTGAGGTCCTAGTCTGAGGCTGGTCATAGCAGTAGTTTTTCATGGTAAAGTAGTCAGAGGGCCAAGCCTCTGGGCTACTAGACTAAATGTGTGGTCTCCTCCATTTCAGACCTCACAGTCTCCTATAATTAAAGCCTTGTTTCCCTTGACTAAGGACAATGGGAGTTTTGGCTTGTAAGACGACAAGAGGCCACTTAGAAGTTCACCTAACTCAGGCATTCTTCTGAAAGGCTGGATCTTTGAGGAAGATGGAAGTTGAATGGGGGTGGCTCAGAAGCAGGTCAAGAGCCACCATGCTAAGTACTAGATTATGCTAAGTACTGGAGGGTCTCTTCGCATCATGGGCTAGTTCTGCTCTGTGTTTGGTTCCAGAAAGTGCTGATGCTCTCCTGTTGTGACTGCTGTAGCCACAGTCATGGTCCAAGGACTTCTGAGGGCAGGCTCTCCTCTAGCTGCAGGTGCAATATTGAGAGGATGGTGATGTCAGGGTAGGTGGTGAGGACACAAGGATCAACAGTCATGTCTGACCTAGACATGGAATCTGCTATGAAGTGTGGAAAGATGCAGTGGCTAAGACCTGGGTGTGTGGAGAGAAGAGCTGACAGACAAAAAGGGAGAAGGTGAGAAGACAGGACAGTGGAAGAGAAGAACAGAACAGTGCTCATTACCATGGAGGTGAAATCTTACTGTACACAGCCATGCAGGTTAGTTTGTATTAAATAATCCACAGTGGCACACCCTGTGTCAGGAGGCCTGTAGTCAAGATGGTTAACATGGCAAGAGAGAAGCTCAAATCAATTCTTTATTGAACATAGTGAGGGGCTGAAAGTTTAGACCACAGAGTGGAGTCACAGAGCTGCAGGAGGTTAAGTTAAGGTAAGGTGCATTACAGGAAACAATGCATCATCACAGACTTGCCTATCTTTGGGATTGTACTGGGGACAGGCTGGGGACAGGCTGGAGTCAGGGAGGAAATAAACTTTTTAAAAACCAAAGGGTACCAGATGACCTCTGGCTTGAAGAGTCTGACTCAGGTTGATCAGGTTTTTCAAGTAATTTCCCTTTATGACTGTATTAATCCAGGGCACATATGAGGAGCACATATAATCTTCGGTGAAGATTATAGGGGGCTTTCCTTTTTCATGTCCATGAGATACAATGCCATGGGCCACTCTAGAACACAGTAGAGCTTCTCCGGAGTCTCCCTCTAAGAAAGGAAAATCTAAGTAAGATAAATAAGGGCACCTTCAGTAACATGGTATCATGGAGATTGGAAAAATATGTAATTTTTGTGAACGATTTGGGTTTTGACTTTTATCTTCTGTTGTGTGGATTCTCTCTTGCTCACATCCTGAGCTCCAAGGGTGATAGTGAGTTCTCTGTTGAAAAAGAAAAAGCAGTGAAAAGTCTTATGAGCAGGACTCCCTCCAAGGTGAGGGTCACTAGGGTCTTTCTTCTTTAGCCTAGGGTAGAGCCCCTAAAGAGACTTGAGATGGACAGCAGAAGGACAGGGCCCAGGGAAACATAGGACTGAGAACTCTCCCACACCCCACTTTCCAGTGCATGCATTGAACCCATGGCTTTGAATATGGTAGACAGGCATTCTACATCTGAGTTACACCCCAGCCCATATCTGAGCTCTGGTGACACCAGGAGAAGACAAGAGCTGTAGTTTTTCTCCTGACTGGAGCCATACTTAAAGCTCTGACCTCTGAAAATGGAGACCACACATGAATGACCACACATGAATGACCATACAAGTGAGGCCTTGTGCTCCCTTTTTCCTCTCAGTGTAAGGAGAGCCCATTTGGAGATGAGCCGTGCTCAGAGCCTTCCTCAGGCCTCTGCTGCTCTGTGACTCTGGCTCCTGCATTTCCTCACGGGAAGAGAAGCATCTTACATTCCTTTACAGTGTGCAGCCTTCATCACAAATTGGTGGGTTATAAGAAACCCACCACAGCCGTTCTCAAAACTTCTGTCAACAATGATCTTCAGATGGGTCATGTAAGGGTGGTAGTGTGGTCTAGCCTCAACACCATCAATAATCTCCTCTGGAACAAAGAGCCCACAGTCCCTGGTCACAAACTTGCAGGACACCCCAAAACAGCATAACAAGGGAAGAAGGGGTAAAGCTGAGAGGCTGCTCCAAGCCCACCCTACCTCGCACGGGGCTCAGGCCCCTCCACATTTCCTATGGTCTTTTCTCTCCTGTTGATATCTCCTCCTCAGTGTTCTCTGTCCACCATCATCTTTCATTCAGAACACAGTATCCGTTCATGTTTCTGAATTTCCACTTCATCAGACATTTCTCCACACCTTCATCTTGTCTTCCTCAACACTAAGGGAAGGCCAGGGAAGACCTGCCTATCAGAACAGAGTATTTTGTTGAAATATTCTAAAGGGGAATTCTTCCTTGATCTAGGGATTTTTCATGGAATATGTCAGTTTAGGATCTTGCCTCATGTTAGGGTCTCTGTCACCAAAGCTAAGAGATTACGATAAGTTGCTAAAAACTCAGAAGTTAGAGAGATGAAGAAAAAACCCACCAGCTCCAGCTCCTGAAGGCAAGAGGAGTGCCATCGGGAATAATAGTGCCTGCATTTTGTCTGCAGAATGATGAACTTCTGGTGTGTTCCTGTCCTGGTTCCTGTTTTTATAGTTCCAGTGTGGGAGAAAGGAAGGGCAGGAAACCACAGATCTGGCTTAGATAAGCTCTACTTTCCTTATCAGAACCTCTCATGATCCGATTCTGCTCTCTGGGGGTGCTGAATCTGTGGCCAGATTCTGAGACTCCTGAATCCCATGATAAGGTGGCACCTACACCCTTAAAAGTGGCTCCCTGGAGGCAGGGCAGGAGCACAAAGGGAGGGAGACCTTGGTCAGGGATCATGGAACTGTTCTTGTAAGCATCCAGGTATTATTGTCTGCTTTGAGACTCATGCTTCATATGTGTAAAGTCTCACCTCTGTCACTGTAGCACAAACACAGGCATCTGAAATGTATGAACATATAGGTGAGAGGGAGTACATTTTATTTACAAAAACTGGTGGGGGGCTGATTTAACCAGAAGGCCATTGTTTGTGTTGACCAGTGTGAGGGCATCTCATCTTTATTCCAATAAGCAGGAGATGAGAGAATGTGGCTGTGAGGGATGAAGGTGTGGGGAGAGTGTGTTGAATACACAGCATGCAGGGCATGACCAAGTCTGTAATTAAGTCAGTGGATCCCAACCTAACAGTGTGACCCTTTAATACAGTTCCTCATATTGTGATGACCTTGGCCTTATCTGTATTGCATTGCTCCTTTACAAGTATGATTTTACTACAGTTATGAATTTTAATGTAAAATATCTAACATGCAGGATATCTGAAATTTGATCCCTAAAAGAGTCGTGACCCACAGGTTATGAACAGCTGCTGTAAGTGAATGCCATGATTTAATCATACTAATATTCTCTTTGTTAGACACTGTAATACACATTTAGGGAGAACTCAATGAGCTTTCAGGATATCACAGAATAAAAGGTCTTGGGTATCTGCAATGCAAGACTAGGCTTTGGGTGACCAGGAATTTATAGCCACAGATCATAAGCATGTTCAGTTGTTGGCTCATTGTACTTAAGTACTCAAGAACATGTTCAAAGAAGATGATGGGTTTGGACATTATGTTTTTTTTGTCAAAATAAGAATGAAAAATTTGTGCTTTTTTTTTTTTACAGATAAAAACAATTAATTGTGATGAAATTTCAAAGAAATGATATTGTAAAGCTAGATTAATGTAGTAACTCAAATAAGTCCTTGTTCAAACTCAAAGACTATGTATCTCAATGAACCACATAATTGGACTTGATGTTTTAGAATCACGGAGCTTTGCAGAAAAATTCTAGGTCTCGTAAAAAGAGGTCTGGAAGGAAGCCTCAGCTAGTTCCCAGGCTTGGAGCAGACAACTCAGACTCTGCATGATAGGGACTGGGTGCCCTTGAGGAAAGTTCTGGCACCAACTCTATCCTTCTGTATTTCTTCCTTTGCTTCCTCAGAGCTATAAGGGGGCTAAGTACAGCAATAAGAATTAGAAAAAGTAAATTAAAGTTTTTTATTACTATGCATTGAATTTGACCTGATAACACTTTGTAAAGACCCCAAATTCTTCTGTGCAGCTCCAGTTAGAGGTCAGGCCTTGAGATGGTCTACACACATGGTCCCAAGTTAACATTCTCATTTTGAAACTCAGGAATGAAGAGGTGGGACAGACATAGTTGTCATTTGGCATCATCCCCATAGTGGTACCTGAGTCAGGAAGTGACATAATGATAGAAACTATGATGGAAAATTTCACAACTGCCTCTTTTTACCAATAAGTAAACCAGGGCCTTTGTATACATTGAGTTCTCCAGTAGTCCATGTAAATAATGCATTATTGAACAATACAGATGAAGTCGCTCCTGCTATATCCCCCATCAGAATATCTATTTGCATCCTGGAGAACTATTGTGGATTAATATAAACTCAACTAGGTGATGACTCCAGCCTAAGGTGCTCTTGGTGTAGTTTTACTGTTGCTGCAAATGACACATGCCTGGCAGCTAATAATCTGGGGAATGCATCAACATGCATCATTAGGGACAGCAACATCTATTGCAGAGATCCCACTCATATCACACTGATGGTATCATGCTTATTGGACTTGGAGTGCAGGAGGTTGCACCTATTGTAGACAACTTGGGAAGTGACATTTTTTGTCTCAATGTAGCAAAAAAATCTAAGAGCATTGACTTTAGAGAAGTATCCATGGTCAGTGTTCTTTCATATGTCAAGTTATCTCTTCTTAATTAAAGTTGTTGCATCTGGCTCATCCATATCTAAGGAAGAGGCAAATTTTCCCCTGGGTATTTGGATGGGAGGTTGACTGAGAATCAAAATGCTCACACAGGATGGCTCCCTCTGGTAGCACACCTGAGAGTGGATGTTTGGAATAATCCAATCCTACTTGATGGTGTCATGGAAGATGGTGATATAGAAAGGTTCAAATCCAAAATAAAAACATCCTCACACTTCTAGGAAAAGACCATCTAATCTATAACCATAATAAGAAGTAGCAGCCAAAATCATATTTTTGATTCCCCTTTTCTTTTGGTAGATGTCTGTGCAATTGTAAAGAAACACATGAGCTATCTTGACTTCATCTTAACAAGAGACAATTTTTTTAAGGTTAAAATGTTTGTTTTAGAAAAATTCATACAGGAGTATTGTATATAAAGCATGCCTCCCTTTCCCTCTCAAACTACTTTCATGTTGTATTTTACATTGCTTTGCAGGTAAGATCACATGGTGGGAGGTTGAATGGAGACCTTGAGTTTTGAGCCCATGACATTGGGTCCTAGTTTGTGGGGACATAGCACTGATCCTTACCTCTAGTTTCTTGGGAATCTTGCTCTTCAAAGGAAAACCAAACACCTATAATAACAGGAAAAAGTGTCTCAATCCTCAGAGACACTGAAATTGCTGAAGAAGGGAGGGCGAGAGCAGGCAGGGGATTAGGAGAAGGAGACTAGGATGAACCTGGTGAGTATCTTCCATTTACATTAGGAATGCCACGTGGACGGTGGCACAATTCTTTTCTGAGACACCCAAAAACAGAGGCTAGAGTGGGAATCACAGGGATGTGCACTGCTCACATATGGACAGGCGCAAAAGCGGCTGCTAACTTGAGAGATCGTTTAGGAACATAACATTTTACCCAGTGAAGGTCCTATTTAAGAAGAACATTCAGAGTTGTGGTAAAGTCTCTTAAGCTTGGGATGCTGATCCTGTGATGCTAACTCTCTTTCTGTCTGATTGTCTGTCCATCAGTTCTCAGCATCCACCCAGGCTTATATGGTTTTCTCATATCTGGTAGGCTACCACAAACAGTCATTTTCCCATGACTCCATGAAGCTCATTTAGCAAACCATTGCTGTGTGAAGCTTCCCAGCTCCTGAACCAGTGTGACTGAGTCAGAGGCTCTGACCTCAGTGAATGTGCTTTGTGCTCCATCCTGTGGTAACTTTTAGGGTGGGTACCTCCTAAATGGAGGGCTCATTTGGGACTTCTCCATCAGCTCTTCAGGATCTGAAATCAAAGATTTCCCAAATATGGTTTTTCCTTGTTTTGGGATTTCCTGTTTCCTGTGCTCTTTTTCTTTCCTCACTCATATGGATGTGGAGAAGCAAAGTGGTATAATCTTTATATCCTTATGAATTAGACCACAGGGAGGGACAATAAACCAAGGCTCCAGCTCTAAACTTGTGGATTGGAGGTCAATGGGCTCACTTAGTGTTTTTCCTCTGAAAACCTAGGCCTAAGTGGGAACAGAGAAGAACAGGGAGAAAATGGGATTAGAAAGAGTTGATGAGAGTGTACTTACTAAGAGTTCAATTTTCTGTCCACAGGGAGACTCTGTGGACTCTTTGGAGTTGTTTTATTTTATTATTCTTCAATCTTTCTTTACAGTCCAGTGTTCATCCCCCTTCTGTTCCACCCCAGACCACTTCCCATGTTATATCTTCTTTGTTCCCCCAACCCCCTGCCTGTCTCCAAGAGGATGTTTCCACAGACACCCAGCCCCACCCCTCCAGAATTCCTCACTCCCTGGGGCCTCAAGTGTCTCCAGGGTTAGGTGCATTTTAACTCACTGAGGCCAGATCAGGCAGTTCTCTGCTGTATGTGTGTCCAGTTGATGGCTCAGTGTCTGAGAGATCTTAGAGGTACAGATCTGTTTAGACTGCTGGTCTTCTCATGGGACTGCCCTTCTCCTCAACTTCTTGCAGCTTTTCCCTAATTCAACCACAGGGCTCCTCTGGGGACCCTCTGTGTGTAACACAGTGGCCGGGGTCAGCGTCATTTATCACCTGTGTCCTTGGACACCTCCTCAATATTCACGAGAATCTCCAGCTTTATACCTTGGATTCAGAAAACAGTGAAACTCCTGCAATAACCCTCAAATGCCAAAGCTGTGTTTGGGCCAGTGACCAGCATCCTGGGTTAAAAATATTTGAGTCTTAATTAAAAAAATCTGGCTGTAGTAAAGAGATGACATTGCTACCTTCCGTGAGTGTAGAGCTTAAAATGATATTGTGCACCACCTTCTTCTTCACCATTTTTTGTTTCATGTGTTTTTTCCCTCTCTTCAGTGCTTCCATAAAGCTTGGGCATCAAACTTGTACATCAACTTCATCATAACAACACATACAAAAGCCAGTACAGTCAGTCCTGGAAAGTTCTGCCTTTGTCTAAGAAGGATGCCTTCTTCATTTTTAACAGGCTACCATGTGAGGAGGTGGGCTGTGAGAAGCAGTTGGGCACCTGTTGGAGCATAAGCTTTGAACCCCAGACCCCCATGGGACTGAAGGCATTCGTTGTTGTTCCTGGCACCTGGCTCTTTTCACTCCGTCTCAGCCCCCCCCCCCCCCCCCCCCCACACACACACACAGAGAAAGATCTATGGCCACTGGTCACGTAGGAATAGTGCCTCAGGCTCCCCTACATGTAGATGAGGCATTCCCAAGGTCTCAGAACAAGCCAATAGGGGTTACCTGCTGCCAGACCTTAACCCATCTCAAAACTGTATCTACTGAGCTAACTCAAGAGAAGTAAAAGGTGTCCATAATCATCTCGTTATCTGAGAGTTTCTGTCGCAAGAGTTGTAACACTAGACTGTAACACTTGGGAAGAGGTCTACTCTCCCGAAATGCCTCTGGGATTCTCACCTCCTCGCTGCCCCGAGCAGATTGGCATGGAGAGAAATCGGGAGGCAACAGTGGAGACACAGTTGGAGGCAGCAGTGGAGGCAGCGGAGGCAGCGCTCACTCCCCTTTGGCCCGGACCTCCCAAACCGGGTCAGATCGACGAACAGTGGCAGCGGCAGTAGGGGACCATCCCTGTTTGCACTCTGTCCCCAGCCAGGCTGGAGATCTTCGTGGGACCCTCTCCGGAACCGGGACCTACACTACCAAGAGTGAAAAAGTCCAAAGCCTTTACTTTCCACTCTCCCTGTGCCTCATAGAAATATCTATGGTCCTGGGAAGTCCACTGTTCTCTGAGACTTCAACCATGTCCCCTGGTCTATCTTAGCAAGGCCTCTCTACAGAGTTGTCATCTCATCTTAGAACTGTAATGACCTCTCTTCACCTTGCCCAAAGTGCCTCAGAACCTTCTTACACAGGACAGCCCCAGCATCAATATCAAAAACTTTAGAAAGGGACTAAAGTATTGAATGCCCAGACCAGTATGTAGACTCACTTCCTCTGCAGCAGGGCCAGGTTAGCTCCTCTCATACGATATATTTTGGCTCAGAGCCTTGGTGTGAGCTTAGAGTCAGGTGCAATACACTGAATAACTACTGTCTAAGTCACCTTGTGCACCTAGTCATGGAGGCAGCCTGATACCTTTTTTCCAAAAACACAAATTTTCACATGTACTCCATGCAAACTGTACATTCTCAAACACTCTCACCTTCCTAACATCTCTGGACACCCTAGGCTCTCCTCACAAATCTCTCTTTCATGTTCATGACTGTGTGATTAGTTTTGTAACCCACTAGGATTAACAGTCACCTTATTTGTGCATCGTGGGCCCCTGTGCTTCTCTGCATTCACCCCCCCCCCCCCATCATCAGAAGAGGAGGCATCTCTGAGTAAGGCTGGGATTAGCCAGGCCTACAGTACCAGACATTGGCCCCTCCATCCCCATGCTGTCAGTCTTGAATCTGTTTACAGGGCAGTTGGTTATTATCAAAATAGAGAAGTTGATATTGCAAAGGAGAACACACCTGGCTTTTCACGTTTCTTTTATACTTTTTTATATCAGTTAATTCTTTCCTCCAACCTATACCCTCAGCTTTTAGCCCCCTGCCTTCTTACTGCCTAAACCTTTCTACTTTGCTATTCCCTTTCTTTACTGCCTATGTTTTACTTTTCCTTCTCCTTGGAGGTAATTTCTGCTGTCTCTTGTGTTTTCCTGGTTTCCACAGTTACACATGGCAGACACACAAAACCATACATTCACATAGCTAGGACCCTAATATGCGAGAGAACATGCAGAATTTATATTGTATACAGTATGATCATATGTGTTCCCTACACCCCCATCTAACTCCCACCATGTACTCCTTGACAAAGCCCTTCCCAACTTCATGACATAGAAGACAGAGAAGAACTCCAGGCCAAAGTCATGGGTAACACTCTCAAAAAACTCATAGAAGAAAAATTCCCAAACACTGAAGGAGCTACTCATCCAAGTACACAGGCTCAAGGAATGCCATTGAAGAGAAAATTTGTATGATTTATTATGGTCAAAATACTAAAACTAAAAAGGCTAAAGGTGCTGAAAGCTTCAAGAGAGAAGAGCCGAGTCACAACACGGGCAGAGACATCACACTAATAACTACTTACCTGATGGAGACATTTAAAGCCAGAGTGGATTTCTTCTTATGACCCACAAGTTTAATTAGTGCTTCCCACTTGTGCATGGGTGTGGATCCATACACCAAAGGAGAGGTTCTCAGCATTTCTCATGTTGTAATCCTCATGTTGTGGTGGCCCCAAACCTTAAAATTATTTCGTTGCTACTCCATAACTGCAGCTTTGGTGTGGTTATAAATAAATCATAGCCATAAATATCTGATATGCAAAATTCTGATATGTGACCCTGTGAAAGATCCATTTGACTCCTAGAGATGTCAGAACCCTCAGGTTGAGAACCAATGCAGTAGAGTATGGGAAACAACCCAGTGAACACCAGTGATTATGTCTCTCCTAGAAACCAATAGGTCTTTGGAGATCACCTATCACATCTCAGGTACAGAAGACCACCCTTAATAGTTAATCAGTGTTGGGAATGGGATAAATTAAGATATGTTAACATGGCTCACAAGCTCTGGTGTGTACTCTCACCCAGGCAAGATCTTTGCTTACCATTGCCAACCTATGGTTCCTTACCACAGTGCTACCCTGTACCCTGTCTCTTCCCCCAGAAATCACTTCCAATTTCATATCACATTGCTACTCTGTAGGGGGTAATATGTAGAAAATTGTGCCCAGTCTGTATTGTTCCTGGGCAGCTGCCATTTTCCCCTGCTCTGGCTTTGCTGGTGCTGTTTTCCTGCTGCTCCAGCTCTGTACTGAGGCTCAGGCTATCTAGAAACACTGGCCCCTGAGATGCCAGAGTGGTGGCTGGCTCTGCAAATCCACCAGGCTGTCCACAATGCTCAGCTGAGCCCAGATCATTCCCGATATGACCGTGTTACCTGGTAGAATGAAGACTCTTAATGCTTAAAGATTATCCGATGGATTTATATATTTGAAAATGCCCAGTTAACAAGATCTTCACACAATTGGAATTGTTAACCAATTACCTAACCTAGATATTATAACTACCTTATACTGCTAGAGACATGTGTACATCTGCAGCCATCTTCTTTCCTCCTCCTCCTCTTTCTGACCTCTTTTTCCTTCTTCTTTCCTCCCAACTCCTCACTCCATCTATCTTTCATACTTCCTAATGACAAAGCTTTATTGCAAATGTAGCAGGATATTTCTCTCCCTCCACTTGGGTGATTTTTCCTACCCCGTCATGATTCCAGCCTGCCCTACCTCTGGTACAATGTCACAACCTTCTTCTAATCCCAGACTCAGAACTCCCTGAGATTGATATGGGCCTAGACCAGATTTGGATCTGATAGGACACCTTGCCCTAGTCCCCACATTCCAAGCCAGGGCTTCATCCTTTGAGATATCCCTAGATACCTAGTCTAAGGCCACCTTAGGATTCCAATCAAGTGGGGTAAAATTTCACCAAATAACAGCCAACAGTCTAAATTAAAATACTCACTTCATAGAAAAATACAAACAATGTAAAAAAAAAAAACTGTATAAATGTGCCTAGCTCCTAAATAATCAATTCTTTAGCAATGTTCCCTAAGGAGTAAAACTCAGATGAAATCCGTCTCATAGAACTCTGGGAGTCTATGAAAAGATCAAACTTAAAAATTCTGTGTAAGTGCCAACTCAGATTATTATACCCCATAAAAGTATACTAAAATTGAAGATTACATAAGAAGTTTTGATGATAACAATCAATTAGAATAGTAGTGACTTTTCAATGGAGACTCTGAAAGCCAGAAGGCCTAGATAGGTGTCTACAAGCTATAAGAGACCACAGATGCAAATCCAGACTATTACACACAGCAAAACTATCCATCACAATTGATGGAGAAAGAAAAACATGCCATGATAAAAATCAATCTAAGTAATTTCTATCCACTCATCGAGGTTTAGGGAAGGCACTAGAAGAAAAATTTCATACTGAAAGAGTCAACCACACTCAAGAAAAAACAAGGAACAATAAGCAATGCTAATAAGTCACAGGCATCACGGCATGTGTTGTGTGGGTCACACAACAAAACAACAGAACAACAGGAATCAACAAACACCGCTCATTGATAACTGTCCAAAAATAATGGTCTCAATTGCCAATGAAAAGATATAGACTAATAGAATAGATGAGAAATCAGGATTTATCCTATGTCTGCATCCAAGAAACATGCACCATGGACAAACCTCACCTTAGGTTAGAAGGGTAGAAAGTGGTATTCCAAGCAAAAGGATTCAGGAAACAAACAGGTGTGGCTATTTTAATATATGGCAAAACAGACTTTACATTAAAACTAATCAGAATGGATAGGTAAGAATACTGCATACTTATTAAAAAATCCACGAAGAGGACATCTCAGTTCTAAGCATGTATGCACCAAACAAGAAGATACCCAAGTTCATAAAAGAAACTCTCCTAAAGCTAAAGTCACAGTGGATCTCACACAGTAACAGTGTGTCACTTCAGTACCACACACTTGCCAACAGACAGGTCATCAGGACAAAAACTAAAGAAAGAAATGCTGGACTTAATTAATATCATAAGGTAAGTAGACCTAACAGGCATCTACAGAACATTCTACCCAAACACTACAGAGGGTGCTTTATTCTCAGTAACCCATGGAACATTGTTTCTACAGGAAAGACTTTTCTGGATGATTGTGTTGATGCATGATAAAAGCAGGAATGTGGGGATATACTGCACATGGCTAACTTTCCTCTAAAAAGTACAACTCTCAAACTGGGGAGGGGTTTTGGATAAGTGGTGTCTCTACACAGACTAGGACCTCCATTCCACAACCTTTGAGTTGAAACCTTGGCTGATCAGCCCTCTCTGTGTTCTAATTTATAAGAATATAAAGATTATACCATTTTGCTTCTCCAAGTCCAAAGGAGTGAGGAAAGAGAAGGAGGGTGGAAGACAGGGAATCCCAAAACCATATTTGAGGACACATGAATTTCTGATCCAGAAGAGTTAACAGAGGAATCCCTATCCATTGAGGAGGTATCCAGTCTACTTGATCCCACAGGAAGGAGTACAGAGTATATACAGTGAGTCCAGGGTCTCTGACTCAGTCACATTGGTTTAGGACTGCATAGGTTCTACTGGCAGCAATGGTATGTTAAATGAGCCCCATGGAGGCATGTGAAAAGGTCTGTTTGTGCTAGTGTAGCTCCTCAACAGCCTATCAGAAAATTAGTACTAGAATTAATTATAAATTAATGGCTAAGATGTCTGGTAGGGCCTGGGATGATGTTGATAACTGATAGACAGACAGACAGACAGCATCACAGGATCATAACAGAAGGATCCCAGACATATGTAAGAGACCTTACTCAAACCATGAAGGCTTCTGTTAAACCTGATCATCATTGCCCAACATATTATGATCCTAAGGACTCTCTCAACAACTTCGCAGCCACTTTGAGCCTGCCCATATGTGAGCAGTGCACATTTCTGAGATTCCCACTCCAACCTCTGCTTTTTGGGTGTCTCAGGAAAGGACTGTGCCATTGTCCATGTGGCATTTTTAAGGAACATGAAAGATATTCACCAGATTCATCCTAGTCTCCTCCCAATGCTCTGCCTGCTCTCTCCCTTTCTTCTTTGGCAGTGTCTCTAGAGATTGAGGCACCTTTTCTGTTATTATGGGAGTTTAGTTTCCATTTGAAGGGCAAGATCCCCAAGAGGCTAGAGGTGAGGATCACTGCTGTGACCCAACAAATTAGGATACCAAGTCATGGCCTTGGAGATGAAGGGGTTCACTCACTCCCCACCATGTGCTCTTCCCCACAAAGCAATGTAAAATACATGAAAGGAGTTTGAGGATGAAAAGAAGGCATGATAGTGCTTTATCTGCATGAAATTTTTATAAACAAATATCTTAAATTTAAAAATTGTCTCTTGACTAGATGAAGGTGAAGATGGCTCTGGTTAGTTTTTACAAGTGCACAGACATCTACAATTGTTCAAAAGAAACAGGGAGTCAAGAAGTATAATTTTGGTTTGGACTTGTTAATATGGTTATAGGTTAGGTGGTCTTTTTCTACAAGTGTAAAGAAGTTTTTCTCTTGGGTTTGAACTTCTGTACATCACTGTCTTCTGTGACACCATTAAATAGTATTGTATTATTCCAAACATCCACACTCAAGTTGGAAGCCACTTAGGGAGACATCCTGTGTGATTATTTTTTTCTTCTCAGCCAACTTTCCTTCAAAATACTTAGGGGAGATTTTCCCTCTTTCTTATAGATGGATAAGCCAGATGCAACAACCTTAATTAAGAAGAGAAAACTGGACATATGTAAGATCACTGACCATGGATGCTTCTCTAAAGTCAATGTTCTTAGATTTTTTTCCTACTTTGAGAGAATAGTTTACCTTCCCAAGGTGTTACCCAGCCCACATGTCAGTTAATGGGGTCTGCAATGAGGAGAGTGGGCATGAAGGTACAAGAGACACTTAGAATGGAGACAAGACAGTTGTCTAATCGAGTCTCATTTATTGAAAGGCAATTATGGGTGTATAAGCACAAGCAGGGCCGTGCAGCTGAAGACACTTAACCACGAGTGCTTTGCAGTGGGGAGGGGGGGTTTGGGGGGACTAAACATCAAGTCTAGGATATGTCTGAAAAAAACAAGATGTTTATCAGCGTGTGCTCAGCTGTTGTGGGTTGCTTGCAAAAGTATCATGCTAGAAAACCAAGTCTCTTGTCATGGTGGAAAAGTATCAACCTGCAACTATATGGCCCAAGATGGCTGCAAAGATGATAGCCTCTTTCTGCTAGGAGTTGGTTTCCTACCAGTCTCCCTTTTTAATTTTTTTCAAAAGGGAAGGCTGGGGAAACTTATAGAAATCATGTATGTCTTAGGTTGAGACAGACCCCAGCCTCTTTTTCCCATCTCTGGTTACTCAACAGCTATTTGGTTGAATTGCTTAGGTTGGTGACGGTTCCCAGTTAGGGGCAAGGGTCTTGAGGTATTCTCTTACCCATCATTGACTATCTGGTTTAGTGTGTATGTAGGGGCTAATCCTCATTGGTCTTGATGACAGAGGTTTTAGAGTCCCATACTTCCAGCCTGTAATAATGGATCTGTATGGGCTTCATTTGAATAGTGTCTATTTGTTGTTATACAATAGCTATCAGTTTGTTGAACAGTATGGGCCCAAGAGACAAGAGAATAAGTAGCCCTAATAGAGGTCCCAAGATAAATGGGAGTAAAGTGGTGAGCTATGGTGAGGTTCTAAACCAGTCCTTGAACCAGCCCCTTTCCTGGTCATGCTGGTGTGTTTGTGGTTTTCTAGGCCCTCTCTGACCTTTTTTCATACACTCTTTACAATGCCTGAATGGTCAGATAAAAGCAGCGTTCTTTTTAAGGGTGGCACACAACCTCCCCTGTTGAAGCAGTAAAAGGTCTAAGCCTCTTCTATTCTCTAGCACTACTTCAGATAAGGAGGATAATGAACTTTGCAAATGTGATATAGTGGATAACATTCTTTCTAGATCTAAATGTATAGAAGAATGAGAGCTGATCATATCTTTGATCCTACAAAAACAATCGAGAAAATCCTTGTCCCTGCCCCAGTCAATCCCAAATCCAAAAGAACAGCTATAGTAACTGTGGTAATGGGTTTTCTCCTGGGTCTAAACTATGTATCCCACTAAATCATAAGTCTGGAAACCATGAGTCCAATGGAGCCACCTTGGGGGCGCTGGTGATGATGTCTTCTTCACCACTGAGGACTTTCCAAGTCAGGTTATATGGCATATGCTGGTTGATCTGTTCCAGTTTGAAAGCAATTGTGAAGGAGCTTCATGTTTTCTGCAAAGAAAAAATACACTTCTCAGGGGGCTTCTCCTCCCAGGATTTGTTATTATTGTCTATTTGTTTAATCAGTCTCTCTGGCAGCTAGCATGTGGCATCTGCTGTTTGGGAATATATGCAGACAGAACCTCTTCCCCACATAAGCACTGAGTCTGGCCCATTCCAGGTTAATGGAATGCCCTCTTGAAATATCTTCCCTGTTTTTAATTTTGTAGCTGATTAATTAAGTCCTGATGCTCTTCCTCTAACTCTGTTTGTTGCTTAAGGAGAGAAAATTTGTCTTGTAACTCCTTTCTGGGATCTACACCACCATCCCCATAGTGGGAGCATTTAAAGGCAGAGGTGCATAGAGAGGGGGCCATTTAGGGTTGTGATATTTGGCCACCTCTTCCACTAAGTCATCCCAGTCCGACTCAGACAAATAGTCATCATCCTTTGGTCATATTTTGGATTTCTATTTTGTGCATATGCGTTTTACCTTTTTCTTTTGAACCATTGAGTCATTTCTTTCTTTGGGCCAAGTGCCACTATTTGGTTTTGTTTCCTTCCCCCTTAGATTCTCTGTCTCTAGTCAGATCCAAAATTTGGGACCTATTGGATGACCTTTTGTAGGGGTAATATTTAGAAAATGGTACTCGATCTGGCTTGTTCCCATGCAGCCACCATGTTCTTGCAGTTTCTCGGCTTTGACAGGGCTCCGGCTAGGTAGATGCACAGCTCCTGGCACCCATGAGATGCTAGCATGGGGGATGGCTCACACAATTAGAGTTGTTACCCAGTATCTAACCTTTTGATAGAAGTTGCTGACAGAACCCAGAGTAAGCGGGCCTCCCAGAAGCTCTAGCCTGGGCAGTATCTTAGGTAAGGAGACAGAACACCTGCCCCAAACAGGGAGTAACTGGGACCCACTAGGACCCAGGAATTCACTCCTGGCCCGGAGCACTGGTTTCTTCCTGTCTGTGCCTGAGCAATGAGCAGATCTTGGGCCCCAGCTCTAACCCCAGTAGTAACACACACCCAACACAGTTCTGATACAACCAAGATAATAGGAAAGACAGGCTCAGGTCAGAGACAGGGCTGATAGCACTAAGGAGATCCAGATGGTGAAAGGCAAGTAGAAGAACAAAAGCATCAGCAACCTAGGGTACTTGGCATCACTAGAACCTAGTTTTCCCACACAAGAAAGTCAAATCTGTTCTCTCAAATTAAATAGCCTGGGTTGGCTAAGAGACTATAAGTCTTCAATCCCGTCAGAAATCCAGAATGACTGAATTAATTGAAGATATGGGAAGCACAAATCATAGCTTCCGAAATATAGCCAATTATATAGACTGCTGATTACCTGGACAGTCCCTTATACTACAAAACGTTGGAGCATCCAATCTTCAGCCTTCTGGTCCAGGATCATCTGACACACCCATAATGCAGAATATTGAAGGGCTGATCACTCTGTCTTGGCAGATATAATCAGTTGACTATTCCACAAGTGTGTCCTTTTTCTGAACAATATTGGTCTGTATTCTGAACAGTATTGGTCTGTAGATGAAAAGAGGCAATTTGGTTAGTGGCTACTACTGGAGTAACTAAAAAAAAATGCTCAATTTGTTCTTAGAATCCAAGAAGGGGAAGCTGTCAGGAGCAGACAGGTCTCTAGTCAAATGATCCTTCATAAAGAAATGTCTGTACCATCAATCTGTGGACTTCTGATGTTTTTGAAAACCAACTATCTAGGTAAAGCAATGTGGACTGTTGTCCATTAATTACTCTCAGCTATTTCTAATTAAAATCTAGAAAACACCATAACAATTAACTCAGAGACATGAATTTGTTATAGGCCCTTAACTCACATTGCTTAATCATCTAAAAACAGTTTAAAAAAAACAGTTAAAGAAGGTCTAAGCCTTGTACCCACAATTTTTTTTATTGGATATTTTATTTACATTTCAGATGCCATCCCCTTTCCCCCTTTCCCCTCCCTAGAAAATCCCTATTCCATACCCCCTTCTCCTTTTAGCTTTTATACAATTTTTTAAATGTTAACCAATGGCTTTATAAATTTGGTAATGCTCAATATCAATCAGAAGTGTAACCTAATACCCAACCTAGATATATCAACTATCTTTGACTGATGGAAACATGTGAACATCTGCCTCTATGTCTGGCCCCCCTCTCTCTTTCTTTCTCATCAACTAGCTCCTCCTCTTCTTCTCCTCCTCCTCTCCTTACTCCTCCTCTCCTTAGTCCTCCCACCTTAGCTCCTCCTACATATCACCCTTCCTGTTAAAATAAAACTTTTTTCTCAAAATACAGTTAGAACATAACTATACCAATTTATGTCAGTAAGGTGCAAGATAGACCTAATACCCAGTCCATCATTTTGTTGACTAAGCAGAACCTCTGTCATCTCTCCTAACTAAAACACTTAGTTCTGAACCTGGCTTTTTTTCTTGGCTTTAGAATGAATGTCAGTTGAAAACCATCCTCTCAAATCTTTTCTCTCAAAGTAAATAGCAAGGATTGGCTATGAGACTATAAATTTTTAACCCCATCAGAAATCCAGAATGACTGAGTTAACTGAAATTATGGGAAGCACAAAGCATAGCTTCTAAAACTTAGCCAATTTATAGAGACCACTGAACGCCTGGACAGTCCCTATACTACAGAGCATTGAAGCATCTGATCTTCTGCCTTCTGGCCCAGGATCATCTGACAGACCTAGTGATGCAGAACTATTAAGGGCTGATTACTCTGTCTAGGCAGATATAATCAGTCGACTATTCTGCAAGTGTGTCCTTTTTTGGACAGTGATTTGTCTGTAGATGGAAAGAGGGAATTCTTGCCTAGTGGCTGTCTCACCACAATTGGAATAACTCCAAAGATGCTCAATTTCTTCTTAGAATCCAAGGCAGGAAGCTGTCAGGAGCAGACAGGTCTTTAATCAAAATAAACATTAATATAGAAATGTTTGTAATGTCAATTCTGTGGATTTCTGATGTTTTGAAAACCAACTATTTATGTAAGGCAATCTGGACTGTTGTCTGTTAACTCCTCTCAGCTATTTCTAAATAAAATATAGAAGACACCCTAACAATAAACTCAAAGCCATGAATTTGCTATAGGCCCTTAACTCACAGGCTAACCATCTCAAATCAGTTAAAAAAGTTAAAGAAGGACTGGGTCTAAGCCTTATATTCCTAAATGTGTTATACAGGCACAATGCCTATGATAGTAGCAATATTCATCTCACTTTTATATTAATAAGAAGCTCGTACCAATGCAAACCTTAAATTTGAAATCAAAGTAAATTTTGTACCATTTAAGAAATTATAACTTCATCTTAATTATAATTATACTTATTTCTACCAGTAGGTTATGGCTATGCAATAGATCCTAGCTAATCCTCCCTGTTCCAACAAAACCACTACTTTCCCCTAGAAAGACAGCCCAATATTAATCACCTCAGTTCCCAAGCCCAGGGAATAGGGGTGCTGACTCTTCATTAACTTATTCAAGCTGATTATGGGTGTTGAGATATTAGAAGAGGGGTTGGGGGAAGAGTAAATTGATAAGCCTCTGACATCAGTGTCTTCACTGCATCCAGCTAGAATTCCAGGACATCAGAGGTTTGAGCAGGTCTGCTCAGCTTGCCTGATGAGTAGATACACCAAGGCTATGTATTCTGCAATATACAATTCTCAAAACAAATTTTAGTATCAAGATAATTCTTTGTTTGAATTCTGGAATCTAGTCTTCTGGTGGCCTGCCTCTGTCATGTCTAATCCATATAATTCTAGGAGTTTCTATGAGGGTGTGCTCCCACCATCCTCCCATTTTTGCCTTCCTGCTCACAAATTTCCCAACATCAGGGAATCCAAACTTTCAGGCACCTAGGCCCTCCACTTCCACTGATGCCTAACCCCTTACCCCATTCCCCCCCACTCCAATTACTATGAGGGTGTGCTCTCACCATCCTCTCATTCCCACCTCCCTGCTCTTGCAAGTCCCCAACACTAGGGAATCCAAACTTTCAGGTACCAAGGCTGTCCACTTCCACTGATGCCTGGCAAGGCCACCCTCAACTACCTATACAGGTGGAGCCATGAGTCCCCCCCTTTGTGTTCTTGGGCTGGAGATTTTAGAATGGCTACTCCAGCTTGTTTCTTAGGACCATTTGCTTGAAAAATTGTTTTCCAGCCTTTTACTCTAAGGTAGAGTCTGTCTTTGTACTGAGGTGGGTTTCCTGTATGCAGCAAAATACTGGGTCCCATTTATGTATCCAGTCCATTAGCCTATGTCTTTTAATTGGGGCACTGAGTCAATTGATGTTAAGAGATATTAAGGAACAGTGATTGTTGTTATTAGAGGTGAAGTTATCTTTGTGTGGCTATCTTCTTTTGGATTTGTTGGAAGAGGGTTACTTTCTTGCTCTTTCTAGGGTATAATTTCCCTCCTTGTATTGGAGATTTCCTGCTATTATCCTTTTGTGGAAAGATATTGTGTAAATTTGGTTTTGTCATGGAATATCTTGATTTCTCCATCTTTGTTAACTGAGAGTTTTGCTGGGTATAGTAGCCTGGGCTGGCATTTGTGTTCTCTTAGGGTCTGTATGACATCTATCCAGCATCTTCTAGCTTTTATAGTATCTGGTGAGAAGTCTGGTGTAATTCTGATAGGTCTGCCTTTATATGCTACTTGGTCTTTCTCCCTTACTGCATTTAATATTCTTTGTTTTGTGCACTTGGTGTTTTGATTATTATGTGATGGGAGATATTTCTTTTCTGGTCTAGTCTACTTGGCGTTCTATAGGCATCTTGTATGTTTATGGGCATCTCTTTCTTTAGATTAGGGAAGTTTTCTTCTATAATTTTGTTGAAGATATTTATTGGCCCTTTACGTTGGGAATCTTCACTCTCATCTATACCTATTATCCTTAGGTTTGGTCTCCTCATTGTGTTCTGGATTTCCTGGATATTTTGTGTTAAGAACTTTTTGCATTTTGCATTTTCTTTGACAGTTGTGTTGATATTTTCTATGGTATCTTCTGCACCTGAGATTCTCTCTTCTCTCTCTTGTATTCTGTTAGTGATGCTTGTGTCTATGACTCCTGATTTCTTTCCTAGGTTTTCTATCTCCAGCATAGTCTCCCTCTGTGATTTTTTGATTGTTTCTACTTCCATTTTTAGATCCTGGATGGTTTTGTTCAATTCCTTCACCTGTTTGGTTGTGTTCTCTTATAATTCTTTAAGGGATTTTTGTGTTTTCTCTTTAAGGGCTTCTACCTGTTTCCCTGTGTTCTCCTCAAATTCTTTGAGAGTGTTATTTATGTCCGTCTTAAAGTCCTCTATCATCATCATTAGAAGTGATTTTAAATCTGAATGTTGCTTTCCTGGCGATATGGGGAATTCAGGACTTTCTAGTGTGGGAGAACTAGGTTCTAAGGATGCCAAGTACCCTGGGTTACTGATGCTTATGTTTTTTTTTTTTTTTTTTTTTTTGTTTTGTTTTGTTTTTTGAGAGAGGGTTTCTCTGTGTAGTCCTGGCTGTCCTGGATCTCACTCTGTAGACCAGGCTGGCCTCGAACTCAGAAATCCGCCTGCCTCTGCCTCCCAAGTGCTGGGATTAAAGGCGTGCGCCACCACTGCCCGGTGATGCTTATGTTCTTGCACTTGCCTTTTGCCATCTGTATCTCCTTAGTGCTACCTGCCCTGTCCCTGACTGGAGCCTGTCTTTCCTATTATCCTGGTTGTATCAGAACTTTGTGGGGTCGGAGTAACTACTGGAGTAAGCGCTGGGGCCCAAAATCTGCTCAGTGCTCAAGAGCAGACAGGATGCTGCCCAGGTTAGATCTCTGTGAGCCCTGTTTCTTCTAGGTTCTTAGAGATTGGGGGCAGAGCTGCTGCCCAAGATCTGCTCAGTGCTCTGGCCCAGACCAAAGGGAACCAGTGCTCCTGGCTGGGAGTGACTTCCTGGGTCCTTGTGGGTCCCAGTTACTCCTTGTTTGGAGCGGGCCTCGCTGTCTGCTTACCTAAGATACTGCCTGGGTTAGAGTAGTTCCTGGGAGCCCCGCTTCCTCTGGGTTCTGTGTGCTTGGGGGCAGAGCTGCCGTCTTGGATCTGCTCAGTTCCTGGGCCCAGACTGGAAGCGTATCCACAAATTTTTGAATCAATAGAAGAAATTTATACCAAAGAAACCCTTGAATTTGTATCAAAATAAATTCTGTAACAAAATAAGAAATTATGACTTCAGCTTAGTAACAATTATACAGATTTCTACCAATAGATTATGGCTATGCAATCACTTCTAGCTATTTTTTCTTGTTCCAATAAAAACCATTACTTTTCCCTAGAAAGACAGGCTAGCAATAACTATCTCAGTCTGAAAGCCCAGAGAACTGGGGCACAGACTCTTCATAATCTTCAAGCTGAATCTGGGTGTTGAGATATTTGAAGAGGGGCAGGGGAAGGGTAAATAGGGGAGTTAGTTGGCCTACGAAGGCCACACCAGCGATTGATAAGCCTCTGACGTCTGTATCTTAACTGGGTACAGCTGGAATTCCAGGACATCAGGAGTTTAAGCAGGTCAGTTCTGCATGTTCTGACAAGGAGATTCATTCACCAAGGCTGTATATTCTGTAATATACAAATCTCAAAACAAATTTTAGTCTCATCAAGATAATTTTTCTTTTGAGTCTCTGAAATCTAGTCTTCTGGAGGCCTGCCTTTGTCATGTCTAATCCATATAATTCTGGAAGGTATTACTACCTTAATGACCTCTTCTGAAAACACACAGACAAAACCCTTTTGCCAAAGCAGCATATCTTTGAGCCAGTAACCAGAAAAACATTTATCTTGACCTTTTTCCAGAGGAAAAGTATAACTACACAACTCAGAATCATACCTATTTTGAAAGCTAAAGCAATATAAAATAAATAAAGTAACTAAAAGTACTGTATATGCCTATTTTCAGGCCTTTTCTATTTTGCCAAGCAGGAAATAAACCCAGAATTCCAGTGGGGCCCACGTTAGACAGAACTCAAGTGTCCTGTGAGGCAATATAACTTTATATTATCTTAATACACCTAATTTACACTATCTTCTTGTTCGGCCCTCTGTCTAAAGCAGCTTTTTATTAATACCATCTATCTGTTTGTCTCTCAGTCTAGAGTAGCCTTCTAGTTATTTATTTATCTGTAGGTCTCTCTATAGGAGCCACAGACTAATTTGATTACCGGATCAAAGCAGGCAATGAATATCACTGTACTCTGTACCTGGAGTCAGTGACAATTTTCCTATCTTATTTTTGAACAAAGGGTGAAATTCCCCATGTGAATAGGAAAAATCTGTTCATAAATTCTTTCCTAAAAGCAAATAATCCCTATATTGTAAATTCACAGTTAAATCAGTAACTGCTCCAAAATGGAGGCTTATACATTTGGCTCTCTTGACTTAGAGTAGCCTGCAATTTCTCTTAGCAGGGGACCTGCTTGCAAGCAGTTTCATTGTCCAAAGTTCCCACTCTGGAGTCATGTGACTTGGATCAGTGCTACTCACTCCTCACTTAAAAAAAAAAAAAAAAAGAAAATACAACTTTATCTCTCAGATGAATAGTCTTAAATTTCTAGTGAATTTTTTTTGCCCCGAATTGGTTTGCCACATATAGGGGTGATATTTAGAAAATGGTGCCGAGTCTGGCTTGTTCCTGTGCAGCCACCATGTTCCCACTGCTTCACTGCTTCTCGGCATTGACCGGGGCTCCAGCTAGGTAGATGCACAGCTCCTGGAACCCATGAGATGCTAGCATGGGGGATGGCTCTGCCAATCCAGCATGCTGCATCCACAGATCTCAGCTGAACCCCAGACAATATCTGCCACCCTCGAAGTATGGTAGAAATGAGACTCTTAAAGCTTAATGATTATCTAAAGGATTTATATATTTAGAAATGCTCAATCAACAAGATGCTCACACAATTAGAGTGGTTACCTAATATCTAACCTTTTGATAGAAGTTGCTACCCAGGAAAGCTTTTGACCCATCCATGGTTCTCCATGGCTGATAGCCTCCTTCTCCTCCCCTTCCTCTCTTTCTTCCCTCCCCTTCCTCTCTTCTTCTCCCAGCTCCACCTCCTCTTCTACTGCCTAATCACCGAGCTCCACTGTGAATATTATGTAGCAGAATAAGTATCCTGCTACAAGCTTCGAGAGGTCACTCCCTTATCATCATCTCTATCTACAGAAATTAAATCTATTTCTTCCTTAGAAGAATCAACCTTTTTTCTTTTTCTTTCCTTTTGCTTTCTTTTCATTGTCTTTTAAAATTTTTTCACTCCCTTCAACGACTGCTGCTATCGATGGACAGTTTGTTGAGATCATTTCATTTATCAAGTTCCAATATGAAAAGGCAGTAACTGGGACATTTTCAGCCCCAAAAACCTGTAAAAATCTTTAAGTGCATCTCCAACTCTATGCCATTTTTTTTTTTTTTTTAAAATAATGGTTCCTTCTTGAGAAAACCAGGGACATAACTCTTTAAGAAATCAAAAAAAAAAAAAAAAATGACAACAAATACAGAATTGTCACCTTTATTTTTTTGTCTTTAAAGCCTTTCTCATCTGTTTCACATGTAGTTCCCGCTGACTTATTTCTTGCCCCATTATCGTTACTGTGATTTAGTGGTCTTGATGTGGCAGGTTCACAAGGCGATCATCTTTGCTTCACTTTTGAATGTTTGGTCTACCCTTCTTCCAGTAACATCCCTCACAGGGTCTCACATTCTCACTGCCCAGGTGACCTGGCCTGTGGGTTAGTCATCAGGGTCTGCAAGGGAGAGAGTGGGGATGGAGGGACAAGAGACATGAGGAATGGAGACAAGATATGTGGGACTGTGAAAGGATAGCATGGCTTCTGGTGGAGCACTGGCTAGAGATGGCTGGAGACTCAACAGGTATCTCTGCAAGGGACAGCATGCATTTCGCCATGCTCCCAGACTCCAGGCTCCCTACAGGTGGCTGAAGACCTCCATTGATCAGTGCCTTTCAGTCACATAGGGCAACGCCCCAACCAGCCCCTCCACAGGTAGAGGGCATGACTACAGGCCACAGAGCCTCCAGAGATCTCCATATTAATGAGATACCTAAAGGCCAGAGGGTTTAGCCAATTAAGCATTTCTTCCCAGGCCCTCCTCCTTACAAATGGTATTTAACCTCAGGCCCACCCTGAGGGTTCGGGGTATAGCTTCATCCACTTTCTGCCATGACAATAAACTTTTTAAAACCCATGGACTTCCTTGTGTCTTTGGGTGTCCCCCCCCCCCCCCCCCCCCCCCGCTGTGGGGAAGCGTGGAGAAGGCCTTTAACTAATGAGCCACCACTGTTGTTGCCTATTCTGCTGCTAGAAGACTTCTCTATGTTCCTGCCATGGAGGCTGCCAACTCAAGCAAGCTAGCCTAGCCAGTGATGACCCAGCCAAGCAAGTCGCTTCAACCAAGAATTTCCACCGCGGGGCACTGCTGGACTCTTCCTCACCCCTCTTGGCTGTGGACCAGTCTCCCCCCTATGCCTACTCCATCTCAGTCTTTCTGTGGTCCCCAGCAGCATCTGGGTGCCCAAAGGCTGAGACCACCAGTCTCCCCATCTAGCTGCTTTGGCCTGTGGAATACCAAACCAGGAGCTCTGCCCCCATGGGACTTCAGGTTGAGACCTCTCTATGCCCAGGCAGAGCTCCGCAGCTTCTCATACATAGCCCAGCGTTTGCCTGGCAACATGTGGAGTGAACTCAGTCAAATTCCTGCACCAGGCAGACATGAGGAATCCACTACTCAGCCCAACAGGACCCACACCCATGTGTGAGCTACAGCCACACAAAGACAGGGTGTCTGACCAAGTCTCATTTATTACTTTATAATTGAGAAGTCTCAATTCTGTGTATATAAGCACAAGCATAATAGTGCAGCTAGAGACACTTAACCACAAGTGCCTTGCAGCTGGGGGTACTAAACAACAAGTCCAGGATATGTCCGAGAAAAACAAGATGTTTATCATAATGTGCTCAGCTATTGTGAGCGGCTTGCAAAAATATCATGCTAGAAAAACAAATCTCTTGTCATGGTGGGAAAGTATCAACCTGCAAATATATGGCCCAAGATGGCTGCAAAGATGATTGCTGCTTTCTGCTAGGAGTTGGTTCCCAACATTCAGCATTATATTTCATCACCATTACTTCAATATACCTTCAAAGATATAAGAGCCTTTGGGACCCAGGCTTCCTTCTCCAGGGATGAGTCTAGACTGATAAATGTAGTCTTCACCTCTCACCAAAGGAACCTTGCTCTGTAACAGAGACCCCTACAGAAAACCACAACCAATCAACATGGAGAATTGTGGAGGCCAGTTCAAGTGGATACATCTATGAAACACTCCTGTACCTATGGTTCAGGAAACACTGCAGAGGAGGAGCCAGAAAGTTGTAAGAGCCAGAGGACCAGAGAGTTTGATGTGAGATTGGATCTCCTAGTAACAGTAGAAGCTATGCACAAAGTCTCACCAACATGACCACACAAGTGCCAAGTGAACAAGGCTGACACCAATGGACATGCCAAACTGGACAAGGAAAAAACCAGGAGGCCTAAACCCTATACAAAGGACTATAGGAGACTGAGGAAAGCCGAGAGCAGGAGAGGTGGCCCTCCCCAGGAAGGAACACACCAATTGTGTGTCCAGAGCCAAATGGTCTGTCCTGAAAGCATGCATACAAGCATGCTTTGGTTATATTTTAAAATGTATGTGTGTATACAAATACACATATAAATATAATAAGAATTAGATTTTTTAAGGCCATGAATTTGAAAGAGAGCAGTGAGGGCTGAATAGGAGACTTTGGAGGGAGAAAAGAAATGGGAGAAATATTGTAATTAAGCTATAATCTCCAAAAATTAAAGGTAAAAAAACAAAGTGCCTATGGACACATTATGACAGTTTAGCAGCTAGAGGCTTAGGTGTTTCTCCTGTAGAATACCGTTCTAAGCAACAGCAATAGGATCAGTCACTATTAAAGAACTAGTTACATCTGCACAGAAAAGGAAAGTAACTCAATGTGGCCTCCTGTATTCCAGGCACAGTCGCACTTATTAGCATGTTGCCTATGGGGAAACAGCCAAGAATCTCCTACTTTCAGAGAACTCTAAGCCCAGGACCCACAGGAGAGTCAGCCAAGGATAATGGCTTTTCTCTTTAGTTCTGTATCTCTTAGGAGCCTGGGTTATCTTTAGGAGAGAAAGCACATTTCAATCCCTGACCATAGGAAGCAATGTGAATGCAGATTCTGGCCTCTAAATCTTGCCTGCTCATCTTGCAAAGTGAACTCAAGTGGACACTTGCTTGTACAGCTGCAGGCCCTCTCCTCTTGCCACAAAGCTAGACTAGGTGACAATGGCCACAGCAGGGATGCTGTCCCAGGCCCCTGGCTCCCTTCCCACTCTTTCTCTTACAGAGAACACAGTGTTCTGTACAGTTTGGAGAGTGATGTTATAGTTGTTCTTCCAGTTTTTAATGAATAAGTTTATTAACTACATTGCAAGAAAAAGAATAAGAAGTAGCGAGAGAGGTCACACATCATCAAGTCAAGCACACACAACATCCGGCTGAGGCCAGTACAGGGCCTGAATGAGAGAAAAAGCAAATGTAGCTTCATCAAATCAGTGCTTGTTACATCTAGCAGAAATCGACTAGGGGATCTGAGAGGATAATGTTCTCTTTGCTGTGGCTTCTCATTCCCTTACCAGTGTCTTTCACTGTACTATTAATTGTAAATTGATTATGTGTCTGTCTTAGTTAGACTTTCTATTGCTGTGATAAACACCATGACCAAAAGCAACTTGGGAAACAGATAATTTCATCTTACAACTCTTAGGTCACAGTGCATCACTGAAGGAAGTCAGGGCAGGAACTTGAAGCAGGAACCTGAATGTAGGAGCTGATGCAGACAGAGGCCATGGAGGAATGCTGCTTATTGGCTTGTTCCTCAAGCTTGTTTAGCCTGCTTTCTTATAGAACCCAGGACCAGGAGCCTTGGGTCAGCACCACTCACAATGAGCAGACCCACCCACATCAATCAATAAAAGAAAATGCCCTACAGAATTGCCTACTGACTGATTTTATAGGGCATTTTCATTCATAATTGATTTTTCCTCTTTTCAAATGACTCTAGCGTTTGTCAAGTTGGCATAAGACTAGTCAGCATATGCCATCTTTTGTGTTCACAAACACAACCAGCTGGGTCTGTTTTTCTTGTGTATGTGTATCGAGAATGAACTCCCTGAAATAGATAACCAACAAGGAGGCTCATCCCTGGAAAGTTTTAATTCTCCTCTCTGAAGTCAATAGTTGCTTGTAGTTCTTGTTTGGAAATTAGATCCAGCAGAATTGCCCTCCTTCTATGCTAACATGTCCATCGATTTGTTAGGTCTGGTTTTGTTCATGCAGCCATTTCTAGGAGAGACTCTTTCACAGCAAACTTCTTGGCTTTTACAGTCTTTCCAGCCCCTCTTCCGTGATACTCGCTGAGCCATAGTTGCAGGAGCAGCGGTGTCAATATATCCATTGGGGCTGGGTTCCCCACAACTCATTGACTATATTTTTCTGGAGCTATTAAAGTGAAGTGTCTTTATCCTGTTCCCTTGACCTGTTTGTCTCTCCCTTTGCCAGTACCCTGCTGTCTCAGCTATTGTAATTTGAATTTTGTAGTTTAAACTTTAACTATCATATTTTCTGTTACTACCTCTTCTTGTTCTAATTGTATGTTGGAATATTGTGATGCTTGAAAGTGTAGCCCCTTCAACACACTGTGCTATTGAGGCATGAAAAGATTTCCTCAGGAGGAGCTAGGACATAATGCAAAGGTCCTGGCCACCTCAGCTTTAAAACAGATTGAAATATGGCCCACTCAAGTATCTGGAACAAGCAGGGTGTAAAGACAGGTAAAGGACTACAGAAGCCAGGATAACAGGGCAGCTCCTCTCCCAGCTTCTTTCATACCTCATCCTAGTCCTGTCATACCTCCCCTTCTACCCACCCAAGACCACATACTTGGTACCTATTTCTAAAGAGACAATCATGGGATAAAAGTCCATGCTCCATGCTGAACAATTGACAGGGTTAGAAAGCCAAAATAAACTGTAACATTTTCCTAATATTAGAGATATCATATGTACAGATACTTAACCCTCAAGTTGAACAAAATAGTCAAATGGTGAAAAACAGTATCAAAGTATATAATAACTATACATGTACACGTTACTACCTCAACATAAATGTTTCTGAAAGGAATTTATTTGAAAGTTTATATTCTCCTATACTATTCCCTTTTTATATGTAAATAAATACAACAGGGCAGCTCCTCTCCCAGCTTCAGAGCAGTCCTTTCATATTTTGTTAAAAAATAATCAGTAACTTTCTGTGACACAAGTAATTAATTGTAGAACAAATTGAATTAGTGACATGTAAAAAATATAAAATTTAGTTTTCACTACCATGATGTGGCAATTTGTTTCTTTTCTCGTATTAATTACAAATTTATGTTTTGTTGCATATCTGTTTTGTTATCTTAACATACAAAATATATGCAATGTTTTCTACAATACATAAATATACAAGTATTATAGACTTCACATGTATTTTGTTAAAATATGATGGCATGTTTCTTTTGTTTTTGAAAACTAAAATAATGTCACTCGCTCATTCCTTTCTGCAATAATCCTTGGACAAACTGCCAGCCTCTTCAGAATGCCCTTCTTTCCCTCGGATGCCAATAAAATGGACTCCAGTCAAACTTTACTTTCATTTTACCACAGACACTGTTTGCTGGAGTATCCTTACCACAAAAGTGTCTGAGCACATGGCACTGAGGATTCTCTTATCAAGCAGCTCCTGAAAATTGTGGATTCACAAGCCCCAGTTCACAGCTCTCCAGGACTTCCTGTCACATGGTATCTACAGGACTGTCCTGCTAGACCATAACTTGCCACTCAGATTACATAATGTTCAAGCATTCAGATTGGGCAACAGACTACATGGGTTGGAGAGGAAAACAGAATCAAGATACCTACCCCATTCCACTAAGTCAGAGAGAACCATGAGTATTTGCTATGGCTTTTTTGTTTGGTTTTGGTTTGGGTTTTGATTTATTGAGACAGGATTTCTCTGTTTTAGCTCTGGCTCTCCTGGAACTCACTCTATAGACCAGGCTGACTTCAAACTCAGAGATCCACCTGCCTCTGCCTCTCAAGTGCTGGGATTAAAGGTGTGAGCTACCACCTGCTGACTCCATTTTTAGTTAATGAAAATATGCATGGCTTACAAAAGAAAACTGTAAGGTCCCAGCAGACACTAACCACCTCCATGAAAATGGAAGGCCCAGAAAGGAAATGAGCACACAGCACCTTGTTAAGTGACTACAGGAACACAGTTGATCCCTGGTCTGCATCTGCACTCTTAGCCAATGCTCCCCCAATTAGATATTTTTCATGATGCTTCCTCAGCTTTAATATGTACCTGGAGAGGATGTCTCATATTAACCTGACTTCTTTCTTCTCCTTTCACTGACTTGAAACCTACCTGCTAAGGAGGTATCGAGATGGACTCTGAGGGTTTAGCCAATGAGCTTCCCCTCCCAGACATTCCTTCATACAAAAGGTATTTAATCTCTGGTCAAAGAGGACAGCAGTGGGGGTGGGGAAGCCTTCATCATACAGAGATGCCACCTGACAGAAGGCCCCTCCACACTTTCGAACATTTGTTATGAGCTAAGCTGGAGACACGCCCCTCTCCCCTACCCCACCCCACTGCAGGCTCCTCCTTACATTCTGGATTCCCTGAGGTTTCCAGTATGACTGGATTTCCAGGAGCTTGGGAACCCTTGACTCTTTGTCCTCAGCCTGCCTTGTTTCTTATTAGGTCTGAGGCCCCCATCTTAGGCTACACTCTCCTATCCCCTGAACAGTGTATCAGTGCTTCTCAAAAACCCATCACCAGATGTCAGCATAGGGAAAATGCAGCATAGCTTTCCTGAGCTTGCCTGAGCAGAGCTCAAATGCCCGGGCAGCAGTCAGAAAGCAGCACCACATATTCCTTGGAAACAAGTAGTGAGGCCCGTGCAAGTGTAGTGGAATATCATCCCAATACATTTGTACATTTGTATAAAGCTCAGTGATTGGGCTGTATGAGAAGTAGGCAGAGTGAGGAGTCAGGAGAAAAGGAAGAGGAGAGGAAGAGGAGGAGATAGGAGGATGAAGGAGAGGTAGGAGCCATGGAGAACCATGCTTGTGTCCAGGGTAATGATTTATATCATAAGGTTAGATATTGGGTTACAACTCTAATTTTATGGGCATCTTGTTTATTGAGCATTTCTAATTATATAAAGACTTTGGATGATGTTAAGCATTAGAGTCTCATTTCGACCGGATACCACATGGATGGTGGGATGGTCTGGGCTCAGCCCAGGCTTCTGGAGACTGCAGAGCCGTCTCCCACTATGGTGACTTGTGGGTGGCAGGGCCAGTGTTTCTGGCTGATCATTTCTAGCTGTGGCTCGCCCATGGCATCTGGCCCCTTCCAGCTGTGGGATGCTTGGCTTCAGGTCACAGAGCATGGTGGTGTGAGGGAAGCAGAGCCACCGCCACTTAAATAGCCCAAAAAATAGCCTTTTAAAAATATGACCTTAACATGCAAGGCTTTAGGCTTTTCTCAGTTAAGTCTGAGAATATCCATTTCCCAGTAATGAAAAACAAACAAACAAACAAACAAACACCCTCCCCCAAACTTGTTTCTCTTGTTTTTCCTCCAATACATCCAAAATTGTGGCAACCCAATCCCTGTAGTCTGCCATAAAGCACTCAGGAGACCATGTGAGCCAAATTCTTCCTGGAAGATTCATCCTAGGGGCTCAGGACAGAAGAATGAATTCAGGCTTTGGATCATCACCGCACCCCCTCCACAGCTCTTGATCTGGTCTTTACAGTCTCTTCATTTTCTAGGCCCCACCACAGTCTTGAATATGCACAGGGCTTCCCTACTATCTACTAAGGTCTGGTTGGCCAATAAAGTAATGACTGTGTGTAAAGCATGAGGTAGCATCCTTCTCAGGATGCCAGAGTCTGGGCAAGTCTCCCACAGATCCATGGAGACACAAACAGAGTCAGTCAGAAGGAGCAACAGGGCAGCGTTATCATACAGCGTCAGTGTTCCTGTACACAAAGATGAAAAACGTCCAAGAAGAGCGTTGCTTGATATCTGTAGAAGACTGTGCCACTGTGCTTTACAAATAGAAACAGCTTGAATTATCAAACTTGTGTTTTCTACTTTTAGCAATAGTGGTGATTTTTTTTAAAAATTTTAAACAGACTCTGAGAATACAAGAAGATCAGATCTTTAATGGAATAAGATGGTGCCTAGAGACTTTGGACAGCTTCATCCCCTGTTCAGGTAAAGTACTGCCAAGGGCTCCTTTTCCCCTTGTGCTTTCAGCTTTCCAAGTTCAGAAAGAGAGGTTCCAAGTGTAGGTCTCAGAAGCCTAGCAGGAGCCCCTTGCTCCTCTGTGATCTTAGCATAGAAACGGAAGTTGTGGATAAGAGTGACCCAGAGGTGCTATCTAAAGAGAGGACTGAGCAGGAAAAGAGAGAGCGAGCCGAGACAGGAGGAGAGTGAGCTTGCATGGCCTGGATCCTTGTATGAGTTTATGCTACGTACAGCCCACTGGGCTACAAGGGAGGACCTCACTGATTCTTTTTTCCATCAACCATAAAAAATTTTCCACCCATTGCTTTCATGCACCTTTCCTGGCCCTTCTGTCATTATGTTCCAAACCTCACTATATAGATTTGCATACATTATCCCATTAAAAGGTCATTCCCATTTGTTTCCCTTGTTTCTACTCACTAAGTCCTAAGGTGGTTACCCATTTATCAGTGAAATCCTCATAGGAGCAAACAAACTTCCTTTCCCACATAGTGTCTAAGTACATACAAAGACTCCCCAGCCCTTGGTCAGAATAGCAGTAAATTCTGGGAGCAGGAGGGGTGCTTACACTGTAAGCGTATAAACTTGACAGTGTAAACTGTTTCCCAGGAAGCCCTGAGATATGGGGCTGTGAGCCATGTGTGAGGCAGAAAACTAGCCCAAGAGCCTGTCCCAGTGATTCAAAAGATGTTTAACTACCAGGAAAATGTGATAGCACTATCAAGATATAAGAAATCAGAAGTGGAAATTGCGACAGCACAGGACCAGTTGCATTCACAAGATAATCAGGCAGTGGGAGTAACTTTGTAATCTAGTATCTTTATTTTCTTGGTGCATAGCTGTATAGATTTTTTTTTAGCAGATATATGGTGTCACACAGATGTTTCATAGGTACTCCACCATTACTGAATGTGTTCATCATTTGCAAATTGATGGGAAGAAGATACAAGTAAATTAACAGAGTAATAAGATAACAATAATCCCTGTAGTATCCCCTGGGAGGGCAATGCAAATGAGAATGTGTTTGAATATTACAGCTTTGGTATGACAGATGCAAAGTCAGCATCAGAACCACATGCAGCTTACATCAGAAGTCTCCTTGTGTCTGTATGAAATGACAAGATTGCTGGAAACAGCAGGGTTCCTATCAGGTTGACTCTGTCATTCTAAGAAGAAATGCACTTGAGTTTTGCATTCAGAAGCTGACATCACCCAGGCCCCTGCATACACAGAACTGCAAGATGAGCCACAGCTGATGGCTCAGCAGAGACAGAGAAGTGAGCAGTAAAGAGCTTTGCCTGTATCGCACACAGTCTTCCCTGGGGACCAGATTGCCTTGACAATGCTGAACACTGCAAATGCAGAGACTCAGCACCAACAGCACAGCTTTCTTTCTGCTCTTTGTCTCTACTTCTGTGCCACTAACTACTTTGGTGATAAAATATTTGAGACATTTGAGATGTCAACATGACGAGGACATCAGTGTCTTTACAGCATGGGAGCCTGAGCATGTGTCTGTCAAATCCTTCCTATAAAGCTCCCATTCAGTCATTCTCTTACCTCCTGACACTGTCATCACCATCCCAATAGCATTTCATCCTAAATCTTTACTCTCCATCCCATCCCCCAAAGTGTTCAAAGCTCTTGGGATGTTAATAGATGACCCAGCTTGAATCTGAAACCAAAAGTTGTTGTGCAAAAACAAACAAAACAAAACACAACAACAAAAACCAACACAAAAACTCCTCATAGAGAGTAGTATGAAATGTCAAAATGTTATTTTTTAAAGGAAACAATTACCTGATCACAAACTCAAGACAGGAGGCATCCTACTGCAGTTCCCTGACCATTGACAGGAGAGAAGACTGGTCCTCTGGCCAGTGTGTAAGGCCTCAATAGGCTCTTCCACCCTTCTCAGCTTCCAGCATTCCTGTGGGGAATGTGGTCTGCTCACCAGCAACTGACAACATTTTTCTGTACATTCACCACACAGATGTGGCAAGAACTCAGATCTTAATTATCACACAGGAAATTAGAGGTCTCTGGCTCTGGGCCTCTTTCCTCACCTGATGGTTTAAAAGTTGTCAGAAGTGACAAAGTGACCAATTGAGACCGGGTCAGATCCTGAAGAGGATGTTCCTGCTCCTGGTCTTCCTGGTGGCTGTCCTACCAGTCAACACTGAAGGAGGTAAGCAACCATCCACATTCCTAGAGGTGTGTGGTATGTGGCTTCCAGAGCTGACACTTGCTTGCATGGGGCCCAGTCAGGCTGTATCTAAGATCTACTCCTGACTTGGTTCATCTGAGAAGTTAGCTAGGCCCCTGCTCTAGCACAGGATAAATAGGGCACCAAAGTCACAATGAACAACTTGCAGTGGCAGCTGGTGAGTAAGACCTCAATTATTTAAAAGTGACTAATTATAAAAACATCATAGAACCCCACTGGAAAGCTGCAGTTGAAAATGAGGGCTGGAAGTTTTATTTGCACAAACCTAAGAGCAAGCAGCTTTATCCAGGGGTTGCCACCTGGATCAAGGTTAGAAGAATTCTTCTATTCAGGTTTCCAGGTGTCTTCTTGGTCTTATCTCTGTTCTTCTGAACCTTTCAGGTCTACCCTAACACCCACAATCCAGCAGAGCCAGCAAGTGTGGCTCCATCCTGCTCCACAGCTTGATGGAGACAGGCAGGCACAGGATCCTCCAACCCATTTCCCCTCCTCTCTATGATCCTACTAGTCCTGTGTCCTCCCTTCTTCATCCTGAAGGCTATTTCAATGCCTGAGGAAGACAAATCTACGCTGAGGTTCAGACTTCCTTAGGAGGCTTCCTCCCAGCTACTTGCTCAGCACATTTGAGAGCTTTTCAGTGTTTCTTCAGCAATCCCATCTCTAAGTGAAGTACTTACTGTGTCTCATGAGTCAGACTAGAGGGAAAGCAGCCAGAGTTTTCTACCTCAACAGTGCATCATGCTTACTTGGGGCAGAGCAGGACACCAGGTGAATCACGAGACACAGGAACAACTGTAGTTGTTTGGAGTGTGTTGATCTGCTGGACAATGTGTTCCTTAATGTGTACATGTGATTTAATTTGATTCAAGGCAAAGTCTTGGCACCATCATGACGACAAGAAATTATAAACTAGGGAAAAGTGATGTCATACAGCAGCCTCTGTTTGATCCCTCACAGCATCCAGGCACCTTTTCTCCTTGTGTGACAGCCCCTACAAAGGATCTTTTTGCCATTTACATCAGGTCCACAGACTCTCTAAGCATGAAATGATCTTTATTCCAGCCTCCAGGATTGTTGCACAGTTTCCATGAGCACAAAGATTCAGAATGAGCTTTCTTTTTCAGGAGAAATCATATGGGGTACAGAGTCTAAACCCCACTCCCGGCCCTACATGGCATACATAAAATTTTATGATAGCGAATTAGTTCGCAAAAAGTGTGGTGGTTTCCTGGTGGGAGAAGACATTGTAATGACAGCAGCTCACTGTTATGGAAGGTAAGGAGAAGCAACTGGGTCTTTGCTGCCTGGGACTGACCAAATAACAGCAGATCCTGGCTGTCCCTAAACACGTAGAGCCAACGGTGAAGATCAACCTGACTTTATCCTATTTGACCTAAAGTGTTGAGGCCCACACTCTGCCTCAACACTTTTCCTCAACACTTTTGGGGCTAAGTGCTCTGGTCAAGAGAGAGTGTGGCTCTTGGGGCAAGAGACGCGAAGAATGGAGACAAGACAGGGTGTGATTCAGTCTCTTCTATTTTCTCAAGTCTCCCTCAAGTCTCCCTTATTGAAGGGAATTCTGAGGTATTTATATACACAAGCAGGAGAACACAGGTGAAAACATTTTACCACGTGCACCATACAGCTGAGGTCACTAAACAGCAAAACAAGCTATGTGGGGTAAACAATATATTTATCAGAGTGTGCTTCAGCTGTTATAGGCTTTTGACAACTAAGTCTTTCATCAGGGTATATGGTTCCAGATGGCTGCAAAGTTGATCTAGCCGCTTTCTACTAAAGTTGGCTCCCAACAGGTCCCCCTTTTTAAATTTTTTTCTTCAAAAGGGAAGGCTGGGAAAACTTACGGAAACCGTGCCTGTCCTAGGTTGGAACAAAGGACCCCAGCCTCACTTAAGATGGTGAGGCCTCCCTTATTTTAGGGGCAAGGGTCTCGATATGCTCTCTTACCCGTCATTGGCTAACCGGCTTAGCACACAAGTTAGGGGTTAATCCTCATCAGTCTTGATGACAGAGGTTTCAGAGTCCCCTACTTCCAGCCTGTAATAGCGGACCTGTATGGGTTTCATTTGTTATCTGTTGCCGTACCAAAGCCATCAGTTTGAACAGCATGAACCCGAGAGACAAGAGACTTAATATCTAAACCGTTGATATAAAAGCAACACTCTTTAAGGCAACACACAACTTCCCCTGTTGGAGAAGTGAAAGGTCTAAGCCTTGTACCCACAAATTTATACCAATGAAATCCTTGAATTTTGCATCAGCTTAGTAACAATTATACAGATAAAGACAGCCTAATATTAACCACCTCAGTCCCCAAGTCCAGGGAATTGGGGCGCCGACTCTTCATTAACTTCTTCAAGCTGAACATGGGAGTTGACTTTCAGAAGAGGAATGAGGGGAAGAGTAAATTGATAAGCATCTGAAGTCTGTCTTAACTGCATCCAGCTGGAAGGCCAGGGCATCAGTGAACATGCAGGTGATAAGATTCATTCTCCAAAGCTGTGTATTCTGCAATATACAAATCTCAAAGCAAGGTTTAGTATCAAGATAATTATTTTGATTCTCTGAAATCTAGTGTTCTGGAGGTCTACCTCTGTCATGTCTGATCCATATGATTCTGGAAGACATAACTACTACCTTAATGACCTCATCAGAAAACTCATAGAAAACCCTTTTTTTTTTTTTTCCAAATTAGCCTTTCCTTAAGCCAGTAACCAGAAAAACCTTTACATTGAGTTTTTATCCAGAAAAATATAACTATATAACTCAGAATCACACCCATTTTGAAAGTTAAACCAATTAACATTACCATTCTGCTTAGCTCTCTGTCTAGAGCAGCCTTCTATTTATTCCTCGCGTCTTTAAAGCCTTTTTCATCTGTTTTTACTCACTTATTTCTTGCCCCATTTTCGTTACTATAACCTTTATCTATTTATCTGTTTAGCTCTCTTGACTCAGAGCAGCTTGCAATTTACTCCTTGCATCTTTAAAACTTTTTTTCATCTGTTTCTGCTTATTTTTTTTCTTGCCCCGTTTTTGTTACTATAACCTTTATCTATCTGTTTGGCTCTCTTGACTCAGAGCAGCCTGCAATTTACTCCTTGCATCTTTAAATCCTTTTTCATCTGTTTCTATTTACTTATTTCTTGCCCCGTTTTTGTTACTATGCAATCACCTTTGTTTCACTTCCGAATTCAGCCAGCTCCGTCAGTCGACTGGTTCTCCAGCGCAGGGTGTCTTCCACTGTATCCCGCTTACTGGAGTTCAAACGTTGAGGCTCTGTCAGTTGACTGGTTCTCCAGCACAGGGTGTCTTCCACTGTATCCCACTTACTGGAGCTCTAACGTTGAGACTCTGTCAGTCCACTGGTTCTCCAGCGCAGGGTGTCTTCCACTGTATCCCGCTTACTGGAGTCCCTGTTCGGGCGCCACTAATGTTGAGGCCCACACTCTGCCTCAACACTTTTCCTCAACACTTTTGGGGCTAAGTGCTCTGGTCAAGAGAGAGTGTGGCTCTTGGGGCAAGAGACGCGAAGAATGGAGACAAGACAGGGTGTGATTCAGTCTCTTCTATTTTCTCAAGTCTCCCTCAAGTCTCCCTTATTGAAGGGAATTCTGAGGTATTTATATACACAAGCAGGAGAACACAGGTGAAAACATTTTACCACGTGCACCATACAGCTGAGGTCACTAAACAGCAAAACAAGCTATGTGGGATAAACAATATATTTATCAGAGTGTGCTTCAGCTGTTATAGGCTTTTGACAACCAAGTCTTTCATCAGGGTATATGGTTCCAGATGGCTGCAAAGTTGATCTAGCCGCTTTCTACTAAAGTCGGCTCCCAACACTAAAGTGATTGTGAAACTCAGGACCAGATAGTGTCAGTGAAGGGTCTGAATGGCTGGGCGGTTACTGAAGACTAAAGAAACAACTTCCCCATATATTTCTTGTTATTTGACTCAGCCTTAGACTGAGCCTTCAACCTGCCTTTCAGGGACCGCTTCACTACTCCTGTGTGGTACTTAACCCATCTTCTTTTCACAGTGGTACAAATGTAACCTTAGGTGCTCACAATATCCAGGACCGGAAAAACACCCAGGTCATTCGTGTTCGTAAATATAAACGTCATGAGGACTTTAATAGTGAAACACTGGTTAACGACATCATGATCCTGAAGGTACCACTTTACTGATGTCTGGTTCACTCCCATAGATCACTAGTGTATCCATCCTGTTTTCTCTTTTAGGTGGCTGATCTATTGGTCCCAGAGCAATAGAATGGCTCTAGTGTGTGAGGTGGGGGGTGGGGCTCTTTGAAAATGGGGAAGATACAGGCAGCCTCATCCCTGTTTAAGCTTGCTGACAGTGCCAGATCTGAACTCTTACTCTTCATCTTTCTGACCAGCTGGTACACAAAGCTCAACTCAACAGTGTGGTGAAGACTATTGCCCTTCCAAAGGCCCATGATTGGGTGAAGCCTGGGCAGGTGTGCACAGTGGCAGGTTGGGGAACCTTGCCCAATTGTACTTCACCTAATACACTTCAAGAAGTGAATCTAGAAGTCCAAAGCAGCCAGAAGTGCTTTGACAGGTCCAAAAGCTACAACGACTCCATCCAGCTCTGTGTGGGAAATCCCAATGAGAGGAAGGCTACTTCTAATGTAAGGACATAACCATCTTCATATGTTTGCCCAGGGCCAAAGTCACACTGCAGATACACAGCCAGGCTCTACAACCATAGCTAGTCTAGAGAATATGGAGAGAACAACTTACGGGGATCTGACATTTTTCCTCAGCCAATCTTTTGTCCTTTCACCATGGGAAAATAGGAGAGCTAGGTCTAGTTAACCTGAAAGAAGGACACAGCCAGAGACACACTAGTTCGTGATTCACAGACTAGGTCTACTCAGTCCCATTCAGAATTGAGGTTAATGGGCTCACACGGTGTTTCCCATCTGAAAACTCAGGGTTAAATGGGAACAGAGAAGAACAGGGAGAAAATGGGTCTGGAAAGAGGAGATACTGAGACATCTCCTTTTTCTGTCTACAGGGAGACTCTGGGGGACCCTTGGTGTGTAATGGAGTGGCCCATGGCATTGTCAGTTATCACTTCTGTCCTTGGACACCTCCTCGAGTATTCACCAGAATCTCCAGCTTCATACCTTGGATTCAGAAAACAATGAAACTCCTGAAACAACCCTAGAACACAAAACCTGTGTCTGGGTCAGTGTGCAGTATTCTGGGGTATGGCTATCTGAGTCTTAATAAAGAAATCTATCTGCAGTAAAGGCATGGCATTTCTCTCTTCCATGAGTTCAGAGCTTAAAACATTTTTATACATTAACTTCTTCTTTACTCTCTCTTTGTTTCTTTGTTTTTCTCTTCAGATACTTTCATAAAATTTGAGAATCAAACCTGTGCACTGACCCCATCATAACAGCACATACAAAGGCCAGTCCTGTCAGTTTTGGAAAGTCCTGCCTTTGTCTGAGAAGGGTGACTTCTCTCTCTCTTTCTCTGTTCTTTCTTTCTCCTTTCTTTCTTTCTTTCTTTCTTTCTTCCTTCCTTCCTTCTTTCTTTCTTTCTTTCTTTCTTTCTTTCTTTCTTTCTTTCATTTTAATTTTTTTTTACATTTATCAGGTGACTAAGAGTGAGAAAGATCAAAATCCTTTACCTCCCACTCTCCCTGTGCCTCTAAGGAATGTCTGTTGTCCTGGGAGTCCAATTTTCTATGAGACTTTCCCCAAGTCCCTGCATCCAGCTCCAGCAAGACCTCTCTACCAAGCTGTCATCTCATCTTCGAATTGTACTTACCTCTCATCACCTTGCCCAATGGGACTCAGGAGATAATACAAGACAGCTCCCATATGCCGATCAGAACCTTTAGAATGCGACCAAAGTGTTGAATGCCCAGACCAGTTTGTAGAGTCACTTTCTCTGCAGCAGGGCCAGGTTAGATCCTCTCATATGATTTATCTTGGCTCAGAGCCCTGGTGTGAGCTTAGAGTCACGAAATATCCACTGAATGATTACTGTCTTAGTCACCTTGTGCACCTAATCATGGAGGCAGCCTGATAACTTAAAAAAAAAAATATCTTTTCACATGTACCACATGCAAACTGAGTATTCTTAATTACTCTCTCTTTTCTGACGTCTCTGGACACACTAGGCTCTTTTCACAAATATCTCTCTCATGTTCATGTTCGTGTACTTAATATTGTAACCCACTAAGGTTAACAATTACCATCTGTTTAAATTGGAGCCTGGTTGGCTCAGCAGTGGATACTCAACTAAAGACAGTGATTTCCTCCTCCCATTCAAGAATCTATCAATAGGCAATATTTCAAGAGATCAAGAGTCGCATCTGGCAAGCCCCTCCCCCTTCCTTGACTGGTTGTTGATTGTGCTAGTCTTACATGGACCCAGTTCTGGGGACTACAGTTAGCGTGAACTGGTCATTGTCATGACTGTATCCAGTCTAGAGAATGGAGTTTTCATCCCTACCCCATCTTCCAGCTCCTGAGCCTTAGAAGGGATGGACTAAGTGACTTGTTTAGGGGACCCACAACCACCATTTATTTGTGCATCCTGGGCCCCTGTGCCTCCATGCATTTACCTCACTATTCATCAGAAGAAGAGGCATCTCTGAGTAAGGCTGGGATCTACTTTTGTCTATGGGGAAAAGCATGGGTCTTTGTAAGGCACTTTGCTGCTGCCTAAGTTTACTTCCCTGTATGTTATTAGCCAGGCCTACAGTACCAAGCATTGGTCCCCTCCACTCCTATGGTATAGATCTTTATTCTGATTACAGAGCAGTTGGCTACTGTCAAAACACAGAAGTTGATATTCCACATGTGGGTACATCTGGCTTTTCACATGGTTCCTGTACACTTTTTATATCAATTAATTCTTCCCTCCAACCTGCACTCTCGGCTTTCAGCCCCCTGCCTTCTTACTGCCTAAACTTTTCTACTTTGGTGTTCCCTTTCTTGACTGCCTATGTTTTACTATTCCTCCTCCTTGGAGGTAATTTCTGCTGTCTCTTGTTTTTTTCCTGGCTTCCACAGTTACTTCATATCAAATATTCCAAACCATACATTCAGATAGGATCCTCATATGAGAGAGAACATGTAGGTTTTGTGCTTGGATTCCTGGGTTAGCTCACTCAGAAAAAATAAAATTCCCATTCCATCAATTTTCCTGAAATTTTGCTTTTTTTAAAAAAATATATACATAGCACATCTTTATTATCTATTCATCAGTTCATGGGCAGCTAGGTTGCTTCCATTTCTTAGTTACTGTGAATATTGCAGCAATGAACATGGAAGTGGTGATATCCATGACAGGGATTATAGAGTCCTTTGGATAAGTGTTCAGGTGTGACTTAGCTTAAACATGTGATAGGGTTTTTGTTGGTGGGGGGTTGTTGTTATTGGGGAGTGTTTTTTGAGAACTCTCCAGACTGATTTCCAATTTAGCTGCACCTAGTTTACATTCCAAAGAACAATGTAAAGGGTTCCCTTCTCCCTATATCTACATCAGCATTTATTGTTCATATCTTGATGATGTCCATTGTCCTAGAGTAATGAGGTGGAAATGTAAGGGTTCTTTGGAAAGTCAGTTGGATTGTGTTTTGCTGGGACTCAGGAGTGAAAGGCTCAGGCAGACTTGTGAGGAAAGGTTTCACTGAAGCAGACACAGGTGAAAGGATGTTCTACTAAGGCAAGCATGTGAAAGGATACATGATGAAGGATTCTTTGGTAACAACATGCACATATTGGTCTGCCTTATATTACATAGTTGAACTGCATTTGTCAGGACTCCATAGAGAGAAACATGCCCAAAACTTCTGGTGGTGTATTGCGGTTTCTTGCTTCTTTCTTGGACTCAGGTTGTGTACTGATGCAAGACACATGCTGAGGCAAGGCGCGATGAAGACATGATGTTTGTGGGTATAAATAGGACTCTGTGGAATGGCAGGGATAAAGCATGGCTTGATGTTATAGCTAACTGTGTAATGCTTGTGGGTCTCATGTCTTCACTGATCATAGCTTCCCTGAGAGAGGCACAGCCAAGAACTTCTCCTGCTGTCCCTCTGGGTCCCTCCTGCTTACTCGAGCCAAAGCTGAGGCCTGGCTGTCTCTACTAGGGTCATTTCACTATGGTTGCTATCCTAACTGTACAGAATTTGACTGTTGGTGTATCTGTGAATTTTTTGAATTGGATTCAGCTGCTGCTGCCTGCTAACTTGTGAACTGAACTGCTGATTTCCAGATAACACAGGCAAGAGTTGTTCCAAAGAACCTTTCTAAACAGGTCAACTTCACTGCTATCCTTTCTTTTCCACTACCTCTGGTTGGTTGTGTGCTACAAGGGAGGTTAAGGCATTTAAGAATCATCATTAAAACAAAGGTTTGAAAAAATTAAAATTACAGAGTAAGATGAATCTTAAAGTGGCTGTAACCTGGATTTCCCAAGTGGTTAGGGATGTTGAAGACTTTTAAAAATGTTTCTTACTAGATATTTATGTTTCTTCTCTATAGAGCTATTTGTTTAGTTCTGTTGTAGCCCCTATTGAATCTTTTTAAATTGATTTTTAATTCTGCCTTATTTTTGAGAAGTTCACACGTGTATACATTATAATCCCACGTGCTCTTCATTTCCTGCCATCTAACTCCCACCATATATACTCCTTTACAAATGTCCTTTCTATCTTCATAACATAGATGACAGAGAAGAGCTCCAGATCAAAGGCATGCATGATATTCTCAAAAAATTCATAGGAGAAATTTTCCCACATAGAGAAAAAGACTCACTCAGGTAAGAAGGCCCACAGAACATCAAGTAGGCAGTACCAGAAAAGAAATTATCCATGATATATTAGGGTCAAAATGTTAAAAACATAGGCTAAAGAAAGGGTTCTGAAAGCTTCAAGAGAGAAGGGCCAAGATATAACATGGGTAGAGACATCATACTTGATGGAAACTTTTAAAACTTTTAAAGCAAGAAGGGCTTTCTTCTTATGACCCACAAGTCTAATTATTGCTTCCCATTTTGCATGGATGTGGGTCCATCCACTAGAAGAGGGGTTCTCAGCATTTTTAATGCTATAACCCTTTATACCACTTTCTCATGTTGTGTGACCCCCAACCATAAAAGTATTTTCATTGCTACTTCATAACAATTTTTTCTACTGTTATGAATCATAATGGCTACTTTATAAGTATAATTTTACTACAGTTATAAATTTTAATGTAAAGTATCTAACATGCAGGATATCAAAAATTTGACCCCTAAAGGGGTCATGACCCACAGGTTGAGAACAACTGCTGTAAGTGAATGTCTTGATTTAATCATACTAATATTCTCTTTGTTAGACAATGTAGTAAACATTTAGGAAGAACTCAATGATCCTTCAGAATATTCCAGAATAAAATATTTTAGGTATCTGTAATATACCTTGGGAAGACACACTTTTTTCTTGAAATAGAAAAAAAAAAAAACTAAGAGCATTGACTTTAGAGAAGCATCCATGGTCAGTGATCTTACATATGTCCAGTTTTCTCTTCCTAAGTAAGGTTGTTGCACCAGGCTTATCCATAATAAGGAAGAGAGAAAAACCTCCCCTGGGTATTTTGAAGGAAAGCTGGCTAAGAAAAAAAAATGTCACACAGGATGATCCCTAAGTGGCATCCAACTTGAGTGTAGATCTTTGGAGTAATACGATCCTAATGATGGTGTCACGAAAGACAGTGATGTATAGAGTTTCAAACCCAAAAGAACAACATCTTTACCCTTGTAGGAAAAAACCCACCTAATCTATAACCATAGTAACAAGTCCATACCAAAATTACATTTCTTGACTCCCTGTTTCTTTTGGACAATTATAGATGCCTGTGCACTTGTAATAAATAACCAGAGCCATCTACAACTTTATCTTGTCCAGAGACGATTTTTTAAAATGTTTGTTTTTATGAATTTCATGCAGGAGTATTGTATATAAAGCACTATCATACCTCTCTTCCCCCCCTCAAACTCCTTTCATGCTGTATCTTACATTGCCTTGTGTGGAAGACCACATGGAAGGGAATGAGTGGAGCCCTTCATCTCCAAGGCCATGACTTGGTATCCTAATTTGTTGGGTCACAGCAGTGATCCTCACCTCTAGCCTCTTGGGGATCTTGCCCTTCAAATGGAAACTAAACTCCCATAATAACAGAAAAGGTGCCTCAATCTCTAGAGACACTGCCAAAGAAGAAAGGGAGAGAGCAGGCAGAGCATTGGGAGGAGACTAGGATGAATCTGGTGAATATCTTTCATGTTCCTTAAAAATGCCACATGGACAATGGCACAGTCCTTTCCTGAGGCACCCAAAAAGCAGAGGCTGGAGTGGGAATCTCAGAAATGTGCACTGCTCACATATGGGCAGGCTCAAAGTGGCTGCGAAGTTGTTGAGAGAGTCCTTAGGATCATAATATGTTGGGCAATGATGATCAGGTTTAACAGAAGCCTTCATGGTTTGAGTAAGGTCTCTTACATATGTCTGGGATCCTTCTGTTATGATCCTGTGATGCTGTCTGTCTGTCTGTCTGTCTATCAGTTATCAACATCATCCCAGGCCCTACCAGACATCTTAGCCATTAATTTATAATTAATTCTAGTACTAATTTTCTGATAGGCTGTTGAGGAGCTACACTAGCACAAACAGACCTTTTCACATGCCTCCATGGGGCTCATTTAACATACCATTGCTGCCAGTGGAACCTATGCAGTTCTAAACCAATGTGACTGAGTCAGAGAGCCTGGACTCACTGTATATACTCTGTACTCCCTCCTGTGGGATCAAGTAGACTGGATACCTCCTCAATGGATAGGGATTCCTCTGTTACCTCTTCAGGATCAAAAATCCACGTGTCCTCAAATATGGTTTTGGGATTCCCTGTCTTCCACCCTCCTTCTCATTCCTCACTCCTTTGGACTTGGAGAAGCAAAGTGGTATAATCTTTATATTCTTATAAATTAGAACACAGAGAGGGCTGATCAGCCAAGGTTTCAACTCAAAGGTTGTGGAATGGAGGTCCTAGTCTGTGTAGAGACATCACTTATCCAAAACCCCTCCCCAGTTTGAGAGTTGTACTTTTTAGAGGAAAGTTAGCCATGTGTAGTATATCCCCACACTCCTGCTTTTATCATGCATCAACACAATCATCCAGAAAAGTCTTTCCTGTAGAAACAATGTTCCATGGGTTACTGAGAGGAAAGCACCCTCTGTAGTGTTTGGGTAGAATGTTCTGTAGATGCCTGCTAGGTCTATTTACCTTATGATATTAATTAAGTCCAGCATTTCTTTCTTTAGTTTTTGTCCTGATGACCTGTCTGTTGGCAAGTGTGTGGTACTGAAGTGACACACTGTTACTGTGTGAGATCCACCGTGACTTTAGCTTTAGGAGAGTTTCTTTTATGAACTTGGGTATCTTCTTGTTTGGTGCATACATGCTTAGAACTGAGATGTCCTCTTCATGGATTTTTTGAATGGGTATGCAGTATTCTTACTTATTTCTTCTGATCAACTTTGATTTGAAGTCAGTTTGCCATACATTAAAGTAGCTACACATTTTTGCTTCTTGGATCCTATTGCTTGGAATACCACTTTCTACCCTTCTAACCTAAGGTGAGGTCTGTCTATGGTATTGATACATGTTTCTTGAATGCAGCCATAGGATTCATCCCGATTTCTCATTCTTTCTGTTAGTCTATATCTTTTCCTTGGGAATTGAGACCATTATTATTGGGCAGTTATCAATGAGCAGTGTTTGCTGATTCCTGTTATTCTGTTGTTTTGTTGTGTGACCCACACAGCATATGCTCTTATGACTGTAACTTATTAGTTTAGCATTGTTTATTATTCCTTGTTTTTTCTTGAGTGTGGTTGACCCTTTCAGTTTAAAATTTTCCTTCTAGTGCCTTCCCTAATGCTGAATGGTTGGATAGCAATTGCTTAGATTTATTTTTATGTTGGCATGTTTTTCTTTCTTCATCAATTGTGATGGATAGTTTTGCTGTGTGTAATTGTCTGGATTTGCAACTGTGGTCTCTTAGAGCTTGTAGAACACCTAGCTAGGCCTTCTAGCTTTAGAGTCTCCATTGAGAAGTCAGTACTTTTCTACTGGATTGTTATCACCAAAAGGTCTTATGTCATCTTCAATTTTAGTATACTTTTCTCATGTATAATAATCTGAGTTGGCATTTACACAGAATTTATAAGTTTTGTCTTTTCATAGAGACTCAGAGTTCTTTGAGTTAGATTTCATTTGAATTTTATTTTTTAGGGAACATTGCTAGGAAATTGGTTATTCAGTAGGTAGGCACATTTTATGTTTTTTACATTGTTTGCATTTTTGTGATATGAAGTAAGTATTTTAATTTAGACTGTTGTCTGTTAATTGGTGAGATTTTATCCTACTCGGCTGAAATCCTAAGGTAGCCTTAGACTAGGCATCTTGTGTTGCAGGAGATATTTAAATCTCCATCCTTAATAGGACTGGTCAATGAAAACACAATTCAGTAATTATGAATATATTCTGCAAGCCTAGATTGGGCAGATACCCCTACACTACTCTGTTTCCCAGGTATGAGACCCTTATAACTTGAGGGTTTTCCAGACCCTGTGTTTGTCCTTCTACCTCCTGATTCCCCATTGTTCTCATCCATTGTCCTCCATCATCTTCCCTCTCCTCTCTTCCCCCCAGTTGTCCTCTTTCTCTTCTCTCCCCAATCATTGTCACCTCTGTCATCTCTGTTGACTTCCTGCTCCATTATCTTCCTCCAGTCGTCCTCCAGTTATCTTCCCCCCTCCTCTCTTCCCACCAAACTATATCTCCACCTCCCCTTCCTCTGCCCAATCACTGGCTCCAGCCTTTATTTTACAAATTAAGATGGGCAGAAGGGTCACTAGAAATCACCTGTGTAATGACTCACAACTTCTCTGCAGCCCTTCACAGGGAAGGGGAATTAGTATAAAAATACAAGGCCGGGGCTGTCCACAACAATCTTGGTATATCTTAAAGGATGAAGACTTGGCTTGGAATTTGGGGACTAGGTCAAGGTGTCCTACCAGATTCAAGTCTGATCTAGCCCCATATCAATCTTATGGAGTGGCAGGTCTAGGATAATACGACTTTTGGGTCATTGTACCAGAGGTAGGTCAGGCTGGGATCATGATGGAGTAGAGAAAAATCACCCAAGTAGAGGAGCAATGTGATATGAAACTGGAAGTGGATTGAGCTTAGATTTCTGGGGGGAAAACTGGGTACAGGGTAGCACTGTGGTAAGGAACCAGAGGTTGGCAATGGCAAGCAAAGATCTTGCCTGGGTGAGAGAACACATTAGAGCTTGAGGAACCATGTTAAACATATCTTAGTTAATTCCATTCCCAACACTGATTAACTGTTAACAGTGTCCTTCTGTGCCTGAGATGTGATAGATGACCTCCAAAGAGCTATTGGCAATAGATGGTTTCTGTGAGAGATATAATCACTGGTGTCTACTGGGATGTTTCCCATTCTCTACTGCATTGGTTCTCAACCTGAGTGTCCTGATCCTTCTAGGACTCAAATGGCTCTTTCACAGGTTCACATATCAGAATTGTGCATATCAGATATTTACATTATGGAAAAAGCTGAGGAGAAGGGCAGTCCCATGGGAAAACCAGCAGTCTCAACAGATCTCTACCCCTGAGGTCTCTCAGACACTGAGCCACCAACCAGGCTGCATACACCAGCTGACATGAGGCCTGGACATACATACAGCAGAGAAGTCATGAGTGACAAGGCTAGAAGTGGCCAGAGGCCATGCATGCCACAACTAGACCCATGAGATGCCAGTGTAGAGGGTTGGCTCTGTCAATCTCCCATGCTGAATCCACAAAGCTCAGGTGAACCCCTGACAATCTTTCATACTCATGGTACCTGGTAGAATGAAGACTCTTAATGTTTAAAGATTATCCAATAGATTCATATATTTGAAAATGCTCAATTAACAAGTTGCCTACACAATTAGAATTGTTACCCAACATCTATCCTTTTGGTAAGTTGCTACCCAGAACTGCTCTCCAACCATCAGTTCTCCTCCATGGTCGATAGCCTCCTCCTCCCCATTTTCTCCTCTGCTTCCACTCCTTCTCTCCTCCTAACTGCTTACTACCTTTCATACTGCCCAATCACCAAGCTGCACTGCATATACAATGTAGCAGTAGCAGGAAACCGGCCTCAGTGAGTTGAGATGCACCTAACCCTGGAGACACTTGAGGCCCGAGAAAGTGAGGAATTCTGGTGGGTTGGGGCAGGGCATGTGTGGTGACAACCTCTGGAGAGAGTGGGGAGAGGTGGAGAAGCTATAGTATGGGGAGTAGTCAGGATTGAACTGGAAGGGGGATGAACACTGGACTGTAACATAATATTGAAGGATAATAAAACAAAACAAAATAAAACAATTCCAAAGAGTCCTCATAGTCTCTCTGTGGACAGAAAAAGGTAAAGTCTTAGTAATGACACTCTTACCACCTCTTTCCAGACCCATTTTCTCAACGGTCTTCTCTGTTCCCACTTAGGCCTAGGTTTTCAGAGGAAAAACACTAAGTGAGCCCATTGACCTCCAATCCACAAGCTTAGAGCTGGAGCTTTGGTTTATCGGCCCTCCCTGTGGTCTAATTCATAAGGGTATGAAGATTATACCACTTTGCTTCTCCACATACACATGAGTGAGGAAAGAGAAAGAGTGCAGGAGATAGGAAATCCTCAAACAAGGAAAAACCATATCTGAAAAATCTTTGATTTCAGATCCTGAAGAGCTAATGGAGGAGTCCCAAATGAGCCCTCCATTTAGGAGGTACCCACCCTAAAAGTTACCACAGGATGGAGCACAAAGCACATTCACTGAGGTCAGAGCCTCTGACTCAGTCACACTGGCTCAGGAGCTGGGGAGCTTCACGCCACAGCAATGGTATGCTAAATGAACTTCATGGAGTCATGGGAAAATGACTGTTTGTGATAGTGTAGCTCCCCAACAGCCTACCAAATAATGAGAAATCCATTAATAGATTGGAGGTTAAGAGGATGAAACTGATAAGCCTGGACTGATTTTGAGAACTGATAGAGAGACTATCAGACAGACAGACATATAGCATCACAGGAACAGCATCCCATACTTAAGAGACCTTACCACAACTGTGAACAGGAACTTCATTGGATAACTTATTTTCCTAAAGGATCTCTCAAAATGTTGGAAGCCACTTTTGTGCCTGTCCATATGTGAGCAGTGCACATCCCTGTGATTCCCACTCCAGCCTCTGCTTTTTGGGTGTCCCAGGAAAGGACTGTGCCATCGTTCACGTGGCATTCCTAATGTAAATGGAAGATACTCACCAAATTCATTCTAGTCTCTTCCTCAAAATTCCCTGTCTGCTCTTGCTTTTCCTTTCCCAGCAATTTCAGTGTCTCTAAGGATTGAGACAATTTTTCCTGTGATTATGGGTGTTTAGTTTTTCTTTGAAGAGCAAGATTCCCAAGAAGCTAGAGGTAAGGATCAGTGCTATGTTCCCACAAACTAGGACCCCATGCCATGGGCTCAGAACTCAAGGTTTTCATTCAACCTCCCACCATGTGATCTTACCTGCAAAGCAATGTATAATATAACATGAAAGGAGTTTGAGGGGGAAAGGGAGGCATGCGTTATATACAATACTCCTGCATGATTTTTCTAAAACAAACATTTAAAAATTTTAAAAATTGTCTATTGATAAGATGAAGTCAAGATAGCCCAGGTGTTTCTTTACAACTGCACAGACATCTACCAAAAGAAAGGGGAGTCAAAAATATGATTTTGGCTGCTACTTGTTACTATGCTTTAAGATTAGGTGTTTTTTTCCTAGAAGTATGAGAATGTTTATATTTTGGATTTGAACCTTTGTATATCACCATCTTCCATGACACCATCAAGTGTTGAGGACCACTCTGGCCCATGTTTGTGGGCCAAACATCTTGCGGCCCAAGCTGCCCCACGTTTGGGGGCCAAAATGTCTCAGACTGTTCTGTCAATGTCGGAATCCATACTGCCAAAGCCTTGGGGGCTAAGTTGTTAGATCCTGCACTGCCCCAAACTTCTCCGGTCTGTGGGTTCAGCAAGAGAGAGAGTGAGGATGGACCGAGGAATGGAGACAAGGCAGAGTGTGATTCAATCCTGTTTATTCTTCAGTCTCTCTTCTTCTCCAAGTCCCAAGTCTTGAGTTCTTAGTCCCTAGTGCCTCCAAGTTTCAAAGTTCCTAATACCTAACAATCTTCTTCCAAGTTCTCTAGTCCAAGTGTCCTCTTCCTCAATGCCTAATTCCTACTCCAAGTTGTACTCTCTAACCAAATTCCTAGTTCCAAGTTGTACTTCTGAGTGCCTAATAATCTGTTGCTTTCTTCTGTCTGCCTCTGTTGCCTTTTATATGTCTCACTTCTAAGCCACGCCCTTAAGTCACACCCTTAAGTCACACCCTTAGGTCTTATCTCTAAATCTGATCTCTAAGTCATGCCCTTAACTCTCGGCTCTAAATCACAGCTTTAAGTCTCACACACCCAAGGGAAGATCCTGGGTATCTAAAACAAGATGTTATCCGAGTGTGCTCAGCTGTTGCAGGCTATTGTAACCAAATCTCTTATCAGGGTACATGGCTCAAGATGGCTGCAAGGATGTTAGCCACCTTCTGTCAGCTCCCCACAATCAAGTAGGGTTGTATTATTCCAAACATCCACTCTCAGGTGTGCTACCAGAGGGAGCCATCCTGTGTCAACATTTTGATTCTCAGTCAACCTCCCATCCAAATACCCAGGGGAAAATTTGCCTCTTCCTTAGATATGGATGAGTCAGATGCAACAACTTTAATTAAGAAGAGATAACTTGACATATGAAAGAACACTGACCATGGATACTTCTCTAAAGTCAATGTTCTTAGATTTTTTTCCTACATTGAGACAAAAATGTCACTTCCCAAGTTGTCTACAATAGGTGCAACCTCCTGCACTCCAAGTCCAATAAGCATGATACCATCAGTGTGATATGAGTGGGATCTCTGCAATAGATGTTACTGTCCCTAATGATGCATGTTGATGCATTCCCCAGATTATTAGCTGCCAGACATGTGTCATTTGCAGCAACAGTAAAACTACACCAAGAGCAACTTTGGCTGAAGTCACCACCCAGTGGAGTTTACATTAATCCACAATAGTTTTCCAGGATGCAAATAGATATCCTGATGGGGGATATAGCAGGAATGACCTCGTCTGTATTGTTCAATAATGTATTATTTACATTGACTCCTGAGAACTCAATGTATACAAAGGCCCTGGTTTACTTTTTGATAAAAAGAGGCAGTTGTAAAAATTTTCCACTAGTTTCTATCATAATGTCACTTCCTGAATCAGGCAACTACTTTATGGGGATGATGCCAACTGATAAGTATGTCTGTCCCACCTCTTCATTCCTAACTTGCAAAATGAGAATGTTAACTTGGGGCCATCTGTATGGACCATCTCAAGGCCTGTCCTCTAACTGGGGCTGCACAGAAGTATTTGGGGGTCTTTATAAAGTGTTATCAGGTCAAATTCAATGCATAATAATAAAAAAACATTAATTTACTTTTTTTCTAATTCTTATTGGTGTGCTTAGGCCCCCTCCCCCCCAGCTCTGAGGAAGCAAAGGCAGGAAGTACAAAAGAACAGAGTTGATGCCAGAACTTTCCTCAAGGGCACCCAGTTTCTATCATGCAAAGAGGTCTGAGTTGTCTGGTCCAAGCCTGGGAACTAGCAGAGACTTCCTATGATAGTTCAGATCTCTGTTTTACCAGGCCTAGAATTTTTCTGCAATGCCATGATTCTTGAATATCAAGTCCAATTGTATGGTTCATTGGGATGCATAGTTTATGAGTTTGAACAATTGCTTGTTTGAGTTACTACATTAATCTAGCTTCATGATATTTTTTCTTTGAAATTTCATCACAATAAATTGTTTTTATCTGTAAAAAAACCCAAAGTTTTCATTCTTATTTTGAAAAAAAAAAACCCATAATGTCCAAACCCATCATCTTCATTGAACATGTTCTTGAGTACTTAAGCACAATGAGTCAACAAGTGTACATTCTTCTGATCTGTGGCTATAAATACTTCGTTGCCCAAAGCCTTGTTTTGCATTGCAGATACCAAGGCATTTTATTCGGTGATATCCTGAAAGTTCATGGAGTTCTCCCTAAATGTGTATTAAAATGTCTAACAAAGAGAATATTAGTATGATTAAATCAGGATATTCACTTACAACAGCTGTTCATAAACTGTGGGTTGTGACTCTTTTAGGGGTTAAATTATGAGATATCCTGTATAATAGATATTTCACATAAAAATTTATAACCTTAGCAAAATTATAGTCACAAAGTAGCAAGGAAAGAAATTTTATGGCTTGGGTCACCACAATTTGAGGAACTGTATTAAAAGATCACATCATTAGGAAGGTTGAGAACCACTAAATTAATTTCAGTCTTGGTCATGCCCTACATGCTGTGTATTCAACATACTCTCCCCACATCTTCATTCCTCACAGCCACATTCTCTCATCTCTCTTTTATTTGAGTAAAAATGAGATGCCCTCACACTGGTCAACACACACAATGGCCTTCAGGCTAAAGCAGCCCACCACCAGTTTTTGTAAATCAAATGTACTCCCTCTCGCTCATATGTTTGTATACTACAGATGCCTCTGTTTATGCTACAGCAGTGGAGATGAGACTTTACACATATGCAGCATGGGTCTCAAAGCAGAAAATAATACCTGGATGCTTAGAAGAACAGTTCCATGATCCGTAATCAAGGTCCCCCTCCCTTTGTGCTCCTGAACTGCCTCCAGGGAGCCACTTTGAATGGTGTAGTCCCCACCTTATCATGGGATCTAGGAGTCTCAGAATCTGGCCACAGATTCAACACTACTAGAGAGTAGAGTCATGAGAATTTCTGATAAGAAAAGTAGAGTTTGTCCAAGCCAGATCTGTGGTTTCCAGCCCTTCCTTTTTTCCCACACTGGAACTATAAAAGCAGGAACCAGGACAGGAATGCACCAGAAGCTCACCCTAGACTGCACCACTGGCAAAATGCAGGCCCTACTATTCCTGACAGCACTTCTCTTGCCTTCAGGAGCTGGAGCTGGTGAGTTTGTCTTCATCTTCCTAACTTCTGAGTTTTCAACAACTGACCTAAACCTCTTTCCTTTGGTAACAAATACTAAAACATGAAGAAGGATCCTAAACTAACATAGTCCAGGGGAAATCTGCAGTCCAGGAAGAATGAAAAACTAATTCCCCTTCACACATTTCATCAAATTACTCTCTATTCTGATTCTCTGGCCTTCCCTTAGTGTTGAGAAAGACAGGATGAGGGTGTAGAGAAATGTCTGATGAATTAGAAATCCAGAAACATGAATGAACATTGTGTTCTGAATGAAGGATGATGGTGGACAGGGAGCACTGGGGAAGAAAAATCAACAGGAGAGAAAAGAACAAGATGTATGGAGGGGCCTGAGCCCTGAGGTGGGGTACGTTTGGAGCAGTATCTCAACTTTGGTCTTCCTTTGCTAATGCTGTGTTGGGGTGTCCTAAAAGGTTGTGACCAGGCACTGTGGGTTCTTTGTACGAGAGGAGATTAATGATGGTGTTGAGGCTAGACCACACTGCCACCCTTACATGGCCCATCTGAAGATCATCATTGATAGAGATTTTAAGGACAGCTGTGGTGGGTTTCTCATAACCCACCAATTTGTGCTAACTGCTGCACACTGTAAAGGAAGGTAAGAGTCTTCTCTTCCTGTGAGGAAATGCAGAAGGCACAGTCAGAGAGCAGCAGAGACTTGAGGAAGGCTCTGAGCCCTGCTCATCTTCAGATGGTCTCTCCTGACACTGAGAGGAAAAAGGGAGCACAAGACTACTCACTGGACCGTTCATGTGTAGCCTCCTAAACTAGAGGTCAGAGCTTTAAGGAGGGCTCTAGTTAGGAGAAAAACTATAGCTTTTGTCTTGTCCTGGTGTCACCAGAGCTCAGACATTGCCTGGGGTGTAATTCAATGTAGAATGCCTGTCTACCATATTCAAAACCATGGGTTCAGTGCGTGCACTGGAAGGTGGGGTGTGGGAGAGTTCTCAGTCCTGTGTTTCCCTAAGTCCTGACCTTCAGCTGTCCATCTCAAGTCTCTCTAGGGGTTCTTCCCTGGGCTAGAGAAGAAAAATCCTGGTGACTCTCACCTTGGAAGGAGTCCTCATAAGACTTTTCACTGCTTTTTATTTTTCAACAGAGAAATAACTGTCACCCTTGGAGCTCATGATGTGAGCAAAAGAGAATCCACACAACAGAAGATAAAAGTTGAAAAAAATCATTCACAAAAATTACATCTTTTCCAATCTTCATGACATCATGTTACTGAAGGTGCCCTTATTTATCTGGCCCTGGTGATGTCTTCCCTCCTACACTCTCCCCCTGTATCTGGCCTTTGAATTCTCTCTTGTACAATTCTTTTCATCAGAACCCACTCCTGAACTCTATGTTATTATGGACCCACTGGGAAGGGACTTACGTCCAAGCATCCATCTCTGATTTGCCATCCCTTCTCTCCTTCTCCCAACAGCTTAAAGAGCAAGCTGAGTTGACTTCTGGTGTGGATGTAATTTCCCTGCCTGGTCCCTCTGACTTTATCAACCCTAAAACAATGTACTGGGCAGCTGGATGGGAGTGAACTGGAGTGAAAGAACTTACCTCAGATACCCTGAGAGAGGTCGATCTGAGAATCATGGAAAGAGGCCTGTAAAATCTATAGACATTATGACTATATCTTCCAGGTCTGCCTGGGAAGTCCCACATTAAAAACACCATAAGTATGAGTACACACTTGTGTTTCCTCCTCACACCATGGAACAGCATCAATGAAGGAAGTGTGCCAAACAACTCTCTATGGCAGTGACTAATGCCTGTGTTCTTAGACTACTACTCTCAAGACTGGGAATTGACATTCTCCCTCTCTGCCTCATCTCCCTATGCCCAAGCACTGCCCAAATTCTTTCTATGAGGCTCCAGAAGAGAAAGGAATTACATAAAGGGTGACATGTTAGCACAGGGGCAAAAATAGAGGGTAGGGAATCAGGCAGTAAACCCCCAACTTAAGACTCATAGACAGCCAGGACCTTGTACCTCATTCCATGTCGCCTCCTGAACTGACCAGCAGACAGAAGACAACGGACACGGGATCTCCTTCCCAACACGGTTTATTCAGGAACCTTGAATTACCGCAAAAAGCCCATGAGCTCTAGCTCCCAGCCCTTAAATCTCTGTGTCCTCTCCAATCAGAACCTGCCACAAAGTCATTCTCGATTGGTGCTGAGCACATACGTCAAATGGCCCGATCTTACGTAACGATGAACAAGCAAAATGCATGCGCAGTAAAGCCTAGCCTACGTGCCACCCAGGCTTCCTGAAATGGTTAGCCAACACACCAGGGGCGTCTGGCACCCAGCCAAGCACCATCTTGAGTTCTGCTCCCCACAATTCCAGAATTAGCTATCTTTGAGCTCCTATTTAGGGGAAAACAATCTTTTCATGTACTCTGATTTTCCTTATTTCCAGGAAGTATCTGGGGAACTTCTACTGTGTGCCAGAGTGACCCATGGCATTGTATCTTATGGATGTGGAATAGGAAAGCCCCCTATAATCTTTACTTGAATCTCATCATATGTGCCCTGGATCAATACATTCATAAAGGGAAATTAGTTGAAAAACCTGATCAACCTGAGTCAGACTCTTCAAGCCAGAGCTCATCTGATACCCTTTGGTTTGAACAAAGCCTGGCCCCATTCTGCTTCTAGCCTGTCCCCAGTCTGTCCCCAAGACAATCCCAAATATAGGTAATTCTGTGGTGATACATTGTTCCCTGTAATGCACATCAATAAAGACCTAACCTCCAGCATCTGTGTGACTCCATGCTGTGCTCAAAACACTCAGCCTCTCTCTAAGCACAATGAAAAATTGATTTAAGTTACGGTCTTGCCATGTTAACCATCTTGACTACTGACTTCCTGGAACAGGGTGTGCTACTGTGGATTATTGAATACCAACTAACGTGCTTGCCTGTGTACAGTAAGATTTCACCTCCATAGTAATGAGCACTGTTCTGTTCTTCTCCTCCAATGTCCTGTCTTCTCATCTTCTCCATCCTTGTCTCTCAGCTCTTCTCCCCACAAACTACATACATGCCTTAGCCACTGCATCTTGCCATACTTCATAGCAGATTCCATGTTTAGGTCAGACATGGTTTTGATCCTTGTGTCCTCACCACCTACGCTGCCATCATCATCCTCTCAATATTGCACCTGCAGCTAGAGGAGAGCCTGCCTTCAGAAGTCCTTGGACCATGACTGTGGCTGCAGCAGACACAACAGGAGAACAACAGCACTTTCTGGAACCAAACACAGGGAAGAACTAGCCCACAATGGGAAGAGACCCTCCAGCACTTAGCAGGTATTAGTACTTAGCATGGTGGCTCTAGATCTGCTTCTAAGCCACCCCTATTCAACTGTCATCTTCCTCAAAGATTCAGCCTTTCAGAAGAATGCCTGATTTAGGTGAATTTCCAAGAGACATGTTCTCCTCTTACAAGCCCAAGTCCCATTGTTCTTAGTCAAGGGAAACAAGGCTTTAACTATAGGGTACTGTGAAGTCTAAAATGGAGGAGACCACACATTAGGTCTAGTAGCCTGGAGGCCTAATATGATGGGCTTGGCCCTCTGACTACTGTGCCATAAAAATCTGCTGCTATGACCAGCCTCAGACTAGGACCTCAGCACCTCAGCCCTTCTCATGGCTTGACAGCCTCAGGTCTGGGTTTCTAACTTCAGCACTATTCAGTGGAGATATAAAGATAGCTATCAAATACAAGAATTTTAACTCTATTCTTACCCTACAGGGGCAGGGAGCATAAATAGGAACTAACCAATCTAAAAGGATTTTAAAAAACTAAAGAATCTGTGTCAGATTATAGATACATAAGTGACTTTTGTTTATTTTTTCTAATTCATATTTATAGTTGTGTAAATAAATAGTATAGTCTTTCTATTTTCATTTTGACTTAGATTGGTTTGAGCATTGTCTCACCATGTGGAGTAGACTGACTTCCAACTCATAACACTTCTGCCTCAGTCTCCCTAGTGCCAGGACCTCAAGCACACTCCACAATCCTCGGCTTACACAAAAGGCTCAAAATGTGAAGCACAAAGCAGAGACAGGAGCTGTGTCTTTTCTTAACAGATGGGAATACTCAGTAACCTGCAGCCGAGGACACACTGCCTCTTTACCCCATAAAGGACATGTACTTGGACATCTTCCTCCAAGAAGCTGGGCAACTGGAGGTGGAGCAAGAGTGATTGTACACCCTGCAGCCTGGCCCACAGTAATAGGGGAGCAGGGGGAGACTCCTGAGAGCTGAGCTAGGGCACAGGCTGAATGGCTTCCAGAAAGGTCGCCAGTACAGAGCAAATTCCATCACATGGGCCTCTGTTGTCAAAACAGCAGTTGGTGACCCAATGACTCCAAAAGCAAGAGAAGAGACTCATCACTACTAATGGTCATTCTTAGGCATGGTTAAAGTCAGGCAAAAGCAGCAGGCCCAACGAACACTGGGAACAAGACAACAGCCATTCTCCTGGGGTCAGCAAGAAATACATGTAGATATTGATTTTCCAGTTATGGGGGCAGTCGTAGTGCTTGGCAGCCTAGCTTAAGAAAACCTCAAAGAGTATCCTAGCAGCAGACACCCACTGAGGGTGTCCAAAAACAAAGAACAGTTCAGCCAACACCAGCTGAAGAAAGTGTCCAAGAAGTAAGCAGGTGTTCACCCAAGCTTTGCAAAAGAAAAAAACAAAATCCAGAAGTCAGTAAGAACAGGTAAATCTTCAGACTTAAAAAAAACAAAAAAACAAAAACAAAAACAAACAAACAAAAAAAACAAGAGTGTAATTGAGAGGAATGTGCGGATCTAAGTGCTAAACAATGACTAGAGGAGATTTACATTCAGAAAACAAAAAACCTTACAATGAAGAGAATCCAGTCTTTGGTGAACCACGGTTATTGCGATCCTGCAGCAGGTGTTACCACCTGACCCCATCTGTTCTCCTGCCATCCAAGGAATGTGCTTATCAATTATTTTGTAAATAAAAGTTGTAGTAGGTCTAGAAACATTTTTATGAAGGAAAGAATATGACTTTGTGTCATTTTTAAGCATTAACAATTTTTGAGCTCTGATTTGTTTTATATAAGCTATTGCTTGAAGGGAGCCCAGGCTAGCCTTGAACAAGCACCATACTCTTGCCTCAGTCTCCCAGGTACTGAGGACTGTAGAGTGCACCCCTATGCCCAGCTGTTCATCCTGCAATGCAAAGCTACTAAATGTTAGCATGGAGTCACCTTGTGCACAGGATGTGTCTTGAACATCATAACTTCTTCTAGTATCACATCACTAAATTATTTTCTCAGAAACAAATCCTAAACTTGACAGAGTAGTGCATGCAGGTAATGCTAACACATGGGAGGCAGAGTCAGGAGGAGCAGGATTCAAGGCATGGCCTCATATATATATGAAGTTCATGGCTAACCTGGGCTACATGAAAGCCTAGTGCCTCAAAACAACAACTGAGAGGGGGTGGAATGAAGTAGAAGGGAAAAAGAAGGAACAAAAAGAGAGAAGGGGGGAGGGACAGAGGAAGGAGGAGGGATGGTTTTATATTGGAACCCACTTCCTGTCTGCTGATGCAGTGCGACTCACCCTTCACTGTCCTGCTGCAATGTCTTTCCATCATGAACTGTGTCCTCAAACTGAAGCAACGAGAAGGGTACATGACATGACTTCCTTGAGACAACGAAACAACAGGCGTCATCAGTCACTGCCTTAAGTAAAGGCAGGATCTCCTCCTGACCCCCATTGCTTTCTAACTAGTCACACTCCTGGCTTTGTACTCTCCAAACCATAATTGAACTCTTCAGTATACAACATATAAAGCAGACAAGGGGGGGAGGGCAACAGAGAAAGCAGAATTCTGAGAAACTGTAGCAGACAAAGAGAATCCAGGAAAATCATGGGGTCAGTGATTCTGAGGTTGATGCCATGATGGGGACTGAATCTTATCTCCTCCCTCACCTTCAGCCAAGTCACAACCCAATGCTGGTGGACCTGAGCCATGGTGTTGTGGAGTTAGCACCCTAGTTCTATATAACTGACCTCTCCATTTTCAACTACACAAGAGAAAAACCTTGCTTTGGACTATGGAGCTTGGTCTTGAAAGGGTTAAAAACTTTCAAAAACTCCTAGTATGCTGAGCAGAACCAAGAATACAGGTCAGCTCATTCGTGAGCTCTGTGTTTCAGGAAAATGGCTGACCACAAGATAGGTGGTTGAGTACAAATAGGCTCTTGAGAATAGCTTATACGGAATGTTCTCCCGACTGTTCCTTGAACCCTTTCACAAACTGAGTAATGGGCTGGGACTTTCCACAGGTACTTTCCAATAATCCTCCTTCACTCCCCCTGGGTGGTGATTTCCCCCCTGGGTTGTGGTTTTTTCCTTGTGGTTTTTGCCTTTAAATTCCCTTTACCTCCAGAGATTGGGTTCAGACCCCACTGCCCCTGTGTGGGTTATGGGTCTTGACCTCAGCATGCTGATCGAAATATATCTTTTGCTGTTTACATCGAGTTCAGTGTCTTGTGAGTTATTAGGTGGCCAAGAATTCCTGAGGCTTGGGTGAGGTCCTCCCTTTGTGATGGTCTTACATTTTTGATGCATTGGCTGGGAAGTTGTGACCACCCTAAGCTTCAATAACCCACTTGGAGGTATGATTTCTGTTTCTGTGTTTTTGGCCAATTTTGTTGTCTATATTGTCTCAGTAAAAAATTTCCGTTTCTGTGGTTTCTGTGTTTTGGGCCAATGCCAAATCTGTCTATAATTGGCTTCGTGAAGTTACTTTCAGTTTGGCAGCTGTTTCTGCCTCGGGAAGAGGCAGCAAACCATTTCAGTCTTGGGAAGAGACAAATGGGATGATCGGCAGACATGCTGGTGGATTACCAGCTGCTGCGACCTGAGAGATGTCCCAAGAGGACAGGGATTCCCAGGGATGCCTGGGAGATTCCTATATGGGTGCCGGGGAGGACGCAGAATCCCTCTTGGTTGGCACTTGTGATTGAGACGAGTTTTTGTTGGTCTCTCTGTGTTTTTGTTTTGTCTGGGTTTTGTGTTATTTGTGACAACTCCCCTTAAGTTTAACCCTAGACCATTGAAGTAAAGTTAGAACCAGAGCACATAACTTATCAGTTGAGATCAAGAAAGGATCGTGGCAGACTTTTTGTGCCTCAGAGTGGCTGACTTTTGATGTTGGCTGGCCTCCAGAAAGGACTTTTGACTTGACTATTATTTTTGAAGTTAAAGCTATTATTTTTCAGGAAGGATCAGGCTCACATCCCAATCAACAGCCATACATTACTGTGTGACAGGACCTGGTCCAAGATCCACCACCATGGGTGAGAAAGAGGAAGCCAGGCTTCTGAGCCCTGGCCCTCCGTGGAATGAGGCACAGACCAAACTGAAAGATTAATCACCCTTCCTTTTCAGATAACCCTGCCAGTCTGACAGGACTGGAAGAGTCTTTAATGTTTTCCCATCAGCCCACCTGGGATAATTGCCAGCAACTTTTACCTGTTCTCTTTACCATAGAAGAATGAGAAAGGATCCTGTTAGAAGCCCCCCTTAACTGACCAGATTGGGACACGGCTACAGGTAGGGAGTGACTGACAGTTTACCCCCTTCCCGGGCTCTTGTGACAGGTAAGAAGTTACAGTGTATAGAGGGATTAGGAGATATATAGAGAGAAAGAACAGGGCCTAGACAGACAGGGAACCTGGGCAATAGAAGACCAAGACCAAATAGGAGCAGAGAGATGCAAAGATGTCTGTTAAAAAAAGATCAGTGTGCCTACTGTAAAGAAAAAGGACACTGGGCTCGAGACTGCCCAAAGAAGAAAGTCAGGACCCCTAAGGTCCTGGCTCTCGAAGAGGGGACCCTGAGAATAGAGGGGATCCCTATGGACTTTCTGGTTGATACCAGAGCAGAATATTCAGTTCTGAAACAATCATTGAGAAAATTAAAAAACAAAAAGACCATTGTCATAGGGGCAACTGGGCAGAAACAGTATTCTTAGACTATTTCATGAACTGTTGATCTGGGGAAAGAATAAGTGTCTCATTCAAGTTATTCCTGAGTGTCCTATGCCTTTGTTAGAGAGAGACAAAGTTGAAGTTTACACAGACAGGACCAGAGGTGACTTGGGGGAACCCCCCACCTCTATGATATTGGCCTTAAAACTAGAAGATGAGTAACAGCTTCATGAGCTTCAAAAACTACAAGAAGCCCCCTTCCCTGATATTAGTAAATGGTTAACAGAATTTCCAAAAGCTTGAACTGAAACTGGAGGTATAGAAATGACAGAGTTCCTCCCATTGTAGTGGGACTGAAAACCAGTGTCTCCCCTATTGGATTGCGACAGTATCCAATGAGTCATGAAGCCAAAGAAAGAATTAGATCTCACATTCACAGACTGTTACAACAGGACATTCTGGTTCCTTGCCAGTTGCCATAGAACACCCCCGTACTACCAGTAAAGAAGCCAGACACTACATTTGACTACATCCACCACACTTAAAGGCCTACAAAGAACTAAGACAAATGAGAGAGTTCCTAGACACTGGTGGTTTTTTTTTTTTTTTTCCTAGTTGCCAACGGATGGCCTACTTGTCTGAAAGCCATCACTGCTGTGGCCTTGCTTGTCAAAGATGCTGACAAATTGACTCTGGGGCAACAGATAACTGTTGTGGCACCCCACTCCTTTGAGAACATTGTCTGGCAGCCCCCTGACCAATGGATGACTAATGCCCATATGAAAGGATGATCTTTACCACCCACTGGCCATCCTGAACCCTGCCACCTTGCTGCCTGAGACTGATGATTCCTCCCCTGTCCATCACTATATTGACATTCTGATGGAAGAAATGGGTATACAAACAGGAGCAGCTTTGTGATTAAAGGTAAGTGGATGGTGGGAGCAACAGTGGTAGATAGAAAGCAAATGATTTGGGCCAGCAGCCTTCCAGAAGGAACAGTGATAACAGGTATGCTTCTGCCACTGCCCATATTCACAGGGCAATTTACAGACATCTATGGGTCCTTGGGAAGAAGATCACCTTGTGATTTTTTTCTTTCTGTGGCACTGAGAGGGATCCTGGACATGTGCTGCAGGAGGGAAGATCGGCCAGGGACAAGCAAGAATATAAAATACCAGAAGTAGGAAACTGCCTAAATCTAAGGCTGGATTAGATTCTTGAGAAAGAAATGACACTGTGGAGGAGGACGGGTGAGCGGAGCTGACAAAGATGCCTGAGAGAACCACGGGCAGAGTTTAGAGCAAAGAGGTATGTGCACTCTCCGGAGAGCATCCATGCCTATCTCATGTCCTGGGGTTCTCTGTTCTAGGGGAGATCATTGGGGGCACAGAATGCATACCACATTCCCGCCCCTACATGGCCTATCTGGAAATTGTCACTCCTGAGAATTACCTGACCACCTGCAGTGGCTTCCTGATAAGAAACTTTGTGCTGACTGCAGCTCACTGTGCAGGAAGGTGAGACAAGATGCCGCCTATCCTTAATATGAGGCAAACCACAGGGTAGCAACCTGGGACACATGCAGGTGTGTCTGAGAGGGGTCCTGAGCCTGGGTCAACTGACAAGAGAGATGTCATTAAATCAATGCTCTGAGCTCAATCACTATTAATGCAGTTCCTCTCACAGGCAAGAGATCCCTGAGCTTCCAGAAAATTCTTACAAGTCATAGAATGTTCCTAAAAGTCACCATCTTCATCAACCCCAATAAAGACCCAGATTCTACACTGCAATGTGTGTCTCCTCTCTCAGCTGCTCTCTTCTCCCTGTGTACAACAATCTGATTCACAGTTTAAATAACTTAGGATTTGGAAGACAGCATGAAGGGCTTGTGGGTAGTATGAAGGAACAGGCAGAGACACAGAGATACTAAATGAAACAGGCAGAGAGACAGAAATAACAAAGAAAATCTAAGTGTATTCCTGGGTAGGCAAGGTCTGTATGTCCACCTTAAGAAATTATACCCATCCTTTCTTTAATATTTCTCTATTTCCCTCTTTCTATCTCTTTCTCACCTATCAGTGAGTGAGATGTGTGTGAGAGAGTGTTGTGTGTGTGTGTCTGTATGTGTAAATCTGTATGTTGTGTATGCACATGTGTGTATAGGTATGCATGCCCATGCATGCACAAGTAGAACTGAAGGGAATATCAAATACTGTATTCTTTTATTCTATCACTCTCTGCCAGAATCCTTTGAGACAGGGACCTCAATGAACCTGGAGCCACACTGGTGAACAGAAAGCCCCAAAGTTCCTCCTGTCTCATAATCCTGAGGTTCCAGATACATGTAGCCAAACCGAATTTTCTATTAGGGTGTTGGCGATTCAAACTCAGGTCCTCCTGCTTTCACAGCAAGCTCTCTTAGCCACTGAGCCATCTCCCATTCCCTAACTACTAACCCTATACCAGCTCTAATTTATATTTAATAATTCAGAATCATTGGGAACATTTTATATAGCAAACCGGATATGAGATCTTTAAAGTACTTCTAGCCTTTCTCCAGTAGACATCAGTAGCCACACCATCTACACACCCAGACAAAATCTCACCAGCTATTGATCAATGTCCCTGAGGGCAAAGATGCAGAATCAGCTTCAGCTGAGATTTACACAGGTGGTACAGGTAGGACAGCTAGGGTCAAACAATCTTGCCAGAGCTCATCTGGACAAGAGGTCTCCCATCTGTAAAGCTCTAAGGGGAGGAGGAAGGGATTGTTTCTCAGTTGCTGCTACAGAACAGATGGCCAGGAACAATAAGAAGAAAACAATCACAAAGCCAGTTTGATCAACATCCATCCATCCATCCATCCATCCATCCATCCATCCACAAATTGCTCTGTGCAGACCACCAGGAAGCCCCAGGCCTATGGCTGCTCAGTACAGACAATAGCCTACAAGAGGAATGGTTGGCAGAAAGCACACAGCAGGATAATGACACCATCTGCCCATAAAAGTAGTGGCTGGAGGAGAGCTTGTGGTAGCATGAGGACACCAACCAGAGACTGAGGCTGGCAACACCCATGGCTTCTGAGGAAATGGTGAATCCTTGTGACCAAGCAAGTTATTCCCCATAAGCATCCTGTACTTATGGCTCATATAGCTGAGCCATCCCAGAAGCCAGGGAACCTGAAACTTCACGAGTTCCCCTGCACCAAGGAACAGAAATAATAGTTTTTTTTTGTTTTAATTAATTTTGACCTCCTGACTTCAGTTTCCTTTCCTTCTCTCTTTCTAATCCCTTTCCCTCCTGTTCTCTTCCCCTCCCCAACCACTCCTCCTCCATTTTTCTTTAGAAAAGAGCAGTCTTCCATGGGTATCAAGCAAACATATTAAGTTGCAGTAAGACAGGCACCTCCTCTTCTACTAATCTTTGATAAGGACATCCAGTAGGAGGAGAGGGTCACAAAGGCAGGAAACAGAATCAGAGACAGCCCCTGCTCCCACTATTAAGCATCCCACAAGACAACCAAGCTACACAACTTTTCCATATGTGCAGAGAGCCTCAGTCAGTCCCATGCAGGCTCCTTATGGGTTCAGTCTCTGTGATCCCGTATGAGCCCAGGCTAGTAGAGTCTGTGTGTTTTCTTGTGTCCTTGACTTCTCTGACTCTTAAAATCCTTCCCCTTTCCTCATTTACAGGATTTCTAAGCTCCACCTAATGTTTGGCCTTGAATCTCTGCATCTGTTTCCATCAGTTGCTGGATGAATTCTGTCTGATGACCATTGCAAAGACAGTGGTGTGCATGGATGTTCATAAATGTGTATGGACACAGAAACTGCCTGAAGTGAGAAAGCTGGTTGGGCTGATCAAGATAGTGCACACAACAGTCCTGACTCAGTCCATCCCATGCCACCCATATCTATTTGCATAGCCTTGGCTGGGAACGAGATGTCATTTCTTCTTTTCTAAGTGGGGATGTGCAGGTCCAAACCCTCTAAGGTACTGCATGAAGACATTTAAAGTGTTGTGGTCAAACACACAGAGTGGTCAGCAGCTAGCCAGCTGTATTCCATCAGATCTCATGTCTGCCAGGAAAGGGATGAAAGCCCAGGCCTCAGTCCCAGCTAGGACTCCTCTCAGTCTTGTGTGCTGAGAGAGCTCAGTCAGCCTCTCAGTTGAACTCTGCTGATGTTTCATGCTAGTTTCTGACCTGACCTGCAGGTCAGTCAATGGGTTCTCAAAGGTAGACAGTGGGGATGAAGGGGCAAGAGACACTAAGAATAGAGACAAGACAGTTGTCTGATCAAGTCTCAGTTTTTGAAAGGCAATTATGGGTGTATAAGCACAAGCAGAGGAGTGCAGCTGGAGACACTTAACCACGAGTGCCTTGCAGCTGGGGGCACTAAACAGCAAGTCCAGGATATGTCTGAGAAAGACAAGATGTTTATCAAAGTGTGCTCAGCTGTTGTGGGCTGCTTACAAAAATATGCTAGAAAAATAAGCCTCTTGTCAGAGTGGAAAAGTATCAACCTGCAAATATATGGCCCAAGAAGGCTGCAAAGATGATAGCCACTTTCTGCTAGGAGTTGGCTCCCAACAAGTTTTTGTATTAAAAAAGGGTATGACAGCAAATAGGACTTATTTTCCAAACTAGGCAGCAAGGAATAGGACAAGTAGTGGGAATACTGTAGTCTAATGAGCAGGCTGAAAACTGACAAGGAGGCAGATGATGGAAATTGGAGGGAGGTGTAACATTCTCAATCCTCTATCTAGAAATGTTACTTAGAACCAACAACAGCTTAATAAAAGACCACGATTCTGGATTTCCATGTGAAGACTGTTTATTAAGAAAAAAAATGATTGGGAAAGAAATCTTCACTAACCCCACAGCCGATAGAGGGTTAATATCCAACATACATAAATAACTCTAGTAGCTAATCTCCTAAAAGGAAACAACCCAGTCATAATATGGGGTGTAGAGCTAAACAGAGCATTCACACTAGAGGAATCTCAAATGGATGAGAAGCACTTACAGAAATGTTCAAAGTCCTTAGTGATCAGGGAAATGCAAATCAAAACAACCTTGAGATTACACTTTACACCAATCAGAATGGCTATGATTAAAAACTAAGGTGACAGAACATTGTTGGCAAGAATGTGGAGAAAGAGGAATACTCCTCCATTGCTAGTGGGATTGCAAAACCACTCTGGAAATCAATCTGGAGATTCCTCAGAAAACTAGAAAGAGATCTACCCGAAGACCCAGCCACACTATTCTTGGGTATATACCCAAAAGATGCCCCACCCTACCACAGGGGCCTGTGCTCCACTCTGTTTATAGAGGCCTTATCTGTGATAGCCAGAAGCTGGAAACAACCCAGCTGTCTCTCAACAGAAGAATGGATACAGAAAATGTGGTTCATTTACACAATGGACTACTACTCTGTAGAGTGTAGTTATACAAAACAATCCATGCTTAACCAGCTAAGCACCAGCAACTCCAGTCTCGGCTGCCCGCATGGTTCCCACAGCTATCTTGCTGCCAAGCTGCTAACATTTTCCCTGGTTCCTCCAGCTAGCTGCAGGCAGGTGCTCTTGTCACCCTGAGCTCCACTGTGGCTACCTCTCCCCTGGAGCTCAGTTCTTTGATCAATCTTCCTGTTCTAAAGCCTGACCAAATTCTGCCCTGTCTAAGTTCTTTCCTCCTTCCCACCAGGCAGTCTTAGTTTAAAATCAACAGATGACACAACCTCTGGGTGTGGAATCTATTGTCCTAATCTCATCAGCTATTCTCTGTTGGATTCTACCACCAGGTCTAACAGTTCCTATCTCGCTGAGGTTCCATCTTCCTGCAGGCCCTTCCCCTTCCTCTCTTGGACCTGGAAGGCCTGCCTCCTCCTTTTTGCCCAGTGATTGGCTGTGGTTGAATTAGGGAAAGGCTGGAAGAAGCTGAGGAGGAGGGTGACCCCATAGAAAGATCAGCAGTCTCATAAACCTGCAGCCACAGAAACAGAGAGAAGAATAAGACTTTTTACAAATATTCAGATTGAAATTTGAATTTGTCAAGTCCTCACTCTCTTTTTGTTATTTTCCTTTTCATATGTATGTCTATATGCGTGCATGTGTGTGTGAGTTTACATGTAAGACTGTACATGGAAATACATGTGAGCATGCATGTAAGTGTTGCTTCTACAGGTGGAAGGCCTCTCTCTCTCTCTCTCTCTCTCTCTCTCTCTCTCTCTCTCTGCTGAAAACAAACACCTGCCACTACATGATGCCTTTGTGTTTGTTTGCTTGTTTCCATGAGTTCTGAAGATCAGGTCCTTAGGCTTGCACTGAAAGCATGTTGTCAACCTCCCCAGCACACCCCACCGAGACTCCAGCTGGCTTTTTAAGCCTTGAGCTAATCAGAACTGTACTGGTGTCCTGTACAAATATATTTACAAATAATTGTCCAAGTATGGAGGCCACCATCCTCTGGTGTTCTTCCCAAGTCACCAAGATGTGGTTCTTGTCTCCTGTAACCCTTCAGATAAGGGAACAAGAACATTTCAGCTCAACACCTCATATCACATACAGATATGAAGTACCAATGTTTAGGTTTTATCACGTTGGCCTGGAGAGAAGCTCAACGATTCTCTCCAGAGGACAGGAGTTTGATTTCAAGCACCAACCTGCTGTCCAGCAACCATTTATAACTCCAAACCCAGGAGATGTGATGCCCTTTTCTCTCCTCCACACACACACACACACACACACACACACACACACACGGTAAACATACATGCATGCAGGCAAGACACTCATACACATAAAATAATAAATTTTTTAATTTTTAATTTTAATACTTTAAAATTTGCTGTCAGTTGATCGAAAAGAAATTCACTGAAGATTTTTTCTTGTCTAAAATATGTTATTAATGTGAATGTATAACCAGACTATATTTCATTTGTTTTACATGAAATGTGCTTTGTGAAATAATACTAATATCACTGTAACTTTAATCAAATAAGTATACTTGCTAGTGGTCATTCTCAAATAGTTTTGGCAACCACTAGGAGTACAGCTTGGTTGACAGAATTGTCTTGCATGCATGTTGTCCTGGGTTTAATCCCTAGCACCATAGAAGCAGCATGGTGACACATGCCTGTAATCACTGCACTTAGGTGGAGGGAGGAAGATCAAAACTCAAGGCAATTTGGGGGTACAAGAAAATAGTCTCAGAAAACTGTCTCAGGTAAAAGTAGTCACGTTTGGATTTGTATAATAACAAATAAGTGACTTTTTCTATATTCTGTTGGCAAGAATTAGTAATTTAACATTCTTGAATCAGTAAGGTTACTTGTAGTGAATCAGATTATAGCATATAACACATAAAATGACTGAAACCATTTGGAAGTTAAATGTCTAAGGAACATTCCAGCCAATAATATGGCAAGACCCCCAGTATGCTGTCAAAAGAAAATCTAAATTTTCTTAATGAATTTTGCAATTTCGTTGCCATGTAAAGTGGTGAGCATGTAAAAGTCACCTGGGACTTTTTGAAAGAGATACAATAAGTGCTCCACTGATCCCACTTCTTAGACAAAGCAGATAAACATCTGCCAACAGATATTCTAAAGTAAGAAGATTTTTCTTAAGTAAGAAGATTTTCAAATCTTTTTAAACTAATTTTTGAAAGCTCAGTATATGTTTTGATCATATCTGTTGTATTGTATTGTAATAAAAATGTGTCACTCTAAGAGACTGAGAGCTTTGCTAGACTTCACAGCTAAGTTAATGATACACCTTGAAGTCACTAAGACTTATGACTGCTGTCCTACTGTGTGCTCACACTGCTGGTTAACCAGCCTTTCAGAGAACAAAGTAACAACCAACCCTACTTGTATTGGGTTTCCCATGTAATCAGCTGTCAGAATTGAAGCTGCTACTCCCTTGCCCTGACCCAGACCCATTCATGAGTATCACTTGCTGAAAGCAACAATTTCACATGTTGAAAAGGATCTTCTCAAGTGAATATCCACCATGAATGGTGAGCACATTTGTGTATATTGGATGATAAACTTTTATGGTTGTTGTCTGAGTCAGATGGAGTCAGTGATTCAATCCCTTGCACATTTCTGTTTAGGATGTCTGTAGAGTATCCCATTCCTTCCCTGTGTGATGCTTTCTGTGTTGTTCAGTATAAACAGAGCAAAGCCCTTTGTGAAGGACAGACACACAGACATACTGGCACAGATACAGACATGGACAGATTCATAAGACAGCCTCTGTCAGGCACAAACCAGACTCACACAACAGACACAGAGAACTGAACACATGGTAGTGTGGTATAGAGAATTTAATTATGACTGATTGTTAGTTAAATGGCTCCAAGGGAAATGCTTTTCTTTCTTTCCTTACAGCAGCACTGATGCATAATTGGTGATTTGGAGTTAATCACTGTGATGGCTATTCCTGGTTAGCAACTTGACTACATCTGGGATTAACTTAAGTGCAAGAGGTTGGGTATATCTGTGAAGAACTTTTTTCTCAACTAAACTCCTTGTAATGTGAAGACCCATCTTTAATTCATACCTGTCAAACATGGAAAATCCACCATTAATCTGGACCACTCCTTCTGGTGGCAGCTTATACAGGGACATGGAAGAAGGAAGTTTTCTCTCTCTTTTTGTTTCTCTCTCACCCTTTCTCTCTTCCTCTCTCCCTCCCTCCCTCCCTTTTTCCCTCCCTCTTTCTTTTCCTCTCTCCCTTCTAGCTTGCCCTTGCTCTCTGTGGCAAATAAATCTCTTCACAGACATTAAAGTCTTCATGAAATTGGCATACACTGAAGACCAGCTGAGCTATCTAGCCATGTGGACTGACAACTACTGGATTCTTAGATTTTTTGTTAGTAGACAGACATTGTTTTATTAGCTAGACCACAGCCTGTAAGCTGCCATAATTCATTGATGGATTGAAGTTCTTTCAGTTCTGCTCCTCTAGAGAATCCTGATGGATAAGATCACTGATAGTTTAATCCATACTTACCCTGTCTTTTCCCAGTTCTTCCCAGATCTACCCCCACTTCCCTTCCCACCATATTTTAAGGCATTGTTTCCACAATAATATTTGTACAGCCCAAATAGTCTTAGGTTTGTGGCCTTCCACTGGAGTGTGCTGACCTTCTCTGGGGCCTTGTACAAGGAGTTTCAAAGAATAAAATATTCACGTACGACTTTCCCTTATAGGATTTTAACTACAGAGGTGAACTGTTTCCTAAGTAAAAAATAATTAAACTAGAACATGATTAAAGATAGGATTTATTTGCCAGAGAGTGAGGGCAGGCTGGCAGAAAGAGAGAGAGAGACAGACAGGGAGAGAGAGAGAGAGAGAGAGAGAGAGAGAGAGAGAGAGAGAGAGAGAGAACTTCCTTCTCATGTAGCCCAGGCTGTTCATAAACTCAGTATGCAGCCAAGGATGATCTTGAATTTCTGGTCATTGAACCTCTACCTCAAAAGTCCTAGAATTACAGGAGTATACTACCACATCCCACTTAATAACACTGTATTTTATAACTAAAACTCACTAAAAGATTTTAGATGTTGATATGGAAAATATCTAAGACAATTAAAATATTGATTACCTTAATTTAGTCATTTTTCCTGTACACATATAGCAAAGAAATCATGTTGTATGTCATAATTACATGCAATCTTTACTTGTCAAGTTAAAAGTGTAATCAAAGGGATACCCAAATACAAATACTACCAGGAAAGAGCTTGTCTTTCAGGAGTGCAGGCACACCTGAGAGCACAGGTAAGACCACCACTTCTGCTCTGAGGGACCTGCCTGGAGACCTCAGGACACAGGAACTGCGGAGCAGCCTGGGGAAGGATCCTCCTTATGGTTTCCATCTGTGTCTGGAGCTGATCCTGTGCCATAGTGCTCCATACCCAAATACTGTTTGGAGAAAGATGATCTCCCAGGAGTGCTGGTACAGTCCTGTGAGCACAGGTAACACCACCACTTCTGCTCAAATTCCTGGCCCAAGAGGGACCCACCCAGAGTCCTTGGGACACAGGAACCAAGGAACAGCTGGGGAGAGAATCATTCAGGTTTCTATCTGCACCTTGGAGCTGACCCTGGGCCACAGCTCTTTATACCCAGATTCATTCCAAGAGGACTGACACATGGGCTTTCAGGAGTAACAAGCCACAGTCAAAGACATCAAGACCAGCTAACACCAGAGATATCCAGATGGCAAGAGGCAAGGGCAAGAACATAAGCAACAGAAACCAAGGCTACTTGGTATCATCAGAACCCAGTTCTCCCACCACAGTGAGCCCTGGATACCACAACACACCAGAAAAGCAAGACTCTAAAGTCACATCTCATGATGATGATAGAGAACTTTAAGAAGAACATAAAGAATTCCCTTAAATAAATACAGGAGAACACAGGTAAACAGGTAGAAGCCCTTAAAGAGGAAACACAAAAATCCCTTAAAGAATTACAGGAAAACACAACCAAACAAGTGAAGAAATTAAACAAAACCATGCAGGACATAAAAATGGAAATAGAATCAATAAAGAAATCACAACGAAAAACAATTCTAGAGATAGAAAACCTAGGAAAGAGATCAGGAATCATAGACACAAACATCATCAACAGAATACAAGACATAGAAGAAAGAGTCTCATATGCAGAAGATACCATAGAAAACTTTGACACAACATCCAAAGAAAATGCAAAATGCAAAAAGCTCCTAACACAAAACACCCAGTAAATCCAGTACACAAAGAGAAGACCAAACCTAAGGATAATAGGTATAGACGAGAGTGAAGATTTCCAACTTCAAGGACCAGTAAATATTTTCAACAAAATTATATAAGAAAACTTCCCTAAGCTAAAGAACAAGATGCTCATAAACATACGAGAAGGCTACAGAACTCAAATAGACTGGACCAGAAAAGAAATTTCTCTCGTCACATAATACTCAAAACACCAAATGCAAAAAAAAAAAAAAAAAAAAAAAAAAAAAAAAAAAAAAAAAAAAAAAAAATATTAAAAGCAGTAAGAAAAAAATCAAGTAACACATAAAGTCAGACCTTTCAGAATTACACCAGACTTCTCAGCAGAGATTATGAAAGCTGGAAGATCCTAGGTAGATGTTATACAGACCCAAAGAGAACACAAATGCCAGCCCAGGCTACTATACCTAGCAAAACTCTAAATTACCATAGATGGAGAAACTAAGATACTCCATGACTAAACCAAATTTACACAATATCTTTCCAAAAATCCAGCCCTACAAAGGATAATAGACAAAAATTCCAACACAAGAGAAAAACTAGAAAAAGCAAGGAAGTAATCTTTTGACAAACCGCAAAAAAGATAGCCAAACAAACATAATTCCACCTCTAACAACAAAAATAACAAGAAGCAACAATCACTGTTCCTTAATATCTCTTAACATCAATGAACTCAATTCCCCAATAAAAAGACATAGACTAACAGACTGAATACGTAAACAGGATCCAACATTTTGCTGCATATAGGAAACACACCTCCGTGTCAACTAGTGACACTACCTCAGAGTAAAGGTCTGGAAAACAATTTTCCAAGCAAAGGGTCCCAAGAAACAAACTGGAGTAGCCATTCTAATGTTGAATAAAATTGACTTTCAACCAAAAGTTATCAAAAAAGATAAGGAAGGACACTTCATATACATCAAAGGAAAAAAATCTAACAAGAAGAATTCTTTTTTTTCCTTTTTTTTTATTAGATATTTTATTTACACTTCAGATGGCATCCCCTTTCCCCATCCCCCTCCCACCCCGCCTTAGGAAACCCCTATCCCATGCCCCCTTTTCCTTTTTGCATTTATACATTTTTTTAAAATAATGTTAATCATAGGCTTTATAAGTTTGGAATTGTTCAATCAGAGGTCTAACCCACTGACCAACCTAGATATAACAACTATCTTTGACTGGTGGAGATACTTGAACATCTGTCTCCCTGTCTCCCCCCTCTTTCTCTCTTTCATCACCTAGCTTCTCCTCTCTTTCTTCTTCTCTTCTTACTCCTTTTCTTCCTCTCAGTACTCCTCCTATCTTAGCTCCTCCTACACATCACCCTTCCTGTTAAAATGAAACTTTTCTCTCAAAATACAATTAGAGCATAATTATGCCAATTTGTACCAGTGAGGTACAGGATAGTCCTAATACCCAGTCCATCCTTTTGTTGACTAACCAGCTCCTCTGTCATCTATTCTAACTAAAACATTTAGTTCTGAACCTGGTTTTAGGATGAATGTCAGCTGACGACCATCCACTCAAATCTTTTCTCTTAAGGTCAATAGCTATATGTTTTCAACCCCATCAGAAATCCAGAATGACTGAGTTAACTATAATTGTGGGAAGCAAAAATCATAGTTTCTAAAACAGCCAATTTATAGAGACCTCTGAACACCTGGACACTCGCTCTACTTCAAAACTTTGGAGCATCTGTTCTTCTGCCTTCTGGCCCAGGATCATCTGACAGACCTTAGTGCTGCAGAATTATTAAGGGCTGATTACTCTGTCTAGGCAGATATAATCAGTCGACTATTCTGCAAGTGTGTCCTTTTCTGGACAGTAATTTGTCTGTAGAAGGGAAGTGGCAATTCTTGCTTAGTGGCTGTCTCACCACAACTGGAGTAACTCCAAGGATGCTCAATTTCTTCTTAGAATTCAATATAGGAAGCTGTCCGGAGCAGACAGGTCTCTAATGAAAATGAACATTAATACTGAAATGTTTGTCATGACAATTCTAAGGATTTCTGATGTTTTGAAAACCAGCTATCCATGTAAGGTAATCTGGACTGTTGCCTGTTAACTCCACCCAGCTATTTCTAAATAAAACATAGAGAACACCCTTATAATAAACTCCAAGTCATGAATTTGCTATAGTCCCTTAACTCACAGGCTGACCATCTCAAATCAGTTAAAAAAGGTAAAGAAGGACTGGGTCTAAGCTTTGTATTCCTAAATGTGTTATACTGGTACAATGCCTATGAGAGTAACAATATTCATCTCACTCTTATATCACTAAGAAGCTCATGCCAATGAAAACCTTAAAATTTGTAAACAAAGTAAATTGGTGCCATTTAAGAATTTATATCTTCATCTTGATATTAATTATACAGATTTCTACTAATAGGTTATGGCTATGCAATAAACCCTAGCTAATCCTCTCTATTCTGACAAAACCACTACTTTTCCCTAGAGAGACAGCCCAACATTTACCACCTTAGTCCCCATGCCCAGGAATAGGGGCGCTGACTCATCATTAGCTTCTTCAAGCTGATTATGGGCGTTGAGATATTAGAAGAGGAGTGGTGGGGAGAGCAAATTGACAATCCTCTGATGCTGTGTCTTCGCTGCCTCCAGATGGAATTCCCGGACCTCAGAGGTTTGAGCAGGTCTGCCCATCTTGCTTGTTGAGTAGATACACCAAGGCTGATCATTCTGCAATATACAATTCTCAAAACAAATTTTAGTATCAAGATAGTTTTTTTTTTTAAGAGGGCTGACATTTTATTAAGAATGTTGGTTCTAACCGCTTTTCTATTTTCCCCCTCTTTTATTGGATATAATATTTACATTTCAAATTTTATCCCCTTACCATATTTCCCCCACCACCCAGGAACCCCTTATCCCATCCCCCCTCCTCCTGCCTACGAGAAGAATTCTTAATTCTGAACATCTATGCTCCAAATGCAAGGGCACCCACATACATAAAAGAAACTTTACTAAAGTTCAAAGCACACATTGCACCACACACAATAATAATGGGAGACTTCAATACCCCACTCTCAGCAATGGATAGAAACAGAAACTAAACAGAGACACAATAAAACTAAGAGAAGTGATAAACTAAATGGATTTAACAGATATCTATAGAACATTTCATCCAAAAAAACAAAAACAAAAGAATATACATTCTTCTCAGCACCTCATGGTACCTTCTCCAAAATTGACCATATAATTCGTCACAAAACAGGCCTCAACAGATACAAGAAGATTGAAATAATCCCATGAAATCTATCAGATCACCATGGACTAAGACCATTCTTCAATAACAACAAAAACAACAGAGAGCCCACATACACGTGGAAATTGAACAACACCCTTCCTATTCAATGATATCTTGGTCAAGGAAGAGATAAAGAAAGAAATTAAAATCTTTTTAGAATTTAATGAAAATGAAGGCACAACATATCCAAACTTATGAGACACAATGAAAGCAGTGGTAAGAAGAAAACTCATAGCTCTGAGTGCCTCCAAAAAGAAACTGAAGAGGGCATACAGTACCAGCTTAACAGCATACCTGAAATCTCTAGAACAAAAAAATGCAAAAAACTCACAAGAGAAGTAGATGGAAGGAAATAATCAAAGGCAGGGCTGAAATCAACTAAGTAAAAACAAAAAGAACTATACAAAGAGTCAACAAAAAAAGAAACTGGCTCTTTAAGAAAATCTTCCCTCCCTTCCTTCCTTCCTTCCTTCCTTCCTTCCTGCCTTCTCTTTCTTTCTTTCCGTCTTCCTTTGTTTTGTCCTTTTTTTTTTTTTTTTAATCAAATATAGTCTAAGAGGAGGCAAACTAAAAAAAGGAAACTTCGGTTAAGAAAATGTCTCCATCAGATTGTCTAGTAGGCAAAAGATCATTGAGTATTTTCTTAACTGATGATTTACTATTGCAAGTGCCATCTCTGAACAGCTGGAATAAGAAAACACTCTGCACAAGATAGTAATTCTATTCCTTCATGGCCTCTTCTTCAGTTCCTGCATCCAAGTACATGTTTGATTTCCTGTCCTGAATATTATTCATAATGTACTGTAAGATATAAGATGAAGCCCTGGCTCAGATACTGGTGGCTGGAGCAGTCTCCCAGCCAATCTGCTCCCCTCTGGAAACTGAGTCCGGAGGCACCCTAGGGAGGTCTCGGACTGCAGAGCAGCAGGTAGGAGAACCTGAAAACTGCCCTAGGCCTTAGAAGCACAACTGGCAGTAGGGAGCCCCCAGAGCGCACCTGGCATCCAGACCCTGCCCCTGCAGAGAACTACTCCCCTTCTGCCCCTGGCCCAGATACCGGTGGCTGGAGCAGTCTCGCAGCCGATCTACTCCCCCCCTGGAAACTGAGTCTGGAGGCACCCTAGGGAGGTCACGGACTGCAGAGCTGCAGAGGTACCCAAGAGAGGTCAAGGACCGCAGAGCTGCAGGCATCCTAGAGAGGACACGGCCCACAGAGCTGCAGAGCAGGGGACACAATATCCTGAAGCATCATTGAGGAGCAACTACATTCAGAGCAGCAAACACCTAGCTGGTCTACTACTGTGGAGACACCATATCCTGAAATATCCTAGAGGAGCCACTGTACCCAGAGCAGCTGGAGCTCAGGATCATAGAGTCATCCGGACCCCGAGGAGTTCTGACACAACCAAGATAACTGGAAAGGCAGACTCCAGTCAGAACCAGTGAGTGCGAGTAGCACTACAGCTAACCAAATGGCGAAAGGCAAGCATAAGAATGTAAACAACAGAAACCAAAGTCACCTGGCATCACCAGAATCCAGTTCCCCCATCATAGAAAGTCCTGAATACCACATCACACCAGAAAAGCAGGACTCAGAATTAAAATCACTTCTCATGATGATGATGGAGGACTTTAAAAAGGACATAAACAACATTCTCAAAGAATTTGAAGAGAATGCAGGTAAACAGGTAGAAGCCCTTAAAGAAATGCAAGAAAACATAACCAAACAGGTGAAGGAATTACACAAAACCATACAGGATCTAAAAATTGAAGTAGAAACAATAAAGAAATCTCAAAGAGAGACTACCCTGGAGATAGAAAACCTAGGAAAAAGATCAGGAGTCATAGACGCAAGCATCACCAACAGAATACAAGAGATAGAAGAGAGAATTTCATGCGCAGAAGATACTATGGAAAACATAGACACAACGGTCAACGAAAATGTGAAATGTAAAAAGCTCCTAACACAAAACATCCAGGAAATCCAGGACACAATGAGAAGACTAAACCTAAGGATAATAGGTATAGATGAAGGTGAAGACTCCCAACTTAAAGGGCCAATAAATACCTTCAACAAAATTATAGAGGAAAACTTCCCTAACCTAAAGAAAGAGATGTCCTTAAATATGCAAGAAGCCTACAGAACTCCAAATAGACTAGACCAAAAAAGAAACACCTCCTGTCACATAATAATCAAAACATCAAATATACAAAACAAAGAGAAGATACTAAAAGCAGTAAGGGAAAAAGGCAAAGTAACATATAAAGGCAGACCTATAAGAATTACACCAGATTTCTCACCAGAGACTATAAAAGCCAGAAGATCCTGGACTGATATCATACAGGCTTAAGAGAACACAAATGCCAGTCCAGACTACTATACCCAGCAAAACTCTCAATCAAGAAGATGGAGAAACCAAAATATTCTATGACAAATCCAAATTTACACAATATCTTACCACAAATCCAGCACTTCAAAGGATAATTGGTGGAAAACTCCAACACAAGGAGGGAAACTACAACCTAGAAAAAGCAAGAAAGTAATCTTCCAACAACCCTAAAAGAAGGTAGCTATACAAACATAACTCCACTGCCAATAACAAAAATAACAGGAAACAACATTCATTTTTTCTTAATATCTCTTAATATCAATGGACTCAATTCTCCAATAAAAAGACATAGACTATCAGATTGGATACATAAACAGGACCCAACATTTTGCTGCATACAGGAAACGCACCTTTGTGAAAAAGACAGACACTACCTCAGAGTAAAAGGTTGGAAAACAATCTTCCAAGCAAATGGCACCAAGAAACAAGCTGGAGTAGCGATTCTAATATCAAATAAAATTGATTTTCAACCAAATGTAATCAAAAACGATAAGGAAGGAAACTTCATATTTATCAAAGGAAAAATGTACCAAGAGGAACTTGCAATTCTGAACATCTATGCTCCAAATGCAAGGGCACCCACATACATAAAAGAAACTTTACTAAAGTTTAAAGCATACATTGCACCTCACACAATAATAGTGGGAGATTTCAACACCTCACTGTCCGCTATGGACAGATAGTGGAAACAGAAACTAAACCAAGACACAATGAAACTAACAGAAGTTATGAACCAATTGGACTTAACTGACATCTGTAGAACATTTCATCCTAAAACAAAAGAATATACCTTTTTCTCAGCACCTCATGGTACCTTCTCCAAAATAGACCATATAATTGGTCACAAAACAGTTCTCAACAGATACAAAAAGATTGAAATAATCTCTTGTACCCTACCAGACCACCATGGACTAAGACTCGTCTTTGACATGGACAGAAACAACGGAGAGCCCACATACACGTGGAAACTGAACAATGGTCTACTCAATAATAACTTGGTAAAGGAAGAAATAAGAAAGAAATTAAAGACTTTTTAGATTTAAATGAAAATGAGGACACATCATATCAAAATTTGTGGGACTCCATGAAAGCAGTACTAAGAAGAAAAAGCATAGCTCTAAGTGCCCAGAAAAAGAAAATGGAAAGAGGATACATTAACAACTTGATAGCACACATGAAAGCGTTAGAACAAAAAGAAGCTAATATACCCAAGAGGAGTAGACGGCAGGAAATAATCAAACTCAGGGCTGAAATCAACCAAGTTGAAACAGAAAGAGCTATACAAAATATCAACAAAACCAGTAGCTGGTTCTTTGAGAAAATCAACAAGATAGACAAACCCTTAGCCACACTAAACAAAAGGCACAGAGACAGTACTCAAATTAATACAATCAGGACTGAAAAGGGAGACATAACAACAGAAACAGAGGAAATTAAAAAAATTGTCAGATGCGACTACAAAGGCCTATACTCAACAAAATTGGAAAATCTGGATGAAATGGACAATTTTCTAGATAGATACCAGGTACCAAAGTTAAACGAGGAGCAGATAAACCATCTAAACAGTCACATAACCCCCAAGTCACATAACCCTAAAGAAATAGAAGCAGTCATTAAAATTCTCCTCACCAAAAAAAGTCCGGGGCCAGATGGTTTTAGTGCAGAATTCTATCAGACCTTTCAGGAAGACCTAATACCAATTCTCTTCAAACTATTCCACAGAATAGAAACAGAAGGAACAATACCCAATTCGTTCTATGAAGCTACAATTATGCTCATACCTAAGCCTCACAAAGACCCGACAAAGAAAGAGAACTACAGACCAATCTCTCTTATGAATATTGATGCAAAAATACTCAATAAAATTCTTGCAAACTGAATCCAAGAACACATCAAAGCAATCATCCATCATGATCAAGTAGGCTTTATCCCAGGAATGTAGGGATGGTGCAATATTCAGAAATCCATCAATGTAATCCACTACATAAATAAACTCAAAGAAAAAACCATATGATCATCTCACTAGATGCTGAGAAAGCATTTGACAAAATACAACATCCCTTCATGTTAAAAGTCTTGGAAAGAGTAGGAATTCAAGGTCCATACCTAAACATAGTAAAAGCAATATACAGCAAGCCAGTAGCCAACATCAAACTAAATGGAGAGAAACTTGAAGCAACCTCACTAAGATCAGAAACTAAACAAGGCTTCCCACTCTCACCTTACCTATTCAATATAGTACTGGAAGTCCTAGCTAGATCGATTAGACAACAAAAGGAAGTCAAAGGGATACAAATAGGAAAGGAAGAAGTCAAAATTTCACTCTTTGCAGATGATATGATAGTATACTTAAGTGATCCTAAAACTTCCACCAGAGAACTCCTAAACCTGATAAACAACTTCAGTAAAGTGGCTGGATATAAAATCAACTCAAACAAATCAGTAGCCTTCCTATACTCAAAAGATAAACAAGCTGAGAAAGAAATTAGGGAAATGACCCCCTTCACAATAGTTACAAATAATATAAAACATCTTGGAGTGAATCTAACCAAGCAAGTGAAAGATCTGTCAGACAAGAACTTCAAGTCTCTGAAGAAAGAAATAGAAGATGTCAGAAGATGGAAAGATCTCCCATGCTCCTGGATTGGCAGGATTAATTTAGTAAAAATGGCCATCTTGCCAAATTCAATCTATAGATTCAGTACAATCCCCATCAAAATTCCAAATCAATTCTTCATAGAGATAGGAAGAGCAATTTGCAAATTTATTTGGAACAACAAAAAACCCCAGAATAGCAAGAACTATTCTCAACAACAAAAGAACTTCTGGGGGAATCACCACCCCTAACTTCAAACTATACTACAGGGCAATAGTAATAAAAACTGCATGGTATTAGTACAGAGACAGGCAGGAAGATCAATGGAATAGAATTGAAGATCCAGAAAAGAGCCCACATATCTATGGTTACTTGATCTTTGACACAGGAGCTAAAACCATCCAGTGGAAAAAGGACAGCATTTTCAGCAAATGGTGCTGTTTCACCTGTAGGTCAGCATGTAGAAGAATGCAAATTGATCCATTCTTATCTCCTTGTACAAAGCTCAAATCCAAGTGGATAAAGGACATTCACATAAAACCAGATACACTGAAACTAATAGAAGAGAAGGTGGGAAAGACCCTCGAATACCTAGGCATAGGGGAAAAGTTTCTGAACGGAACACCAATGGCTTATGCTCTAAGATCAAGAATTGACAAATGGGACCTCATCAAATTGCAAAGCTTCTGTAAGGCAAAAAACATTGTCAATAAGACAAAACGGCAACCAACAGATTGGGAAATATTTTAACCAAGCCTACATCCGATAGAGGGCTAATATCCAAGATATACAAAGAACTCAAGAAATTATACTCCAGACAACCATATAACCCTATTAAAAATGGGGTACAGAGCTAAACAAAGAATTCTCAACAGAGGAAACTCGAATGTCTGAGAAGCACCCTAAGAAATGCTCAACATTCTTAGTCATCAGGGAAATGCAAATCAAAACAACCCTGAGATACCACCTCACACCAGTCAGAATGACTAAGATCAAAAACTCAGGTGATAGTAGATGCTGACGAGGATGCAGAGAAAGAGGAACACTCCTCCATTGTTGGTGGGTTTGCAAGCTGATACAACCACTCTGGAAATCAGCCTGGCGGTTCCTCAGAAAACTGGACATAGCATTACCTGAGGATCCAGCTATACCACTCCTGGGCATATACCCAGAAGATGCTCCAACATATAATAAGGATATATGCTCCACTATGTTCATAGTAGCCTTATTTATAATAGCCAGAAACTGGAAAGAACCAAGATGTCCCTCAACAGAGGAATGGATACAAAAAATGTGGTACATTTACACAATGGAGTATTACTCAGCTATTAAAAATAATGAATTCGAGAAATTTTTAGGTAAATGGATGGATCTAGAAAATATCATCCTGAGTGAGTTAACCCAATCACAAAAGAACACACATGGTATTTACTCACTGTTAAGCGGATCTTAGCCCAAAAGCTTGGAATAGCAAAGACTCAACCTGCAGACCACATGAAGCTCATGAAGAAGGAAAACCAAGAGGGGATGATGCCTCAGTTCTACTTAGAACGAGTAACAAAAATGCTCAAGGGAGCAAATATGGAAACAAAGATGGGACAGAAACTGAAGGAGGGCCATCAGGAGACCATTCCACCTGGGTATTCATCCCATGTACAGTCACCTAAGCTAGACATGGATGTGGATGGCTAGAAGTGGGTGCTGTCAAAAGTATGATATAGCTGTCTCCTTAGAGGTCTGCCAAAGACTAACACATTCAGAGGACGATGCTCACAGCTAACCACTGATATGATCCAGGGTTTCCCAATGGAGAACTTAGAGAGAAGACTGAAAGAGCAGAAAGGGTTTGTGACCCCAGGAGGAAAGCAACAATACCAAACAACCAGAGCCCCCCAGGGTCTAAACCACCAGCCTGGGAGCACATAGGGAGGGACCCATGACTCCAGCAGTATATGTAGGGGAGGATGGCCTTGTTGGGCATAGGTGGGAGAGGAGTTTCTTGGTCCCATAAAAAACAAACACAGAGTGGGGGGCGGGAATGTGAGGGTGGGGAGGGGCTAGTGGGGGGTAGGTGCGGGCACTTCCTCATAGAAGCATGAGGAGGGGGGATGGGATAGGAGGTTTCTGGGTGGTGGGAGAAAGTGGTGTAAGGGGATAAAATCTGAAAGGTAAACATAATATCCAATTTAAAAAAAGAGATGAAAAAAGGGGAAAAAGGAGAAAAAAAGAGAAAAAAAGAAAAAAAAAGAAAGAAAAAAAGAAAATTAGGAGATTTAATAACACAAAGGGAAGGATTTAGAAACTTAGGAGGCAGTTTATGTTAATGGAAACAGCATCATAGAAACTGGAAAATTGCCGGGCAGTGGTGGCACGCGCCTTTAATCTCAGCACTTGGGAGGCAGAGGCAGGCAGATTTCTGAGTTCGAGGCCAGCCTGGTCTATCGAGTGAGTTCCAGGACAGCCAAGGCTACACAGAGAAACCCTGTCTCAAAAAACCAACCAACCAACCAAACAAACAAAACAACAACAACAACAAAGAAACTGGAAAATCACACCCTCATTGAAGCACAAGGAGGGGGGTGAGATAAGGGGTTTCTGGGTGGTGGGGGGAATGGGATAAGGGGATAAAATTTGAAATGTAAATATTACAACCAATTTTAAAAAGGGGGAAAAAAAGAAAAGTTGTTAGAACCAACAGCTTTAAAAAAAATGTCAGCCCTCTAGGAAAAACATTTTTTTTTTCTTGATACTAAAACTTGTTCTGAGAATTGTATATTGCAGGATACACAGCCTTGGTGTATCTACTCATCAAGCATACTGAGCAGACCTGCCCAAACCTCCAATGCCCTGGAATTCCATCTGGATGCAGTGAAGACACAGCATCAGAGGCTTATCAATTTACTCTTCCCCTCACCCCTCTTCTAATATCTCAACTCCCATAATCAGCTTGAAGAAGTTAAAGAAGAGTCAGCGCCCCTATTCCCTGAGCTTGGGGACTAAGGTGGTTAATATTGGTCTGTCTTTCTAGGGAAAAGTAGTGGTTTTGTTGGAACAGGGGGGATTAGCTAGGACTTATTGCATAGCCATAACCTATTGGTAGAAATCAGTATAATGAATACCAAGATGAAGTTATAATTTCTTAAATAGTACAAAATTTACTTTGATTTCAAATTTAAGGTTTTCCTTGGTATGAGCTTCTTATTGATATAAAAGTGAGATGAATATTGATACTCTCATGGGCATTGTGCCTGTATAACACATTTAGGAATACAAGGCTTAGACCCAGTCCTTCTTTAACTTTTTTAACTGATTTGAGATGGTTAGCCTATGAGTTAAGGGACTGTAGCAAATTCATGGCTTTGAGTTTATTGTTAGGGTGTTTTCCATATTTTATTTAGAAATAGCTGAGAGGAGTTAATAGACAACAGTCCAGGTTACCTTACATGGATAGTTGGTTTTCCAAACATCAGAAGTCTATAGAATTGATGTTACAAATATTTCTATATTAATGTTCATTTTGATTAGAGACCTGTCAGCTCCTGACAGCTTCCTGTCTTGGATTCTAAGAAGAAATTGAGCATTCTTGGAGTTACTTCAGTTGTGCAGTGACAGCCAATAGGTAAGAATTGCCTCTTTCCATCTACAGACAAATTACTGTCCAGAAAAGGACACACTTGCAGAATAGTTGACTGATTATATCTGCCTAGACAGAGCAATCAGTCCTTAATAATTCTGCATCACTAAGGTCTGTCAGATGATTCTGGGCCAGAAGGCTGAAGATTTGATACTCCAACGTTTGGTAGTATAGGGGCTTTCCAGGTGTTCAGCAGTCTCTATCAATTGGCTAAGTTTTAGAAGCTATGCTTAGTGCTTCCCATAATTTCAGTTAACTCAGTCATTCTGGATTTCTGACAGGGTTGAAGACCTATAGTCTCATAGCCAATCCTGGTTATTTACTTTGAGAGATAAGATCTGAGTAGATGGTTTTCAGCTGACATTCATTCTAAAGCCAAGAAAAAAGCCAGGTTCAAAACTAAGTGTTTTAGTTAGGAGAGATGACAGAGGTTCTGGTTAGTCAACAAAATGATGGACTGGGTATTAGGACTATCTTGTACCTCACTGGTACAATTAGGAATAATTATGCTCTAATTGCATTTTGAGAGAAAAGTTTTATTTTTAACAGGAAGGGTGAAGCTAGGTGATGAGAGAAAGAGGGGGGCATGGAGACAGATGTTCATGTGTCTCCACCAGTCAAATATAGTTGATATATCTAGGTTGGGTATTGGGTTACACTTCTGATTGATCATTACCAAACTTATAAAGCCTTTGATTAACATTTAAAAAATGTATAAAAGCAAAAAGGAAAAGGGGGCATGGGATAGGGGTTTTCTAGGGAGGGGAAATGGGGAAAGGGGATGGCATCTGAAATGTAATTAAAATATAAAAAAATTAAAAAAGATATAAGATGAAATAAACTCCTTCCTCTTAAAAAAGGCAATGAAAGAAATCTAATAAAAGCAGTCTACCATCATGATTCCCCTCACCCACCAACAGTGTCATTCGAAAACTGTTTTGATACAAAGTTGTATTTTTTCCTTCCTAAAAATGTTTCTAGGCCTAGAAAAATTACTTATTTACAAAATAATTGATAAAAACATTCCTTGTTTGGCAGGAGAATAGATGGAACCAGGTGTTAACACCTGTGGCAGGATAGTACTAACCCTGGCTCACCAGAGACTGGATTCTCTTCATTGTAAAAATTTTTGTTTTCTGAAAGTAAATCTCCTTTCTTCATTGTTTAGCACTTAGACTTGATCATTCCTGTCAATTGCAATTGCTGTGGTCTAAAGACTTACTCACATTCTCTGACTTCTGGGTTGGTTTCCACTTTTGCAATGCTAGGCAGTCTTGTATTTGATAGCTTTCTTTACATGTCTACTGTGCAGTGCTGAAGCTGGAAAGCTAGACATGAGGCTGCCAGGCTGTGAGGAGGGCTGAGGTGCTGAGGTCCTGGCCTGGGGCTGCTACTGGCAGCAGGTTTTCATGGTACAGTAGTCAGAGGGCCACATGCACTGTATTAGGCCTCTTTGGGGCATAGTAGACCTCTTGTGTGGTCTCTTCTATTAAGAGTCCACAGTACCCTACAGCTGATGTGTCCTTTCCCTTGACTAAAGACGTTGGGGGCTTTGGCTTGTAAGAGGAGAGCAGGCCACTTAGAAGTTCAACTAACCCTGACATTCTTCTGAAAGGCTGTTACATTTGGGTGGCAAAGAAGCAGGTCTAGACCCACCATGGGAAGTACTACTTCATGCTAAGTACTGGAGGGTCTCTTGCCAACGATGGCAACTTCTGCCCTGTGTTTTTCTCCAGAAAGTGCTGATGCTCTCCTGTGGTGCCTGCTGCAGCCACAGTCATGGTCCAAGGACTTCTGAGGGCAGGCTCTCCTCTAGCTTCAGGTGCATTGAGAGCTCAGATGGAGTCAGCAGCATGAGTGTTGAGGACACAAGGTATCAACAGCCATGTCTGACCTAGATATGGAATTTCCTATGATGTGTGGAAAGACACAGTGGCTATGGCATGGGGTTTGTGGGCAGAAGAGCTGAGAGACACAGAGGGAGAAGAAAGGACAGTAGAGGAGACGAACAGAAGAGTGCACACTACTCTGGATATGGAATCTTACTCTACACACCCATGCATGTTAGATAATATTGAGTCATCCAAAGTATTCCACCTGTGCTGGAAGTCAGTACTCAAGATTGTTAACATGGCAGGATAGTAGTTCAAGTCAAATCTTCATTGTGCTTAGAGAGGTGCTGAGTGTTTAGAGCACAGCCTGGAGTCACACAGGTACAAGAGATTATGTCTTTATTGAGGTGCATTACAGGGAATAATCCATCATCACAGATTTGTCTATCTTTGAGATTGTCTTGGGGATAGGCCGGGGGCAGGCTGGGGGCAGGCTGGGGGCAGGCTGGTGCTGGCTGTGCTGAACTCAAGGGGTGCCAGATAAGCTCAGGCTTGGAGACTCTGACTCAGGATGCTCAGGATTTAAGCTACTTGCCCTTTAGGACGTCATTAATCCAGAGCATGTATGAGGAGATTCGAGTGAAGACTGTAGGGGGCTTTTCAACTGGGTAAATATTGTAAGATACAATACCGTGGGCCACACCAGCACACACTAGAGGTCCCCCAGAGTCTCCCTGTAGGTGAGAAAAATAAGAGTATGAGCAAAGATTGCTTTCCCCCAACTTCTAATGCCCCAACATAGCTACTCCCAGATTGAAGTAAGAAGTCCTGGTTCACTATTATTCCTAAGTTAGGGATTTAATGACTAATTCCCCCTCCTCCCTGGCCTTAACCCATTGCTAACATGACTCCCTTTACTTCCTTCCTGTCTCATATCTAGCCTCATGGGAAGGTTGCCAGAAGGGCTTGGGCACAAGGAGATGAGACAGAGAGGGAGATTTTATTTCCCAAATTCTCAGGGCTAGAAGCCTAAGAACACAGGCATTAGTCAGTGCCACGGAGAGCTGTTTGGCACACTTCCTCCACTGATGCTGTTTCCTGATGTGGTGAGGAAAAGCAGATGTGCACTCACTTTGTATACGGATTTTAACGTTGTGGGACTGCCCACGCAGACCTGGAGGTTATCGTCATAATGCTTATGTTTTTTACAAGCCTCTTTATCCATGATTCTCAGTTTCACCTCCCTCAGGGTGTCTGAGGTAGGTTTATCCACTCCAGTTCGCCCCCAGCCAGCTGCCCAGCACATTTCCCCAGGCTTGATAAAGTCAGAGGGACCAGGCAGGGGAATTACATCCACAGCAGGAGTCAACTCAGCTTGCTCTTCAAGCTGTTGGGGGAAGGAGAGAAGAGATGTTAAACCAAAGACAGATGCTTAGACATGGGCCCTTTCCCATTGGAAACTCAGGAGTGTTTTCTGAGGAAATGATTTTGACAGGAAAGAATTTCCAGGTGGAAAGATGAGGATTGGAGACTTAAGCAGACCAGGAAAAATAAGGGCACCTTCAGTAACATGATGTCATTGAGACCCAAATTCCAAATAAACTTTGGGTGAGGAATTTGTTTTTCAACTTTTATCTTCTGCTGTGTGGGTTCTGTCTTGCTCACATCATGAGCTCCAAGGGTGACACTGATTTTTCTGTTGAAAAATAAAAGAAGCAGTGAGACATGCTGGTCATACGAAGACTCCTTCCATAGAGACAGCAACAGGATCTATATTCTGCCCCAGTGCAGAGAACAGAGAGACATGAATGGAGCTCCCAGGTCTACAGCCTTGCCAGAAGGATGTGGCTCAGCAAAACTTAGGACTGAAAACTCTTCCCATACCCCACTCCCAGTACTTGGATTGAAACCATGGCTTTCCCCATTACTGATAAGCCCTCTACACCAGAGCAAGACATGAACTGTAGTTTTGGTCATGACTAGAGCCATACTTAAAGCTCTGATCTCTGAAAATGGAGACCACACATGAATGGTCCGGTGAGGTCTTGTGCTCCCTTTTCCTCTCAGTGACAGGAGAGGCTATCTGGAGATGAGCAGTGCTCAGAGCCTTCCTCAGGCCTCTGCTGCTCTGTGACTCTGGCTCCTGCATTTCCTCATGGGAAGAGAAGACTCTTACCTTCCTTTACAGTGTGCAGCAGTCAGCACAAATTGGCGGGTTACGAGAAACCCACCACAGCTGTCCTGGCGACCACTGTAACGGATGATCTCCAGATGGGCCATGTAAGGGTAGGAGTGTGGTTTAGCTTCAACACCACCAATAATCTCCTCTGGAACAAAGAAACCCCAGTACCTGGTCACAAACTTATGGAACATTCCAACAAGGCACTAGCAAGGGAAGATGGGGCCAAAGTTGAGTGACTACTCCAAGCCCACCCCATCTTGCATGGGGCTCAGACCCCTCCACATGACCTTTTTTTCCTCTCCTCTTTATCTTTCCTTCCCAGTGCTCCCTGTCCACCATCATCCTTCATTCAGAACACAATGGTCATTCATGTTTCTGACTTTCTACTTCATCAGACAGTTCTTCAAACCCTCATCCCATCTTCCTCAACATTAAGGGAAGGGCAGAGAAGAGCTGCCTATGAGAACAGGGTAATTTGTTGTAAACGTTGTAAAGGGAAAATAATTTTTCATTATTCCTTGACCTATAGATTTCTCCTGAACTACCTTAATTTACGATCCTGCCTTAGGTTAGGGTATCTAGTTGTTGTTTTTTTTCTTTCTTTTCTTTCTTTCTTTCTTTTTTTTTTTTTTTTTTTTTTTTTTTTGAGACAGGGTTTCTCTGTGTAGCCCTGGCTGTCCTGGAATTCACTCTGTAGACTAGGCTGTCCTCGAACTCAGAAATCCACCTGCCTCTGCCTCCCAAGTGCTGGGATTAAAGGCGTGCGCCACCACAGGTTAGGGTACTGTGGTCCACTGCTGAAAACTAAAAGGTTAAGGAGATGAAGACAAAACTCACCAGTGCCAGCTCCTGAAGGCAAGAGAAGTGCCATCAGGAATAGTAGGGCCTGCATTTTGCCAGTGGTGAAGTCTGGGAAGAGCTTCTGGCGTGTTCCTGTCCTGGTTCCTGCTTTTATAGCTCCAAAGTAGGAGAAAGAAAGGGCAGGAAACCACAGATCTGGCTTGGACCAGCTTTATTTTCCTTATCAGAAATTTGCATGACTGCTCTCTGGTGGTGTAGAATCTGTGGCCAGATTCTGAGAATCCTGGATCCCAGGATAAGGTAGCAACTGCACCCCTCAAAGCAGCTCCTAGGAGGCCTGAAAGCAACAGAAAAGGACAGTAATCTTGGTCAGGAATCACGGAACTGTTCTTGTAAGCATCCTGGTATTATTGTCTGCTTTGAGACTCATGCTTCATATGTGTAAAGTCTCACCTCTGTCACTGTAGCACAAACACAGGCATCTGTAGTGTATGAACATATGGGTGAGAGGGAGTACATTTTATTTACAAAAACTGGTGGGGGGGCTGATTTAACCGGAAGGTCATTGTGTGTGTTGACCAGTGTGAGGGCATCTCATCTTTATTCCAATAAGTAGGAGATGAGAGAATGTGGCTGTGAGGGATGAAGGTGTGGGGAGAGTGTGTTGAATACACAGCATGTAGGACATGACCAAGTCTGTAATTAAGTCAGTGGATCCCAACCTAACAGTGTGACCCTTTAATACAGTTCCTCATATTGTGATGACCTTGGCCTTATCTGTATTTCATTGCTCCTTTACAAGTATGATTTTACTACAGTTATGAATTTTAATGTAAAATATCTAACATGCAGGATATCTGAAATTTGATCCCTAAAAGAGTCGTGACCCACAGATTGAGAACAGTTGCTGTAAGTGAATGTCCTGATATAATTATACTAATATTCTCTTTGTTAGACATTGTAATACACATTAAGGAGAACTCAGTAGATTTTCAGAATATCCCAGACTAAAAGGTCTTGGGTCTCTGCAATGCAAGACAAGGCTTTAGGTGACCAAGTAGTCATAGTGTACAGTGGTTGGCTCATTGTGTTTAAGTATTCAAGAACATGTTCAATGAAGATGATGGATTTGGACATTATGGTTTTTGTCAAAATAAGAATGAAAACTTTTAGGTTTTTACAGATAAAAACAATTTATTGTGATGAAATTTCAAAGAAAAAATATCATGAAACTAGATTAATGTAGTAACTCAAACAAGTACTTGTTCAGACTCAAAAAACTATGCATCTCAATGAACCATATAATTGGAGTTGATATTTGAGAATCATGGAGCTTTGTAGAAAAATTCTAGGTCTGGTAAAAAGAGGTCTGGACTATCATAGGAAGCCTCAGCTAGTTCCCAGGCTTGGACCTGACAACTCAGACTCTGCATGATAGAGACTGGGTGCCCTTGAGGAAAGTTCTGGCACCAACTCTATCCTCCTATATTTTCTTCCTTTGCTTTCTCAGAGCTACAAGGGGGCTGTCTAAGCACAGCTATAAGAATTAGAAAAAAGAAAATTAATGTTTTTTATTACTATGTATTGAATTTGACCTGATAGCACTTTGTAAAGACCCAGATTCTTCTATGTAGCCCCAGTTAGATGCATCTGGCCTTGATATGGTCTACACACAAGGTTCCAAATGAACACTCTCATTTTAAAACTCATAAATGAAGAGGTGGGACAGACACAGTTATCAATTGGCAGCATCCCCATAGTGGTTGCCTGATTCAAGAAGTAACATTATGATAGAAAAGTGAAAAACTTCACAACTGCCTCTTTTTACGAAAAACTGAAGCAGGGCCTTGGTATACACTGAGTTCTCCAGGAGTCAGTGCAAATAATGCACTACTGAAGAATCCACACGAGGTGACTCCTGCTGTATCTCCCTTCAGGGTATCTATTTGCAGGGGATTAGGAGGAGAAGACTTGGATGAGCTTGGTGAGTATCTTTCACTTTGAGAACTACAGTGGATTAATGTAAACTCAACTGGGTGGTTACTCCAGCTAAAGTTGCTCTTGGTGTAGATTTATTGTTTTATTGCTGCCGCAAATGACATATCTCTTGCAGCAATCAATCTAAGGAATGCACCAGCATGCATAATTAGGAACAGTAACATCTACTGCAGGGACTCCAATCATGTCACACTGATGGTATCATGCTCATTGGGCTTGGAGTGCAGGAGGAAGCACCTACTGTAGACACCTTTGGAAGACACACTTTTCTCTCAATGTAGGAAAAAATATCTAAGAGCATTGACTTTAGAGAAATATCCATGATCAGTGATCTTACATATGTCCAGTATTCTCTTCTTAATTAAGGTTGTTGCATCTGGCTTATCCATCTATAAGAAAGAGGGAAAAATCTCTCCTGGGTATTTTGAAGGAGAGTTGGCTGAGAAGAACAAAAAAGATCACACAGGATGGCTCTCTAAGTGGCATCCAACTTGAGTGTGGATGTTTGGAATAATATAATACTACTTAATGGTGTCATGGAAGGCAGTGACATACAGAAGTTCAAACCTAAAAGAAAAACATCTTTACACTTGTAGGAAAAGATCACCTAACCTAAATTATAGTAACAAGTCCAAACCAAAATTATATTTCTTGATTCCCTATTTCTTTTGGACAATTATAGATGCTTGTATGCTTGTAAAAATAAATAAATAAATAAAATAACCAGAGCCATCTTCACCTCCATCTAGTCAAGAGACAATTTTTAAATTTAAGATGTTTGTTTATAGAAATTTCATGCAGGAGTATTGTATATAAAGCACTATCATGCCTACCTTTTGGCCTCAAACTCCTTCCATGTTGTATTTTACATTGCCTTGTGGGGAAGACCACATGGTGGGGAGTGAGTGAACCCCTTCATCTCCAAGGCCATGGCTTGGTATCCTAGTTTGTTGGGTCACAGCAGTGATCCTCACCTCTAGCCTCTTGGGGATCTTGCCCTTCAAATGGAAACTAAACTCCCATAATAACAGAAAAGGTGCCTCAATCTCTAGAGACACTGCCAAAGAAGAAAGGGAGAGAGCAGGCAGAGCATTGGGAGGAGACTAGGATGAATCTGGTGAATATCTTTCATGTTCCTTAAAAATGCCACATGGACAATGGCACAGTCCTTTCCTGAGACACCCAAAAAGCAGAGGCTGGAGTGAGAATCTCAGGGATGTGCACTGCTTACATATGGGCAGGCTCAAAGTGGCTGCAAAGTTGTTGAGAGAGTCCTTAGGATCATAATATGTTGGGCAATGATGATCAGGTTTAACAGAAGCCTTCATGGTTTGAGTAAGGTCTCTTACATATGTCTGGGATCCTTCTGTTATGATCCTGTGATGCTGTCTGTCTGTCTGTCTATCAGTTATCAACATCATCCCAGGCCCTACCAGACATCTTAGCCATTAATTTATAATTAATTCTAGTACTAATTTTCTGATAGGCTGTTGAGGAGCTACACTAGCACAAAGAGACCTTTTCACATGCCTCCATGGGGCTCATTTAACATACCATCGCTGCCAGTGGAACCTATGCAGTTCTAAACCAATGTGACTGAGTCAAAGACCCTGGACTCACTGTATATACTCTGTACTCCCTTCTGTGGGATCAAGTAGACTGGATACCTCCTCAATGGATAGGGATTCCTCTGTTACCTCTTCTGGATCAAAAATCCACGTGTCCTCAGATATGATTTTTGGATTCCCTGTCTCCCACCCTCTTTCTCTTTCCTCACTCCTTTGGACTTGGAGAAGCAAAGTGATATAATCTTCATTTCCTTATGGATTAGACCAGAGGCAGGGCTGATCAACCAAGGCTTCATCTTAAAGGTTGTGGAATGGAGGTCCTAGGCTGTATAGAGACATCACTTATTCAAAACCCCTCCCCAGTTTGAGAGCTGTACTTTCCAGAGGAAAGTTAGCCCTGTGTATACCCAGGAAACCCCACATTCCTGCTTTTATCATGCATCAACACAATCATCCAGAAAAGTCTTTCCTATAGAAACTATGGGTTACTGAAAAGAAAGTATCTTCTGTAGTGTTTGGATAGAATATTCTGTAGATTCCTGTTAGGCCTATTTTCCTTATGATATTAATTAAGTCCAGAATTTCTTTCTTTACTTTTTGTCCTGATGACCTACCTGTCTGTTAGCAAGGGTAAGGTACTGAAGTGACACACTGTTACTATGTGAGATCCATTGTGATTTTAGCTTTAGGTGAGTTTCTTTTATGAACTTGGGTATCTTTGTGTTTGGTGCATGCATGCTTAGAACTGAGATGCTCTCTTGGTGGATTTTTTAAAAATAGGTATGTAGTATTCTTGGTTTTTTTGTTTTTTGTTTTTTTGTTTTTTTGAGACAGGGTTTTTCTGTGTAGCCTTGGCTGTCCTGGAACTCACTCTGTAGACCAGGCTGTCCTCAAACTCAGAAATCCGCCTGCTTCTGCCTCCCAAGTGCTGGGATTAAAGGCGTGCGCCACCACCTTATGTAGTATTCTTACCTATCCCTTCTGATCAGTTTTGATTTGAAGTCAGTTTGCCATACATTAAAGTAGCTACACATTTTTGCTTCTTGAATCCTTTTGCTTGGAATACCACTTTCTACCCTTCTAACCTAAGGTGCGGTCTGTCCATGGTGTTGATGCATGTTTCTTGGATGCAGCCATAGGATTTATCCTGATTTCTCATCCATTCTGTTAGTCTGTATCTTTTCATTGGGAATTGAGACCATTATTATTGGGAAGTTATCAATGAGCAGTGTTTGTTGATTCCTGTTATTCTGGTTGTTTTGTTGTGTGCCCCACACAACACATGCCGTGATGCCTGTGACTTACTAGTTTACATTGTTTAGTCTGCCTTGTATTTTCTTGAGTGTGGTTTGAAATTTTTATTCTAATGCCTTCCCTAAAGCTGGATGGGTGAATAGAAATTGCTTAGATTGAGTTTTATCATGGCATGTATGTCTTTCTTCATCAATTGTGATGGATAATGTTGCTGGATGTAATAGTCTGGATTTGCATCTGTGGTCTCTCAGAGCTTGTAGACACCTATCTAGGCCTTCTAGCTTTAGAGTCTCCAGCGAGAAGTCAGTAGTATTCTACTGGATTGTTATCACCAAAAGTTCTTATGTCATCTTCAATTTTAGTATACTTTTGTGGGGTACAAGAATCTGAGTTGGCACTTACACAGAATTTATAAGTTTCATCTTTTCATAGGTTCTCAGAGCTTTGTGAGTTGGGTTTCATCTGAGTTTTACTCCTTAGGGAACATTGCTAGTGAATTGGTTATTTAGGAGGTAGGCACATTTTATAGGTTTTTAAAATTGTTTGTATTTTTGTGATATGAAGTGAGTATTTTAATTTAGACAGTTGGCTGTTATTTAGTGAGATTTTACCCCAATAGACTGGAAACTTAAGGTGAACTTAGACTAGGCATCTTGGGATATCTCAAAGGATTCCAAGCCCTGGCTTGGAATGTGGGGACTAGCGCAAGGCGTCCTACCAGATCCAAGTCTGATCAATGCCCATGTCAATCTTAGGGAGTGGTGGGTCTTGGATTAAAAAGGCTTGTGATATTTTTCTAGAGGTGGGGAAGGCTGGGATCGTGATGGGGTAGGAAAAAAATCACCTAAGTAGAGGAGCAATGTGATATGAAAATGGAAATGTACTGGGCTTAGATTTCTGGGGGAAAAGACAAGATACACTGTGGTAAGGAAACAGAGGTTGGCAATGGCAAGAAAAGACCTTGCCTGGGTGAGAGAACAGACCAGAGCTTGAGGATTCATGTTAAACATATCTTAATTTATTTCATTCCTGACACTGATTAACTATTAAGGGTGGCATCTGTGCCTGAGATGTTATAGGTGACCACGAAAGAGCTATTGGTTTCTGGGAGAGACATAATTACTGGTGTCCATTGTGATGCTTCCCATACTCTACTGCATTGGTCCTCAACCATGATCAGTCTATGAGTCAAATGGCTCTTCCATGGGGTCACATATCAGAATCCTGCATGTCAGATATTTATGGCTATGATTTATAACCATAGTAAAACTGCAGTTATGGAGTAGCAATGAAATAATTTTATGGTTTTGGGTCACCACAACCTGAGGATTACATCATAAGAAATGCTGAGAACGCCTCCTCTAGTGGATGGACACACACCCATGCACAAGTGGGAAGTACTAATTAGACTTGTGGGTCAAAAGAAGAAATCCACTTTGGCTTTAAATGTCTCCATCAAGTAAGTAGCTACTATTAGTGTGATGTCTCTGCCTGTGTTGTGACTGGCCCTACTCTCTTGAAGCTTTCAGCACCTTTAGCCTTTTTAGTTTTAGTATTTTGACCATAATACACCATGCAAACTTCCTCTTCATTGGCATTCCTCAAGCCTGGGTACTTGGAGGAGTAGCTCTGTAGCTGCCTGCGGCCACAAGTAAACTGGGTACACCTGAAAGGGGGGCTGGGAATTGAAGGGGGAAGGAGGGCAAGAAGAGATGAGGCCAAGACAAAGTTCTCTGATCAAGGCCCCAAGCTTTAATGTTCAGCTCTCAATTTAAAGGGGAAGACCCAACCCACAACCCCTCCTGGTTTCAGATGGATGGGAATAATCCATAGTCCGGTCCAGGTCACGGCCAGAGATGTCTCAAGGCAAGCCCAGGGGCAGTTCTGCTTCTGTGTTCTGGGCAGCCAAGGTGGGTAACTCCACCTAGATCCTGTCACTTGACCTTGTTGTGGTAAACAAGGTCTCTCAGGCTTGCTCATGGTGAGGGGGAGAGTACATAGCTCCTTCAGTGTTTGGGAATTTTTCTTTTATGTGTTTAATGAGAGTGTTACCCATGACTTTGACCTGGAGTTCTTCTCTGTCTTCTATGCCATAAAGGTGAGAAGGGCTTTGTCAAGGAGTACATGGTGGGAGTTAGGTGCGGGGAATGAAGAATATATATGACTATATTGTGTACAATATAAATACTTGATGATATTCACAAAGGTAAAGGAGAATTAAAAATAAAGAAAAAAAAAAAAAACAATTGAAAACCTGCTACAAGAGAACCAAACAAAAAGCTCTAAAGAGAGTAAACATAATGGGTTAGGAAGAAAGACTTTAAAAGTTTCCAGCATCCATAGCCACAAGGGAAATCCAGACTAAAGCCACTTTAAGATTCATTTTACTATAGTACAATGGCCATCATCAAGAATGGCAAAAACAATGCTAACATGGATGGATAGAAAGGGGAACCTTTACATTGTTCTTTGGGATGTAAGCTAGGTGAAGCTAAATTGGAAATCAGTCTGAAGGTTTCTCAAAAAACAGTATTGCCACCACTAGCACCACCACCAACATTGCCCCCCAAATAAAACTACCACAGTTCCAGCTAAGTCACTCCTGAGCATTTATCCAAAGGACTCTGTAATCTCTGACATGGATATCTCCACATCCATGTTCATTGCTGCCATATTCACAGTAACTAAGAAATGGAAGCAGCCTAGCTTTCCATCTACTGATGAAGAGATGATGAAGATGTGATAAATATATTTCAAGAAAATGGAAGGAATGGGAATTTTATTTTTTTCTGAGTGAGATGGCCCAGGACTCCAAGCTCAAAACCTGCATGTTCTCTCATATTAGGGTCTTAGCTATGTGAGTGTATGGTTTTGTGTGTCTGACATGGAGTAACTGTGGAAGCCAGGAAAACACAAGAGACAGCAGAAATTACCTCCAAGGTGGAGGAATAGTAAATAATAGGCAGAAAAGAAAGGGAATGCTGGAGTAGAAAGGTTTAAGCAGTAAAAAGGCAGGGGGCTGAAAACTTAGGGTGTAGGTTGGAGGGAAAGATTAACTGATATAAATGAGTATAAAAAAGCTAGATGTAAAAAGTCATGTGAAAAGCCAGATGTACCCACATGTGAAATGTCAACTTCTCTATTTTGATGGTAACCAACTGCCCTGTAATCAGATTCAAGACCCACAGCATGGGAATGGAGGGGACCAATGCTTGGTACTGTAGGCCTGGCTAATAGCATACAGGGAAGTAAACTTAGGCAGCAGCAAAGTGCCTTACAAAGACCCATGCTTTTCCCCATAGACAAAAGTAGATCCCAGCCTTACTCAGAGATGCCTCTTCTTCTGATGAATAGTGAGGTAAATGCATGGAGGCACAGGGGCCCAGGATGCACAAATAAATGGTGGTTGTGGGTCCCCTAAACAAGTCACTGAGTCCATCCCTTCTAAGGCTCAGGAACTCTATGGTGAGAGCATGAGAAGTACCTAAGAGCTAGAAGATGGGGTAGGGATGCAAACTCCATTCTCTAGACTGGATACAATCATGACAATCACCAGTTCATGCTAACTGTAGTCCCCAGAACTGGGTCCATGTAAGACTAGCCCAATCAACAACCAGTCAAGGAAGGGAGAGGGGCTTGCAGGGTGCCACTCTTGATCTCTTGAAATATTGCCTATTGATAGATTCTCGAATGAGAGGAGGAAATCACTGTCTTTAATTGAGTATCCACTGCTGAGCCAACCAGGCTCCAATTTACACAGATGGTAATTGTTAACCTTAGTGGGTTACAATATTAAGTACATGAACATGAGATAGATATGTGTGAGGAGAGCTTAGGATGTCCAGGGATGTTAGGGAAGTGAGAGTGGTTGAGAAAGTTCAGTTTGCATGAAGTACATGTGAAAATTTGTTGTTGTTGTTTTTTTAAGTATCAGGCTGCCTCCATGACTAGGTGCACACGGTGACTAAGACAGTAATTATTCATTGGATATCTTGTGACTCTAAGCTCACACCAGGGCTCTGAGCCAAGGTATATTATATGAGAGGAGCTAACCTGGTCCTGCTACAGAGGAAGTGAGTCTAAATACTGGCCTGGGCATTCAATACTTTGGTCCCTTTCTAAAGGTTCTGATCTGCATATGGGGCTATCCTGTGTCATCTCCTGAGCCACTTTGAACAAGGTAAAGAGAGGTCTGTACAATTCTAATGTGAGATGACAGCTTGGTAGAGAGGCCTTGTGGAGCTAGACCAGGAGACCTGGGGAGAGTCTCAGAAAACACTGAACTGTCCAGGACCATAGGCATTCCTTAGAGGCACATGGAGAGTGAGAGGTAAAGGCTTTTCATGTTTCTCACCCTTGGTAGCCTATTAAATGTGAAGAAGAGTTAGAAAGAAAGAAGGCACCCTTCTCAGACAAAGGCAGACCTTTACAGGACTGACACTACTGGCCTTTGTATGGTGAGGTCAGTTATCTGTTATGATGAGGTCAGTGCACAGGTGGGATTACCAAGCTTTATGAAAGTATCTGCAAAGAGAAACAATGAAATGAAGAGAGAGTAAAAAAGGTAATCTTTAAAAATGTTTTAAGCTCTGCACTCATGGAAGAGAGAAATGACATACCTTTCTTGCAGACAAATTTCTTTATTAAGACTCAGATAGCCATACTCCAGGATGCTGCACACTGGCCCAGACAGGTTTTGTGTTCTAGGGTTGTTGCAGGAGCTTCACTCTTTTCTGAATCCAAGGTATAAAGCTGGAGATTCTAGTGAATACCCAAGGAGGTGTCCAAGGACAGAAGTGATAACTGACAATGCCCTGGGCCACTCCATCACACACCAAGGGTCCCCCAGAGTCTCCCTGTGGACAGAAAAAGGAGACGTTTCAGTACATATCCTCTTACTACCTCTTTCCAGACCCATTTTCTCCCTGTCCTTCTCTGTTCCACTTAGGCCTGGGTTTTCAGATGGGAAACACTACGTGAGCCCATTGACCTCAATTTTGAATGGACTGAGTAGACAGGGTTGGTGAATCACTAACTAGTGTGTCTCTCTCTGGCTGTGTCCTTATTTCAGTTTAACTAGACCTAGCTCTCCTATTTTCCTATGGTGAAAGGACAAAAGATTGGCTGAGGGAAAATGCCACATCCCCCCTTCCGGTCTGGGCCTGACCACTGAGCAGACACCAGGCAGCAGCTCTGCCCCCAATCTCACAGAACCCAGAGGAAATGGGCCTCCCAGGAGCTCTAACCTGGGCAGTATCTTAGGTATGAAGAAAGCAACACCGGCCCCAAACAGGGAGTAACTGGGACACACTAGGACCCAGGAAGTCACTCCTGGCCTGGAGCACTGATTCCTTCCTGTCTGAGCCTGAGCAGTGAGCAGATCTTGGGCCCCAGCTCTAACCCCCGTAGTAACACCCACCCATACAGTTCCGATACAACCAAAATAATAGGAAAGACAGGCTCCAGTCAGAGACAGGGCAGGTAGCACTAAGGAGATCCAGATGGTGAAAGGCAAGTGCAAGAACATAAGCATCAGCAACCCAGGGTACTTGGCATCATTAGAACCTAGTTCTCCCACACAAGAAAGTACTGAATTCTCCATATCACTAGGAAAGCAAGATTCAGATTTAAAATCACTTCTAATGATGATGATAGAGAACTTTAAGAAGGACATAAATAACACTCTCAAAGAATTTGAAGAGGAGAACACAGGTAAACAGGTAGAAGCCCTTAAAGAGGAAACACAAAAATCCCTTAAAGAATTACAAGAGAACACAACCAAACAGGTGAAGGAATTGAACAAAACTATCCAGGACATAAAAGTCGAAGTAGAAACAATAAAGGAATCATATCGGGAGACTACCCTGGAGATAGAAAATCTAGAAAAGAAATCAGGAGTCATAGACACAAGCATCACCAACAGATTACAAAAGATAGAAGAGAGAATTTCAGGTGCAAAAGATACCATAGAAAATGTTGACAAAACCGTCAAAGAAAATGCAAAATGCAAAAAGTTCTTAACGCAAAACATTCAGGAAATCTAGGACACAATGAGAAGGCCAAACCTAAGGATAATAGGTATTGATGAGAGTGAAGATTCCCAACTTAAAGGGCCAATAAATATCTTCAACAAAATTATAGAAGAAAATGCCACATCCCCATATGTTGTTCTCTCCATATTCTCTAGACTAGCCATGGTTATAGAGTGTGAGGCCTGGCTGTGTGTCTGCAGTATTGCTTTGGCCCTGGGCAAACATTTGAAGATGGTGAAGATGGTTATGTCCTTACCTCTGAAGTAGACTTCCTGACATTGGGATTTCCCACACAGAGGTGGATGGAGTTTTTGTAGTTTTAGACCAGGCATAGCACTTCTGGCTGTTTTGAACTAGATTAACTTTTTGAAGTGTATTAGGTGAAGTACAGTTGGGCAAGGTTCCCCAACCTGCCACTGTGCACACCTGCCCAGGCTTCACCCAATCATGGCTCTTTGGAAGGGCAATAGTCTTTGCCTCACTATTGAGTTGAGCTTTGTGTTCCAGCTGGTCAGAAAGATGAAGAATAAGAGTTCAGATCTGGCACTATCAGCAAGCTTAAACAGGGATGAAGCTGCCTGTATCTTCCCCATTTTCAAAGACCCCCATCCCCCACCTCACACACTAGAGCCATTGCTCTATTCTATTGCTCTGGGACCAATAGATCAGCCACCTAGAAGAGAAAACAGGATGGATACACTAGTGATCTATGGGAGTAAACCAGACATCAGTAAAGTGGTACCTTCAGAAGCATGATGTCGTTAACCAGTGTCTTATTATTAAAGCCCTCATGAGGTTTGGCTTCATAAACATGAATGACCTGGGTGTTTTTCCGTTCCTGGATATTGTGAGCACCTAAGGTTACAATCATACGGCTGTGAAAAAAAAGGTGGATTAAGTACAACACAGGAGCAGTGAAGCGATCCCTGAAAGGCAGGTTGAGGGCTCAGCCTAAGGTTGAGTCGAATAGCAAGAAATTTCTGGGGGAGTTGTTCCTTAGGTCTTCAGTAACCGCCCAGCCATTCAGACCCTTCACTGACACTATCTGGTCCTGGGTTTCAAAATCACTTTAGGTCAAATAGGGTAAAGTCAGGTTGATCTTCACCGTTGGCTCTACGTGTTTAGGGACAGCCAGGATCTGCTGTTATTTGGTCAGTCCCAGGCAGCAAAGACCCAGTTGCTTCTCCTTACCTTCCATAACAGTGAGCTGCTGTCATTACAATGTCTTCTCCCTCCAGGAAACTGCCACACTGACTGGGAACTAATTTCCTATCATAAATATTTATCAATGCCATGTAGGGCCGGGAGTGGGGTTTAGACTCTGTACCCCATATGATTTCTCCTGAAAAAGAAAGCTCATTCTTAATCTTTGTGCTCATGGAAACTGTGCAGCAATCCTGGAGGCTGGAATAGTGGACATTTCATGCTTGGAGAGTCTGTGGACCTGACATAGATGGTGAAATGATCCTATGGTAGGGGCTGTCACACAACAAGAAAAGGTGCCTGGATGATGTGAGGGATCACACAGAGCATGCTGTATGGCATCACTTTCCCCTAGTTCATAATTTCTTCTTGTAGTCATGGTGGTGCCAAGACTTTGTCTTGAATCAAATTAAATCACATGTACACATTAAGGAACACGTTGTCCAGCAGATCAACACACTCCAAACAACTACAGTTGTTCCTGTGTCTTGTGAGTCACCTGGTGTCCTGCTCAATTAAGCACTGGGCTCTGCCCCAAGTAAGCATGATGCACTGTTGAGGTAGAAAACTCTGGCTGCTTTCCCTCTAGTCTGACTCATGACACACAGAAGTACTTCACTTAGAGATGGGATTGCTGAAGAAACACTGAAAAGCTCTCAAATGTGCTGAGCAAGTAGCTGGGAGGAAGCCTCCTAAGGAAGTCTGAACCTCAGCGTAGATTTGTCTTCCTCAGGCATTGAAATAGCCTTCAGGATGAAGAAGGGAGGACACAGGACTAGTAGGATCATAGAGAGGATGGGAAATGGGTTGGAGGTTCCTATGCCTGCCTGTTTCCATCAAGCTGTGGAGCAGGATGGAGCCACGCTTTGCTGGCTCTGCTGGATTGTGGTTGTTAGGGTAGACCTGAAAGGTTCAGAAGAACAGAGACAAGACCAAGAAGACACCTGGAATCCTGAATAGAAGAATTCTTCTAGCCTTGATCCAGGTGGCAACCCCTGGATAAAGCTGCTTGCTCTTAGGTTTGTGCAAATAAAACTTCCAGCCCTCATTTTCAACTGTAGCTTTCCAGTAGGGTCCTATGATGTTTTTATAATTTGTCACTTTTAGATGATTGAGGTCTCACTCACCAGGTGCTACTGCAAGTTGTTCACTGTGACTTTGGTGCCCTATTTATCCTGTGCTAGAGCAGGGGCTCAGCTAACTTCTCAGATGAACCAAGTCAGGAGTAGATCTTAGATACAGCCTGACTGGGCTCCATGCAAGCAAGTGTCAGCTCTGGAAGCCACTTGCCACACCTCTAGGGATGTGGATGGTTGCTTACCTCCCTCAGTGTTGACTGGTAGGACAGCCACCAGGAAGACCAGGAGCAGCAACATCCTCTTCAGGGTCTGACCAGGTCTCAATTGGTCACTTTGTCACTTCTTACAACTTTTAAACCATCAGGTGAGGAAAGAGGCCCAGAGCCAGAGACCTCTAATTTCCTGTGTGATAATTAAGATCTGAGTTCTTGCCACATCTGTGTGGTGAATGTACAGGAAACACACTGTTGTCAGTTGCTGGTGAGCATGACCACATTCCCCATAGGAATGCTGGAAGCTGAGAAGGGTGGAAGAGCCTATTGAGGCCTTCCATACTAGCCAGAGGACCAGTCTTCTCTCCTGTCAATGGTCAGGGAACTGCAGTAGGATGCCTCCTGTCTTGAGTTTGTGATCAGGTAATTGTTTCCTTTAAAAAATAATATTTCGACAACACATACTACTCTCTAGGAGGAGTTTTTGTGTTGTTGTTTTTTGTTGTGTTTTGTTTTGTTTTGGTTGGTTGGTTGGTTGGTTGGTTGGATTGGATTGGCTTGGTTTGGTTTGGTTTGGTTTGGTTTTTTGCGCAAGGACTTTTGGTTTCACATTCAAGCTGGGTCATCTATTAACATCCCAAGAGCTTTGAACACTTTGGGGGATGGGATGGAGAGTAAAGATTTAGGATGAAATGCTATTGGGATGGTGATGACAGTGTCAGGAGGTAAGAGAATGACTGAATGGGAGCTTTATAGGAAGGATTTGACAGACACATGCTCAGGCTCCCATGCTGTAAAGACACTGATGTCCTCGTCATGTTGACATCTCAAATGTCTCAAATATTTTATCACCAAAGTAGTTAGTGGCACAGAAGTAGAGACAAAGAGCAGAAAGAAAGCTGTGCTGTTGGTGCTGAGTCTTTGCATTTGCAGTGTTCTGCATTGTCAAGGCAATCTGGTCCCAGGGAAGACTGTGTGTGATGCAGGCAAAGCTCTTCACTGCTCACTTCTCTGTCTCTGCTGAGCCATCAGCTGTGGCTCATCTTGCAGTTCTGTGTATGCAGGGGCCTGGGTGATGTCAGCTTCTGAATGCAAAACTCAAGTGCATTTCTTCTTAGAATGCCAGAGTGAACCTGACATGGAGACTACTGTTTCCAGCAATCTTGTCATTTTGTACAGACACAAGGAGACTTCTGATGTAAGCTGCATGTAGTCCTCATGCTGACTTTGCATCTGTCACAACAAAGCTGTAATATTCAAACACATTCTCATTTGCATTGCCCTCCCAGGGGATACTACAGGGATTATTGTTATCTTATTACTCTGTTAATTTACTTGTATCTTCTTCCCATCAATTTGTAAATGATGAACACATTCAGTAATTGTGAAGTAACTATGAAATATCTGTGTGATACTATATATCTGCTAAAACAAAATCCATAAGGCTATACACCAAGAAATTAAAGATGCTATATTACAACATTACTCCCACAGTCTGATTATCATGTGAATACATCTGGTTCTGTGCTGTTACAAGTTCCACTTCTGATTTCTTGTATCTTGATAGTGGTATCACATTTTCCTGGTATTAAACATCTTTGAATCACTGGGACAGGCTCTTGGGCTAGCCTTCTGCCCCGGCCTGCTGGGGCTTTGACAGTGTACCTTAAGAGAAAGGGGGAAGAGAATGGAAGGGACAGAAGACACAAAGAACAAGACCAAGTCAAGTTTTCTGATCAAGGTCCATCAAGCTGTATTTTCTCAGGCAATTTATATAGGCAGGGAAGAGGATAATTTGGCGGAGTTTCACAGAAGCTGGGTGTTCTGCCATGGCAGATATCTTGCAGCCCTTATGTGTTTGGCTGGCTCAGGGTTCAGCAACCACTTTCCTTAGGGCAGAGCGACCGTTGGCCACCTGCTTTCTCAGGAGTCGATAGCTGAGGAAAAACAAAACCTGAAACTATTTTTTCAAAATGGAGTAAGGTTGGCTCCTGGCAGCCATTGCCTCACGCATGGCTCACAGCCCCATATATCAAGGTTTCCTGGGAACCAGTTCACACTGTCAAGCTGACACAGTGTGAGCACCCCTCCTGCTCCCAGGATTCACTGCTATTCTGACCAAGGGCTAGGGAGTCTGTGTGTGTGCTTGGACACAATGTGGGGAAGGACGTTTGTTTGTTCACTGCTACATGTGTAACTAACTACCTTAGTGTAGGTAATTGCTGGAGAAGCAGGGTTCCTCACGCCAGGCTGTGGGTAGTTGGCTGGGAACGACCTGGGTTCCTCCAGGGGGAAGTTAGGCTCAGTGGCTGTGGCCCCACAGTTCCTCACGTTGCGGCCCCAATGACACAAGAAAGTCCACGGGTTTTTACTGGCTTTAATGTCATGGCAGACGGTGGATGGATCTGGATGCACCCCCTCCACCCCCAATGAAACCCAAGGCAGACCTGAGTTAAATAGGGAGGGAGAAAGAGGGGAGGGGCTGGGGAAGAATGTTTAATTGGCTCCACCCTCTGGCCTTCAGGTACCTCATTAGTATGTAAATCTCTCTAGGGCCTGAGGCCTGTTCCTCATGATTGTTGGCCATAGACCTCCTTGTGGGAGTGGTTGTTGGAGGGCTGAAGCTAAATGAAAAAAACCAGGGCCTGGGAGCAGAGCTGAACTCCTGCCATCCAGTAAGGTTCCGGGGTTCCAAGCTCGTGCTCAACCCACACACAGCCCACAACCCCACACTTAGGACTTTGTGAGTAGAAGGAAGAGAAACAAATGGGGATGAACTTTTAATGAGATAATGTATGCGAATCTATAGTGAGGTCTGGAAGATAATGACAGAAGGGCCAGGAAAGATGTATGAAAATTCATACATCTGGAATTCATACATGTGGAAAATTCTCATGTTTGATGGAAAAAAGAATCACCTAGGCCCTCCCATGAATTTCAGTAGACTGTATGTAGGATAAATTCAGACAGGGGTCCAAGCCATGCTAGTTCACTCTCATTCTGTCTTGGCTTGCTCTCTCTTTTCCTGCTCAGTCCTCTCTTGAGATAGCACCTCTGGGTCCCCATCACGCACGACTTCTGTTTCTATGCTAAGATCACAGAGGAGCAAGGGGCTCCTGCTAGGCTTCTGAGACCTACACTTGGAACCTCTCTTCCTGAACTTGGAAAGCTGAAAGCACAAGGGGAAAAGGAGCCCTTGGCAGTACTTTACCTGAACAGGGGATGAAGCTGTCCAAAGTCTCTAGGCACCATCTTATTCCATTAAAGATCTGATTTTCGTGTATTCTCAGAGTCTGTTTAAAATTAAAAAAAAAAAATCACCACTGTTGCAAAAAGTAAAAAACACAAGTTTTATAATTCAAGCTGTTTCTATTTGTAAAGCACAGTGGCACAATCTTCTACAGATATCAAACAACATTCTTCTTGGACATTTTTCATCTTTGTATATGGAAACACTGACCCTGTATGATAATGCTGCCCCATTGCTCCTCTGACTGACTCTGTTTGTGTCTCCATCGATCTGTGGGAGACTTGCCCAGATTCCGGCATCCCGAGAAGGATGCTACTTCATGCTTCATACACAGTCATTACTTTATTGGCCAACCAGACCTTAGTAGATAGTAGGGAAGCCCTATGCATATTCAGGACTGTGGTGGGGCCTAGAAAATGAGGAGAGTGTAAAGACCAGATCAAGGATTGGAGAGAGCATGGGGTGATGTTACAAAGTAGGAATTCATCCTTCTGTTCTGAACCCCTAGGATGAATCTTCCAGGAGGGGATTGGCACACAATGTCCCCTGAGTGCTATAAGGGATTGGGTTGCCACAATTTTGTATGTTTTGGAAGAAAAAAAAGAAGCAATTTTTTTTTTTTTGTTTTTGTTTTCTTTTTTCTTTTTCTTTCTTTTTCTTAATAAGTGGGAAATGTATGTTCTCAGACTTAACTGAGGAAAGCCTAAAGCCTTGCACAGGCCTTTCATCTTGTTTCCAAGGAATCCTTGGCTCTGCTTTCCAACTGCTGCCAGGGTGATTGAGCTTTGCTTAGGCAAGCTCAAGAAAGCTATGCTGCATTTTCCCTATGCTGCCATCTAGTGATGGGCATTTGAGAAGCACTGATACACTGCTCAGGGGATGGGAGAATGTAGCCTAGGATGGGGGCCTCAGACTTGATATGAAACAAGGCAGCCTGAGGACAAAGTGTCATGGATTCCCAAGCTCCTGCAAGTCCAGTAGCACTGGAAACCTCAGGGAATCAGGGATGAAAGTGGGGGCCTGCAATGGAGGTAGAGGGGGGGCTTTGGGTTAGCTCATAACAAATGTTGGAAAGTGTGGAGGGGCCTTCTGTTAGGTGGCATCTCTGTATGATGAAGGCTTCCCCACCCCCACTGCTGTCCTCTTTGACCAGAGATTAAATACCTTTTGTATGAAGGAACGTCTGGGAGGGGAAGCCCATTGGCTAAACCCTCAGAGTCCATCTCGATACCTCCTTAGCAGGTAGGTTTCAAGTCAGTGAAAGGAGAAGAAAGAAGTCAGGTTAATATGAGACATCCTCTCCAGGTACATATTAAAGCTGAGGAAGCATCATGAAAAATATCTAATTGGAGGAGCATTGGCTAAGAGTGCAGATGCAGACCAGGGATCAATTGTGTTCCTATAGTCACTTAACAATGTGCAGTGTGCTCATTTCCTTTCTGGGCCTTCCATTTTCATGGAGGTGGTTAGTGTCTGCTGGGACCTTGCAGTTTTCTTTTGTAAGCCATGCATATTTTCATTAACTAAAGATGGAGTCAGCAGGTGGTAGCTCACACCCTTAATCTCAGCACTTGAGAGGCAGAGGCAGGTGGATCTCTGAGTTCAAAGTCAGCCTGGTCTATAGAGTGAGTTCCAGGAGAGCCAGAGCTAAAACAGAGAAATCCTGTCTCAATAAACCAAAACCCAAACCAAAAACTAACAAACAAAGAAGGAAGCCATAGCAAATACTCATGGTTCTCTCTGACTTAGTGGAATGGGGTAGGTACCTTGGTTCCATTTTCCTCTCCAACCCATGTAGGCTGTTGCCCAATTTGAATGCTTGAACATGACAGAATCTGAGTGGCAAGTTATGGTCTAGCAGGACAGTCCTGTAGATACTATGTGATGGGAAGTCCTGGAGAGCTGTGAACTGGGGCCTGGGAATCCACAGTCTTCAGGAGCTGCTTGATAAGAGAATCCTCAGTGCTATGTGCTCAGACACTTTTGTGGTAAGGATACTCCAGCAAACAGGGTCTGTGGTAAAATGAAAGTAAAGTTTGACTGGAGTCCATTTTATTGGCATCCGAGAGAAAGAAGGGTATTCTGAAGAGGCTGGTAGTTTGTCCAAGGATTATTGCAGAAAGGAATGAGTGAGTGACATTATTTTAGTTTTCAAAAACAAAAGAAACATGCCATCATATTTTAACAAAATACATGTGAAGTCTATAATACTTGTATATTTATGTATTGTAAAAAACATTGCATATATTTTGTATGTTAAGATAACAAAACAGATATGCAACAAAACATAAATTTGTAATTAATACGAGAAAGGAAACAAATTGCCACATCATGATAGTGAAAACTAAATTTTATATTTTTTACATGTCACTAATTCAATTTGTTCTACAATTAATTACTTATGTCACAGAAAGTTAGTGATTATTTTTTAACAAAATATGAAAGGACTGCTCTGAAGCTGGGAGAGGAGCTGCCCTGTTGTATTTATTTACATATAAAAAGGGAATAGTATAGGAGAATATAAACTTTCAAATAAATTCCTTTCAGAAACATTTATGTTGAGGTAGTAACGTGTATATGCATAGTTATTATATACTCTGATACTGTTTTTCACCATTTGTCTATTTTGTTCAGCTTGAGGGTTAAGTATCTGTACATATGATATCTCTAATATTAGGAAAATGTTGCTGTTTATTTTGGCTTTCTAACCCTGTCAATTGTTCAGCATGGACTTTTATCCCATGATTGTCTCATTAGAAATGGGAACCAAGCATGTGGTCTTAGATGGGCAGGAAGAAGGTAAAAAAGGCCTGTTCTGGAGCTGGGAGAGGAGCTGCCCTGTAGTCCTGATTTCTGCAGTCCTTTATCAGTCTTTACACCGTGCTTGTTCCAGATACTTGACTGAGCCATATTTCAGTTTGTTTTAGGCCTGCCTGAGATGGTCAGGCCTTTTGCCTTTTGTCCCAGCTCCTCCTGAGGAAATCATTCAACATACAAGTAGAACAAGAAGAGGTAACAGAAAATTTGATAGTTACAGTAAACCACAAAATTCAAATTACAGTAGCTGAAACAACAGGGTACTGCCAAAGGGAGAGATAGACAGGTCAAAGGAACAGGATAAAGACACTTTAATAGCCCCAGAAAAATATAGTCAGTGAGTTGTGGAGAACCCAGTCACCAATAAATATATCGACAGCACAGATCCTGCATTGATTGCTCAGGGAACATCATGGAAGAGGTGCTGGAAAGATGTAAGAGCCGGGAAGTTTGCTGTGAAAGAGTCTCTACTAGAAATGGCTGCATAAAGAAAACCGGAGTTAACACATCAATGAATGTGATAGCATGGAAGGAGGGCAAGTCTGCTGGCTCAGATCCCCAGACAAGAACTACAAGCAACTATTGACTGCAGAGAAAAGGAGAATTAGAACATCCAGGGTTGAGCCTCCTTATTGGTTATCCATTTCAGCGAGTTCATCCTCAATATACATATAGAACAAGAAGGGACCCAGCTGGTTGTGTTTGTGACAATACCTGATGGCATGCTGACTAGTCTTATGCCAACTTGGCAAAAGCAAGATTCATTTGGAAAGATGGAATCTCAATTAAGAAAGAACATGCCCCATAAAATCAGTCAGTAGGCAAGGTTGTAGGGCATTTTCTTTTATTGATTGATGTGGGAGGGCCCAGCCCATTGTGGGTGGTGCTGCCCCAGGGCTTGTGGTCCTGGGTTCTATAAGAAAGCAGGCTGAACAAGGTTAAGGAACAAGCCAATAAGCAACATTCCTTTATGGCCTCTGCATCAGCTCCTGCCTCCAGGTTCCTGCTTTGAGTTGCCTCATAGGCAACATGCTAATGAGTGTGGTTGTGCCTGGAAAACTGGAGGCCAGATTGAGTTATTTTCCTTTTCTGCTCAGATGTAACTAGTTATTTAATAGTGACTGATCTGATTGCTGCTGCTTAGAACAGTATTCTACAGGAGGAATACCTAAGTCTCCAGCTGCTAAACTGTCATAATGTATCCATAGGAGCTTTGTTTTTGACCTTTTTTTGAGATTATACTTTAATTATAATATTTCTCCCTTCTCTTTTCTGTCTCCAAACCCTCCTATAGACCCCTCCCTGTTCTTGTTCAAATTCATGGCCTTACAAAAACATAATTGCTATTATATTTGTATATGTACGTGTATACACACATATATTTTAAAATATGACATCGTGAATCCATATAATGTTGCTTGTATGCATGCTTTCAGGATGGATCATTTGGCACAGGACAACAATCAGTGTGTTCTTTCCTGGGGAGGGACACTTCTCCTGCTCTCGGCTTTCTTCAGTTGCCTATGGTCTTTTGAGTAGGATTTAGGCTCCTGGGTTTTTCCTTGTACATTTTGGCATGTCCATTGGTGTCAGCCTTGTTCACTTTGCACTTGTGTGGTCATGTTGGTGAGACTTTATGCATAGCTTCAAATGTTACTAGGAGACTCAATCTCACATCAAAGTCCCTGACCCTCTGACTCTAACAACCTTTCTGGCTCCTCTTCTGCACTGTTCCCTGAACCATAGGTACAGGAGTGTTTCATAGATGTATCCACTTGAATTGGCCTCCGCAACTCTCCATATTGATTGATTGTAGTTTTCTGTAGGGGTCTTTGTTACAGAGCAAAGTTCCTTTGGTGAGGGGCAAAGACTATTCGTATCAGTCTAGACTCATCCCTGAAGAAGGAAGCCAAAGGCTCTTATACCTTTGAAGGTGTGTTAAAGTAATGGTGATTGAATGTAATGCTGAATGTTGGGAGCCAACCCCCAGCAGAAAGTGGCTATCATCTTTGCAACCATCTTGGGCCATATATTTGCAGGTTGATTCTTTTTCACCCTGACAAGAGACTTGTTTTTTTAGCATAATATTTTTTCAAGCAGCTCACAACAGCTGAGCACACTCTAATAAACATCTTGTTTTTCTCAGACATATCCTGGACTTGTTGTTTAGTGCCCCCGGGTCTAGGCACTCATGATTTAGTGTCTCCAGCTGCACTGCTCTGCTTGTGCTTATATACCCATAATTGCCTTTTGATAACTGAGATTTGATCAGACACCCTGTCTTGTCTCCATTCTTTGGGTCTCTTGTTCTTCCATCCCCAGTCTCTTCCTTACAAACCTCATTGACTGACCCACAGGCCGGGTCACCTGGCACCCAATGTGGGGCACTGAGAACAGGAGACCACTGTGAGGAACATTGCTAGAAGAAGGGTTGATGGAACATTCAAAAGTGAAACAAAGGTGATTGCTTCAGGAATCTGCCATGTCGAGACCCAGTAAGTCATAGTAACAAAAATGTGGCAAGATATAATTCAGTATGAACTATATTATGGAACAGATGAGAAAGGTTTTAAAATTGAAAGGTATAAAGGTGAAAATTCAGCATTTGCTGTCATTTTTTATTTTATTAAACTGTTATGTTCCTGGTTTCCTCAAGAAGGAACCATTGATGAAAAAAGATGGCATAGAGTTAGAGATGCACTTGAAGACTTTTACAGGACATTTGGGCCTGAAAAGTTTCCAGTTACTGACTTTTCATATTGGAACTTGATAAATGAAATGATCTCAACAAAGTGTTCATCGATAGCAGTAGTCATTGAAAACAGTGGAAAAAATAAAAAAAAATTTAAAAGACAGTGAAAAGAAAGAAAAAGGAAAGGAAAAGAAAAAAAGGAAAGGTTGATTCTTCTAAGGAAGAAATAGATTTAATTTTTCTAGAAAGTGATGATGATACAAGACCTACTTTTCAAACATTGTAGCAAGTGGGGAGCCGACAGAAGGCGGCTATCATCCTTGCAGCCATCTTGAGCCATATACCCTGACAAGAGACTTGATTACAATAGCCTACAACAGCTGAGCACACTCTGATAACATCTTGTTTTAGATACCCAGGATTTTCCCTTGGGTGTGTGAGACTTAAAGGTGTGTGACTTAGAGATCAGATTTAGAGATAAGACCTAAGGGCATGACTTAAAGGTGTGACTTAAAGGCGTGGCTTAGAAGTGAGACATATAAAAGGCGAGAGGCAGATAGAAGAGTGAGTAGGAATTAGGCACTTGGAAGAGAACAGATCATTAGGCATTAGGTAGAAGACACTTGGACTAGAAAACTTGGAAGAAGGATTAAGTATTAGACACTTGGCACTTGGAGGAAGAACTTGGAATTAGACATTAGGCACTTAGCACTTGGAAGAAGTAACTTGGAACTTGGAGGCACTAGGGACTAGGAACTAGGGACTAGGAACTCAAGACTTGGGACTTGGACTAGGGAGAGAGATTGAAGAATAAATGGGATTGAATCACACTCTGTCTGGTCTCTATTCTTCCAGTGTGAGAACAAAATTTTTGAAAGCAGCATTGAAACAATAATAGAAACTCATGGTCAGCAGAAGACCACCCACAACATGATAAAAATAGTTATAATGACAATATCAAGACCCACCAGGGACAGGATGACCGAAAATAAAAGGTCATGCCCCAGACAAGTCCAAACAAGCCCAAGTGAATAATGGGCCATCTGGTGTTATTTTCCTCTTCCTTCCTTCTGGGAGGCCTGAGGTTTCATTGTCACAAAGACATGCAAGGGCATGTCTGGACACGTACAGACACGTAGTTAAAAATAACTAGTCATCCTGCCAACTCAACATCCTGCCAGTTCAAAATGCTTACGAAAATTGCTGATGTTTGAAATATCCAATCATATGTAACCACACCAAATTTTCCTGCCCTCCCCAACTTCAACCCATAAATATCCCAAATTTCCTGGACTCTGGGTCAAATCCTCAGTCCCCTGCGTGAGATACTTTTCGACCCGAGGGCCCTCACTATTAAACTGCCTCTGCTGTTGCATCAAGAAGGTCTCTTGTGTGTCTTTGGGTGAAGAGCTCCAAACTCTGGAGACCGTTCCTCAAGCCTCAGGACATTGCGGCCACCCAAAGATCACAAGAAACCATACCTGGATGCAACCAGCAGAGGTTTATTAGGGAAAGAGCTGGCAGCCAGCGGTCTGACCAGGTACTCGCGCTGGAGTCAAGGTCTGACCTCCTCGGCCAGTCTTTGGAGGGTTTTAAAGGGAAACACCACAAACCAGGGGAGTGGGAAGGGGGTGAGGGGTTGTTAAAGATACAAAACATGAAAACAGTGGAACAATTCAGAGGTACTCACTCTAAATGATTAGTGTCATGTGGAAATCGCCCCGCATTCTTCTCAAAAATGTGGTTTTTACCATGCCATTGTGCCCTATCCTGCCATTTCAGATTACTATCTTTACTTTTTCCGGCTATAAAGCTATAGCCCCACCTAGGTGGTAGCATCTTTATCTGTAATCAGGAATGTCTTCCTGTCTTGGGCGAGGCTTGAGGAATGTAATCCAGCAAGTGTCCTTCACCTGGAATGTGAAGGCCTGAAATCTTATTTTCAGTTCCGCATTCTGCAAGGCGAAAAATCTACACATATTTCATAAAATGGCCTTTATAATTTTTCACTCTACATGGGTGCGCATCAATCCAGACTTGAGTGAGGGTCTCCCTTCGGGGGTCTTTCATCAGTCTGTCATCATTCTCTCTCTTGCTGAACCCTGACCTGTGGACTGGAGCAGCTTGGAGCAGTGCTGGCTCTAACAGTTTAGCCCCCAAAGCTTTTTGGCAGTGCAGGTTCCAACACTGATAGAGCGGTCCCCGACATTTTGGCCCCCAAACGTGGGGCAGAGTGGCTCATGTCATTTTTGGTGCCCAACGTGGGGCAGCTCAGGCCGCAACAGATGATGACACAGTCTTTTCCTGAGACACCCAAAAAGCAGAGGCTGGAGTGAGAATCTCAGGAATGTGCACTGCTCACATATGGGCAGGCTCAAAGTGGCTGCAAACTTGTTGAGAGAGTCCTTAGGATCATAATATGTTAGGCAATGATGATTAGGTTTAAGAGAAGCCTTAATTGTTTGAGTAAGACCTCTAACATATGTCTGAGATCCTCCTCTTATAATCCTGAGATGCTGTCTGTCTGTCTGTCTGTCTGTCTGTCTGTCTGTCAATCAGTTCTCAACATCAGCCCAGGCCCTAACAGATATCTTAGCCATTAATTTATAATTAATTTTAGTGCTAATTTTCTGATAGGATGTTGAGGACCTACACTAGCACAAACAGACCTTTTCACATGCCTCCATGGGGCTCATTTAACATACCATTGCTGCCAGTGGAATCTATGCATTCCTAAACAAATGTGACTGAGTCAGAGACCCTAGAGTCACTGTATATATTCTGTACTCCTTCCTGTGGTATTAAGTAGACTGGATATCTCTTCAATGAATAGGGATTCCTCTGTTCACTATTCAGGATCAGAAATCCATATATCCTCAAATATATTTTTGGGATTCCCTGTATCTTCCCTCTTTCTCTTTCCTCACTCCTTTGGACTTGGAGAAGCAAAGCGGTATAATCTTCATTTCCTTATAGATTAGACCCCACAGAGGGCTGATCAACCAAGGCTTCATCTCAAAGGTTGTGGAATGGAGGTCCTAATCTGTGTAGAGATACCATTTATCCAAAACCCCTCCCCAGTTTAAGAGTTGTACTTTTCAGAGGAGAGTTAGCAATGTGTAGTATATCCCCACATTCCTGCTTTTATCATGCATCCATACAATTACCCATAAAAGTCTTTTCTGTAGAAACAATGTTCCATGGGTTACTGAGAATAAAACACCTTCTGTAGTGTTTGGGTAGAATATTCTGTAGATGCCTATTATGTCTATTTACCTTATGATATTAATTAAGTCCAGCATTTCTTTCTTTAGTTTTTGTCCTGATGACCTGTCTGTTGGCAAGAATAAGGTACTGAAGTGACATACTGTTACTGTATGAGATCCACTGTGATTTTAGTTTTAGGAGAGTTTTTTTTTTTTTTTTTTGAACTTGGGTATGTTCATGTTTGGTGCATACATGCTTAGAATAGAGATGTCCTCTTGGTGGATTTTTTGAAGGGTATGCAGTATTCTTACCTATCCCTTCTGATCAGTTTTGATTTGAAGTCAGTTTGCCATACATTAAAGTAGCTACACATTTTTGCTTCTTGGATTCTATTGCTTGGAATACCACTTTCTACCCTTCTAACCTAAGGTGCGGTCTGTCCATGGTGTTGATGCATGTTTCTTGAATGCAGCCATAGGATTTATCCTGATTTCTCATTCTGTTAGTTTATATCTTTTCATTGGGAATTGAGACCATTATTATTGGGCAATTATCAATGAGCAGTGCTTGTTGATTCCTGTTATTCTCTTGTTGTGTGACCAATACAACATATGCCATGATACCTGTGACTAGTTTAGCATTGTTTATTATTCCTCATTTTTTTCTTGATTTTGGTTTGTTGGGAGCTGACTTTTAGCAGAAAGCAGCTATCAGCTTTACAGCCATCTTGAGCCATATACCCTGACGTGAGACTTGTTTTTCAACAGCCTACAACAGCTGAAGCACACTCTGATATCCAACATATTTTGTTTTGCTGTTTACTGACCCCAGCTGCAAGGTGCACGAGGTAGCCACGCCTGCAAGGCATGCAGTTCACGTGCTGTCCACGTGCTATCCATGCCATACATGCCTATAAGGTGCACATGGTATCCACGCCTGTAAGGCTTACGTCATATCAACACCTACAAGGCACGTGGTATTTACACACCTATAAGGCACGTGGCAAAAGCGTATAAATACCCCAGATTTCCCTTCAATAAAGGAGACTTGATCAGAACCTCTGTCTTGTCTTGTGTCTCTTCTCTCTCTCTCTCTCTCTCTCTCTCTCTCTCTCTCTCTCTCTCTCTCTCTCTTTCTCTCTCTCTTTCTCTCTAGACCCTGACCTACAGACCAGAGTGGCAGCTTGGGCCAGGAAACAGTGGCCACCAAGCATGGAATGGAGAGGGCCGCAACATTTTTGGCACTCAACGAGAGGCAGCTGGAATGAGAGACCCAGTGAGGGACGTTACTGGAAGAAGGATCTGTTGCGTTGATTCCCGCAGGAATCTGCCGCATCGAGAAAGGTAAGGAAAATGGGACAAGAAATTAGTCAACCTGAATCCAACTCTCTGTTTTGGTTTGTTTTGAGAAAGGTAATGAAAATGGGACAAGAAATTAGTCAGCCTGAATTCAACTCTCTGTTTTGGTTTTGTTTGCTGCTCACATGTGTTAATTTTCTGCTTTTGTTCTTGAATGCTGTCTTTTTTGTTCAAAATAAAAAGAAGCATAAGTTAGAATCCAAAATACAACCAAAGGTTGATGACAATTTGTTAGAGCCAGATTGTGCTGACCAAGAGGAAGAGGAAGTTAAATATTATGACGCTGAAATGCCCTTTCCCTATGTGCCTCTACCTCCAAGTGCTCCTCCAATGGAGACAATGGTTGTAGATCCCAAAAAGGAGTTACAGGATAAAATTTCTTTTCTTAAACAACAAATAGTGTTAGAAAAAGAGTATCAGAACTTAATTAATCAGCTAAAAAAATTAAGGACAGGGAAGAGGTCTCGAGAGGCCAACTGCGAAAATCCCCCAGATTTTCACGTTCTTCAACCCGGTGTCCAAGGCAGTCCCTATCATCTAGCTTTAGTTCAGCTACAGATCAGCCAGAGGAGGGAGACGCTAAGGCTTTCCCTGTATCAGAGACCAGAGACGCTCAAGGGGTTGCTTGGAGACATCACACAGGGTTTAATTTTCAAATTATTAAAGAATTAAAAAATGCAGTATCTCAATATGGTGCCACTGCTCCCTTTACTCTTGCAATTTTAGAATCTGTGGAAGAGGAGTGGCTGACTCCTAGTGATTGGAATACATTAGTGAGAGCAGTTCTTAGTGGTGGAGACTATCTTGTTGAGGCCCACACTCTGCCTCAACACTTTTCCTCAACACTTTTGGGGCTAAGTGCTCTGGTCAAGAGAGAGTGTGGCTCTTGGGGCAAGAGACGCGAAGAATGGAGACAAGACAGGGTGTGATTCAGTCTCTTCTATTTTCTCAAGTCTCCCTTATTGAAGGGAATTCTGAGGTATTTATATACACAAGCAGGAGAACACAGGTGAAAACATTTTATCACGTGCACCATATAGCTGAGGTCACTAAACAGCAAAACAAGCTATGTGGGATAAACAAGATTTATCAGAGTGTGCTTCAGCTGTTATAGGCTTTTGACAACCAAGTCTTTCATCAGGGTATATGGTTCCAGATGGCTGCAAAGTTGATCTAGCCGCTTTCTACTAAAGTCAGCTCCCAACACTATCTTATTTGAAAATCAGAGTATAATGAGAATTGTAAAGAGACAGCTAGGAGAAACATTCAGGCAGGCAATGGTTGGTCCTTTGATGCCTTAGTAGGAGAAGGGCAATTTGCTTATAGTGATAACCAGATGCAATATGACCCAAGTTTATATGCTCAAATTCAAAATGCAGCCATGAAGGCTTGGCGTAAACTTCTGGTAAAGGGAGACCCTGGTGCATCTTTAACAGCAGTCAGACAAGGGCCTGATGAACAATTTTCTGACTTTGTTCATTGATTAATGACAACAGCAGGGAGGATTTTTGGTAATGCAGAGGCAGGTGTAGATTATGTGAAACAACTTGCATATGAAAATGCTAATCCTGCCTGCCAAGCAGTCATTAGACCTTATAGGAAAAAGACAGACCTTACAGGGTATATCAGACTCTGTTCTGACATAGGTCCCTCTTATCAACAGGGCTTAGCTATGGCGGCTTCTATGCAAGGAAAATCTGTAAGAGATTTTTTGGTAAATAAAGACAGAAAGGCATGTTTTAAATGTGGTAAGCCTAGACACTTTGCAAGAGATTGCAAGGTAGAAAATGAGTTAATCCAGAGACAGCCCAGAAAATATCCTGGGCTCTGCCTATGTTGCAAACGTGGAAGGCATTGGGCTAGTGATTGTATGTCTAAAAGATGCACAAGGTAACACCCTTCCCATAATCAGGGAAATGGGAACAGGGGCCAGCTCCAGGCCCCAAACCAACGCAAGCCAAAACAGGCTTATGGAGCAGTCAGTGTCCTACCAGCAAACACCAATCCCTTTCTGAACTCAGTCGAGCAACACCAGGAAGCGCAGGACTGGACCTCAGTTCTGCCACCCACACAGTATTAACCCCAGAAATGGGACCTCAGGCCTTACCCACTGGAGTATTTGGACCACAGTATCCAAATGTGTTTGGCCTGATAGCGGGAAGAAGCAGTGCTACTATGCAGGGACTACAAATTTTTCCTGGAGTTATAGATAATGATTATCAGGGTGAGATTAAGGTAATGGCACATGCAATTCAGAATATAGTCACCATTCCTACAGGAAAGAGGATAGCTCAACTATTGTTACTTCCATTGTACCCTACTAATCACAAATATAAGAATTCTAAAAGAGGGGATCAAGGCTTTGGTTTCTCTGATGCATACTGGGTACAGCCTCACTGAAAAATTACAAGCAGCTCAGTTGCTAGTGAAAAATCAATTTGAAAAAATTAAAAAAGGGGAATGGTATCCTACCAAGGGATCCCCCAGAAATATCCTCCATCATGCACTCTTTATTTCAAATTTTTTAACTTTGGATTCTGAAGGAAAATCTGCTGCAGATAGATTCTGGCATCCCGATACAAAAAAGAATTTTGCAACAGTCCTCTGGAAAGACCCATTAACTGGAACCTGGAATGGGCCAGATCCAGTGCTTATCTGGGGAAGAGGTTCTGTTTGCATATATTCCCAAACTGCAGATGCTGTACGTTGGCTGCCAGAGAGACTGATTAAACAAATAGACAACAATAACAAATCCAGGGAGGAGGAAACTCCCTGAGAAGCGTATTTTTTCTTTGCAGGAAATATGAAGGAAACATGAAGATGCTTCACAATTGCCTTCAAACTGGAACAGATCAACGAACAAACCTGACCTGAGAAGTTATCAGTGCTGAAGGAGCCATCACCACCTGAATCTCCAGGGTGGCTCTATTGGACTCTTGATTCCCTGACTTATGATTTAGTGGGGTATATTGTTTAAACCCACTACCTCAGTTATTATAGTTGTTTTTGGGTTTGAGATTGATTGAACAGGGACAGGGATTTCCTTACTTGTTTTGTTAAGATCAAAGCTATGATCAGTTCTGTATTTTTGTGTGATACCCTTAAAAAAGTGTTGCTTTTATACTGAATATTCAGGCATTGCTAAGTCTCTTGTCTCTTGGGTTGATGGGGTTCAACTGACTGATGGCTTTTATATGACAACAGATAGATGCTATTCAAATGAAAACCATACAGGTCCAATATTACAGGCTGGAAGTAGGGGACTCTGAAACCTCTGTCATCAAGACTGACGAGGATTAACCCCTAACTTATGTGCTAAGCCGGATAGTCAATGACGGGTAAGAGAGCATACTGAGACCCTTGCTCCTAAAAGAAGGGAGGCCTCACCATCCTAAGACAGGAGCTCAACCAATGGCTGTTGAGTATCCAAGGACGGGAAAGGGAGGTTGGGGTCCTTTGTTCCAACCTAGGACAGGCACGGTTTCTGTAAGTTTTCCCAGCCTTCCCTTTTGAAAAAAAATTTAAAAAGGGGACCCTGTTGGGAGCCAACTTTTAGAAAGCGGCTATCAGCTTTACAGCCATCTTGAGCCATATACCCTGACGTGAGACTTGTTTTTCAACAGCCTACAACAGCTGAAGCACACTCTGATATCCAACATATTTTGTTTTGCTGTTTACTGACCCCAGCTGCAAGGCACATGTGGTAGCCACGCCTGCAAGGCATGCAGTTCACGTGCTGTCCACGTGCTATCCATGCCATACATGCCTATAAGGTGCACGTGGTATCCGTGCCTGTAAGGCTTACATCATATCAACACCTGCAAGGCATGTGGTATCCACGCGCCTACAAGGTACGTGGCAAAAGCGTATAAATACTCCAGATTTCCCTTCAATAAAGGAGACTTGAGACTTGATCAGAACCTCTGTCTTGTCTCCATTCTTCGAGTCTCTCCCTTCTTTCCCTCTCCCTCTCCCTCTCCCTCTCCCTCTCCCTCTCCCTCTCCCTCTCCCTCTCCCTCTCCCTCTCCCTCTCCCTCTCCCTCTCCCTCTCCCTCTCCCTCTCCCTCTCCCTCTCCCTCTCTCTCTCTCTTTCTCTCTCTCTCTCTCTTTCTCTCTAGACCCTGACCTACAGACCAGAGTGGCAGCTTGGGCCCAGAAACAGTGGCCACCAAGCATGGAATGGAGAGGGCCGCAACAGTGGTTGACCCTTTCAGTTTGAAATTTTCATTCTAGTGCCTTCCCTAAAGCTGGATGGGTGGATAGGAATTGCTTAGATTTATTTTTATGATGGCATGCTTTTCTTTCTCCATCAATTGTGATGGATAGTGTTGCTGGGTGTAATAGTCTGGATTTGCATCTGTGGTCTCTTAGAGCTTATAGAACACCTATCTAGGCCTTCTGGCTTCCAGAGTCTCCTTTGGGAAGTCAGTAGTATTTTAATGGATTGTTATCACCAAAAGCGCTTATGTCCTCTTCAATTTTAGTATACTCTTGTGGGGTATAAGAATCTGAGTTGAGATTTACACAGAATTTTTAAGTTTCATCTTTTCATAGACTCTCAGAGTTCTTTGAGTTGGATTTCATCCGAGTTTTACATTGCTTGAGAATTGGTTATTTGGGAGGTAGGCACATTTTATAGGTTTTTAAAATTGTTTGTATTTTTGTGATATGAAGTGAGTATTTTAATTTAGACAATTGGCTGTTATTTAGTGAGATTTTATAACCCATTAGACTGGAAACTTAAGGTGAACTTAAACTAGGCATCTTGGGATATCTCAAAGGATTCCAAGCCCTGGCTTGGAATGTGGGGACTAGCACATGGCGTCCTACCAGATCCAAGTCTGATCAATGCCCATATCAATATTATGGAGAGGTGGGTCTGGGATTGGAAGAGGGTTGTGACATTGTGCCAGAGGTAGGGCAGGCTGGGATCATGATGGAGTAGGAAAAAAAATTCACCTGAGTAGAGGGAGGATAGTATCCTGCTACATTTGCAATAAAGCTCAGTTGTTGGGAAATATGAACGGTAGATGGAGTGAGGAGATGGGAGGAAAGAAGTAGGAAAGGGAAGAAAGAAAGAGAAGGAGGATACAAAATGGCTGCAGATGTACATGTGTCACTAGTAGTTGAAGGTTGTTATAATATCTAGGTTAGATAATTGGGTAACAATTCTAGTTATGTGGGCATCTTGTTAATCGGGCATTTTCAAATAGATAAATCCTTTGCATAATCTTTAAGCATTAAGAGTCTTCATTCTACCAGGTACTGTGGGTCTATTGAGAATGGTCTGGGGTCACCTGAGCATTGTGGATAGCGTGGTGGATTGGCAGTGCCAGCCACCCAACTAGCATCTTGTGAGTGCCAGGGTTGGGGTTTCTAGATAGCCTGAGCCTCGGTACAGAGTCAGAACAGAGGGAAAACAGCACCTGCAGAGCCAGAACACTGGAAAAATGGCTGCTGCCCTGGAACAAGCAGGACAAGACACAGTTTTCTAAATATTACTCCATGAAGAGGAACAATGTGATATGAAATTGGAAGTGATTTCTGGGGGAAGAGACAGAGTACAAGGTAGCACTGTGGTAAGGAACCAGAGGTTGGCAATGGCAAGAAAAGATCTTGCCTGGGTGAGAGAACACACCAGAGCTTGAGGAGCCATGTTAACATATCTTAATTAATCCCATTCCCAATATGGATTAACTGTTAATGGTGGCCTTCTGTGCTTGAGATGTAATAGGCGACATTCAAAGGGCTATTGGTTTCTGAGAGAGACATAAATCATTGGTGTCTACTGGGATATTTCCCATTCTCTACTGCATTGGTTCTCAACCTGAGGGTCCTGACTGCTCTAGGAGTCAAGAGGCTCTTTCACAGGGTAACATATCAGAATCATGAATATCAGATATTTACAGTATGATTTATAACCATAGCAAAACTATAGTAATGGAGTAGTAACAAAATAATTTTATTGTTTTGGGTCAATACAATATGAGGATTACAACATCAAAATGGTGAGAACCCCTCCTCTAGTGGATGGACATACACCCATGCACAAGTGGGAAGCACTAATTAGACTTGTGGGTCATAAGAAGAAATTTACTCTGGCTTTATAAATGTCTCCATCAGGTAAGTAGTAATTAGTGTGATGTCTCTGCCTGTGTTGTGACTGAGCCATTCTCTCTTGAAGCTTTCAGCACCTTTAGCCTTTTTAGTTTTAGCATTTTGACCATAATACACCATGCAAACTTCATCTTCAATGGCATTCCTCAAGCCTGGGTACTTGGATGAGTAGCTCCTTCAGTGTTTGGGAATTTTTCTTCCATGAATTTTTTGAGAGTCATTACCCATGACTTTGGCCTGGAGTTCTTCTCTGTCTTCTATGTCATGAAGTTGGGAAGGGCTTTGTCAAGGAGTACATGGTGGGAGTTAGATGGGGGTGTGGGGAACACATATGATCATACTTATACAATATAAATTATCAGTGAAATTCACAAGGATAAAGAATAATTAAAAATAAAGAAAAAATGATTAAAAACGTGCTACAGGAGAACTAAACACAAAGCTCTGAAGAGAATAAACATAAAGGGCGAGGAGGAAACACTTTAAAAGTTTTCAAAGCATCCTTAGCCACAAGGGAAATCCAGACTAAAGCCACTTTAAGATTCATTTTACTATAGTTCAATGGCCACGATCAATGATGGCAACAACAAATGGTAGGGTGGATGGATAGAAAGGGGAACCTTTACACTGTTCTTTGTAATGTAAGCTAGGTGAAGTTAAATTGGCAATCAGTCTGGAGAGTTCTCAAAAAACACCTACCACCACTAACACCACCACCAACATCCTGCCAAAATAAAGCTACCAGAGTTCCAGCTAAGTCACTCCTGAGCACTTATCCAAAGGACTCTGTAATCTCTGACATGGATATCTCCACATCCATGTTCATTGCTGCCATATTCACAGTAACTAAGAAATGGAAGCAGCCTAGCTTTCCATCAACTGATGAAGAGATGATGAAGATGTGCTATGTATATAAAAAAAAGAAAAATTTCAAAAAATGGATTGAATGGAAATTTTATTTTTTCTAAGATGGCCCAGTAACCCAAGCACAAAACCTGCATGTTCTCTCTCATATGAGGTTTCTAGCAATGTGAAAGTATGGTTTTGTGTGTTGGATATGGAGTAACTGTAGAAGCCAGGAAAAAAACAAGAGACATCAGAAATTAACTCCAAAGTGGAGGAATAGAAAATCATAGGCACTAAAGAAAGGGAATACCAAAGTAGACAGGTTTAGGCAGTAAGAAGGCAGGGGGATGAAAGACTGTAGGTTGGAGGGAAGAATAAACCAATATAAAAAAGTATAAAGGAATCGTGAAGCCAGATGTGTCCTCCTTTGCAATATCAACTTCTCTATTTTGATGGTAACCAAGTACCCTGTAATCAGATTCAAGACCCAAAGCATGTGGATGGAGGGGCCAATGTCTGGTACTGTAGGCCTGGCTAATCCCAGCCTTACTCAGAGATGCCTCCTCTTATAATGATAGGGGTTAATGCAGAGAAGCACAGGGGCCAGGATGCACAAATAAGGTGATTGTTAACCCTAGTGGGTTACAAAACTAAGCACACAGTCATGAACATGAGAGAGAAATTTGTGAGGAGAGCTTAGAGTTTCCAGGGATGTTGGGAAGGTGAGACTGGTTGAGAATGTGCAGTTTGCATGGAGTACATGTGAAAACTTGTGTTTTTGAAAAAGAAGGTATCAGGCTGCCTCCATGACTAGGTGCACAAAGTGACTAAGGCAGTAATTATTCAGTGGATTGCTAGTGAGTCTAACCTCACACCAGGGCTCTGGGCCGAGATATATGAGAGGAGCTGCCCTGGCCCTGCTGCAGAGGAAGTGAGTCAACATACTGGTCTGGGCATTCAACATTTTAGTCCCTTTCTAAAGTTTTTCATATTGATGCTGGGACTTTCCCTTGTAAGTAGGTTCTGAGTCACTTTGGGCAAGGTGAAGAGGGGTCATTACAGTTCTAAGATAAGATGACAGCTTGGTAGAGAGGCTTTGCTAAGTTAGACCAGGGGACTTGGTTGGAGTCTCAGAGAACAGTGGACTTCCCAGGAACATAGATATTCCCTATGAGGCACAGGGAGGGTGGGAGGTAAAGGCTTTTGATCTTTTTTCACCGTTGGTAGCCTGTTAAATGTGAGGAAGGCACCCTTCTCAGACAAGGCAGTACTTTCCAGGACTGATGGTACTGGCTTTTGTATGTGCAGTTATGATGCAGTTGGTGTACAGGATTGATGCCCAAGCTTTATGGGAGCACTGAAGAGAGAAACAAACCATGAGACAAAAAACAGTGAAGAAGAAGGTGGTGCACAATATCTTTTTAAGCTCTACACTCACGGAAGGAAGCAATGCCATCTCTTTCCTGCAGCCAGATTTCTTGATTAAGACTCAAGTATCTGTAACTCAGGATGCTGGAGACTGGCTCAGACACACCTTTGGCATTTGAGAGTTGTTGCAGGATTTCATTGTTTTCTGAATCCAAGGAATAAAGCTGGAGATTCCCGTGAATATTTAAGAGGGGTCTAAGGACACAGGTGATAATTGACACTGCCCTCAGCCATTGTGTTACACACAGAGGGTCCCCAGAAGAACCTTGTGGTTGAATTGGGGAAAAGCTGGAAGAAGCTGAGGAGAAAAGCAGTCTCATGAGAACACCAGCCGCCTCAAAAGATCTCTCAGACACTGAGCTACCAACCAGGCAGGCATCATACACCAGCTGATGTGAGGCCTGGGCACACATACAGTGGAGGACTGCCTGATCTGGACTTAGTGAGTTAAGATGCACCTAACCCTAGAGACATTTGAGGCCCCAGGGAGTGAAGAATTCTGGAGAGGTGGGGCTGGGTGTCTGTGGGAACATCCTCTTAGAGACAGCGGGAATAAGGGAGGAAGTATAGCATGGAAAATGGTTGGGGGTGGACCAGAAGAAAGATGAACATTGGACTGTAAAAAAAGGATTGAAGAAATCTATCTATCTATCTATCTATCTATCTATCTATCTATCTATCTCTATATCTATCAACCCAAAGAGTCCCCAGAGTCTCCCTGTGGACAGAAAATTGAATTCTTAGTAACTACCCTCTTATCACCTCGTTCCAGACCCATTATCTCCCTATTCTTTTGTGTTCCCACTTAGGTCTAGGTTTTCAGAGGAAAGACACTAAGTGAGCCCATTGACCTCCAATCCACAAGCTTAGAGCTGAAGCCTTGGTTTATCATCCTTCCCTGTGGTCTAATTCATAAGGGTATGAAGATTATACCACTTTGCTTCTCCACATCCACATGAGTGAGGAAAGAGTGCAGGAGATAGGAAATCCCAAAACAAGGAAAAACTATATCTGGGAAATCTTTTATTTCAGATCTGGAAGAGCTAATGCAGGAGTCCCAAATAAACCCTCCATTGTGGAGGCACCCATTCTAAAAGTTACCACAGGATGGAGCACAAAGCACATTCACTGAGGTCAGGGCCTCTGACTCAGTCACACTGGTTCAGGAGCTGGGGAGCTTCACAGAGCAGCAATGGTATGCTAAATGACCTTCCAGGAGTCATGGGAAAATGACTGTTTGTGGTAGTGTAGCTCCCCAACAGCCTACCAGATATGAGAAATCCATTAATAGATAGGAGGCTGAGATGATGAAACTGTCTGATAAGTCTGGACTGGTGCTGAGAACTGATAGACAGACTATCAAATACACAGACAGGATCACAGGAACAACTTAAGAGACATTACCAAAAAGGTGAATGCTCTTCTTAAACTGGACCTTCATTGGATAGCATATTATGTTCCTAAATGATCTCTCAAGTTGGCAGCCACTTTTGTGCCTGTCCATATGTGAGTAGTGCACATCCCTGTGATAACCACTCAAGCATCTGCTTTTTGGGTGTCTCAGGAAAGACTGTGCCATCATCCAGGTGGCATTCTTAATGTAAATGGAAGATACTCACCAAGTTCATCCTAGTCTCCTCCCAGTCCCCTGCCTGCCCTCACCATTCCTTCTCCAGCAATTTCAGTGTCTCTAAGGATTGAGACAATTTTTCCTGTTATCATGGGTGTTTAGGTTTTTTCGAAAAGCAAGATTCCCAAGACACTAGAGGTAAGGATCAGTGCTATGTCCCCATAAACTAGGACCCCATGTCATGAGCTCAGAACTCAAGGTCTCCATTCAACCCCCCCGCAATGTGGTCTTATCTACAAAGCAATGTAAAATACAACATGAAAAGAGTTTGAGGGGGAAAGGGAGGCATGATAGCGCTTCATATACAATACTCCTGTATGAATTTTTCTAAAACAAACATTTAAAAATTAAAAACATTGTCTATTGATAAGATGAAGTCAAGATAGCCCAGGTGTTTCTTTACAACTGCACAGACATCTACCAAAAGAAAGGGGGAGTCAAAAACATGATTTTGGCTGCTACTTGTTACTATGCTTTAAGATTAGGTGTTTTTTCCCTAGAAGTATGAGGATATTTATATTTTGGATTTGAACCTTTGTATATCACCATCTTCCATGACACCGTCAAGTAGGGTTGTATTATTCCAAACATCCACTCTCAGGTGTGCTACCAGAGGGAGCCATCCTGTGTGAGCATTTTGATTCTCAGTCAACCTCCCATCCAAATACCCAAGGGAAAATTTGCCTCTTCCTTAGATATGGATGAGCCAGATGCAACAACTTTAATTAAGAAGAGATAACTTGACATATGAAAGAACACTGACCATGGATACTTCTCTAAATTCAATGCTCTTAGATTTTTTTCCTACATTGAGACAAAAATGTCTCTTCCCAACTTGTCTACATCTACAGTAGGTGCAACCTCCTGCACTCCAAGTCCAATAAGCATGATACCATCAGTGTGATATGAGTGGGATCTCTGCAATAGATGTTACTGTCCCTAATGATGCATGTTGATGCATTCCCCAGATTATTAGCTGCCAGGCATGTGTCATTTGCAGCAACAGTAAAACTACACCAAGAGCAATTTTCGCTGAAGTTACCACCCAGTTGAGTTTACATTAATCTACAATAGTTCTCCAGGACGGAAATAGATATTCTGATGGGAGATATAGCAGGAATGACCTCGTCTGTATTGTTCAATAATGCACTATTTGCACTGACTTCTGGAGAAATTCATGTTCACCAAGGCCCTGGTATATTTTTTGGTAAAAGGAGGCAGTTGTGAAAATTTCCACTAGTTTCTATCATAGTGTCACTTCCTGACTCAAGCAACCACTATGGGGTTGATGCCAATTGATAACTATGTCTGTCCCACCTCTTCATTCCCGAGTTATGAAATGAGAATGTTAACTTGGGACCATGTGTATGGACCGTCTCAAGGCCTGTCCTCTACCTGTGGCTGCATAGAAGAATTTGGGGTCTTTACAAATTGTTATCAGGTCAAATTCAATGCATAGTAATAAAAAGCATTAATTTAATTTTTTCTAATTCTTATTGCTGTACTTAGACAGCCCCCTTCTTGCTCTGAGGAAGCAAAGGAAGAAATACAGAAGGATAGAGTTGATGCCAGAACTTTCCTCAAGGGCACCCAGTCTCTATCATGCAGAGTCTGAGTTGTCTGCTCCAAGCCTGGGAACTAGCTGAGGCTTCCTATGATAGTCCAGACCTCTTTTTATTTTAGCAGTTTTCCAGAATTTTTTTTTTATTGAAAATTTTATTTACAGTTCAGATGTTATATTTCCCCATCTCCCACGCCCCCTACCCAGGAACCCCCTATCCCATCTCCCCTCCTCCTGCTTCAATGAGGATGTGCCACCACCTACACCCCACTCCCACCTCCCCACCCTCAAATTCCCCCACAAGGTGTCCAGCCTTCATGGGACCAAGGATCTCCTCTCCCACCTATCCCTGACAAGGCCATCCTCCCTGAAACATACAGCTGGAGCTATGGGTCTCTCCCTAAGTGCTCCCAGGCTGGTGGTTTAGACCCTGGGAACTCTGGTTGTTTGGTATTGTTGCTCTCCTCATGGGACTGCAAACCCTTTCAGCTCCTTCAGTCTTCACTCTAACTCCTCCATTGGGAACCCCTTGATCAGTTCAATGGTTAGCTGTGACCATCTGCCTCTGAATATGTCAAGCTCTGGCAGAAAGTGGAGAAAGAGGAACACTGCTCCATTGTTGGTGGGACTGCAAGCTGGTGCAACCACTTTGGAAATCACAAATCTTTTTTTGGAAAAAGAAAGTGTTTCTCTTTCGCCAGCATCTACTATCACCTGAGTTGTTGGTCTTAGCCATTCTGACTGGCGTGAGGTGGTTTTGATTTTCATTTCCCTGATAACTAACGATGATGAACATTTCTTTAAGTGCTTCTCAGCCATTCGAGTTTCCTCAGTTGAGAATTTTTTGTTTAGCTCTATACCTCATTTTTTAATAGGGTTATTTGGTTGTCTGGAGTCTAATTTCTCAAGTTCCTTGCATATATTAAATATTAGCCCTCTATCGGATGTGGGATTTGTAAAGATCTTTTCCCAATCTGTTGGTTGATGTTTTGTCCTATTGACAGTGTCCTTTGCCTTACAGAAACTTTGCAATTTTATGAGGTCCCATTTGTCAATTTTGATTTTTAGAAATGACACCACAGGGTGGACTTTATTTTATTTTATTTAATTTTTAATTGGGTATTATATTTACATTTCAGATTTTATCCCCTTACCCCACTTCCCGCCACCACTCAGAAACCTCCTATCCCACCCCTTCCTCATGCTTCTATGAAGCTGTGCCCCCACCTACCCCCCACACTCCCACCTCCCCACCTTCACATTCTCCCCAACTCGGTGTTTGTCTTTCATGGGACCAAGAATCTCCTCTCTCACCTATGCCTGACAAGGTCATCCTCCCCTACATATACAGCTGGAGAATCTTGAAGCAGTTATTCTTGCCAAGGGTATTTTCTTTTGTTTTGTTTTGCATTTTGCTCTTCATTTTCGCATGTGTGTGGCTGTGGTTGTTTATAAATGAGACTACGTCTGATTTGCATAAGGGCTTTCAAAAATTAAGTCTGTCCATAGAGTGATTTTGCTTTCATTATTACCAAGTCAAGAGTACAACAGAGCTAGTGAACTGTAGCAGCATGCCAAGCAGGGCTGTAACTATCATCACACAGTGCACTGTCCCGTGGAGGTGTGACATGGGAGACGTGGATCATGTGATCATTGTGAACACCTCGTGAGCTTTAAAATAAAATCCACAGTTTCTGTTGTTATGTTGTTATATTTCCCTTTTCAGTTCTGATTTTATTAATTTGAGTACTGTCTCTGTGCCCTTCAGTTAGTCTGGCTAAGGGTTTATCTATCTTGTTGATTTTCTCAAAAAGCCAGCTCCTGGTTTTGTTGATATTTTGTATAGTTCTTTTTGTTGAAACTTGGTTGATTTCAGCCTTGAGTTTGATTATTTCCTGCTGTCTACTCCTCTTGGGTATATTAGCTTCTTTTTGTTCTAATGCTTTCAGGTGTGCTGTCAATTTGTTAATGTATGCTCTTTCCATTTTCTTTTTGTGAGCACTTAGAGCTGTGATTTTTCCTCTTAGTACTGCTTTCATGGAGTCCCACAAGTTTTGATATGATGTGTCCTCATTTTCATTTAATTCTAAAAAGTCTTTAATTTCTTTCTTTACTTCTTCCTTGACCGAGTCATCATTGAGTACAGCATTGTTCAGTTTCCACGTGTATGTGGGCTTTCCATTGTTTTTGTCCATGTCAAAGACGAGTCTTAGTCCATGGTAGTCTGATGGGGTACAAGGGATTATTTCAATCTTTTTGTATCTGTTGAGAACTGTTTTGTGACCAATTATATGGTCTATTTTGGACCATGAGGTGCTGAGAAGAAGGTATATTCTTTTGTTTTAGGATGGAATGTTCTATAGATGTCAGTTAAGTCCAATTGGTTCATAACTTCTGTTAGTTTCATTGTGTCTCAGTTTAGTTTTTGTTTCCATGATCTGTCCATTGCTAAGAGTGGGGTGTTGAAATCTCCCACTATTATTGTGTGAGGTGCAATGTATGCTTTAAGCTTTAGTAAAGTTTCTTTTATGTATGTGGGTGCCCTTGCATTTGGGGCATAGATATTCAGAATTGCAAGTTCCTCTTGGTCGATTTTTCCTTTGATGAATATGAAGTGTCCTTCCTTATCGTTTTTGATTACTTTTGGTTGAAAATCAATTTTATTTGATATTAGAATTGCTACTCCAGCTTGTTTCTTGGGACCGTTTGCTTGGAAGATTGTTCTCCATCCTTTTACTCTGAGGTAGTGTCTGTCTTTTTCACAGAGGTGCGTTTCCTGTATGCAGCAAAATGCTGGGTTGTGTTTATGTATCCAGTCTGATAGTGTATGTCTTTTTATTGGAGAATTGAGTCCATTGATATTAAGAGATATTAAGGAAAAATGAATGTTGCTTCCTGTTATTTTTGTTATTGGCGGTGCTGTTATGTTTGTGTAGCTATCTTCTTTTAGGGTTGTTGGAAGATTACTTTCTTGCTTTTTCTAGGTTGTAGTTTCCCTCCTTGTGTTGGAGTTTTCCATCAATTATCCTTTGAAGTGCTGGATTTGTGGGAAGATATTGTGTAAATTTGGTTTTGTCATGGAATATTTTGGTTTCTCCATCAATATTGATTGAGAGTTTTGCTAGGTATGGTAGTCTGGGCTGGCATTTGTGTTCTCTTAGGGTCTGTATGATATCAGTCTTAATATGCTTATAAATTAGACCAGAGGGAAGGGTGATGAACCAAGGCTTTATCTCAAAGGTTGTGGAATGGAGGTCCTACTCTGGGTAGAGACACCGCTTATCCAAAACCCTTCCCCAGTTTGAGAGTTGTACTTTTCAGAGGAAAGTTAGCCATGTGTTAGCCACATTCCTGCTTTTATCATGCATCAACACACTCATCCAGAAAAGTCTTTCCTGTAGAAACAAAGTTTCATGGATTACTTAGAGGAAAGCACCTCCTGTAGTGTTTGGGTAGAATGTTCTGTAGATGCCTGCTAGGTCTATTTACCTTATGATATTAATTAAGTCCAGCATTTCTTTTTTTAGTTTTTGTCCTGATGACATATCTGTTGGCAAGTGTGTGATACTGAAGTGACACACTGTTACTCTGTGAGATCCACTGTGACTTTAGCTTTAAGAAATTTTTTGTGAACTTGGGTATCTTTGTGTTTGGTGCATACATGCTTAGAACTGAGATGTCCTCTTTGTGGATTTTTTTGGATGGGTATGCAGAATTCTTACTTATTTTCTCTGATCAGTTTTGATTTAACATTTGTTTTGCTGTATATTAAAATAGCTACAACTGTTTGCTTCTTGGATCCTATTGCTTGGACTATCACTTCCTATCCTTCTAACCTAAGGTGATATTTGTCCATGGTGTTGATGCATGTTTCTGGATGCAGTCATAGGATGACTTCTGATTTCTCATCCATTCTGTTAGTCTATATGTTTTCATTAAGATTTGAGACCATTATTATTGGATAGTTATCAATGAGCAGTGTTTGTTGATTCCTGTTATTCTATCGGGGTTTTTTATTTTTTTTATTTTTATTTTTTGCTTATTTTTTAAGTGGATATTTTATTTACATTTCATATGTTATCTCCTTACCCCATTTCCCCCCACCCAGGAACTTCCTGCCCTATACCCTCTCCCCTTGCTTCTATGAGGATATATCCCCACCCTCCCACCCACCCACTCCCACCTCCCCACTTTTGAATTCCCCCCACTGGGCACCCAGCCTTCATGGGACTAAGGATCTCCTCTCCCACTAACACCCGACAAGGCCATCCTCCCCTATATATAGATGGAGTTATGGGTCCCTCCCTATGTGTTCCCAGGCTGGTGCTTTAGACCCTGTGAGCTCTGGTTGGTTGGTATTGTTGCTCTCCTCATTTGTGGAAGATTTGTGAAGGAACATTTTTCTGAAGCGGAGGACACTGGTGAAAGGATGAACTGCTAAAGCAAGGAACTGAAAGGACACATGATGAATGGCAGGCATGTATTGGTCTGCTGTACATTATATAGTTGAGCTCCATTTGTCAGGACACCACAGAGAAAAACATACCAAGAAACTTCTTTTGTTGTGCTTCAGCTTCTTGATGCTGCAGCAGACTCTGGCTAATTGGCAGAGTGATATCAGCTGAGACAGATTTACGTGGAGTTCTGCTAAGTCAGACTCACTTGCTGAGGCAAGACACATGGTGAGGCAAGATCTATGGAGGACATGTGATGTTTGGAGGGAGTATAAGAAGGACTCATCAGAGTGAAGGGAGTTGAAGGCTTGGCTTCACAAGCTTTGCTTGCCCATAGAGCTAGTTGTGCAATGCTTGTTGGTCTCTGGCCTTCAGGGTTCTTCACTTCCCTGAGAGAGGCATAGCCAAGAACTGTTCCTGTAGTTCCTGTTGGCCCTGGTCTCTTCTGCTGACTAATGCCAAGTCGGCTGAGACCTGGCTGTTCCTGTTAGGTCATGAAACCACTGCTGCTATCCCGACTCTACCTAGCTTGACTGCTGGAATATCCATGAACTGTTTGCCAGTGTTGGCTGCTACTGCTGTCCTGTGAGCTGAACTGCTGACTTCCTGACAACACAGGGAGGATCTGCTCCAAAGAACTATTTCTAAACAGGTCCACTCTTCCCTGAATCCTTTTCCCCCACTACCTCTAGTGGATGGTGGGCTACAAGGCAGGTTAAAATGTTTAAGAACCATCATTAAAAGTAGGCCTTGAAAAATTCAAGTTATATACCACTCTGCCCAACTTTTCATTTTATAATGCAAAGCTATTAAATGTTAGCGTGGAGTCCCCTTTGTGCACAGAATATAGCTTGAACATTTATTACTTCTAGCATCACACTACTAAATTATCTCCTAAGAAAGAAATAGTAAACTGGACACAATGGTGCACACATGTAACCCTGGCTCTTGGGAGGCACAGGCAGGAGGAGCAGGATTCAAGACAAAGACTAATCTACAAATGGGGTTCAAGGCTAACCTGGGCGACATGAAAGCATGTCTCCAATAAAAAATGAGGGAGGAGGGAGCAGGCCAGAAGGGAAAGAGGATGAAAAGATAGAAAAAGGAAAGGAAAGGGAGAGGAAGAGAGGGAACGAACCCCTCCTGGTTGGCAGCTGTTCCTGACAGAACTGCATACACTCTATAACATGTTCTGTTGTGATAGTCCAGTTTTCCCAACAGCCTTACAATGTTGTAGATGATTGAAATTTTGAGTATATTTCATTTAAAATGTTAAGCTGTGAATTGAGCAACCCCTTTGAACAAATTTTGTGGCTCATGTCTTGGAACATTGGTTTCCTACCTCGTGGTACTGCCTTTGGAAGGTTATAGAACCCTAAGAGGTTCAATACTGTGGGAGGAAGTTGTTTGCTGTAGGCTGGTCATGAAGTTTTATGTTAGAGTTGCACTTCCTGTCCTCTGATGCAGTGTGACTCACCCTTCCCAGTCCTGCCATAAATGTCTTTCCATCATGAACTGTGTCTTTAAACAGTTAACAGAGGCAACGAGAAGGGTACATGACATGACTTCCCTGAGACAACGAAACAACAGGGGTCATCAGTCACTGCCTTAAGTAAAGGCAGGATCTCCTCCTGACCCCCATTGCTTTCTAACTAGTCACACTCCTGGCTTTGTGCTCTTCAAACCATAATTGAACTCTTCAGTATACAACATATAAAGCAGACAATGGTGGGCAGCAGAGAAAGCAGAATTCTGGGAAACTGTAGCAGACAAAGAGAATCCAGGAAAATCATGGGGTCAGTGATTCTGAGGTTGATGCCATGATGGAGACTGAACCTTATCTCCTCCCTCACCTTCAGCCAAGCCAAGAAACAACACCTGCGCCATGGTGTTGTGGAGCCGGGACCCTAGTTCTACATGACCGACCTCTCCATTTTCAACTACACAAGAGAAAAACCTTGCCTTGGCCTCTGGAGTTTGGTCTCACTGATGCCGAGCCACCAGGCAAGACCTCTCCAGCTCCAGATCCTCCTCTTCCCTGCTAGAGATGCAGTGTCAGAGGACAGCTCTCAGCATTAGCAAATGAAAACAGGACTTGCATTTAAATCCAGTCTTTAGACAGACATCAGTTTTCAGGAAATGTCCCATCCAATATTTGGGATATGTTTGCTGCTATTGCTCACATGAAAATCTAATTATACTGATCACTGTGTAGTTCATGTTGCAACCCTAGAGACCAAAGGAATGCTCAGGTGCAGGAAGGGTTTCTAGAAGTGTGTATACATGTCTTACTCTTGAGAGGCTCAGAGACGTGAATGAGCTCAGCAGAGAGCACCTCAGCTAACGATACTAAAATATGGGTCACTGTGCTCCTGATCCCAAGATGACACAAGGGCACAGCAGAACAGTGTGTGGGAAGCATTTATTTCTCTGTAGGCTCCCACGTATGAACTCAACCTTCTGTTCATCTCCAAGAGGAATGACACTCCTCTATGTAGCATCGACTTCTGTAGACTCCCTCCTCCAAGTCAGGGGAGCCCAAGCTGGTACTTGGAATGTATTTTAATAGTTAGAGGTAGTGTGCTCTTGGTCTCAATTTCAATTCAACATTTGTAAATAGTGGCATTTTCCTAGACACTTTAACAAAAAAGTAAAAAGTGTTCACTCTCAGACAATGACTTTATAGACTGCAGTTCAGAATCACCCTAGACTTCTAGAGAAATTTACTTACCTCAAACCTGTATCTCTCCCCCCATAAATAACAAAATGCTTTTCTTTGGATGGTTGATCAGAAAGGACCCTTAATTTGAAGGCAGAATAATATAATTCTAAACCACAAGAGCTAAAGATAAGGTCAACAAGTTGAAACAGTACTAAGTATTTAATGGGCTTTCTATGAGAGTAACAATGTATCTAATGGAATGATACTAAATTGTATACATAGTCTGAGGACATGGTCCTTCCATCTCTTTACTCTCAGGTTGAAGTCCCTGGGCTCCTATCCTATAGTCAACTTCCTTTTTTACTTGCTCTTCTTTCTATCTCTTCCTTGGGCAATAAATACTGGTTCTGAGAAAGAAAAATGCAGATTAATGATCAGGGCAATTGTTTGGGGCAGAACAAACATGAGTGAACCAGCTCAGACATAGTGCAGGAAGTAAAGATGAGACTCCTGGAGCTGCAAGCCTACAAACACTTCACCAGTTTTTGACCCAATTCCCATGTCTGTGTGGGCAACCCCAAGAAGAAGCAAAATGTATACAAGGTGATCCTCTTACCAGGGTTTTCTAAAAGCCCTCCTGGGAGCCAGAGTTCTATAAGGGCTGAGGCAGAAGATTGTCAGTTAATCACAGTGTTTGGGAATCACCAAGTGAGGAAACAAAGCATCCATCTTCCCAGGTCTATCTTGGCTTACTCAGTCAGCTGTGCAGAGAACATAGGATGATATGAGGAAGATAGGTTGGCTGTCCTCTAAACGTAAGATGTGGCATCAGGCTCCAGACCTAACTGCAAGCTGAAATGGGTGGGTAGAGGTAGAGGCCTCTCCTATCCATTCATGTGTTTCCTCTCTGCCCCGCCCCTAACATGAAGACTCTGGAGGACCTCTCCTGTGCGCTGGGATAGCCCTAGGCATTGCATCCTATGTACATGGGAATGCCAAGCTTCCTGCTGTCTTCACCGGAATCTCCCATTACAGATCTCCCTCAAGATCTATAAAATCTTGAGGGAGAATTAACTCTGGAGCTCAGGGCCAGTCTGTGAGAAAATCTGGAACAGGATTTCAGCACGTTTTGTTTGCCATGTGATCTGGCCTGTCTGTAATTCCCACTGAAGCCTTGTTGGATCCCTTAGCTTCTAGAAGGTTCTTACAGGTATCAGAAGGTTCCTAAAGGTCACCATCTCTATAAACCTCAATAAAGACTCAGATTTTTAGGCTGCAATGTGTGTCTCCTTTCTCAACTGCTCTTTTCTTCCTGAGCACAACACTCTGATTCACACCTTGAATAACTTAGGATTTGGAAGCGGGTTTATGGGACTTGAAGGTGGTATGAAGGAGCAGACAGAGACAAAAAGATACAGAATGAACCAGACAAAGAGAAGAAAAAAACCAAAGAAAAACTAAATATTTCTAGCTTAAACAAAAAATTTATATCCATTCCTTATCTTAATATTTCTTTCTTCCTCTCTGTCTTTCAGTGAGTAAGGATGTGTGTGTAAGAGAGTATAAAAAGTGTATGCACATGTGTGTACATGGGTGTGTTTGCCCATGCATGCACAAGCAGATCTGAAGGGAATATCAAATGTATTGTTCTACAACTGTCTGCCAGAATCTTTAATACAGTGTCCTCAACAAACATGGATCCACATTGGTGGCCAGCACGTCTCAAAGGTGCTCCTGTCTCAAGTGCTGAGGTTACAGGCACACTTAGCCACACCCCATTTTCTATAAGGGTGTTGGGGATTCAAACTGAGGTCCTCATGCTGCCTGTCTCAGCTAGCTCTCTTAGCCACTGAGCCATTGCTCATTCCTTAACTACTAACCCTATACCAATGTTGATGTATATTTATTGATTCAGAATCACTGGGAACATATTATATTGCAAACAGGATGTGGGATCTTTAAAGTATTTCTAGCCTTTCTCCAGTAGATGTCAGTAGCAACACCCTCTACACACCCAGATAGAATCTCTCCAGCTATTGATCAATGTCCCTGAGGACAAAGATGCCGAATCAGCTTCAGCTGGGATTTACACAGGTGGTACAGGTAGGACAGCTAGGGTCAAAAAATTTTAGCAGAGTTTATCTGGACAAGAGCTCTCCCATCTGTAAAGCTCTAAGGGGAGGCAAAAGGGATTGCCTCTCAGTCAGTGCCACAGAACAGATGGCCAGGAGCAACAATAAGAGATACTATCACAAAGCCAGCTTGATCAATATCCATCTATCCACAAATTGCTCTATGCAGACCACCAGAAAGCCCCAGGCCTATGGCTGCTCAGTACAGACATTCACCCACAAGAGGAATGGTTGGCAGAAAGCACACAGCAGGATAAGGACACCATCTGCCCATAAAAGGAGTGGCTGGAGGAGAGCTTGTGGTAGCATGGGGACACCAACCAGAGACTGAGGCTGGCAACATCCATGGCTTCTGCTGACGTGGTGAATCCCTGTGACCAAGTTATTCCCAGGAATTCCTTAAGAAGTGAAAGGGACCTGTGTGAAGACTGGTGTCTACAGATTTGCATCTCGACATTCTTAATGTTAAAGCACACTGGGGTCTCGTCCATGGAACAGAGTTTAAGTGGCACATTTATAAGACTAAATGTTTTAATAATTAAGAATTTGTTCTCAAACACATTTAATAATATAGGAAAATTTAATACAATACGTTTCAAAAAGCAATTATGAAAGTTTCTCCATAGTAGAATCTCAGTTGTAATTATATATGATATGTTGTTGGGAGCTGACTTTTAGCAGAAAGTGATTATCAACTTTGCTGCCATCTTGAGCCATATACCCTGACTAGAGACTTGTTTTTCAACAGCCTACAACAGCTGAGCACACTGACAAACATCTTGTTTATCCCACATATCTTGTTTTGCTGTTTAGTGACCCCAGCTGCATGGTGCACGTGGTAAAGTACCTTCAGCTGTGTTCCCCTGCTTGTGCTTATAAATACCTGGGATTTCCTTGCAATACCCTGACCCCTTGGACCGGAGCAACAGAGCAGTCCAGGACATTTTGGCCCCCAAGCATGGAGCAGCTTGGGTTGGGGCAGTATGTAGCTAAACTAAAAAAATGTTGGAAGTGGTTATATCAAAATAGTGTTGGAGATTATCTCTAGAGGACAGGACTAATAGCTGTTTGTTTTTTGTTCATACACCCATGTGTCCTGAGCATAGAGACCCTGCACCAGGGAAGTGCATGCACACATCTTCAGTCCCCACTGGTCAAGCACTGCTCCACAGGCAGTAAGCATCCTGTGCTTACCCCTCACACAGCTGAGCCATCCGGAAAGCTAGAGAAGCTGAACCTTCACGAGTTCCCCTGGGCCAATTTCTGGAACAGAAATGACAGTCTTTCCTTTTCCTTTTTAATTAATCTTTACATCTTGACCTCGGTTTTCTTTCCTTGTTTCTTCCCAAAGCCTCCCCCTCATTTCTCCCCGCCCCCCCCCAACCACTCCTCCTCCATTTCTCTTCAGAAAAGGGCAGTCTCCCATGGGTATCAATCAAATATGCCATATTAAGTTACATTACACCTAGGCACCTTCTCTCCTATTAATGGCTAGATAAGGAAACCCAGTAGGAGGAGTTGGTCACAAAGTCAGGCAATGGCCATTGGATACTGGCTTTCCAAGCAGTGTCAGAGGTGGGATAACTCTCGTGGCATGGGTCTCAACCTGCAACAGTTGTTAATGCCCTCTCTCACAATTCCTGTGCTACCTTTACACTAGCATATGTTGTAGACAGGACAAACTGTAGGTCTTAGGTTTTGGGGATGGATTGGTGTTCCAATGCCTCCTCTGGGAGTCTTGCCTGTTACAGGAGATGGCTAGCTCAGGCTCTATATCCCCCACTGCCAGGAGTCTTAGCAGGTCACCCTACAGAATCCTGGGAGTTTCCATTGCATAGATCTCTAGTCTTTTCTTATCAACTGTTGCTGTGCATGGAAGTTCTTTGGTCCTTAGCAAAGACAGTGGTGTCTATGGATATTCATAAATGTTTATGGACATGGGAATGGCCTGAAGTTAGAAAGCTGGTTGGGCTGATCATGATAGTGCACACAACAGTCCTGATTCAGCCTTGGCTTGGAACAAGATGCCATTTCTTCTTTCCTGAGTGGGAACATGCAGGTCCAAACCCTCTAAGGTACAGCATGAAGAGATTCAAAGGGTTGTGGTCAGACACACAGAGTGGTCAGCAGCTAGTCGGCTGCTGCTCACAGGTTGTGTTTCATCCAGGCCTCACATCTGCCTGGAAAGGGATGAAAGTCCAGGCTTCAGTCCCAGCTAGGACTCCTCTCAATCTTGTGTGCTGAGGGAGTTCGGTCAGCCTCTCAGCTGAATTGTGATGATGCTTCATGCCAATCTCTGTATTGAAAAGAGTGTGACAGCAAGTGGAACTTACTTCCCACACTAGACAGCAAGGATCAGGACAATTAGTGGGAATACTGTAGTCTAATAGGCAGGCTGAAAACTGACAAGGAGGCAGATGGTGGGAAGTAGAGGGGTGTGTGTAACATTCTTGATCCTCTATCTAGAAATGGTATTAGAACCAACAGCAGCTTAACAAAAGACCAAGATTCTGGATTTCCAGGTGAAGACTGCTCATTAAGACAAAAAATGATTGGGAAAAAAATCTTCACTAACCTAATAGAGGGCTAATATCAAAGATATATAAAGAACTCAAGTAGCTAATCTCCTAAAAGGAAACAACCCAGTCATAATATGGGGTGTAGAGCTAAACAGAACATTCACACTAGAGGAGTCTCAAATGGCTGAGAAACACTTAAAGAAATGTTCAAAGTCCTTAGTGATCAGGGAAATGCAAATCAAAATGACCCTGAGGTTCCACTTTACACCAATCAGAATGGCTAAGATCAAACCCTCAGATGACAACACATGTTGGGGAGGATGTGGAGAAAGAGGAACATTCCTCCATTGCTAGTGGGATTGCAAACTGGTACAGCCACTCTGGAAATCAATCTGGAGGTTTCTCAGAAAACTGGAAAGAGATCTACCTGAAGACCCAGCTATACCATTCTTGGGCATACACCCAAATATGCCCACAAGTCCCTACAAACATCCCACAGAGCTCTTAACATCCCAATGGTTCTTCTAGCCCAAAGTTCCAAAGTCCTTCCACAGCCCTCCCCCAAACACGGTCAGGTTGTCACAGAATACCCCACTATGCTGGTATCAATTTGTCTTAGGGTTTGTATTCCTGCACACAACATAATGCCAAATAAGCAAGTTGGGGAGGAAAGGCTTTATTTAGCTTACGCTTCCACATTGCTGTTCATCACCAAAGGAAGCCAGGACAGAAACTCACACAGAGCAGGAATTGGAGGCAGGAGCTAATGCAGAGACCATGGAGGGGTGCTACTTACTGGCTTGCTTCCTCTGGCTTGTTCAGCTTGCTTCCTTATAGAACCCAGGACTACCAGCTCACCTACAATGGGCTGGGCCCTCCCCCCTTGATTCCTAATTGAGAAAATGCCTTACAGCTGAATCTCATGGAGGCATTTCCCCAAGGGAGGCTCCTTTCTCTGTGATAACTTCAGCTTGTGTCAGGTTGATACACAAAACCAGTCAGTACACCATCCTAATAAGTTTGATCAGTTCTGATTCTCTAGAGAGCCCTGACAAATACAATCACTGATAGTTTAATCTGTCTTGACCCTCTAGTTCTCCTGTTCTTCCCAGATCTACCCCACTTCCTTTCTGGCCAAATTTTGAGGCATTTTTTTCCAGAAGAAAATTTGTGCAGCCCAAATATTCTTGGGGTTGTGGCCTTCCACTGGAGTGTGCTCATCTTTTCAGGGGCCATGTACAAGGAGTTTCAAAGAGCAAAATATTCACTTTATAACTTTCCCTTACAGTTTTTTTTTTTTTTTTTTTTTTTTTTTTTTTTTTTACCTATAGGGGGTGAACTGTTTCCTAAGTGAAACATAATTAAACTAGAACATAATTAACGATAGGATTTATTTGTCAGAGACATTGAAGTCAGGCTGGCAGAGAGAGAGAGAGAGAGAGAGAGAGAGAGAGAGAGAGAGAGAGAGAGAGAAAACACTTCCTTCCCATATAGCCCCAGGATGGTGGTAAACTCCCTATGCAGCCAAGGATGATCTTGAATCTCTGGTCCTCTCTCCTCTGCCTCCAAAGTCCTAGAATTACAGGAGTGTGCTACCACATCCCACTTAATAACATTGTATTTTATAACTAAATTTGCTGAGAGATTTTAGATGTTAATATACAAAGTATCTGAGACAATTAAAATATTAATTAGCTTGGTTTGGTCATGCTTCCTGTACACATGAAGCAAAAAATCATGTTGTGTGTTATAATTAAATGCAATTTTTATTTGTCAAGTTAAAAATGTGATTAAAGAAATCTAATATAAGCAGTCTGGCACCAGGACCCCTCAGCCACCAACAGTGTCATTTGAGAACTATTTTGATACAAAGTCATATTCCTTCCTTCCTAAAAGTGTTTCTAGACATATTAAAAATTTTAGGTACAGAATAATTGATAAAAAAACATTCCTTGGATGGTAGGAGAACAGATGGGGTCAGGTGGTAACACCTGCTGCAGGATCGCAATAACCCTGGCTCACCAGAGACTGGATTCTCCTCATTGTAAGCTTTCTTGTTTTCTGAATGTAAATCTCCTCTAGTCATTGTTTAGCACTTAGACCTGCCATTCCGCTCAGATGCAATTGCTGTGGTCTAAAGACTCACCCGTATTCTCTGACTTCTGGGTTGGTTTCCACTTTTGCAAAGCTTAGGTGAGCATCTGCTGACCTCTGGATGCTTTCTTCATCTGCTGTTGGCTGAGCTGATCTTCCCTTTGGAAACCCTCAGCGTGTATCTGCTGCTAACAATGCACTGAGAAGCTTATTGAGCTAGGCTGCCCAGCACTGCTACTGTGCCCACCATGAGAAAAACCTTCTCATCTGCGTGTTTCCTTTGCTGACTTTGTGTGTGAGACCATGGCTGTTCTCTTGTTCCCAGAGTGCACTGGGTCTGTTCCTCCTGTGCACAATCCACCATGCATAAGAGTGAACACTGTGGTGGGGATCAGACTCTTGTCTTGATTTTGGAGCCTTTGGGTCACCAATTGTTCTTTTGATACCAGGGGACCATGTGATAAGGGTTTCTCTGTAGCGGTAACCTTTCTGGAAACTATTCAGCCTGTGCCCTCAGCTCAGCTCTCAGGAGTCTCCCCCTGCTCACCTATTACTGTGGGCCAGGCTGCAGGATGGGGCGATCACTCTCTCCTCACCTCCACTTGCCCAGATTTATGGAGGAAGACTGTCCTAAGTACATGTCCTTCTTAGAGTATGGGGTAAAGAGGCAGTGTGCCCTCAGCTGCAGGTTAGTGAATATTTGCATCTCCTAAGAAAAGACACAGCTCCTGTCTCTGCTTTGTGTTTCACATTTTGAGCCTTTTGTGTAAGCCAAGGGTGGTGGAGTGTGGTTGGGGTCCCAGCACTAGGGAGGCTGAGGCAGAAGGATCATGAGTTGGAAGTCAGTCTGATCCACACGGTGAGAATGTGCTCAAACCACTCCAAGCCAAGGCAAAATGAGGAAAGATTCTGTAATTTAGTTATACAACTGTAAACAAAATTTAGAAAATAATAAACGATTGTCAATGGTCACCCAGTAAAAAATAAACTAACAAGGATTCTCTACGGGTTAAAGACCCTTTTAGGTTGTTTAATCCCATATGTGCTGCCTGCCCCTATAGAGTTAGAATAGAACATATAGGCAGTCTTGTATTTGATAGCTATCTTTACATGTCTACTGTGCAGTGCTGAAGCTGGAAAGCTAGACATGAGGCTGCCAGGCTGTGAGGAGGGCTGAGGTGCTGAGGTCCTGGCCTGGGGCTGCTACTGGCAGCAGGTTTTCATGGTACAGTAGTCAGAGGGCCACATGCACTGTATTAGGCCTCTTTGGGGCATAGTAGACCTCTTGTGTGGTCTCTTCTATTAAGAGTCCACAGTACCCTACAGCTGATGTGTCCTTTCCCTTGACTAAAGACGTTGGGGGCTTTGGCTTGTAAGAGGAGAGCAGGCCACTTAGAAGTTCAACTAACCCTGACATTCTTCTGAAAGGCTGTTACATTTGGGTGGCAAAGAAGCAGGTCTAGACCCACCATGGGAAGTACTACTTCATGCTAAGTACTGGAGGGTCTCTTGCCAACGATGGCAACTTCTGCCCTGTGTTTTTCTCCAGAAAGTGCTGATGCTCTCCTGTGGTGCCTGCTGCAGCCACAGTCATGGTCCAAGGACTTCTGAGGTCAGGCTCTCCTCTAGCTTCAGGTGCATTGAGAGCTCAGATGGAGTCAGCAGCATGAGTGTTGAGGACACAAGGTATCAACAGCCATGTCTGACCTAGATATGGAATTTCCTATGATGTGTGGAAAGACACAGTGGCTATGGCATGGGGTTTGTGGGCAGAAGAGCTGAGAGACACAGAGGGAGAAGAAAGGACAGTAGAGGAGACGAACAGAAGAGTGCACACTACTCTGGATATGGAATCTTACTCTACACACCCATGCATGTTAGATAATATTGAGTCATCCAAAGTATTCCACCTGTGCTGGAAGTCAGTACTCAAGATTGTTAACATGGCAGGATAGTAGTTCAAGTCAAATCTTCATTGTGCTTAGGGACGTACTGAGTGTTTAGAGCACAGCCTGGAGTCACTCAGGTGTATGAGGTTATTTCTTTATTGAGGTGCATTACAGGGAATAATCCATCATCACAGCCTTCTGTGTCTTTGAGATTGTCTTGGGGAGAGGCTGGGGACAGGCTGTGTTGAACTCAAGGGGTACCAGATGAACTCTCTCTTAGAGACTCCGACTCAGGCTTGTCAGGCTTTTCAGCTACTTGCCCTTTAGGACGTCATTAATCCAGAGCATGTATGAGGAGATTCGGGTGAAGAGTGCAGGGGGCTTTCCATTTAATTGCCCATAAGATACAATACCGTGGGCCACACCAGCACACACTAGAGGTCCCCCAGAGTCTCCCTGTAGGTGAGAAAAATAAGAGTATGAGCGAAGATTGCTTTCCTCCAACTTCTAATGCCCCAACATAGCTACTCCCAGATTGAAGTAAGAAGTCCTGGTTCACTATTATTCCTAAGTTAGGGATTTAATGACTAATTCCCCCTCCTCCCTGGCCTTAACCCATTGCTAACATGACTCCCTTTACTTCCTTCCTGTCTCATATCTAGCCTCATGGGAAGGTTGCCAGAAGGGCTTGGGCACAGGGAGATGAGACAGAGAGGGAGATTTTATTTCCCAAATTCTCAGGGCTAGAAGCCTAAGAACACAGGCATTAGTCAGTGCCACGGAGAGCTGTTTGGCACACTTCCTCCACTGATGCTGTTTCCTGATGTGGTGAGGAAAAGCAGATGTGCACTCACCATGTATACAGATTTTAACGTTCTGGGCCTGCCCACGCAGGCCTGGAGGGTATAGTCATAATTCCCATAGATTTTACAGGCCTCTTTATCCATGATTCTCAGTTTCACCTCCCTCAGGGTGTCTGAGGTAGGTTTATTCACTCCAGTTCGCCCCCAGCCAGCTGCCCAGCACATCTTCCCAGGCTTGATAAAGTCAGAGGGACCAGGCAGGGGAATTACATCCACAGCAGGAGTCAACTCTGCGTCCTTTTGAAGCTGTTGGAGTAAGGAGAGAAGAGATGCCAAATCAGTAAGGATGCTTGGACATGGCTCCTTTCACATTGGGAATTCAGGAGTGGGTTCTGAGGAAATGATTAGGACAAGAAAGAATTCAAAGGCCTGAGCCAGGAGGAGAGTAAAGGATGGGAGACTTAAGCAGGGCAAGAAAACTAATGGCACCTTCAATAACATGATGTCATGGAGATTGGAGTAGACTCTGTATTTTGGGTGAACGATTTGTTTTTCAACTCTTATCTTCTGCTGTGTGGATTCTGTCTTGCTCACATCATGAGCTCCAAGGGTGACAGTGATTTCTCTGTTGAAAAATAAAAGAAGCAGTGAAACGTGCTGGTCTTAGGAAGAGTCTTTTCAAGAAAGGCATTAAGGTCTATCTTTTTTATCCCAGTCCAGAGAGGACAGAGACTTGAGATGGAATTCCCAGGACCATAGCCTTCCTAGAAGGAAGTGGCTCAGAAAAACACAGAACTGAGAACTGTTCCCACTCTCAGTACTTGGACTGAAACCATGTCTTTGCCCATGGCTGATGGGCACTCTACATTGACTTATACCCAGTCCATATCTGAGCTCTGGTGATGGCAGAGCAAGGAAATAGCTGTAGTTTTTCTCCTGACTACAGTCCTGCTTAAAGCTCTGACCACTGAAAATGGAGAGCACACATGAGATGGACCAGTGAGTGGCCTGTGCTCCCTTTATCCTCTCAGTGTCAGGAGAGCCCATCTGGGGATGATCAGGCCTCAGAGCCTTTTTCAGGCCTCTGCTGCTCTGTGACTCTGGCTCCTGCATTTTATCACAGTAAGAGAACCCTCTTACCTTCCTTTACAGTGTGCTGCAGTCATTACAAATTGTCGGGTTATGAGAAACCCACCACAGCTGTCCTCAAAACTTCTGTCATTGATGATCTTCAGATGGGCCATGTAAGGGCGGGAGTGTTGTTTAACCTCAACACCACCAATAATCTCCTCTGGAACAAAGAATCGCAATTTCCTAGTCACAGTTTTAAGATACCACAACACAGCACAAGCACTGCTCCAAGCCCACAACACCTCGCATGCAGCTCAGGCCCCTCCACATGTCCATTGGTCTATTTCTCTCACTGGTCCTCCCTGTCCACAATCATCCTTCATTCAGAACACAATGTCCATTCATGTTGCTGACTTTCCACTTCATCAGACATTTCTCCACACCCTCATCCTGTCTTCCTCAACTCTAAGGGAAGGCCAGAGAAGAGCTGCCTATCAGAACTAAGTGATGAAGCATTCTAAAGGGGAAATTAGTTTTTCATTCTTCTTTGACCTGCAGATTTCCCTTGGAATTCTTCTAGCCTTGATCCAGGTGGCAACCCCTGGATAAAGCTGCTTGCTCTTAGGTTTGTGCAAATAAAACTTCCAGCCCTCATTTTCAACTGCAGCTTTCCAGTAGGGTCCTATGATGTTTTTATAATTCGTCACTTTTAGATGATTGAGGTCTCACTCACCAGGTGTCACTGCAAGTTGTTCATTGTGACTTTGGTGCCCTATTTATCCTGTGCTAGAGCAGGGGCTCAGCTAACTTCTCAGATGAACCAAGTCAGGAGTAGATCTTAGATACAGCCTGACTGGGCTCCATGCAAGCAAGTGTCAGCTCTGGAAGCCATTTGCCACACCTCTAGGGGTGTGGATGGTTGCTTACCTCCCTCAGTGTTGACTGGTAGGACAGCCACCAGGAAGACCAGGAGCAGCAACATCCTCTTCAGGGTCTGACCAGGTCTCAATTGGTCACTTTGTCACTTCTCACAACTTTTAAACCATCAGGTGAGGAAAGAGGCCCAGAGCCAGAGATCTCTAATTTCCTGTGTGATAATTAAGATCTGAGCTCTTGCCACATCTGTGTGGTGAATGTACAGGAAACACACTGTTGTCAGTTGCTGGTGAGCAGACCACATTCCCCACAGGAATGCTGGAAGCTGAGAAGGGTGGAAGAGCCTATTGAGGCCTTCCATACTAGCCAGAGGACCAGTTCCCTCTCCTGTCAATAGTCAGGGAACTGCAGTAGGATGCCTCCTCTCTTGAGTTTGTGATCAGGTAATTGTTTCCTTTAAAAAATAAAGTCTCTACATCCCATAGTACTCTCTAGGAGGAGTTTTTTGTTGATGTTGTTGGTTTTGTTTTTCACAAGAATTTGTTTCAGATTTAAGCCAGGTCATCTATTAACATCCTGAGATCTTTGATGCTTTGGGGGATGGGATGGAGAGTAAAGATTTAGGATGAAATGCTATTGAGATGGTGATGACAGTGTCAGGAGGTAAGAGAATGACTGAATGGGAGCTTTATAGGAAGGATTTGACAGACACATGCTCAGGCTCCCATGCTGTAAAGACACTGATGTCCTCGTCACGTTGACATCTCAAAGGTTTCAGATATTTTATCCCCAAAGTAGTTAGTGGCACAGAAGTAGAGACAAAGGGCAGAAAGAAAGCTGTGCTGTTGGTGCTGAGTCTCTGCATTTGCAGTGTTCAGCATTGTCAAGGCAATCTGGTCCCCAGGGAAGACTGTGTGCGATACAGGCAAAGCTCTTCACTGCTCACTTCTCTGTCTCTGCTGAGCCATCAGCTGTGGCTCATCTTGCAGTTCTGTGTATGCAGGGGCCTGGTGATGTCAGCTTCTGAATGTAAAACTCAAGTGCATTTCTTCTTAGAATGACAGAGTCAACCTGACATGGAGACTACTGTTTCCAGCAATCTTGTCCTTTCATATAGACACAAGGAGACTTCTGATGTAAGCTGCATGTGGTTCTCATGCTGACTTTGCATCTGTCACAACAAAGCTGAAATATTCAAACACATTCTCATTTGCATTGCCCTCCCAGGGGATACTACAGGGATTGTTATAATCTTATTACTCTGTTAATTTACTTGTATCTTCTTACCATCAATTTGCAAATGATGAACACATTCAGTAATGGTGAAGTAACTATGAAATATCTGTGTGATACTATATATCTGCTAAAACAAAATCCATAAGGCTATACACCAAGAAAATTAAAGATACTAAATTACAATGTTACTTCCACAGCCTGATTATCTTGTGAATGCATCTGGTCCTGTGCTGTCACAATTTTCACTTCTGATTTCTTGTATCTTGATAGTGCTATCTCATTTTCCTGGTAGTTAAACGTCTTTTGAGTCACTGGGACAGGCTCTTGGGCTAGCCTCACACATGGCTCACAGCCCCATATCTCAGGGCTTCCTGGGAACCAATTCATACTGTCAGCAGAAACAGTGCGATTGCCCCTCTTGCTCCCAGAATTTAGTGCTGTTCTGACCAAGGGCTGGGGAGTCTGTGCATATGCTTGGACACCATGTGGGGAAGGAAGTTTGTTTGCTTGTGTGAGAATTCCACTGCTAAATGTGTAACCATCTTAGGACTTTGTGAGTAGAAAGAAGGGAAACAAATGGGGGATGAACTTTTAATGGGATAGTGTACGTAGATCTACAGTAAAGTCTGGACGGTAATGACAAAAGGACCAAGAAAGATACATCAAAGCAATGGGTGAAAAATTCTCATATTTGATGGAAAAAAAGAATCACTGAGGTCCTCCCATGGAGCCCATGGACTGTACATAGGATAAACTTAGATAAGGGTCCAGGGCATTCAAGTTCACGCTCTTTGTTCTTACTTTGCTCTCTCTTTTCCTGCTCAGTCCTCTCTTGAGATAGCACCTCTGGGTCCCTATCACCCACGACATCTATTTCTATGCTAAGATCACAGAGGAGCAAGGGGCTTCTGCTAGGCTTCTGGTAGCTACACTTGGAACCTCTCTTCCTGAACTTTGAAAGCTGAAAGTTCAAGGGGAAAAGGGGCCCTTGGCAGTACTTTACCTGAGGAGATGGTGCTGCCCACCGTTTCTAGGCAACACCTTTTTCCATTAAAGCTGCTCCACTATGTTCATAGCAGCCTTATTTATAATAGCCAGAAGCTGGAAAGAACCAGATATTCTTTAACAGAAGTATGAATATAAAAAATGTGGTACATTTATACAATGGAGGATTACTCAGCTATCAAAAACAATGAATTCATAAAATTCTTAGGCAAATGGATGGAGCTAGAAAATATCATCCTGAGAGAGGTAACCCAATCACAAAAGAACACACATGGCATTTACTCACTAATAATTGGATATTAGCCCCAAAGCTCCGATCACATGAAGCTCATGAAGAAGGAAGACTAAAGTGTGGGTGCTTCAGTCCTTCTTAGGAGTAACAAAATACTCATGGGAGCAAATGTGGAGACAAAGTGTGGGACAGAAACTGAAGGAGGGGCCATCCAGAGACTGCTCCACCTGGGTATCCATCCCATGTGCAGTCACCAAAGGTAGACACTGATGTGGATGCCAGGAAGGGCATGCTGACAGGAGCCTGATATAGCTGTCTCCTTAGAGGTCTGCCAGAGTTTGACATATACAGAGCTCACAGCTAACTATTGAACTGACTGTGGGGTTTCCAATGGAGTAGTCAGAAGACTGAATTCAGGAGATGAATGTGATTGTGGCCCCATGGGGAGAGCAACAATACCAACCAACCAGAGCTCTAGGGTCTAAACCACCAGCCTGGGAGCACATAAAGCTGAGGAAGCCTCATGAAAAATATTTATTGGAGGAGCATTGGCTAAGAGTGCAGATGCAGACCAGGGATTAATTGTGTTCCTGTAGTCACTTAACAATGTGCAGTGTGCTCATTTCCTTTCTGGGCCTTCCATTTTCATGGAGGTGGTTAGTGTCTGTTGTGGCCTTATGTTATTTTTTTTGTAAACCATGCATATTTTTATTAATTTAAAATGTAGTCAGCAGGTGGTAGCTCACACCTTTAATCCCAGCACTTGAGAGGCAGAGCCAAGAGAAATCTGAGTTTGAAGTCAGCCTGGTCTATAGAGTGAGTTCCAGGAAAGCCAGAGCTAAGAGAAATCATGTCTCAATAAACCAAGCCAAAACCCAAACCAAAAACAAACAAAGAAGCCGTAGCAAATACTCATGGTTTTCTCTGACTTAGTGGAATGGGGTAGGTATCTTGATTCTGTTTTTTTCTCCAACTCATGTAGGTTGTTGCCCAATTTGAATGCATGAACATGACAGAATCTGAGGGGCAAATTATGGTCTAGCAGGACAGTCCTGTAGATACCATGTGATGAGAAGTCCTGGAGAGCTGTGAACTGGGGCCTGGGAATCCACAGTCTTCAGGAGCTGCTTGATAAGAGAATCCTCAGTGCCATGTGCTCAGACACTTTTGTGGTAAGGATACTCCAGCAAACAGGGTCTGTGGTAAAATGAAAGTAAAGTTTGACTGGAGTCCATTTTGTTGGAATCCGAGGGAAAGAAGGGCATTCTGAAGAGGCTGGCAGTTTGTCCAAGGATTATTGCAGAAAGGAAAGAGCAAGTGACAATATTTTAGTTTTCTAAAAGAAAAGAAACATGGCATTGTATTTTACAAAATACATGTGAGGTCTATACTACTTTTACATTTACATTTTTGAAGAAAACGTTGTATATATTTTGTACATTAAGATAACAAAACAGATATGCAGCAAAACATAAATTTATAATGAATAGGAGAAAGAAAACAAATTGCCACATCATAGTAGTGAAAACTAAAATGTATATTTTTTTACATATCAATAATTCAATTTGTTCTACAATTAATTACTTGCGTCACAGAAAGTTACTGATTATTTTTGACAATTATATTTATTTACTTATAAAAGGGGAATAGTATAGATGAATATAAACTTTCAAATAAATTGCTTTTAGAAACATTTACATTGAGGTAGTAACATGTACATACATAGTTATTTATTATATAATCTGATACTGTTTTTCATTATTTGTCTATTTTGTTCAGCTTGAGGGTTAAGTATCTGTACATATGTTATGTCTGATATTAAGAAAATGTTACAGTTTATTTTCACTTTCTAACCCTGTCAATTGTTCAGCATGAAGTTTTATCCCATGATTGTCTCATTAGAAATGGGTACCAAGCATGTGGTCTTGGGTGGACGGGAGGTAGGTACGAAAAAACTGCTCTGAATCTGGTAGAGGAGCTGTCCTGTAGTTCTTTCTCAGTCTTTACACCCTGCTTGTTCTAGATACTTGAGTGGGCCATATTTCAATTTGTTTTAGGCCTGAGATAGCCAGGCCCTTTGCACTTCGTCTCAGCTCCTCCTGAGGAAATCCTTTCATGCCCCAATACCACAGTGTGTTGAAGGAGCTACACTTTCAAGCACCACAGTATTTCAATATACAAGTAAAACAAGAAGAGGTAATAGAAAATTTGACAGTTATAGTTTAAACTACAAAATTCAAATTACAAACCAGACAAGACATACAAGCAACTCGACTGAGGAGAGAAGGAGAATTTGAACCTTTCAGGGATGAGCCTCCTTATTGGCTATCCAGTTCAGCATTGTCATCCTGAACACACATATACAACAAAAAAAGACCCAGCTGGTAGAATTTGTGACTGTAAAAGATGGCATGCTGACTAGTTGTCGGGGCAGCTTTGCTTATACACTGAAGGCCTAAAATCAGCCATAGGCCTAAGTTAGCCTGCTAACACAAAGTATTAGGTCTCTGTGGAAAAACACTGAAACAGATAACTATAAGATATTGTAAACAGGCAGCTCCAGTGGAAATTTACCAGCCTGGATAGGAACAAGTAGTCATAGGTTTTGTGGATAGTCATAGTCCTTGGGTAGCCTTGGTGGATAGTACCAACTTAGATAAGGACAAGTGAATCACAGGAGTCATAGTGAACTGTCCACTGAACCTTCACCCAGCTGATGCTCTGTTCTGGAAGATATCTGTACTCCCCCGAACACCTACGCTCCTGTGTCATCCCATCTCCACATCCTGCCTTTTCGTGTATAAAACCCCTGTGTGAAAAAGTAAAAATCACGGTTTGATCAGCCTATAGACAATTCTTTGCATTCTTTGGTTCGTTGGTTCTTTGCGTTCACCTGTTTTCCCCCCATTCTCTCTTAGGTGATCTCCCTGAACCCTGTTTAATGCCCTGCTGGACAGGACAACTAGTCTTAAGCCAACTTGACAAAAGCTAGTCATTTGGAGAGAGAGAATCATAATTAAGAAAGAAAATGCCCGGATCCCGTGAAAACACCATATCCTGAGACATCCTAGTGGAGCCTCTGGACTCAGAGCAGGGGGTAAGAACACTTGCCCACTACCCTATGCTTCAGAGCTACAACTGGGAGAAGGGGGTGCTCAGGACCCACCAGGCGCCCAATCCCACCCCTGCGAAATACCACTACCCTTCTTCCCTTTGCCTGGTCCTTGTGGCTGGGACAGACACCTAGCTGGTCTGCTCCCATGAAGAAACCATATTCTGAGACATCCTAGAGGAGCCACTGCACTCAGAGCAGCTGGAGCTCAGGATCACAGGACCACAGGATCACAGGATCACAGGATCACAGGATCACAGGATCACAGGATCACAGGATCACAGGATCACAGGATCACAGGATCACAGAGATAACTGGACCCTGAGGAGTTCTGACACAAGTAAGATAATTGGAAAGACAGGCTTCAGTCAGAGGCAGTGAGTGCAGGTAGCACTAGAGTTAACCATATAGTGAAAGGCAAGCACAAGAATGTAAGCAACAGAAACCAAAGTTACTTGGCATCATCAGAACCCAGTTCTCCCACCATAGCAAGCCCTGGGCACCCCATTACACTAGAAAAGCAGAATTCAGAATTAAAATCACTTCTCATGATGATGATAGAGGACTTTAAGAAGGACATAAATAACTCCCTTAAAGACATACAGGAGAACACAGGTAAACAGGTAGAAGCCCTTAAAGAGGAAACACAAAAATCCCTTGAAGAATTGCAAGAAAACACAACCAATCAGGTGAAGGAATTAAACAAAACCATCCAAAATCTAAAAATGGAAGTAGAAACAATAACAAAATCTCAAAGGAGAACATCCCTGGAGATAGAAAACCTAAGAAAGAGATCAGGAGTCATAGACGAAAGCATCACCAACAGAATACAAGAGATAGAAGAGAGAATCTCATGTGCAAAAGATAATATGGAAAACATTGACACAACTGTCAAAGAAAATGCAAGATGCAAAAAGCTACTAACCCAAAACATCCAGGAAACCCAGGACACAATGAGAAGACAAAACCTAAGGATAATAGGTATAAATGAGAGTGAAGACTCCCAACTTAAAGGGCCAGTAAATATCTTCAAAAAAATTATAGAGGAAAATTTCCAGAACCTAAAGAAAGAGATGTCCATGAATATACAAGAAGCCTAAAGAACTCCAAATAGTCTAGACCAGAAAAGAAATACCTCCTGTCATATAATAATCAAAACATCAAATGTACAAAACAAAGAAAAAATACTAAAAGCAGTAAGGAAAAAAGGTAAAGTAACATATAAAGGCAGACCTATAAGAATTACACCAGACTTCTCACCAGAGACTATAAAAGCCAGAAGATCCTGGACTGATATCATACAGACCCTAAGAGAACACAAATGCCAGCCCAGACTACTATACCCAGCAAAACTCTCAATTACCATAGATGGAGAAACCAAGATATTCCATGACAAAACCAAATTTACACAATATCTTACCACAAATCCAGCACTTCAAAGGATAATTGATGGAAAACTCCAACACAAGGAGGGAAATTATACCCTAGAAAAAGCAAGAAAGTAATCTTCCAACAACCTCAAAAGAAGATAGTTATAGAAACATAATTCCACCTCTAATAACAAAAATAACAGGAAGCAACAATCATTTTTCCTTAATATCTCTTAATATCAATGGACTCAATTCTCCAATAAAAAGACATAGACTATCAGACTGGATACATAAACAGAACCCAGAATTTTGCTGCATACAGGAAACGCACCTCTGTGAAAAAGACAGACACTATCTCAGAGTAAAAGGATGGAAAACAATCTTCCAAGCAATGGTGCCAAGAAACAAGCTGGAGTAGCAATTCTAATATCAAATAAAATTGATTTTCAACCAAAAGTAATCAAAAAAGATAAAGAAGGACACTTCATACTCATCAAAGGAAAAATGTACCAAGATGAACTCTCAATTCTTTACATCTATGCCCCAAATTCAAGGACACCCACATACATAAAAGAAATATTTTACTAAAGCTGAACCCATACATTGCACCTCACACAATAATAGTGGGAGATTTCAACACCCCACTCTCAGCTATGGACAGATCATGGAAGCAGAAACTAAACAGAGACATAATGAAACTAAAAGAAGTTATGAACCAAATGAACTTAACTGATATCTATAGAACATTTCATCCAAAAACAAAAGAATATACCTTTTTCTCAGCACCTCATGGTACCTTCTCCAAAATGGACCATATAATTGGTCACAAAACAGTTCTCAACAGATACAAAAAGATTGAAATAATCCCGTGCACCCTATCAGAACACCAAGGACTAAGGCTGGTCTTCAATAATGACAAAAACAAAGAAAGCCCACATAAACATGGAAACTGAACAATGCTCTACTCAATGAAGACTTGGTAAAGGAAGAAATAAAGAAAGAATTTAAAGACCTTTTAGAATTTAATGAAAATGAAGACACATCATACCAAAACTTGTGGGACTCCATGAAAGCAGTACTAAGAGGAAATCTCATAACTCTAAGTGCCTATAAAAAGAAACTGGGGAGAGCATACACGAACAACTTGACAGCACACCTGAAAGCTTTAGAACAAAAAGAAGCAAATACACCCAAGAGGATTAGATGGCAGGAAACCAACCAAGTTGAAACAGAAAGAACCATACAAAATATCAACAAAACCAGGAGCTGGTTTTTTGAGAAAATCAACAAGATAGATAAACCCACAGCCAGACTAACCAAAGGGCACATAGACAGTATCCAAATTAATAAAAACAGAACTGAAAAGGGAGATATAACAACAGAAACTGAGAAAATTAAAAAAAAATCATGAGATCCTACTACAAAAACCTATACTCAACAAAATTTGAAAATATGGATGAAATGGACAATTTTCTAGACAGATACCAGGTAACAAAATTAGATCAAGAGCAGATAAGCCATCTAAACAGTCCTATAATCCCTAAGGAAATAGAAACAGTCATTAAAAGTCTCCCCACCAGAAAAAGTCCGGGGCCAGATGATTTTAGTGCAGAATTCTATTAGACCTTCATGGAAGACCTAGTACCAATTCTCTTCAAACTATTCCACAGAATAGAAACAGAAAGAACACTACCCAGTTCTTTCTATGAAGCTACAATGACGCTCATACCTAAGCCTCACAAAGACCCAACAAAGAAAGAGAACTTCAGACTAATCTTCCTTATGAATATCGATACAAAAATACTCAATAAAATTCTCGCAAACTGAATCCAAGAACACATCAAAGCAATCATTCATCATGATCAAGTAGGCTTTATCCCAGGAATGCAGGGATGGTTCAATATTCGGAAATCCATCAATGTAATCCACTACATAAACAAACTCAAAGAAAAAAAAAACATGATCATCTCACTACATGCTGAGAAAGCATTTGATATAATTTAACATCTTTTTATGTTAAAAGTTTTGGAAAGATCAGGAATTCAAGGCCCATACCTAAACATTGCAATATACAGCAAGCCAGTAGCCAACATCAAACTAAATGGAGAGAAACTTGAAGCATTTCCACTGAGATCAGGGACTAGACAAGGCTGCCCACTCTCACCCTACCTATTCAATATAGTACTGGAAGTCCTAGCCAGAGCAATTAGACAACAAAAGGAAGTCAAAGGGATACAAATAGGAAAGGAAGAAGTCAAAATTTCACTATTTGCAGGTGATATGATAGTATACTTAAATGACCCTAAAACTTCCACCAGAGAACTCCTAAATCTGATAAAAAAAAAAAAAAACTTTAGCAGAGTAACTGGATATAAAATCAATTCAAACAAATCAGTAGCCTTCCTCTACTCAAAGGATAAACAGGCTGAGAAAGAAATTAGGGAAATGACACCCTTTACAATAGCCACAAATAATATAAAATATCTTGGAATGAATCTAACCAAGCAAGTAAAAAATCTGTATGACAAGAACTTCAAATCTCTGAAGAAAAAAATCGAAGATCTCAGAAGATGGAAAGATCTCCCATGCTCGTGAATTGGCAAGATTAATTTAGTAAAAATTGCCATCTTGCCAAAAGCAATCTACAGATTCAATGCAATTCCTATCAAAATTCCTACTCAATTCTTCATAGAGATAGAAAGAGTAATTTGCAAATACATTTGGAATAACAAAATACCCAGGATAGTGAGAACTATTCTCAATAACAAAAGAACTTCTGAGGGAATCACCATCCCTGACCTCAAACTGTACTATAAAGCAATAGTGATAAAAACTGCATGGTACTGGTACAGAGACAGACAGGAAGATCAATGGAATAGAATTGAAGATCCAGAAATGAACCTACACACCTATGGTCACTTGATCTTTGACAAAGGAGCTAAAACCATCCAGTGGAAAAAGGACAGCATTTTCAACAAATGGTGCTGGTTCAACTGGAGGTCAGCATGTAGAAGAATGCAAATTAATCCATTCTTATCCTCTTGTACAAAGCTCAAATCCAAGTGGATAAAGGACCTTCACATAAAACGAGATACACTGAAACTAATAGAAGAGAAGTTGGGGAAGACTCTTGAATAGCTAGGCACAGGGGAAAAGTTCCTGAACAGAACACCAATGGCTTATGCTCTAAGATCAAGAATTGACAAATGGGACCTCATCAAATTGCAAAGCTTGTGTAAGGTAAAGAACACTGTCAATAGGACAAAACAGCAACCAACAGATTGGGAAAAGATCTTAACCAGTCCTACATCTAATAGAGGGTTAATATCAAATATATACAAAGAACTCAAGAAATTAGACTCCAGACAACCAAATAACCTTATTAAAAACAGGGTACAGAGCTAAACAAAGAATTCTCAACTGAGGGAACTCAAATGGCCAAGAATCACCTTAAGAAATGCTCAACATCCTTAGTCATCAGGGAAATGCAAATCAAAACAACCCTGAGATACCACCTTACACCAGTCAGAATGGCTAAGATAAAAAATTCAAGTGATGGTAGATGCTGGCAAGGATGTAGAGAAAGAGGAACACTCCTCCATTGTTGGTGGGATTGCAAGCTGGTACAACCACTCTGGAAATCAGTCTGGCAGTTTCTCAGAAACTTGGACAGAAAATGAGGACCCAGCTATACCACTCCTCGGCATATACCCAGAAGATGCTCCAACATATAACAAGGACATATGCTCCACTATGCTCATAGCAACCTTATTTATAATAGCCAGAATCTGGAAAGAGCCCAGATGTCCTTCAACAGAGGAATGGATAAAAAAAAATGTGGTACATTTACACAATGGAGTATTACTCAGCTATTAAAAATAATGAATTCAAGAAATTCTTAGGTAAATGGATGGAACTAGAAAATATCATCCTGAGTGAGGTCATACAATCCCAGAAGAACACACATGGTATTTACTCACTGATAAGTGTATATTAGCCCCAAAGCGTGAAATAGCCAAGATTCAACTCACAGACCACATGAAGGTCATGAAGAAGGAAGACCAAGTGTGGATGCCTAGGTCCTACTTAGAAGGAATAACAAAGTACTCAAGGGAGTAAATATGGAGACAAAGTGTAGGACAGAAACTGAATGAGGGGCCGTCTGGAGACCATTCCACCTGGGTATCCATCCCATGTGCAGTCACCAAAGGTAAACGCTGATGTGGATGTCAGGAAGTGCATGCTGAAAAGAGCCTGATATAGCTGTCTTTTAAGAGGTCTGCCAGAGTCTGACATATTCAGAGGTGGATGCTCACAGCTAACCATTGATCTAATCAAGGGGTTCCCAATGGAGGAGTTAGAGAGAAGACTGAAGGAGCTGAACGGGTTTTTGGCTTCATGAGGAGGGCAACAATACTAACCAACCAGAGCTCCCCAGGGTCTAAACCACCAGCCTGGGAGCACATAGGGAGGGACCCATGACTCTATCTGTATATGTAGGGGAGGATGACCTTGTCAGGCATAGGTGGGAGAGGAGATTCTTGGACCCATGAAGGCTGAACACTGAGTAGGGGGGCATTCAAGGGTGGGGAGGTGAGGGTAGGGGGGTAGGTCAGTGCACATCCTCATAGAAGCAGAAAGTTGAGGGATGGGATAAGGCATTCCTGGGTGGTGGTGGGAATGTGGTAAGGGGATAAAATCTGAAATGTAAATATAATACCCAATACAAAAATAAAATAAAATAAAATAAAAAAAGAAAGATAATGCCCCATAAAATTAGTCAGGCAAGGTTGTAGGGCATTTTCTTTTATTGATTGACGCGGTAGGGCCCAGCCCATTGTGAGTGGTGCTGCCCCGGGGCTGCTGGTCCTGGATTCTATAAGAAAGCAGGCCGAACAAGCTTAAGGAACAAGCCAATAAGCAGCATTCCTCCATGGCCTCTGTCTGCATCAGCTCCTACCTTCAGGTTCCTGCTTCAAGTTCCTGCCCTGACTTCCTTCAGTGATGCACTGTGAACTAAGAGTTGTAAGATGAAGTTATCTGTGTCCTAAGTTGCTTTTGGTCATGGTGTTTATCACAGCAATAGAAAATCTAACTAAGACAGATACATAATCAATTTCCAATTAATAGCACAGTGAAAGACACTGGTAAGAGAATGAGAAGCCACAGCAAAGAGAACATTATCCTCTCAGATCCCCTAGTCGATTTCTGCTAGATGTAACAAGCACTGATTTGATGAGGCTACATTTGCTTTTTCTCTCATTCAGGCTCTGTACTGGTGTCAGCCGGATGCTGTGTGTGCTTGACTTGATGGTTTGTGACCTCTCTCTGTTACTTCTTACTTATTCTTTTACTTTTGCTTGCTTTGTATTTAGTAAGCTTAGTCATTCAAAACTGGAAGAATAAGTATGCACATCACTCTTCAGACCTTACAGAACACTGTGTTCTCTGTAAGAGACAGAGCAGGAAGGGAGCCAGGAGCCTGGGACAGCATCCCTGCTGTGGCCATTGTCACCTAGTCTAGCTCTGGGGCAAGATGATAGTTCCTGCAGTTGTTAACTGGAGTTCACTTTTCAACCAGAGCAGGTGAGATTTAGAGGCCAGACTGCATTCACATCAGTTTCTATGGTCAGGGATTGGACCGCACTTTCTCTCCTAAAGATACCTCAGGGTCTAAAGAGAAAAGCCATTATCCTTGCCTGACTCTCCTGTGGGTCCTGGGCTTAGAGTTCTCTGAAAGTAGGAGATGTATGGCTGTTTCCCCACAAGCAACATGCTAATAAGTGTGGTTGTGCCTGGAATACAGGAAGCCACATTGAGTTACTTTCCTTTTCTGCACAGATGTAACTAGTTCTTTAATAGTGACTGATCTCTTTGCTGCTGCTTAGAACAGTATTCTACAGGAGGAACACCTAAGCCTCCAGCTGCTAAACTGTCATAATGTATCCAGAGGTGCTTTGTTTTTGACCTTTAATTTTTTTGAGATTATAGTTTAATTACAATATTTCTCCATTCTCCTTTCTGCCTCCATACCCTCCTATACACCCCTCCTTGCTTTCCTTCAAAGAAAACTGTTATTATAATTATATATGTATTTTCACACACATATATTTTAAAATATAACCTTATGAATTCATATAATGTTGCTTGTATGCATGCTTTCAGGACAGACCATTTGGCACTGGACACACAATTGGTGTGTTCTTTCCTGGGGAGGGCCACCTCTCCTGCTCTCAGCTTTCCTCAGTCACCTATGGTCCTTTGTGTAGGGTTTAGGCCTCCTGGTTTTTTCTTGTCCTGTTTGGCATGTCCATTGGTGTCAGCCTTGTTCACTTTGCACTTGTGTGGTCATGTTGGTGAGACTTTATGCATAGCTTCTACTGTTACTAGGAGACCCAATCTCACATCAAACTCCCTGACCCTCTGGCTCTTACAACCTTTCTGGCTCCTCTTCTGCAGTTTTCCCTGAACCTTAGGTATAGGAGTGTTTTATAGATGTATCCACTTGAACTGGCCTCCACAACTCTCCATGTTGATTGGTTGTGGTTTTCTGTAGGGGTCTCTGTTACAGAACAAGGTTCCCTTAGTGAGAGGTGAAGACTACAATTTTTAATCTAGACTCATCCCTGGAGAAAGAAGCCTGGATCCCAAAGTCTCTTATACCTTTGAAGGTGTGTTGAAGTAATGGTGACGGAATGTAATGCTGAAGACTGTTTTAACCATGCTAGGAGACATGCCACCTAAATCTGAACTTCAGTCATTCTTCATTTGGATGAAGTGCTTAGCCAGTCAAGACCTTTACTGAACTTTTATTTTGACAGAGATATTTCCTTGAACTTTTGAGGTCACCCCTGCTGTGTTCCTGGGCTTCACTCTCACCCATAATGTTCCACAGTACGAGTGACTGCACCCCTAATATAAGTCCCTGCATTCTTCTTTCTCTCCTCTTTTTTAGGTTCCAGAACTGAGTAGTTCAAATGTGGAGAGCCACAGCAATAGATTCCTGAAGATAACAGGCCGTTCAAACTCTATTGATAACTGGAGATGTGCGGGTGATTAGCAGCTGAGAGGCAGGATGTGAGACCACATGGTCTCTCATGCAATATCCTCCCAGACCATGTTGGAGAGGACTGGGTGACCACACAAACAGACTTGGAAGAAAAAAGAATGTGAGAAAGAATTTTTTCTAGTAGAGGAGTTTGGACAAGGCAGTCCTGTTTCTGTAGAGTTCTTGTTGAGGCCTAGGATGGTCATGCTATTGTCTGGGACTTACATCTGTGTAAAACCCTGCATCCTTAATTATCCTTTTTAAAAAAAGCGATGTTTTTTGTCTTATTCAGGGTTTCATTGCTGTGAAGGGTCATATGACCAAGTCAACTCTTATAAAGGCAAACGCTATTTAGTTCTTTTTTTTTTTTTTTTTTTTACTTATTCACTTTACATCCCACTCACTGCCTACCTCCTGGTCTTCCCTCCCATAATACTTCCCAAATTTCCTCTCCCCTTCTCTTCTGAGTGGGTGGGGACCCCTTGGCTATCCCCCTCACCCTGGCTCTTTGAGTCTCAGTGAGCTAGGGGTATCCTCTCCCACGGAGGCCAGACAAGGCAGCCCAGCTAGAAGCTGTTTTTAGAAAACAGCTTTTGGTATAGGGCCTGCTCCAATTGTGCGGGCGCACATGGAGACCAAACTGCACATCTGTTACATATGTGTGGGGAGGTCTAGGTACAGCTGGTGTGTGCTCTTTGGTTGGTGGTTCAGTCTCTGAGAGTCCACAAAAGTCCAGGGTAGTTGACTCTGTTGGTCGTCTTGTAGAGTTCCTATCTCCTTCAGTACCTGCAATCTTTCCTTCTATTCTTCCATAAAAATCTCCAAGCTCCATCCAGTGTTTGGCGATGGTGTCTGTATCTATCTGAATCATCTGCTTGGTGGAGCCTCAAAGAAGACAGTCATGTTAGTTTCTTGTCTGCAAGCATAACAGAGTACCATTATTAGTGTCAGGGATTGATGCTTACCCATGGGATGGGTCTCAAGTTGGGTCAGTTATTGGTTGGAAAGGCACACATTTAGTTGGGCCTTGCTTACAGTCTCAGAGGCTTAGTCCATTGTCATCATGAAGGGAAGCATGGCAATGTGCAGGCAGATGTGGGGCTGGAGAAGCGGAGAATTCTATATCTTGATGCAAAGGCAGCTAGGAGGAGATTATTTTCCATACTGGGTATAGCTTGAACTTATGTATGAGAACTCAAAGCCCACTTCTACAGTGACACACTTTCTCCAACAAGGCTACATCTACTCCAACAATGTCACACCTCTTAATAGTGCCACTCCCAATAGGACAAGTATTCAAACACATGAATCTATGGAGGTCATACCTATTCTAACGACCACTGTTTTCTTTCAGGAAATAATTGAGAGTTTTGTTGGGTATAGTAGCCTGGGCTGGCATTTGTGTTCTCTTAGGGTCTGTATAATATCAGTCCAGGATCTTCTGGCTTTTATAGTCTCTGGTGAGAAGTCTGGTGTAATTCTGATAGGTCTGCCTTTATATGTTACTTGACCTTTTCCCTTTACTGCATTTAATATTCTTTCTTTGTTTTATGCATTTGGTGTTTTGATTATTATTGATAGGCGATTTTTTTTTCTGATCTAGTCAATTTGGAGTTCTATAGGCTTCTTGTATGTTCATAGGCGCCTTTTTCTTTAGGTTAGGGAAGTTTTCTTTTATAATTTTTTTTGAAGATATTTACTGACCCTTTAAGTTGGAAATCTTTGCTTTTCTCTATACCTATTATCCTTAGGTTTGGTCTTCTCATTGTGTCCTGGATTTCCTGGATGTTTTGGGTTTGGAGTTTTTTGCATTTTTTATTTTCTTTGACAGTTGTGCCAATGTTTTTTATGGTATCTTCTGCACCTGAGATTCTCTCTTTTATCTCTTGTATTCTGTTGGTGATGCTTGCATCTATGACTCCTGATCTCTTTCCTATGTTTTCTATCTCCAGGGTAGTCTCCCTTTGTGACTTCTTTATTGTTTCTACTTCCATCTTTATGTCCTGAATTGTTTTGTTCAATTTCTTCACCTGTTTGGTCATGGTTTCTTGTAATTCTTTAAGAGATTTTTGTGTTTCCTCTTTAAGGGCTTCTACCTGTTTACATGTGCTGTCCTGTATTTCTTTGAGGGAGTTATTTATGTCCGTCTTAAAGTCTTCTATCATCATCATGAGAAGTGATTTTTAAATCTGAATCTTGCTTTTCTGGTGTCAAGGGGTATTTAGTACTTGTTATGGTTGGAGAACTAGGTTGTGATGATGCCAAGTAACCTTAGTTTCTGTTGCTTATGCTCTTATGCTTGCCTTTCACCATCTGGCTATTTCTAGTTCTATCTTCACTCCCTGTTTCTGATTGGAGCCTGTCTGTCCTGTTATCTTGGTTTTGTCTGATCTACTCAGATTCCAGCTGTCTCTGTGATCCTGTGATTCTGAGATCCTGGTTGTGATAGCTCCTGGGAGTCAGGCTGCCTCTGGGCTCCTGAAATCCTGGTGTGCCCAAGCTCCTCAGATCCCGTGATCCTATTATCCTATGTTCTTAGGAGTCCAGTCTCCTCTGGGTTTTGGGGATTAGGTGTAGACTTGAAGCCTTAGGGCTGCTACAGGTACAGGCACAGATCAGAAGGGTCCTGCACCACTGGCCTTGAGGGAGTTCCTGGGTCCCCAAGGGTCACAAATTATTCCCTGTTTGGGTTGGGGGGTGGCAGTTGTGGCCTATTCACCTACATTCCTTGGAGTGTTAGAGCTCCTGGGAGTCTAACCTCCTCTGGGTTTTGGGGGATTAGGTGTAGAGCTGACACCTTAGGACTGTTCCAAGCACAGGCGCAGACCAGAAGGGCTGTGCGCCGCTGATCTTGAGGGAGCTCCTGGGTCCCCAAGGGTCTCAAATTACTCCCTGTTTGGGGGGTAGGATTGTGGCCTACTCTATTTTCATGTTTTCCTTGTATTGGCTTTTCACCCAAGCTTCATCACAAGGGGCTCTGAGGACAGATCCCAAAGTCCTGTGTGTGTAGTCTAGATCACTCCAACAGCAGTTTAGTGAGCATTTACCATTCTTCCCACAGCATGTCCAGAGCACAGCATTCTTAACCCCCTCTTACACAAAGGCTGCCCGTTGTCATCATCATCATCATCATCATCATCATCATCATTGCCCTATATTATTAATAGGCTAATAGCTATTAGCAGAGGGATCGGCTGATGTAATGTTGTGACTGGTGAATGACTGGGTTGTATGTACCTTTTGAACTTGGATACATGCCCAGGACCCTGCTTAGAATCCAGCTTAGAATCCTCTTTGCTGAGATATAAGATAGACTAGCATCAGAGGAATACCCTGGCTGTCACCACTGTTACAACAGATGGTTAATAAAAGCTTTGAAACTCTCACCAGGGAGATGTGAGAGACCCAGTGAGAACAGGTGCTGGTGTAGAGTGGTCTCCCACTCCCTCAGGCCCTTCAGATCTGCTTGCTACATTGAGCACATAGATTTGGTCGTGACAAGAGCACAACATTGGACATCTGGTCCTTCAATCATGTTTTCCTTCAGAAGAGGATTCCCTCACAGCCTAGACCTACCTATGTTAGTGGGTTAGGACCCCAAGTGAGACTTTAAGTCCTGAGTATGTGTGTGTGTGTGTGTGTTTGCGTCTGTGTTATATGTGTGTGGTGGTGTGCTAAAGAACATGGAAAGACTAAGGGGAGTGATGATGTTTTAGGGCCTGCAGGATCTCATGGCAAACAGGCTTCAGGCCTGTATGGCATTGTAGAAACCTTTCTAAACATAAGTCTGGTCTGGAAGCTGCCTTGGAGGTGCTGACAGGAACAGGAAGACATGCAAAGAGGTGGGGGGTTCCCTTGGGTTTCTTTATTATTGGGTCTGGGACTGGGCAGTGTTCTGGGGTTCCAGGTAAATGTCACAGGAAAAATGGGATGTTGGGGACTTTTCTGCCGCTCTCTGCTTTTCTGATTTCACTGGCAAGAGTTGTCTCCATTTGTCACTACAACCATTTAATAGTGAGACTGTCATCCTAAGAAACTGCAAGTAATCAATAATTCCCATGGGCATGCAGTTACCAGAGAATGATGGAATGATGCTAGATATGAGCTATTGACTACAGTTTTGACAACGGCCTACACTGAATATTAAACAAATGGCCCCCTGACAGGAGTTACATGTAAAAAATGACCTTGGCCCAGAGGAATTCACCAAAGCATCGAGTATGTGCCCAGTTGGATTTGGTAAGACATCTGGTCATTTATTATTACTTAAGACTATAGAAACCGAAGAAGTTCAGATTGTAAATGTCACACGATCAGGTGTAATTAGCATGTTGATGTATCAGAAAAATCTTTCCAGCTGATTCCATGCAGTTAGTTTAAGATGTTTAAAGTCTTATTTCAGACTGCGTGAATTCAGTGATCTTTTATTTGATGTAGATAACCACAGAGTAGTCTTTAGGGCAAATGTGTCATTCTTTTATTCAACATTTTGTCTGCAGTTTTATATAACTTCAGAGCACTCAAAGTGTGAAGCAGATCTTCACCACTGGAAATGGAAACACTGCTCTGTAACCTAGTGTCTTGGTATAATGTGAGGTTTTAGACAGGAACTGCCATCTTTGTTGGAGACTGCATCACTTCTAATCTGACTTTTGTGCCTTAAGATTTATTCATGTATTTATTTTATGTATGAGTGCTTTATCTGCATGTCCACCTGCAGGCCAGAAGAGGGCATCAGATCACATTATAGATGGTCATGAGCCACCATGCATGGGTTTGAGATTTGTCTTAAATGAGGACTTTAATGGAATTTTAACTCTGTTCTTTGACCAAGATTATCTGTCTGCATAGCTCAGTACTGAGTGGGAGAGTTTCAGAGAGAGAGCTTTGGCTTGGGAAGAGACGCTGATTCGGGGAGTGGGATGAGGTGACAAGGGGGATGCATGGCTTAGAGAAGGGAAGACTCTCATCTTGATCCCCATGCTGAGGAGGGTAGGCAACAGGGTTTGTTTGTTGCAACACTGGGGAGAAATCTCATTTTCTGGAGAAACTTCACTCTATCTAGGCACATGTCATTGGGTATCCACTGGGGAAGGAGTGTTTATGCTCCTTCAGTATGGATACAGGGAAACCTAATCCCTATTGGAAAGGGATTACATGAGAAGTGATAGCTACTGAATCCTTGTGAGTAGCCATCCTATTAGAGAGGCCCCATGGATTCCCCTTGTGCTTTCTACAGTGTGAGATTGCAGGAAAGGATAGCTGTGATCTAGTGAGCAGTAGCTCGTCAGACACCGGATGCTGATGCCTTGACTTTGAACTTCTCAGCTTCTGGAACGTGGTAAAATAAATGTCTGTTGTTTAGCATACCACTAAAATACCGTTATGTCTGCACCTGAGACAGGGAGTCAGCAGGTCCCTGATATCATGGGGCAAGGCGTCTCATTGTTCTTTTGATCCAGGGCATGAAGCTCTGGATCTTGGTGAATACAGCTGGAGGTTTACCATTGTTGCTTCCATAGGAGACGATGCCCTGGGCAACATTGCTACATACCAGAGGGCCACCGGAATCCCCCTGTGGGCAGAGGAGGAAAAGAACATGAAACTAGGCTTTCTGGCTCTTGTTGCCCTGTGATACAGGCTCCCAGAGAAAGGTATGTGTTGGGGGCTTCCTTCAGTTGCCTGTGTGTGGGCAATGGGCTTTTGATGGGCTTGCAGAAAACAACAAGTTCCCGGGTCTTTCAGTTGCTAGGCTTCAGATCCTGTTAAAGTTATTGCCACCAGCCAACTCCATCAAGGTTTCTCCACCTTCCCCATTAAGGTAAATTGTGGGTCTTCCTGTCATTCCTGAAGAGGAAAAACCCTTTCCACTCTGGTCTAGTCCCCAGGCTTGAAGGGGAGGAGACCTGTTCTGTTGTCCTCTCTCAGCCCTGAGCCCCTTGTCCCAAGAAAAATACTGGAGGGTATTCAGATCTTACCCCGAAGGCAGACTTCCTCTCTCTTGGGTTTCCCACACAGATCTGAGTCTGGCTGTTGTAGAATTGGAAGCGATTGGAGCACTTTTGGTCCATCTGCACTCTTAGCTGCACCTCCTGGAATACATTTGTTCCTCTGCTCTGGCTCACCAGGCCCCAGCCAGCCACTGTGCACACATCCCCTTTCTGCAGTTTCTTACTGGCCTGAGGCAGAGCCACTGGCTTCACTGCTTGACTCCCCTGGGCTCTGCTCCTCAGCTGTCAGGAGGGATGTAGGGATTCCAGTTCAGCTGCTATCTCCCACCAGCACTCAGGGATTCCATTTCCCCCTCAACAACCTGGAATCCTGCCCAGACTTCCTCTTCAAAAGTCATCTTTCCAGAACCGTTGCTTAGTCAGTTGCTGCTTGTACGTTCCTCAGGCAGACTTTTATCCTCCCCTGTAGAAGAAGGAAGGGTGTGCTGAGAAGTCACAAGTCCATTTTCCTGCTGCATGATAGGTTTCAACTCTCAAGCCTTCCTAGGAAGGCTTGCACACTAACTGCCGGTGATCTGGGAGAAGAGAGAGTTGTCCACACCAATGTGTTGTTGTCCCACACAGTTGCTGTATCCTTGCTGACAGCAAAAACCAACCAACCAACCAACCAACCAACCAACCAAACAAACAAACCAACCCCAGGAATCCAGCAAAGAGTGAGGTCTTTGAATATTGTGTACCAAGTTCACCATACACTCAATAATTCAGGGAAACTGATGACTACTTTTTTTTCTTCCTCTCCTTCTGCGATTAGGGCTTTCATTGACAATCAAAGACACACACACACACACACACACACACACACACACACACACTGAGGATGACTTTGAACTTCTGATATTCCTGCCTCAACTCCTGACTGCTGGAGTTCACCACCATATCAGGTTTATGAGGTGCTGGGAATCAAACCTAGGGTCTCATGAATGGTAGGCAATCATATCTGCTGAGCTAAGGCTCTCCAATTCTGGACCACTTCTCTTTTATTTAGTAATGTCCAAGGACAAGGTGAGTACATGATACTGAGTGTGGGGAAGGTATGGATGAAGACAGCAGGACCATGCCAGGAGGGAGAAAGAGAAACAAAGCCTGCCTGCCTTCATCTATTAAGAACCCTACTGCTCCTACTTCTGTCTAGAAGTTGCCAAGGTGGTTAGAATGAATGGCCACTCTCTTGAGGTCATGAAGGGAGCTACTGAAGAAGGAAAGGGCTCTGATACTGACTGGTTCTCTTAGGTCACCTGAGCTGCAACACACACGCAGAGGAAATCATAACTCACTTGAGGAGTTTTTCCAATTCTGACAAAGGTCTTTGTGTTCTGCAGGATGCCCTGCATGCTGTGGGCCCAGCAGGTTGACTTGTTGAGAGCTCTCTGATCTGTGCTAGGAAACATTTGGGATCCCATATCATTGATGGTGGAAGACACCAGACAGCCTGGTTTCTATTCTCTGCCTTGGAGATACCAGCTTTAAAGAGAAGACACATTTATTATTTATTACATGTACATGAAGAAGAGCTAGGGTCAAATGATGAACAGCAGGGGGTGGATGGGGGGAGAAGACACACAAGGGATCACTGTTATACAGTAGATCATTAAACCTGCTGAATAATATCTAACAGATTCAGTGTTTGCTGTAGACCATTGTAATCCTGTATCTCTTCTGTGAAGGAGCTGAAGACTGACATACTCGCTAATATATGGAGCATGGTATTCTAACTCCTAAAAATATTGGAAGTTAAGGATTCTTTCTCATCTCATATAAGGTTTCCCACTTATTTTGTAGTTGCATGAACTGTAATCTATCTTAATCCATGTTCTCTGACGTTTCTAGCTCTTTTGTTTTATTTTATGTATTTATTTTGTTTGTTTCTGTTTTTGTTTTTTCCTTTTATGTTCTATATCTTCAATTTTTTTTTTATATTTTATTCATTTACGTTTCAGATGTTACCCCCTTTCCCCATTTGCCCTCCCTGGAAACCCCCTATTTTATCCCTTTTCCTCCTTTTGCCTTTACAACATTGTAATTACATGCAAGTATTAAGGTTAGTTCTAGGTTGAACTGACAATAAGCAAGGCAATAAACAAAGGACTGTGAACATGCCTATAACCACTGTTTCTAAGGGCTTATCAGGATGACCAAAATAGCTGAGCCTACTTCCCTGTCCTAGCCAAAAGTCATATTCATGTCTGAAGCCTACTTCTTTGTTCTAGCCTAAGATTTACATTCTTGCCTGAAATTGCTTCTTTTTCTAGCCTAAGATTTAGATTCCTGCCTGAAATTACTTTTTTGTTCTAGTTTAATGTCAGATTCCTGCCTGAAGACCACTTTCTTGTCCTTGGCCAATGTTATATTTCTTCCTAGCAGCCCATTTCCTTGTCCTTGTCACATTTCAGATTCTTGCCAAGTAGCCCCAAAGGCTCTCTACCTCTCCCCCTTTTTTATTTCATAATCAAGCCTGAGCCTGTCTTAGGTCATTCTGACAAGAATGCCTTCCTTACCCATCGTGGAATATACATTATCAAAAGCAATGCACTTATGTCTTAGGTTGGTAAGGCTCCATGCAAACCTTACCTGTCGTTGGCTTGCAAGCCTGTTAATTTAATTACTCTGTCTGGGGGTCCATTTTCACTTTTCATCCATGCACTTTGACTGTCAACATGTTGATGATGTTAAAGACAAGCTTTAACAAGATGGGCAGGAGTAAAAGTATTCCCAGGACAAAAAGGGCTAGCATGATCAAGCTATATATGCCATTCTTGAAGCTTGACCAAAATAGAAATACTGACCTCAAGCTATTTTATCAGCAGTATCTGCCGTATCAACCCTCTTCAGTGCAGCATTCTTTAAATCATAAGCTCACTATGCAAAGTGAAAACATCCAGAGAGGTATTAGAATTATGCCAAATACACTGCAAGTGTCTTTGAACTTTTTCCTATGTATAATGACTACCACTATAAATTTTAGAACTAATACAAATTCAATATAATTTGGTGTGACACTCAGATGGTTCCTTACTCTTAAACTCTGAGCCTCTTTCCAATAATTTAAATAGAATAAAGTACATCAGTGCATTGTACGAAATGCCTATCTAAATACTCTTGTATATTCAACACATAAGTAACAATTTTGACTAAATGATTAACAAAAGTACCTCTTAACTTCTTCTGTCAAAGCAATTGCAGAAGCAGTGGTGCTAGCAATTAATGTAATTAAAACTGTTATACCCGCAATAATCAAGCCCACTACCCTCTTGCTTCTGACTCATTTCTTCCAGTACTTTCAAGCTATCTTCAGAATACCAGGGTTCTGTGATACTCAGGGCAATAAAACAAAAGCTGGTTGATAGACCTCCGTAACAGACATGCTGGGTTTTAACACAGTAACACAAATTAAAAAGTGTACAATCAATGCAACTTCCATCAAATACTGTAGAAGAAACAAAAGTAATTTTAACTTGACAATTAAAAGAGCCTGAACACATGTACTAATGCTTGTTTGAAATCCAGATCCTGCCCCAACTTTATCTCTTGCTAACAAAATATCACAGAGAACTGCAGCTAACTTCTACATATGTCTCTGAAAATGTCCAGAACCAGCCTTCCAAATGAAGACTGTTATTTCCAATATTGGACTAATTTCTAGACCAGTCCAAGACTGGTATCTGAATAACTGGTCACATTTAAGAAAAATGCAAAAGTCATTATGACTTCTCTTTTTGGTTCTTTGTTCCACAAGTTCTAAAAACTTGAGGCAAGGCATCTTGTCCCATCTGGGATATAGGCAAGCAAAGGCAGGAATCTAAATCTTAGGCTAGAAAAAAAGAAGCAATTTCAGGCAGGAATCTAAATCTTAGGCTAGAACAAAGAAGTAGGTTTCAGACATGAACATGACTTTGCACCAGGACAGGGAAGTAGGCTCAGATATTTTGGTCATCCTTAGAAGCCCTTAGAAACAGTGATCATGAGAGTGTTCACAGAACTTTTTTTTATTGCCTTGTTCTTTCTTTGACTATTCGTGTTTATTGTCTTGCTTGTTCCTAGAATATTTGCATCTATTGTATTGCTAGTTCTTCAACCTAGAACTGACCTTAATATTGCATGTACTTAAAATGTTATGAAGGCAAAAGGGAGGAAGGGGATAGAATAGGGAGTTTCTAGGGGGTGGCAATGAAGAAAAGGGATGACATCTGAAATGTAAATATATACAATATCCAATAAAAAGAAAAGGATATAAAATTACACTAAATCTAATTTGTTAAACTGAAAAAGTTTTGTTGCATGGCAGTTCTTTTATTGTGTAACTTAAATAATGTTTTCTCTAAAATGTTTATTCTTGATTTTTAAAGTTGAAAACATGTTCCTTTGAATTTTAAATTCAAAGCCATGTGGTGGGCAAGAGCATGTGTCAATTATTTATCTTTTTGTTTGTTTGTTAGTTTTTGACAGGGTTTCTCTGTGTAGCCTTGGTTGTCCTGAAACTTGCTCTGTAGACCAGGCTGGCCTTGAACTCAGAGATCTGCTTGCCTTTGCCTCTGCAGGGCTGGGAGTTAAGGCATGCACCACCCTGTTCGGCTTTCTGTTCTGTATATTTGTTTATTTTTGAGACAGGCTCTCACTATGTAGCCCAGATTGGCCTAGTACTCACAGAGATCTGCTTGCCACTATCTAGTAGGTGCTGGGATTACAGACCTACACCCCATCCCTGGCTCTAAATACATACTAAGTGCACACATATTCAGTGCTCATCTCCAGCGACAGCTGTTGCCTGCATTTTGTTCCAGTTATTCAATAGCTTAGGAATCCAAATACAGATTTCCAAAACACTCCCTGAGCTTCTGTGTTTCAATGGTGTCTGATATAATACCCTGTTTTTACTTAACTTCAATTTGTGTCTTCTTTCTTTTTTTAAAGGCTAATTTGCCTTAAATTCGCTGCACCAAGTGGAGCCTGCTGAGGCTCTGCCTAGGGACCTGAGAACTTCACCTTTTGACTTGGCACAGCTGTGCCAGCAAGTCCCTCCATGGGGACTGGGACCCAGGAGCAGGAATCTGAAGTGCAACTCAAGGGAAGGTGATTTACAGTACACTGGTGAAGTACTTCCTGCTAATGTCATGAGCATGGGACACTGGGAAAGACAAAGTCCAGGACCAGGGCTAAGCATGAGACTGTGGGAACATCCTGTCAGGCCAGACAGGAAGGCAGAAGCTGCCTAACAGATGGAGTTCTCCAGGAGCAGAGGATTATGAAAGCGTGGAGAGCCCTTAGGTTTTGTGTGTGTGTATGTGTGTGGTGTGATGTGTGTGGTGTGTGTATGTGTGTGTATGTCTCTCTGTGTGTGTGTGCTGTGTGTGTTCTCACAATAAAACTGATATTTACAGAAAAAGCAGATAATGTGCTGGGGAGACAGTTATGGTTGGTAAAGGGTTCGTAATGCAATACCACTATGACCAGAATTCAACCCCAGCACACAGCATGTAACAAGCTGGGTGCTCCCTGTGGGCCTTGATCACAACTCCCCCAATGTAAGAGGCAGGATTTGATGGCTTCCAAGCTAATAGAGAAGACAGAAACTTACAGTTCAGGGAAAGACCCTGCTGGAAAGGAATAGGTGGAGACTAATAGGGACACTCTGTGCCCTCTCTGGTCTCTGCATGCACACAGCCCCAATGCCCTCTGCCCCATCTCTCCCAGCTCCATCCCCACACATGTATACAGTCACATGCAAATATGTAATTGATTTTGAAAAGCATATAGGTCCTGGTTGAAAAAGCAAAAGACAGATTTTCCTTCTAAGTCATTGTGTGTGTTCCCTCTGTTGGTCCCAGAGAACCAGTCAACTTGCTTGAAAGGAGTGAGCTGTGGGCAGTTGTCAGGCCCACCTGTAACAGCTGCAGGACAGAGCTCCGAGGAGCATATTCCCACGCTGGGCCCATATTCCCACTCAGGGGTTTGCTCTTCAGTTTGTTAGAACTCAGAGCTCTGAGCTGTGTGCTCTGTGTCAGAGGCAGAGAGCTGACACTGCCTTGTCCCCAGTCCTTCTGATGTACTCAGTGACTACCCTGAAGCCCTAAGGTTTAGGCTACAGGTAGGACTTCTCTCCAAATAAATGGAACAACTTAAGAAGTTGCTTAAGAAGGGCCATAAATAAAGTTCTTGAGGTAGCGGACCAGATTCTATCACACAGAAACTTCTACTATAAATGTGAAAACACAAAACCCAAACAACACAAACCAACACAACACAAACAAAGACAAAAACAAAAACTAACAACTCACAAAGGACTAACTTGAAGAAACAACTGTCCTAAACTGGTTTCTTTTGCTGAGATAAACACTGACCTAAAACAATTTTGAGAGAAAATGTTTTTCTCAGCTTAGCTTATAGGTCATAGTCTATTACTGAAGGAACCCAGGACAGAAAGTCAAGGCAGGAACCTGGAGGCAGGAGCTGAAGATGAGGACTTGGAGGAGTGTTACTCCATATGGCTTGCTTAGCCTGCCTTCATATATAGCCCAGGGCCACCTGCCCAGGGATGGTATCACTCACAATGGGCTGGGCCCTCCCCATCATTTATCAATTAAGACAATGTCTCACAGACACACCCACAAGTCAATCTGATGGAGGCAATTTCCTCACTCAAGTTCTCTCTTCCCAGGTGACTAGTTTGTGTAAAGCTGATAAAAAGTAACCAGCACTCCAACACAAAAAGGAAATCTCACCCTGGAAGAGCTGTCATTGAGGATCATAAGAGAAATAATATCTCCCCTTAACTCTAATGAGTAATCTCAGAAGGGAAAAACAAAACACTAAACCTAAAAGGCTACGACAGTACAAAGAACTATTCGAGAATAGGACTAGTGCACATAAGGGAGCAACAAGGGGTTGAGCAGCAGCAGAGTCCTCCACGCTTACAGATGAAACACCACAGTGAAGCCCACTATGTTACTATGCACCAGGAAATCCATTTGTGACTTCAGAGTCTATTTAAGTGAGATACCATAATTAACTGACAACTCATTTATCAATGAATAAATTGTCTAATGTTCCTCATGAAGTTGTGATTAACATTTTAGTGTGTGGACCTAATTCTAACTTCTTTGTTCATAAAGAGAAAAAGGCTCTCTCCAGGAAGGTAACAATGGGCCATGCTGTACCATGCCAATTCGGCTAACACTGGGAACAATTTCTCAGTGCGAATGGCCTTCTCTTCACCAAAGATGATCTGATGATGATGGTCACTGATGCTGTCTAACCTTTCAGCAGAGGAGGTGAAAGGAATCCTCGAGTGACACTGTTGTTGGGGAGGCGTCCTGATTGTAGATTGTTTATATTATATTCTTTTCATTGCATTTTTAACTTGACAAATGAAGTTCATATGTAATTATGTCACACAACATGATTTTTCTGTTACACGTGTACAAGAACAATGACTAAATCAAGCTAATTAATATATTAATTATGTCAGATACTTTCCATATTAACATCTAAAATCTCACAGTGAGTTTTAGTTATAAAATTCAGTGTTATTAAGTTGGATGTGGTAGCACACTCCTGTAATTCTAGGACTTTGGAGGCAGAGGCAAGAGGACTAGAGATTCAAGATCATCCTTGGCTGCATAGTGAGTTCAAGACCAGCCTGGGCTACATGAGATTCTGTCTCAAAAAAAAAAAAAAAAAAACCCACAAGACAAAATCTGAGTAAACAAAACTCCCAAATCATTATTATTAGTTATAGTCACCATGGTCTCTAACAGAGCTCTAAAACAGACCTCTGGCTGTGTCAGTTCTTCATTTTTAGTTCTAATTTATGTTTTACTTAGGAAACATTTAAACCCTATAGTTAAAACCTGCAAGGGAAGTCATACAGTGATTATTCTTTGAAACTCCCCGTGATACCAGTGAATAACAGGTCCACAACCTGGCCAGCAAGTGCTTTGACCTTCTTAGTCATCTTGTTGTTCCCCATTTTTAGTTTTCAAAAATATAACTGCAGCTCTCCTTGTCCTCAGGAATCATCAGCCAATATGGTCCACAAGTGTAATTGAAACAGAGAGCATGAACAGGAAAGGGTGAGTGGGGGGAAGGGCTCAGGGAAGGAGCTGGTGGTTCAGAAGCACTATGAGTATGTACCATGATTGATCACACCAGACCAGCTGAGAGGAGTCATACCAACTTTAATTAGGGTGATTCAAGGCTTATATAATTTAGGGGGGCTGAGGGTAGGAACATCCAGGATGGACGAAAGTCACTAGCTGAGGGCTTAAGGTACCAAAATGCCTCTTTAGTATGGTAAGCATTTCAGGAAGCTCAGGTTCTAGCTAGTTCTTATCAGGAGAAAAGAAGTTGATCCTGGAATCTAACTAAGACTATGTGACATTCTGCTGGTAGAAGGTTTTGAATTCCCCAGACAAGGTCAGAGAAGAAGCCCTGCATTTGAAGGGCGTTCTCCACATGGCACCGAGCTCAGAGACTGTCCAGCCCGTGGTGGACTTTGAACTTAACTAGTGGAGTTTCCCCACTTCTTGCTCTGATTTATTTTTAATGAGAACCCTCACTAAAGTATTCAACCCCTATATTGGGGACAGCTTAGTACTCAACCAGAACTTGTTGAACACTTGTTTTTACAATGCTGTTTTAAAAACTGAAGGAGGCAGGGATAGAACACAATGGGCAATGAGGGGTGGGAGCCAACAACAAGAGATTATTGAACCAACTGAATCACTCAGTGGATCGAAATCTCTAGAGCAAGTCGGTACAGAGTTTTCTGAGGATATAGCATTGGTCTTAAACAACATTGGATTTTACATTGATATAACATTTTTCCTAATTACTATGAATACGCCCCTAGTTTAGCAGTCATTAGGCCCCTGCAAGAGAGTTCATTGGTTGCTGGAGAGACCCAAGGCTGTCATCTGTGGATGCCATTGCCTCCTTGTCTCAAAAGTCTATACTCAGATGATGTGCCTGGATAAAGGCAGTTTCCTCATGCCAGGCAGGTCCAAGGGTGGTATGTCAATCTCCATCTAGCTTGCAGCAACAGCACTGCCTTCCTTTCCTCATAGAGATAAACCTGTGAAATAATCATAACAGGAGTGTAGAACCTAGCAGGAATAACCATAACAGGATATCTGTTTTGTGTGTTTGTGTTCTCTTTTACACCAAAAGAAGAGAAGGGAGTAATGCACATGTTAAGCCTGTAACAGTTTGATGATTGACAGTGTAGTGCCAGGGAAGTGTTAGTGATCCCCCCAAAACAGACAGGAGTCAATCTGATCTGATGCAACTTACAGCAGGGTCTTTATTCTATTGGGTCCCCAGGCACTCCACAGTCACACAGGATGGTTTGGTGGTGGGGAGCCTTGAATATCTATCAGGGCAAGGCTTTATAGTAAGCAGCAAGTGGCAGGGGGTGGTGAGTGTGCAAGTGTCTCATTGGGAAGTTACTATGGCCTTTAATATAGTTGGCTGGTGCTGGGCATCATATAATATACTGAATTTCCATTCCCCTCTGCATTGGTAGTTGTTAGGAAGGGTGTGAGCTTATAACCTGGGGTGCAGGTTTGTTATGGGAATAACCTGGAGATGCTGGTCTTGTTGGGAATTAGCCTAGAGACTGGAGCTAGGCTCCAGTTTTGTTTGAGGGCAACTTGGAAACTAATACTAGGTACTAGCCTGTTAGTTTACCTGAGTTTATACTTAGATCAGGTTCTCTAAAATGGAGTCTGAATTTTAAAGACTTGGACTCTCAACAGCACAATGGTGCTCCATTGCTATAGACCTAGGAGAAAGACAAGTGTGTACAGGAATCTTAATCCTGGAGGTGGGAAGTCACCTCTGCTGTATTAAGGAAAGCAGAGGGGAGAGTTGGGAATTATTTATCTAATTTGCTTAAGGGAGCTGAGAAAAAACCCCCACCATGTTAATAATGTATCTAGAATGGGCAATAACCATTTGTTTGTGAAAAATAAACTGCTGTGGCCCTAGCTGCCTCACATTGGGTGCCAAAAATGTTGAGAGCTGCTCTGCCCCACATTTGGGGGCCAAAATATTGGGGACTGCTCTGTCAGTGTTGGAACCCACACTGCCAAAAGCCTTGGGGGCTAAATTGTTAGAGCCTGCACTGCCCCAAGCTGCTTCATTTCGAGGGTTGGGGTTCAGCAAGAGAGAGAGTGAGGACGGATGTAAAGAATGGAGACCAGACACAGTGATTCAATCCTGTTTATTCTTCAGTCTCTCTTCTTCTCTCCAAGTCCCTAGTTCCAAGTCCCTAGTTCCTTCAAGTTCCAAGTTTCCCAGTCCTAAGTTCTAGTCTCAATCAAGTGTCTAATCTCTAGTTCTTGTCTGGAGTCTCAAGTACCTACTCCAAATGCATAGTACTTAATATAATAATAATAATAATAATGATAATAATAATAATAATAATAATTTCTTCTGTCTGCCTTTTATATGTCTCACTTCTAAGCCACGCCTTTAAGTCATGCCCTTAGGTCTTGTCTCTAAATCCAATCACTAAGTCATGCCCTTAAGTCACACACCTTTAAGTCTCACATACCCAAGGGAAAATCCTGGATATCTAAAACAAGATGTTATCAGAGTGTGCTCAGCTGTTGTAGGCTATTGTAATCAAGTCTCTTGTCAGGGTATATGGCTCAAGATAGCTGCACAGATGATAACCACCTTCTGTCAGCTCCCCACAGGTCCTGCTTTTTAAATTTTTTTTTCAAAAGGGAAGGCTGGGAAAACTTACGGAAACTGTGCCTGCCTTAGGTTGGAACAAAGGATCCCAGCCTCCCTTTTCTGTCTTTGGATACTCAACAGCCATTGGTTGATGCAAATCTGTATACACCAGTCTTCACACAGGTCCCTTTCACTTCTTAAGGAATTCCTGGGCATAACTTGGTCAAACAGATTCACCATGCCCTCAGAAGCCATGGGTATTGACAGTCTCAGTCTCTGGTTGGTGTTCCCATGCTACCACAAGGTCTTCTCCAGCCACTCCTTTTATGGGAAGATGGTGTCCTCATCCTGTTGTGTGCTTTCTGCCAACCATTCCTCTTGTGGGCAAATGTCTGTACTGAGCAGCCATAGGCCTGGGGATTCCTAGTGGTCTGCACAGAGCAATTTGTAGTTGGATGGATGGAAAGATGGATGTATGGATGTATGGATGTTGCTTAAGCTGGCTTTGTGATTGTTTTTCTTCTTATTGTTCCTGGCCACCAGTTCTGTGGCAGCGATTGAGAGGCAATTTTCTCTGCCTCCTCTTAGAGCTTTACAGATGAGAGAGCTCTTGTCCAGATGAGTTCTGGCAAGATTGTTTGACCCTAGCTGTCCTACCTGTACCTCATGTGTAAATATCAGCTGAAGGTGATTCTGCATGATTGCCTTTAGGGACATTGATCAATAGCTGGAGAGATTTTGTCTGGGTGTGTAGATGTCATTGGTACTGAAATCTACCAGAAAAAGGGCAGAAATACTTTAACGATCCCACATCCTGTTTCTATTTAAAATGTTAGTGATTCTCAATTATTAAATATAAATTAGAGTTGGCAGAAGGTTAATCATTAAGTTAGGGAATGGGAGATGGCTCAGTGGCTAAGAGACCAGAGTTTGAATCCCCAACACCCGTTGAGGACTGCACTGCCCCATGCTTGGGGGCCACTATGTTGTGTCCCACACTGCCTGGCTTGGGGGCCACTGTTTCCTGGCCTGAGCTGCTGCTCTGATCCGTGGGTCAGGATCTAGCAAGAGTGAGAGTGGGGATGGAGGGGCAAGAGATGTGAAGAATGGAGACAAGACAGGGTATGTGATCTCAAGTCCCTTCTACTAAAAGGAAATCATGGGTATATATACACTTTACCACGTGCCTTGCCTCTATGGACAAGCAGGGAAACACAGCTGAAGACACTTTACCACATGTGCCTTGCAGCTGGGGGCCAGTAAACAACAAAACAAGATATGTGGAATAACCAAGATGTTTATCAGAGTGTGTTCAGCTATTGTAGGCTGTTGAAAACAAGTCTCTTGTCAGGGTATATGGCTCAAGATTGCTGCAAAAATGATAACTACTTTCTGCTAGGAGTTGGCTTCCAACAGGTCCCCCCTTTTAAATTTTTTTTCAAAAGGGAAGACTGGGAAAACTTAGGGAAACTGTGGCTGCCTTAGATCGGAACAAAGGACCATAGACTCCCTTTCCAGTCTTTGACTACTCAGCCATTTGGTTGAACTCTTGTCTTAGAATGGTGAGGCCTCCCAGTTAGGGGCAAGGGTCTTGAGGTGTTCTCTTACCCATCATTGACTATCCAGCTTAGCATGTAAGTTAGGGGTTAATCCTCATCAATCTCGATGACGCAGGTTTTAGAGTCCCCTACTTCCAGCTTGTAATAATGGACCTGTATGGGTTTCATTTGAATAGCTTCTATCTGTTGTACAAAAGCAATCAGTCTGTTGAACAGCCTGAACCCAAGAGACAAGAAACTTAATGCTTGAATCATTGGTATAAAAACAACACTCTTCTTTAAGGGTAGCATACAATTCCCTCTGTTGGAGAAGTTAAAGGTCTGAGACTTGTAGCCATAAATTTTGAATAGAAGAAATTATACCAATGAAATCCTTGAATTTGCATCAGCTTAGTAACAATTATACAGATTTCTACCAACAAATTATGGCTATGTAATCAATTTTAGCTCTTCCTCCCTGTAAATTGAAGGGTAAATTGATCAGTCTCTGATGTCTATCTTAACTGCATCCAACTGGAAGACCAGGGCATCAGTGAACATGCAGGTGATAAGAAGACTCATTCATCAAGGCTGTGTATTCTGTAATATACAAATCTCAAAACAAATTTTAGTATCAAGATAATTATTTTGTTTGATTCTCTGGAATCTAGTCTTCTGGAGGCCTACCTCTGTCATGTCTGATCCATATAATTCTGGAAGGAAGAGCTACCTTAATGACCTCTTCAGAAAACGCATAGAAAACCTTTTTTCCCCAAATCAGCCTATTCTTGACCCAGTAACCAGAAAAGCCTTTATATTGACCTTTTATCCAGAGGAAAAATATAACTACACAACTCAGAATCCACCCGATTTGAAAGTTAAATCAATCTAATACAACTGATTAACACTATCTTTCTGTTCAGCTCTCTGCCTAGAGCAACCTTCTATTTATCTATTTATCTATTTATAATTGCAGCCTGCAATTTACTTCTCGTCTTTAAAGCCTTTTTCATCTGTTTCTGCTCACTTATTTCTTGCTCCATTTTTGTTACTATGACCTACTGGTCTTGCCGCAATCACCTTTGTTTCACTTCTGAATTCTCGGCAGACCCTTCTTTCAGTAATGTCTCTCACTGGGTCTCTCGTTCTTGCTGTCTCACGTTGAGTGCCACTGCCAAGTCAGTTCTGTCAGTCGACAGGTTCTCCAGGGTAGGAATGAGGATGGCTGCTTCTAATTCCCATGGTGTCCTTCACTGTATCCCGATTACTGGAGCCCTATGTGGGGCACCAATGTTGAGGACTGCACTGCCCCATGCTTGGGGGCCACTATATTGAGGCCAACACTGCCTGGCTTGGCAACCACTGTGTCCCGGCCTGAGCTGCTGCTCCTGTCCTTGTGTCAGGGTCTAGCAAGAGTGAGAGTGGGGATGGAGAGGCAAGAGATGTGAAGAATGGAGACAAGACAGTGTGTGTGATCAAGTCCCTTCTACTAAAAGGAAATCATGGGTATATATACACTTTACCACGTGCCCTGCTTTCATGAACAAGTGGGAGAACACAGCTGAAGACACTTTACCACATGCACCTTGCAGCTGGGGGCCAGTAAACAACAAAACAAGATATATGGGAAAAACAAGATGTTTATCAGAGTGTGTTCAGCTATTGCAGGCTGTTAAAAACAAGTCTCTTGTCAGGGTATATGGCTCAAGATGGCTGCAAAGATGATAGCCACTTTTTGCTAGGAGTTGGCTCCCAACAAACACCCTTATAGAAAATTGGGTTTGGCTAAGTGTGCCTGTAATCTCAGGACTATGAGACAGGAGGACCTTTGGGGCTTTCTGTTCACCAGTGTGGCTTCAGGTTCATTGAAAATCCTGTCTCAAAGGATTTTGGCAGAGAGTGATAGAATAAAAGAATATGATATTTGGTATTTTTTTCAGGTCTACTTGTGCCTGCATGGGCATGCATACCTGCACACACATGTGTACACACAACATATAGATTTACATACACACACACATCTCACTCACTGAGGGACAGGTGAAAAAGAAAAAGAGGGAGAAAGAGAAATATTAAAGAAAGGATGGGTATAATTTCTTGTTTAAGTTGGGCATGCAGACCTTGCCTACCCAGAAATATACTTAGTTTTCCTTTGTTATTTCCATCTCTCTGCTTGTTTCTTAAGTATCTCTGTGTCTGCCTGTTCCTTCATACCACCCTCAAGCCCCTCATGCTCTCTTCCAAATCTTAAGTTATTTACAGTGTGAATCAGATTGTTGTATGCAGGGAGAAGAGAGCAGGTGAGAGAGGAGACACTTATTGCAGTCTAGAATCTGGGTCTTTATTGAGGTTTATGAAGATGGTGACTTTTAGAAACATACTATGACTTGTAAGAACTTTCTGGAAGCTCAGGGATCTGGCAAGGCTTCAGCAGGAACTACAGACAGGCCAGATGACATGGCACAGAAAACCTGCACTATTCCTATTCCAGATTTCCTCACTGGCTGGCCCTGAGCTCCAGAGTTAATTTTCCCTCAAGATCTTATTGATCCAGGGCCTATAATGGGAGATTCTGGTAAAGACAGCAGGGGGCTTTGCATTCCTATGTACATAGGATGGAATGCCTTGGGCTATCCCAGCACACAGGAGAGGTCCTCCAGAGTCTCCCTGTTAGGAGCGGGTCAGAGAGGAAACACATGAATGGATAGGAGGAGCCTCTACCTCTACCCACCCATTTCAGCTTGCAGTTAGGTCTGGAGCCTGATGCCAAATCTTAGTTTTGGGGGGCAACCTACCTATCTTTCTCATATCACCCTATGTTCTCTACACAGCTGAGTAACCCAAGATGGATACTTTGTTTCCTCACTTGGTGATTTCTAAACACTGTAATTAGCTGACAATCTATGCCCCACCCACTTCTAGAACTTTGGTTCCCAGGAGGGCTTTTAGAAAACCCTGGTAAGAGGATCACCTTGTATACATTTTGCATCTTCTTGGGGTTGCCCACACACAGCTGTGAACTGTGTCAAAAACTGGTGAAGTGTTTACAGGCTTTAGGCTCCAGGATTCTCATCTTTACTTCCTGCAGTGTGTCTGAGGCTGGTTCATTCACATTGGTTCTGCCCCAGCCAACTGCTCTGCACATTCTCCCGGGTGGGATGAAGTTGAAGTTGGCAGAGAGTGGAAGGGTTCCCACACCCAGGGTTAGCTTGGCTTTATCCTTCAACTGTGAAGGGAATGAGGGACTCTTAGCCAGGGCTAGGGGTCAGTTCCAGGCAATCATGGAGCAGAAGGGCAAAAAACCAAGTCCAGCAGGGGAATAAGAGGGAATGCTGTCCACCACAGGGCAGGGGAAATTCAGGGCAATGGGGACTAGAAAAGGTCTGAAGACGTACAATAGAGGGAGAAACTTGTTACCTTCAGTAACATTATGTCATGGAGAATCAAATAGTCATCGTATTTTGGATGAAGGAATTGTTTTTCAACCTCAAGCCTCTGCCATGTGTCTTCTTTAGGGGTTTTGTTGTGGGCTCCTAGGAGGACTGTTGTAGACCTGTTGTGAGAAAGGATGGGGCCTGAGCATGTAGCAGTTGGTAGAGTGCTTGCTTAGCAAACATGAATCTCTGAGCTTCACAGCACTGTGTAAAGTGGCATGGTGGTTCATGCCTATAATCTCTGCTTTTGAGTGGTAGACAAAGGAGGATTGGAATTTCGGGGTCATCCTTAGCTACATAGTAAGTTTGAGGCCAGTCTGAACTACAGGGGACTGTACCTCAAAAACAAACCACAAATAAAACCAATATCAGCAACAACAAAAAGGAAGGGCAAGCAGAGGCAGCAATAGCTTCAGAGATGAATGTATTTTGAGAAAAAGCTGGAACTCTTCCCTGGGACAGGATCCTCTTCCCATCCCCATTTTCTGGGGTTACCTGTGGTGTTGACAGGCTCAGTGTTTAATCAGGAGAGCAACACCAGCACTTGGGCCTAAGTCAGCTTTCAGGAGAGAAAAGGTTTGGAGTAAGAGTGTTTTCTGGAGCAAACACACTTTCCAGGGCTGGCTCCCTAGGAATTGCTGGGGAATGAGCAAGAAATAGAGGACCTGGGGGTAGTGTTAATCTTCCCTAATTTGGAGAACTTCGAATGGGGCCCATTTTCTACAGCAAGAACTAGTCAGGAAAGCAGGAAGTAGAAAGTGTCCTGTGGGCTTGTTCTGCTTTCCTTAGAAATGTTGGACTGTGGACATTGGAAACAAAGGGCAGCGTTTTTGAAAATAGCAAGGAGACACCCCCAGAAGAGTACTGGGTAGATCCTGATAAGTGAGCTATGGGTGTCTTTCATGTTTAAAGGGGTATGAAGGGGCCACACTGGAGAAACCTCTCTTGTCTCTGAGGGGAACTGCATTTATAGTGATTGAGCTCAGAGCATTGATTTAATGACATCTCTCTTGTCAGTTGACCCAGGCTCAGGATCCCTCTCAGACACACCTGCGTGTGTCCCAGGTTGCTACCCTGTGGTTTGCCTCATATTAAGGATAGGCAGCATCTTGTCTCACCTTCCTGCACAGTGAGCTGCAGTCAGCACAAAGTTTCTTCTTATCAGGAAGCCACTGCAGGTGGTCAGGTAATTCTCAGGAGTGACAATTTCCAGATAGGCCATGTAGGGGCAGGAGTGTGGTATGCATTCTGTGCCCCCAATGATCTCCCCTAGAACAGAGAACCCCAGGACCTGAGATAGGCATGGATGCTCTCTGGAGAGTGCATATACCTCTTTGTCCTAAACTCTGCTCATGGTTCTCTCAGACATCTTTGTCAGCTCCACTCACACATCCTCCTCCACAGTGTCATTTCTTTCTCTCTCTCTCTCTCTCTCTCTCTCTCTCTTTTTTTTTTTTTTTTTGGTTTTTTGGTTTTTCGAGACAGGGTTTCTCTGTGTAGCCCTGGCTGTCCTGGAACTCACTCGGTAGACCAGGCTGGCCTTGAACTCAGAAATCCGCCTGCCTCTGCCTCCCAAGTGCTGGGATTAAAGGTGTGCGCCACCACCGCCCGGCTCATTTCTTTCTCAAGAATCTAATCCCGCCTTAGATTTAGGCAGTTTCCTGCTTCTGATATGTTACCCTCTGCCTTGTCCCTGGCCCATCTTCCCTCCTGCAGCACATGTTGTTCAGGTTCTTCCTGTCCTTCCCTCTTATAGGCACAGAACAGAAAACTCACAAGGCGATCTTCTTCCCAAGGACCCATAGATGAAGAAAATGTGTCTGTTATCCTGTAATCTCTGTCTTTCTCCCAGTGGCTTTAGGATTCCTTGCTCAGTTAGCACAAGCTTCTGTGTTACTAGAAACTACCACAGCTTTAAAGAATGGGGCAGGAACATTCCACAAGAAGACTTTACTCTGAGGCTGTTGAGAAGACCTATGAGACCCATTTGAGAGTCTCAAATGGCACACTAACATGTATTGTTTTAGGAGCTGAGCCTGCAGATTGGAGAGGAGGGTCCCCAGTACTCACCAGCTTTGGTGTTGGAACCCGGGAGAAGGAGCAGCATGGAGAGCAAGAAGATGCATCCTCTCTGAGGATTTGCTCAGGACTGCTGCAGGCTTTATCTGTGGGTCTTAGGCCTTATGACTCCCAGCAGTTTGGGGAGTGGCTGAGCTGTAAACACAGGACATGTGTAGTCATGGTTTCTTCTTTAAGTTGGCTTGTGTTGATAACTGGACACTCCTCCAGGATAACACTGCTTTACTAGAGGTGAAATTGAAGGCTAGACTATTATGTCCCATATACTCAGATGGGTCCTCCCCTGTGTCTCTGTGTGGGTTAGGTGTGTGGGGACAGAATATGGTGGGATCTTACCTTTCTAGTTAGGGCAACTTGTTAAAGGTCTCCAGAATCTTGGGTTGAGGAATATCTTTGCAGTGAGAATCCAGGCTGTGATTACTACAGCCCACAGTAGAAATTGTGTTTTGCAGAAAGACTCTATGGACATATACATGTATAGACATGTACAGGGTTTGAGTTAGGAAATGGTTATGATCATATTTTGCCATATGGAAATTTCAAAAAATAAAGAAAAATGTAATATACCTAGTAGGTTTTCATTCCATTTTATTACACTACCTATTAAAACGTAAACAGCATTCTTCTTAAATAAGGATTACCTGAAATGTGAAACACATTAACTTGCATTTCTTTTTCTTGGAACCTGTGTTTATTATCTGAAGAAGAGAGAGAGAGAGAGAGAGAGAGAGAGAGAGAGAGAGAGAGAGAGAGAGAGAGAGAGAGAGAACAAACACCAAAGGTGGAAGCCAAGTCTAGGATAGGAGCCCAAGGATTTCAAGTTAGGAGCAAAGAGATGGAAGGACCATTTCCTCAGACTGTGTATGCAATTTAGTGCCATTCCATTTATATATTGTTACTTTCATAGCAACCCCATCAAATACTTAGTACTGTTTCAACTTGTTGACCCGACCTTTAGCTCTTATGTTTTAGAATGAGATCTTTCTGATTTCAGATTAAGGGTCCTTTTGCTCAACCATCTAAGGGAAAGGGTCTTGGTGTGAGTGGAGGGTTAGGGTTAGGGGTATGAGGTAAGCAACTTGCTCCACAAGGCTGGGATGGTTCTAAACTACAAACTACAACATCAGTGTCTGAGAGTTAACACCTTTTCTTTTTGTTAAAATTACTTTGGGAAATGCCACTACTATCTGTTTACAAATGTAGACTTGAAACTGAGACCATGATTATTCTGCCTTTAACTGTTAAACAAATTGTAAGTATCTGCTCACTGCTTCCCTGGACTGGAAGAAGGAGTCTAATAAGGAGAAGTCCACACAGTGCAGTGCCATTTCTCTTGGAGATCTACAGGAGGTTTAGTTCATAGGTGGGAATTTAATGGCAAGTCCTGTTTTCATCTGCTAATGCTGAGAGCTGTCCTCTGACACTGCATCTCTAGCCGGGAAGAGGAGGATCTGGAGCTGGAGAGGTCTTGTCTGGTGGCTCTGCATCAGTGAGACCAAACTCCAGAGCCCAAGGCAAGGTTTTTCTCTTGTGTGGTTGAAAATGAAGAGGTCGGTCATGTAGAACTAGGGTCCCGGCTCCACAACACCATGGTGCAGGTCCACCAGCATTGGGTTGTGTTTCTTTGTTTTGTTGTTGTTTTTTGTTTGTTTGTTTGTTTTGTTTTTGTTTTGTTTTGTTTTGTTTTTTTTGAGACAGGGTTTCTCTGTGTAGCCCTGCGTATCCTGGAACTCACTCTGTAGACCAGGCTGGCCTCAAACCAGGAAATCCACCTGCCCCTGCCTCCCAAGTGCTGGAATTAAAGGCGTGCACCACCACCGCCTGGCTTGGGAGCTCAAAAAAAGCTAATTCTGAAATGAGGTACAAGGTCCTGGCTGTCTATGAGTCTTAAGTTGGGGGATTTACTGCCTGAATCCGTACCCTCTGTCCTTGCCCCAATGCTCACATGTCTGCCTTTACTTTCTTCCTTTCTCTTCTGGAGCCTCACAGGAAGGTTTTAGGCAGTGCTTGGGCATAGGGAGATGAGACAGAGAGGGAGAATGTTAATTCCCAGTCTTGGGAGTAGTAGCCTAAGAACACAGGCATTAGTCACTGCCATAGAGAGCTGTTTGACCCACTTCCTCCATTGATGCTGTCCCCTGATATGGGGAAAAACACAAGTGTGTACTCAACGTGTATGCTGGGTTTTTGTTGTTGTTGTTTGTTTGTTTTTTTTTTTTTTTTTTTTTTTTTTTTTACATTGTGGGACTGCCCACACAGCCCTGGAAGTTATAGTCATAATGTCTACAGATTTTACAGGCCTCTTTATCTATGATTCTCAGATCAACCTCTCTCAGGGTATCTGAGGTAGGTTCTGTCATTCCAGTCTCCCCCACCCCCAATTCAGCTGCCCAGTGCATTGTCTCAGGCTCGATAAAGTCAGAGGGACAAGGCAGGGGAGTTACATCCACAGCAGGAGTCAACTCAGCTTGCTCTTTAAGCTGTTGGGAGAAGGAGAGAAGTGATGGCAAATCAGAGAAGGATGCTTGGACATGAGTCCCTTCCCAGTGGGTCCATAATAACATGGAGTTCAGGAGTGGTTTCTGACAAAAGGGACTGGACAAGAGATAATTCAAAGGCCAGATACAGGGGGAGAGTTTAGGAGGGGAGACTTCAGCAGGGCCAGATAAATAAGGGCACCTTCAGTAACATGATGTCAGAGATTGGAAAAGATGTTATAATTTTTGTGAACAATTTGTTTTTTGGCTTTTATCTTCTGTTGTGTGGATTCTTTCTTGCTCACATCATAAGCTCCAAGGGTGACAGTGAGTTCTTTGTTGAAAAAGAAAAAGCAGTGAAAAGTCATATGAGAAGGACTCCTTCCTAGGTGAGTGTCACCAGGGTCTTTCTTTTCTAGCCCAGGGCAGAACCCCTAAAGAGACTTGAGATGGACCACTCCCTTCCCAGAAGGAGAGGGTTCAGAGAAACATAGGACTGAGAACTCTCCCACACTCCACCTTCTAGGGCATGAATTTAACCTATGGCTTTGAATATGGTAGACAGACATTCTACACTTAATTACACCCCAGGCCATATCTGAGGTCTGGTGACACTGGGAGAAAACTAGAGTTCTAGTTTTTCTCCTGACTTGAGCCGTGATTAAAGCTCTGATCTCTGAAAATGGAGACCACACAGGAATGGTTCAGTGAGAGGCCTGTGCTCCCTTTTTTCCTCTCAGTGTCAGGAAAGCCCATCTGGAGATGAGCAGTGCTCAGAGCCTTCCTCAGGCCTCTGCTGCTTTGTGACTCTGGCTCCTACATTTCCTCACAGGAAGAGAAGCCTCTTACATTCCTTTACAGTGTGCAGCCTTCATCACAAATTGGTGGGTTATGAGAAACCCACCACAACTGTTCTCAAAACCTCTGTTAGTGATGATCTTCAGATGGGCCACGTAAGGTCAGGAGTGTGGTCTAGCCTCAACACCATCAATAATCTCCTTTGGAACAAAGAACCCACAGTGCCTGGTCACAAACTTGCAGGACACCCCAACACAGCATTAGCCAGGCAAGATGTGGTAAAGCTGAGCAACTGCTCTAAGCCCACCCTACATCACATGGAGCTCAGGCCCCTCTATACATCTTTGGTCTTTTCTCTCCTGTTGATCTTTCCTCCCCACTGCTCCCTGTCCACCATCATCCTTCATTCAGAACACAATGACCATTCATGTTTCTGACTTTCCACTTCATCAGACATTTCTCCACGCCCTCATCCTGTCTTCCTCAACACTAAGGAAAGGCCAGAGAGTCAGAACAGAGAGTAATTTGATGAAATGATGTGAAGGGGAATTAGTTTTTCATTCTTCCTTGACCCGCAGATTTTCCCTGGACTATTAGTTTAGGATTCTTCATCTTAGGGTATTTGTTACCAAAGATAAGAGATTAAGGTCAGTTGTTGAAAACTAAGAAGTTAGGAAGATGAAGACAAACTCACCAGCTCCAGCTCTGAAGGCAAGAGAATTACCATCAGAAATAGTAGGTGCTGCATTTTGCCAGTGGTGAGCTTCTGGTGTGTTCCTGTCCTGGCTTCTCCTTTTATAGTTCCAGTGTGGGAAAAAGTAAGGGCTGGAAAGTACAGGTCTGGCTTGGACAAGTTCTACAAGAGCACAAATGCCAGCCCAGACTACTATACCCAGCAAAACTCTCAATCACTATTGATGGAGAAACCAAGATATTCAATGACAAAACCAAATTTGCACAATATCTTCCCACAAACCCAGCACTTCAATGATAATTGATGGAATACGACAACACAGGAAGGAAACTACAACCTAGAAAATGAAAGGAAGTAATCTTCCAATAACCCCAAAAGAAGATAGCTACACAAACATAATTCCACCTCTAACAAAAATAACAGGAAGCCACAATCATTTTTTCTTAATATCTCTTAACATCAATGGACTCAATTCTCCAATAAAAAGACATAGACTATCAGACTGGATACACAAAAAGGACCCAGAATTTTGCTGCATACAGGAAACACACCTCAGTGACAAAGACAGACACTGCCCCAGAGTACAAGATTGGAAAACAATTTTCCAAGCAATGGTCCCAAGAAACAAGCTTGAGTAGCCATTCTAATATCAAATTAAATTGAATTCCAACCAAAAGTAATCAAAAAAAATAAGGAAGGAAACTTCATACTCATCAAAGAAAAAATCGACCAAGATGAACTCTCAATTCTAAACGACTACATTCCAATTGCAGGGGCATCCATATATACAAAAGAAACTTTACTAAAGCTTAAAACACACATTGCACCTCACAGAATAATAGTGGGGGATTTCAACACCCCACTCTCAGCAATGGACAGATCATGGAAACAGAAACCAAACAGAGACACATTGAAATTAATAGAAGTTATAACCCAAATGGATTTAACAGATATCTATAGAACATTTCATCCTAAAACAAAAGAATATACTATACCTTTTTCTCAGCACCTCATGGTACCGTCTCCAAAAGAGACGATATAATTGATCACAAAACAGTTCTCAACAGATACAAATATTGAAATAATCACTTGTATCCAATCAGATCACCATGGACTAAGGGTGTTTTTTAATAATGAAAAAACTAATGGAAAACCCACATGCCTGTGGAAACTGAATGATGACTTGGTCAAGAAAGAAATAAAGAGAGAAATTAAATACTTTTTAGAATTTAATGAAAAGGAAGACACATCATACCAAAACTTGTGGGCCTCCATGAAAACAGTGCTAAGAGGAAAACTCATAGCTCTAAGTGCCTATAAAAAGAAACTGGAGAGAACATACATTAACAACTTGATAGCACACCTGACTGGTCTAGAACAAAAAGAAGCAAATACACCCATGAGGAGTAGATGGCAGGAAATAATCAAACTCAGGGCTGAAATCAACCAAGTAAAAACAGAAAAAACTTTACAAAATATCAACAAAACCAGGAGCTGGTTCTTTGAGAAAATCAACAAGATAGATAAACCCTTAGCCAGATTAACAAGAGGGCACAGAGCGAGTATTCAAATTAATAAAATCAGAACTGAAAAGGGAGACATAACAAAACTGAGGAAATTCAAAAAGTCATCAGATTCTACTACAAAGGCCTATACTCAACAAAATTGGAAAATCTGGATGAAATGGACAATTTTCTAGGCAGATACCAGGTTCCAAGGTTAAGTCAGGAGCAAATAAATCATTTAAACAGTCCCGTAACCCCTAAAGAGATAGCAGTAGTCATTAAAAGTCTCCCCACCAAAAAAAGCCAAAGACCAGATGGTTTTAGTGCAGAATTCTATCAGACCTTCATGGAAGACCTAGTACCAATTCTCTTCAAAATCTTCCACAAGATGGAAACAGAAGGAACACTACCCAATTCGTGCTATGAAGCTACAATCATGCTCATACTTAAACCTCACAAAGACACAACAAAGAAAGAGAACTTCAGACCAATCTTCCTTATGAATATCGATGCAAAAATACTCAATAAAATTCTAGCAAACAGAATCCAAGAACACATCAAAACAATCACACATCGTTATCAAGTGGGCTTTAACCCAGTAATGCAGGGATGGTTCAATATTTGAAAAACCATCAATGTAATCCACTATATAAACAAACTCAAAGAAAAAAACCCACATGATCATATCACTAGATGCTGAGAAAATAGGATATTTTAATAATCCTATTAAAATGGGGTATAGAGCTAAACAAAGAATTCTCAACTGAGGAAACTCAAATGGCTGAGAAGCACCTAAAGAAATGCTCATCATCCTTAGTCGTCAGGGAAATGCAAAGCAAAAGAACCCTGAATACCACCTCACACCAATCAGAATACCCAAGATCAAAAACTCAGGTAATATAGATGCTGGTGAGGATGTGGAGAAAGAGGAACACTGCACCATTGTTGGTGGGGTTGCAAGCTGGTACAACCAGTTTGGAAATCAGTCTGGCTGTTCTTCAGAAAATTGGACATAGCATTATCTAAGGACACAGCTATACCACTTCTGGGCATATACTCTGAAGATGCTCTAACATATAACAAGGACATATGCTCCAGTATGTTCATAGCATCCTCAATTATAATAGCCAAAAGCTGGAAAGAACCCAGATGTCCTTCAACAGAGGAATGTATACAAAAAATGTGGTACATTTACACAATGGAGTATTACTTAGCAATTATAAACAATGAATTCAAAAAATTCTTAGGTAAATGGATGAAACTAGAAAATACCATCCTGAGTGAGGTAACCCAATCACAAAAGAACACACATAGTATTCACTCACTGATTATTGGATATCAGCCCGGAAGCTTGAAATACACAAGATTCAACTCAAAAACCACATGAAGCTCATGAAGAAGGAAGACCAAGTGTGCATGCTTTGGTCCTTCTTAGAAGGAGTAACAAAATACTCAAGGTAGCAAATATGGAGACAAAGGACAAGACAGAAACCGAAGGAGAGGCCTTCTGGAGACCATTTCACCTGGGTATCTGTGGGGAGCCGACAGAAGGCGGCTATCATTCTTGCATCCATCTTGAGCCATATACAAGAGACTTGATTACAATAGCCTACAACAGCTGAGCACACTCTGATAACATCTTGCTTTAGATACCCTGGATCTTCCCTTGTGTGTGAGAGACTTAAAGCTGTGATTTTGAGCCTAGACTTAAGGGCATGACTTAGAGATCAGATTTAGAGACAAGACCTAAGGGCATGATTAAAGGCGTGACTTGAAGGCATGGCTTAGAAGTGAGACATATAAAAGGCAAGAGGCAGAACAGAGAATCAGACACTTCAGAGAGAACAACTTGGAGTAGGAATTAGACACTTTGGAGATTATTAGGTAGTAGGCACTTGGCACTTGGAGGAAGAACTTGGAATTAGACATTAGGCACTTAGCACTTGGAAGAAGTAACTTGGAACTTGGAGGCACTAGGGACTAGGAACTAGGGACTAGGAACTCAAGACTTGGGACTTGGAGAGAAGAAGAGAGACTGAAGAATAAATGGGATTGAATCACACTCTGTCTGGTCTCCATTCTTCGAGTCTGTCCTCACTCTCTCTTACTGAACCCCGACCCATGGACCAGAGAAGCTTGGGGCAGTGCAGACTCTAACAATTTAGCCCCCAAGGCTTTTGGCAGTGCGGGTTCCAACATTGACAGAAAGGCCCGTGACATTTTGGCCTCCAAGTGTGAGGCAGCTTGGGCTGCAGTAGGTATCCGTCCCATGTGCAGTCACCAAAGGTAGACTCTGATGTGATTGTCAGGAAGTGCATGCTGACAGGAGCCTAATATAGCTGTCTTTTTAGAGGTCTGCCAGAGCTTGACATATTCAGAGGCAGATGCTCACAGCTAACCTTTGAACTGATCAAGGGGTTCCCAATGGAGGAGTTAAAGTGAAGACTGAAGGAGCTGAAGGGTTTGCAGTCCCATGAAGAGAGCAACAATACCAACCAACTAGAGATCCCCAGAGTCTAAACCACCAGCCTGGGAGTACTTATAAAGAGACCCATGGCTCCAGCTGTATTTGTAGGGGAGGATGGCCTTGTTGGGCATAGGTGGGAGAGGAGATCCTTGGTCCAATGGAGGCTGGACACCAGTGTGTTGGGGAATTTGAGGGTGGGGAGGTGGGAGTGGGGTTTAGGTGTGGGCACATCCTCATTGAATCAGTAGGAGGGGAGATAGGATAGGGGGCTCCGGGGGGGGGCAGGGAAAGGGGATAACATCTGAACTGTAAATAAAATATTCAATAAAAATTCTGGAAAACTGCTAAAAAAAAAAAAAAAAAAAAAAAGGAGGTGTGGACTATCATAGGAAGCCTCAGCTAGTTCCCAGGCTTGGAGCAGACAACTCAGACTCTGCATGATAGAAACTGGGTGCCCCTGAGGAAAGTTCTGCCATCAACTCTATCCTTCTGTATTTCCTTTCTTTGCTTTTTCAGAACCACAAGAGGGCTGTCTAAATACAGCAATAAGAATTAGAAAAAGTAAATTAAAGTTTTTTATTACTATGCATTGAATTTGACCTGATAACACTTTGTAAAGACCCCAAATTCTTCTGTGCAGCTCCACTTAGAGGACAGGTCTTGAGATGGTCTACACACATGGCCCAAGTTAATATTTTCATTTTGCAACTCAGGAATCAAGAGGTAGGACAGACATAGTTATCAATTGGCATCATCCCCATAGTGGTTGCCTGAGTCAGGAAGTGACACTATGATAGAAACTAGTGGAAAATTTCACAGCTGCCTCTTTTTACCAAAAAGTAAACCAGAGCCTTCTTGTACATGGATTTCTCCAAAAGTCAATGCAAATAGTGCATTATTGAACAATATAGACAAGGTCTTTCCAGGTATATCCCCCATCAGAATATCTATTTGCATCCTAGAAAACTATCATAGATCAATGTAAATTCAACTGGGTGGTGACTTCAACTAAAATTGCTCTTGGTATAGTTTTACTGTTGCTGCAAATGACACATGCCTGGCAGCTAATAATCTGGGGAATGCATCAACATGCATCATTAGGGACAGTAACATCTATTGCAGAGATCCCACTCATATCACACTGATGGTATCATGCTTATTGGACTTGGAGTGCAGGAGGTTGCACCTATTGTAGACAACTTGGGAAGTGACATTTTTTGTCTCAATGTAGCAAAAAAAAAAAAAAAATCTAACAGCATTGATTTTAGAGAAGTATCCATGGTCAGTGTTCTTTCATATGTCAAGTTATCTCTTCTTAATTAAAGTTGTTGCATCTGGCTCATCCATATCTAAGGAAGAGGCAAATTTTTCCCTGGGTATTTGGATGGGAGGTTGACTGAGAATCAAAATGCTCACACAGGATGGCTCCCTCTGGTAGCACACCTGAGAGTGGATGTTTGGAATAATCCAATCCTACTTGATGGTGTCATGGAAGATGGTGATATACAAAGTTTCAAATCCAAAATATAAACATCCTTACACTTCTAGGAAAAGACCATCTAATCTATAACCATAATAAGAAGTAGCAGCCAAAATCATATTTTTGACTCCCCTTTTGTTTTGGTAGATGTCTGTGCAATTGAAAAGAAACACCAGGGCTATCTTGACTTCATCTTGTCAACAGGCAATTTTTTTAAGTTTAAAATGTTTGTTTTACAAAAATTCATGCGGGTTTATTGTATATAAAGCACTATCATGCCTCGCTTTCCACTTCAAACTACTTTCAGTTGTATTTTACATTGCTTTGTTGGTAAGACCACATCATGTGGGGTTGAATGGAGACCTTGAGTTCTAAGCCTATGGTATGAGGTCCTAGTTTGTGGGGACATAGTACTGATCCTTACCTCTAGCCTCTGGGAATCTTGCACTTTAAAAAAAACCCTAAACACCCATAATAACAGGAAAAAGTGTCTCAGTCCTTAGAGACACTGAAATTGCTGGAGAAGGAATGGCAAGGGCAGGCAGGGGACTGGGAGGAGACTAGGATGAACTTGGTGAGTATCTTCCATTTACATTAAGAATGCCACCTGGACGATGGCACAGTCTTTCCTGAGACACCCAAAAAGCAGATGCTTGAGTGGTTATCACAGGGATGTGCACTGCTCACATACGGACAGGCACAAAAGCGGCTGCCAACTTGAGAGATTGTTTAGGAACATAATATGTTATCCAATGAAAGTCCTGTTTAAGAAGAACATTTACATTTTTGGTAATGTCTCTTAAGTTTGGGATGCTGTTCCTGTGATGCTAACTGTCGTCTGTTTTATAGTCTGTCTGTCTATCAGTTTTCATCATCAGTCCAGGCCTATCAGACAGTTTCATCATCTCAGCCTCCAATCTATTAATGGATTTCTCATTATCTGGTAGGCTGTTGGGGAGCTACACTACCACAAACAGTCATTTTCCCATGACTCTATGAATCTCATTTAGCATACTACTGTTGCTGTGTGAAGCTTCCCAGCTCCTGAACCTGTGTGACTGAGTGAATGTGCTTTGTGCTCCATCCTGTGGTAACTTTTAGGGTGGGTACCTCCTCAATGGAGGGCTCACTTGGGACTCCCCCATTAGCTCTTCAGGATCTGAAATCAAAGATTTCCCAGATATAGTTTTTCCTTGTTTGGGGATTTCCTATCTTCTGCACTCTTTCTCTTTCCTCACTCATGTGGATGTGGAGAAGCAAAGTGGTATAATCTTCATACCCTTATGAATTAGACCACAGGGAGGGCCGATAAACCAAGGCTTCAGCTCTAAGCTTGTGGATTGGAGGTCAATGGGCTCACTTAGTGTTTTTCCTCTGAAAACCTAGGCCTAAGTGGGAACAGAGAAGAACAGGGAGAAAATGGGTCTGGAAAGAGGTGATCAGAGGGTTTTTTTCTGTCCACAGGGAGACTCTAGGGACTCTTTGGGGTTGTTTTGTTTTCTTTTGTTTTGTTTTATTATTCTTCAATCCTGTTTTACAGTTTAATGTTCATCCTTCTTCTGGTCCATCCCCAACTATTTTCCATGCTATACCTCCTCCCGTATTCTCACTGTCTCCAAGAGGATGTTCCCACACACTTAGCCCCACCCTTCCAGAATTCTTCACTCCTTGGGGCCTCAAATGTCTCCAGGTTTAGGTGCATGTTAACTCACTAAGTCCAGATCAGGCAGTCCTCTGCTATATGTGTATCCAGGCCTCACATCAGCTGGTGTGTGCTGCCTAGTTGGTGGCTCAGTGTCTGAGAGATATCAGGGGAACAGATCTGTTGAGACTGTTCATGTTCTCATGGGACTGCCTTTCTCCTCAGCTTCTTCCAGCTTTTCCCCAATTCAACCACAGGGTTCCTCTGGTGACCCTCTGTGCTTAACACAGTGGCCCATGGCATTGTCAAGTATCACCTGTGTCCTTAGACCCCTCCTAAATATTCACAGGAATCCCCAGCTTTATACCTTGGATTCAGAAAACGATGAAACTCCAGCAACAACCCTCAAATGCCAAAGCTGTGTCTGGACCAGTGTCCAGCATCCTGGGTTACAGATATTTGAGTCTTAATCAAGAAATCTGGCTGCAGGAAAGAGATGACATTGCTTCCTTCCGTGAGTGTAGAGCTTAAAAAGATATTGTGTACCACCTTCTTCACCTTTTTTTGTCTCATGGTTTGTTTCTCTCTTCAGTGCTCCCATAAAGCTTGGGCATCAAACCTGTACACCAACTCTATCATAACTGCACATACAAAAGCCAGTACAGTCAGTTCTTGAAAGTCCTGCTTTTGTCTGAGAAGGGTGCCTTCCTCACATTTAACAGGCTATCATTGTGAGAAAGACCAAAAGCCTTTACCTTCTACCCTCCCTGTGCCTGGTAGAATATCTATGTTCCTGGGAAGTCCACTGTTCTCTGAGACTCCAACCAAGTCCCCTGGTCTAACTTAGCAAAGCCTCTCTACCAAGCTGTCATCTTATCTTAGAACTGTAATGACCCCTCTTCACCTTGCCCAAAGTGACTCAGAACCTACTTACAAGGGAAAGTCCCAGCATCAATATGAAAAACTTTAGAAAGGGACTAAAATGTTGAATGCCTAGACCAGTATGTTGACTCACTTCCTCTGCAGCAGGGCCAGGGCAGCTCCTCTCATATATCTCGGCCCAGAGCCCTGGTGTGAGGTTAGACTCACTAGCAATCCACTGAATAATTACTGCCTTAGTCACTTTGTGCACCTAGTCATGGAGGCAGCCTGATACCTTCTTTTTCAAAAACACAAGTTTTCACATGTACTCCATGCAAACTGCACATTCTCAACCAGTCTCACCTTCCTAACATCCCTGGAAACTCTAGGCTCTCCTCACAAATTTCTCTCTCATGTTCATGACTGTGTGCTTAGTTTTGTAACCCATTAGGGTCAACAATCACCTTATTTGTGCATCCTGGCCCCTGTGCTTCTCTGCATTAACCCCTATCATTATAAGAGGAGGCATCTCTGAGTAAGGCTGGGATTAGCCAGGCCTACAGTACCAGACATTGGCCCCTCCATCCACATGCTTTGGGTCTTGAATCTGATTACAGGGTAGTTGGTTACCATCAAAACAGAGAAGTTGATATTGCAAAGGAGGACACATCTGGCTTCACGTTTCCTTTATACTTTTTTATATTGGTTTATTCTTCCCTCCAACCTACAGTCTTTCATCCCCCTGCCTTCTTACTGCCTAAACCTGTCTACTTTGGTATTCCCTTTCTTTAGTGTCCATGATTTACTATTCTTCCACTTTGGAGTTAATTTCTGCTGTCTCTTGTTTTTTCCTGGCTTCCACATTTACTCCATGTCAGACACACAGAACCATACTTTTACATTGCTAGGAACCTCATATGATAGAGAACATGCAGGTTTTGTGCTTGGGTTACTGGGCCATCTTAGAAAAAATAAAATTGCCATTTAATCCATTTTCTTGAAATTTTTCTTTTTTTTATATACATAGCACATCTTCATCATCTCTTCATCAGTTGATGGAAAGCTAGGATGCTTCCATTTCTTAGTTACTGTGAATATGGCAGCAATGAACATGGATGTGGAGATATCCATGTCAGAGATTACAGAGTCCTTTGGATAAATGCTCAGGAGTGACTTAGCTGGAACTGTGGTAGTTTTATTTTGGCAGGATATTGGTGGTGGTGTTAGTGGTGGTAGGTGTTTTTTGAGAACTCTCCAGACTGATTTCCAATTTAACTTCACCTAGCTTACATTACAAAGAACAGTGTAAAGGTTCCCCTTTCTATCCATCCACCCTACCATTTGTTGTTGCCATCATTGATCATGGCCATTGAACTATAGTAAAATGAATCTTAAAGTGGCTTTAGTCTGGATTTCCCTTGTGGCTAAGGATGCTTTGAAAACTTTTAAAGTGTTTCCTCCTTGCCCTTTATTTTTATTCTCTTTGGAGCTTTGTGTTTGGTTCTCTTGTAGCAAGTTTTTAACCACTTTTCTTTATTTTTAATTATTCTTTACCCTTGTGAATTTCACTGAGAATTTATATTGTATAAGTATGATCATATGTGTTTTCCACACCCCCATCTAACTCCCACCATGTACTCCTTGACAAAGCCCTTCCCAACTTCATGACATAGAAGACAGAGAATTCCTGGCCAAAGTCATGGGTAATGACTCTCAAAAAACACATAGAAGAAAAATTCCCAAACACTGAAGGAGCTACTCATCCAAGTACACAGGCTTGAGGAATGCCAAAGGAACAAAATTGCATGGTGTATTATGGTCAAAATGCTAAAACTAAAAAGGTTAAAGGTGCTGAAAGCTTCAGAGAAAAGGGCCAGTCACAACACGGGCAGAGACATCACACTAATAACTACTTACCTGATGGAGACATTTAAAGCTAGAGTGAATTTCTTCTTATGACCAACAAGTCTAATTAGTGCTTCCCACTTGTGCATGGGTGTGTGTCCATCCACTAGAGGAGGGGTTCTCAGCATTTTTAATGTTGTAATACTCATGTTGTATTGACCCCTAACTATAAAATTATTTCATTATTACTCCATTACTATAGTTTTGTTGTGGTTATAAATCATAATGTAAATATCTGATATTCATGATTCTGATATATAATTTTGTGAAAAAAAACATTTGAGTCCTAGAGGGGTCAGGACCCTAAGGTTGAGAACCAATGAGGTAGAGTATGGAAAACATCCCAGTAGACATCGGTGATTTATGTCTCTCCTAGAAACCAATAGCCCTTTGGAGGTCACCTATTACATCTCAGGCATAGAAGGCCACCATTAACAGTTAATCAGTTTTGGGAATGGGATTAATTAAGATATGTTATCATGGCTCCTCAAGCTCTGGTGTGTTATCTCACCCAGGCAAGAGCTTTGCTTGCCATTGCCAACCTATGGTTCCTTACCACAGTGCTACCTTGTACCCTGTCTCTTCCCCCAGAAATCACTTCCAATTTCATATCACATTGCTACTCTGTAGGGGGTAATATTTAGAAAACTGTGCCTGTTCTGCTTGTTCCAGGGCAGCAGCCATTTTCCCACTCTTCTGGCTCTGCGGGTGCTGTTTTCTCTCTGCTCTGACACTGTACCGAGGCTCCGGCTATCTGTAAACACTGGCCCTGGCACTAAAGAGACTCTAGCTAATCCACCATGCTGTCCACAATGCTCAGCTGAGCCCAGACCATTCTCGATAGGCCCACAGTACCCGGTAGAATGAAGACTCTTAATGCTTAAAGATTATCCAATGGATTTATATATTTGGAAATGCTCAATTAACAAGATGCCCACACAATTAGAATTGTTACCCAATTATCTAACCTAGATATTGCAACTACCTTCGACTGCTAGTGACATGTGTACATCTTCGGCCATCTTCTCTCCTTCTCTTTCTTTCTTCCCCTTCCTACTTCTTTCCTCCCATCTCCTCACTCTATCTACCTTTCATATTTCCCAACAACTGAGCTTTATTGCAAATGTAGCAGGATATTATCCTCCCTCTACTCAGATGATTTTTTCTTACTCCATCATGATCCCAGCCTGCCCTACCTCTGGTACAATGTCACAACCTTCTTCTAATCCCAGACCCACCACTCCATAAGATTGATATGGGCCTAGACCACACTTGCCTCTGGTAGGACACCTTGCCCTAGTCCCCACATTCTAAGCCAGGGCTTCATCCTTTGAGATATCCCAAAATGCCTAGTCTAAGGCCACCTTATAATTCCAGTATAGTGGAGTAAAATCTCACCAAATAACAGCCAACTGTGTAAATTAAAATATTCAATTTATATCACAAAAATACAAACAAGCAAGTCCAGGATATATCTGAGAAAAATAAGATGTTAGATATCAGATATCAGAGATATCAGAGTGTGCTCAGCTGTTGTGGGCTGCTTACAAAAATATCATGCTAGAAAAACAAGTCTCTTATCAGGGCAGAGAAGCTTCAGCTTGCAAATATATGGCCCAAGAAGGCTGCAAACATGATAGCCACTTTCTGTTATGAGTTGGCTTCCAACAGGTCTCCCTTTTTAATTTTCTCAAATGGAAAGCCTGGGAAAACTTATGGAAACTGTGTCTATCTTAGTTTGGAATAGACCCTCACCCCCAGCTTCCCTTTCCTGTCTCTGGATATTCAACAGCCATTTGGTTGAGCTCCTGTCTTAGGTTGGTGATGCCTCCCAGTTAGTGGCAAGGGTCTTGAGGTGTTCTCCTATCTGTCATTGACTATCCAGTTTAGCGAGTAAGTTAGGGGCTAATTCTCATTGGTCTCAATGACAAAGATTTTATAGTCCTCTACTTCCAGCCTGTAATAATGGACCTGTATGGGTTCCATTTGAATAGTGTCTATCTGTTGTTGTACAATAGCTATCAGTTTGTTGAATAGTATGAGCCCGAGAGACTAGAGAATAAGTAACCCTAACATGAGTCACAAGATAGATGGGAGTAAAGTGGTGAGCCATGGCAAGGTACTAAACCAAGTCTTGAACCAGCCCTGTTCCTGGTCATGCTGGTGTTTGTGGTTTTCTGAGGCCCTCTCTGAACTTTTTAATAGAATTTTTAAGAATGCCTGAATGGTCAACATAAAAGCAGCACTCCTTTTTAAGGGCAGCACACAACTTCCACCGTTGGAGCAGTGAAAGTCTAAGCCTCTTCTATTCTGTAGCACTACTTCAGCTAAGGACGATAATTTTTAAGGAGGATAATGAATTTTGCAAATGTGATATAGGAGATAACATTCTTTTAGATGTAAGTTTATAGAAGTACAGAGCTGATCATATCTTTGATCTTGCAAAACAAGTGAGGAAATGCCCATCCCTGCCCCAGTCAATCCCAAATCCAAAAGAACAGCTATAGTAACCGTGGTAATGGGTTTTCTCCTGGATATAAACAATGTATTCCACTAAGTTGGGGAACCAAGAGTTTAATGGAACTACCCTGGAGGTGCTGGTGATGTTTCTTTCAGCATTGAGGACTTTCTAAGTCAGGTTATATGGCATATGCTGGTTGATCTGTTCCAGTTTGAAGGCAATTGTGAAGGAGCTTCATGTTTCCTACAAATAAAAAATAGGGTTCTCAGGGGGCTTCTCCTCCCTGGATTTGTTATTGTTGTCTATTTGTTAATCTCTGGCAGCCAGCGTGTGGCATCTGCAGTTTGGGAATATATGCAGACAGACCTCTTCCCCAGATAAGCACTGGGTTTGGCCCATTCCAGGTTAATGGGTCTTTCCAGAGGACTGTTGCAAAATTCATTTAGGTATCAGGATGCCAAAATTTATCTGCAGCAGATTCTCTTTTAGAATCCAAAGTTAAAAAATTTAAAATAAAGAGTGTGTGATAAAGGATATTTCTGGGGGATCTCGTGGTAGGGTATCATTCTCCCTTTTTACTTTTTTCAAATTGATGCTTAATGGTTTGATGTGCTCTTTCTACCATACTTTGGTCCTGTGGATTATATGGAATATTCTATTTATGTAATATTCCCAAGTTTTCACAAAATTGATGGAAACTGGAGCTTATATAACCTTGGCCATTGTCAGTCTTTATCTGTTTAGGTACACCCAAAACAGCAATTGTAGCAAGCACATATGAGTGATCACATGTTTTCTTGCTTCTCCAGTTTGTAATGTCACATAAATGAAGCCATTGTATGTACCTACACATACATGTATATATTTTTGATTTCTAAATTCACTATAAGGAGTAACATCCTTTTGTCAGAAGCTGTTTGGTGCCAGTCTCTTTGGATTTATGCCCAATGAGGAACTGTTAGAAGTGTAACACATGATCGACATTGTTTGACAATTTGCCTAGCTTGTTCTTTGGTAATTTTAAAGATGATCTTTAAAGTTTGGGAATTAAGGTGATGTAACTTATGAGCCTTTATGGCCTGATCCAAGTTAGATGGAGGGTCTGATAAACTCACTGAGGCTATACGAGTGGCTAGATCTGCCTTGGTGTTTCCCTCAGAGAGGGGATCCTGGTAGTCTGTTGTGGGCTCTCAGGTGTCTTATAAAGAATTTATACTTTCTCCTCAAAATTGATTATTGACACTGTAAAAACAAATTAGTTGCTTCTGAGGAATGCTTTATTTGTGCAGTTTCTAGCAGAAGGACAGACTGAGCTAAATATGAGCTATCTGTATAAATATTAATGACTTGATTCAGAAATGCTTGGAACACAGCAATAACAGCATGTAATTCAATCTATTGAGCTGACACAGATGATGTAGCAAAGAATAGTAATTGATCTTTAAAAGCATAAGTGGTTGTTCTTGATGAAGAACCATCAGTGAAAACTAGCAATACTTCTTTTATAGGTGCATGTGTGGTGTGAGATGAAAAAACGAATGCATGGTGATTACAAAACTGAACCAATTTATCTGGCAGATAACAATTATCTAATTGTCTCTTTACAATTCTCATGATACTCTGATTTCCAAATAACATGGTCACCACTGTTAAGACCTGCTCTCACTAGAGTATTCCAGTCACCAGGAGTCAGACACTCCTCTGAGGCAGATTTTAAGATTGCAAGAGTAAAAGGAGCAGTGATACCATATTGTGACACTACACTTTTTTTCTTGTTCCTTTTTTTAAATTTTTATTTTTTATTGGATATTTTATTTACATTTAAGATGTTAGACACTGTACTTTGTAATTATTTAATGATTTGAAATTAAACCCTGTGTGACATCCCCAAGCAAACCCTTGAGCATCCATGGTCTCTGATACAGGGAAAGCCTCAGCCTCTCCTTCCTTTGAGCGATTTGTGGCTTCATGAACTAAAGCCAGAGGCAAGGTCCATGTTTGGACTCCTTGTTGAGGAACATGAGGACCCAGAGGATTTTTGTGGGTAGCCTTGCCCTTGCAAAAAGTCTTCCTTGTCTTTAATTTTGTAGCTGATTAATTAAGTCCTGATGCTCTTCCTGTAACTCTATTTGTTGTTTAATCATTGAAATTTTGTCTTGTAACTCCTTTCTGGAATCTACAACCACTATCCCCATAGTGGGAGCATTTGAAGGTGGAGACACATAGGGAGGGGGCCATTCTGAGTTGTGATATTTGGCAGCTTTTTCCTCTAGGTCATCTCAGTCTGACTCAGACAAATAGTCATCATCCTTTGGTTGTATTTTGAATTTTAATTTTGGGTATATGTGTTTTACTTTTTTTCTTTTGAACAGTTGAGTCATTTCTCTCTTTGGGCCAAGTGCCACTATCTGGTTTTGTTTTCTCCCCCCTTGGATTCTCTGTCTCTAAAGTCTGATCCAAGTTTTGGGACCTATTGGATGACCTTTTGTAGCGGTGATATTTAGAAAATAGCTCCCAGTCTGGCTTGTTCCCGGGCGCTGCTCCTTGGCTGTGACCGGGGCTCCAGTTAGGTAGATGTGCAGGCCCTGGCACTCACATTATGGCTCTGCCTATCTATCCCTCATGCTGTATCCACAAAGCTCAGCTAAACCCCAGACAATATCTGCTATCCTCACAGTTCCTGGTAGAAATGAGACTCTTAAAGCTTAATGATTATCTAAAAAAATTCCTCTGATGCTCACACAGTTAGAGTTGTTATCCAGTATCTAACTTGTTGCTATCCAAGACAGCTTTAGACCCATCCATGGTTCTCATTGGCTGATAGCCTCCTTCTTCTACTCCCTTTCCTCTATTTCTCCCCTGCCTTTCCTCTTTTTCTTCCCCCCTTCCTCTCTTTCTCTCCCAGCTCCACCTTCTTTTCTACTGCCTAATCACGGAGCTCCACTGTGAATACAATGTAGCAGAATAAGTATCCTGCTACAACCTTTGAAAAGTCGCTCTCATATCATCATCACTTTCTAGAGAAATTAAATCTATTTCTTCCTTAGAAGAATCAACCTTTTCTTTTTTCTTTTCCTTTCCTTTTTTTCTTTTCACTGTCTTTTAAATGTTTTTTAAAAATTTTTTCACTGTCTTCAATGACCACTGCTATCAATGAACACTTTGTTGAGATCATTTCATTTCTCAAGTTCCAATATGAAAAGTCAGTAACTGGGACCTTTTCAGGCCCCCAAAACCTGTAAAAAATCTTCAAGTGCATCTCCAACTCTATGCTATTGTTTTTCATCAATGGTTCCTTCTTGAGGAAAGCAGGGACTTAACAGTTGAATAAAATAAAAAAAAAATGACAGCAAAGCTGAATTTTCACCTTTATTCCTTTTAACTTTAAAGCCTTTCTCATCTGTTCCACATATAGTTCATTCTGACTTATTTCTTTCCCCATTTTCATTACTATAACTTACCAGGTATCAACATGGCAGGTTCCTGAAGCAATCACCTTTGTTTTACTTTTGAATGTTCAATCAACACTTTTTCTAGTAATGTCCCTCACAGGGGTCTCTTGTTCTCACTGCCCACATTGGGTGCCAGGTGACCGGGCCTGTGGGTCAGTCAATGGGGTTTGCAAGGAAGAGAGTGGGAATAGAAGGACAAGAGACCCAAAGAACGAAGACAAGGCAGGATGTCTGATCAAATCTCGATTATTGAAAGGCAATTATATGTATATAAGCACAAGCAGAGCAGTGCAGCTAGAGACACTTAATCATAAGTGCCTTTACGATGGGGGCACTAAACAGCAAATCCAGGATATGTCTGAGAAAAACAAGATGTTTATCAGAGTTTGCTCAGCTGTTGTGGGCAAAAATATCATGCTAGAAAAACAAGTCTCTTGTCAGGGTGAAAAAGTATCAACCTGCAAATATATGGCCCAAGATGGCTACAAAGATGATAGCCACTTTCTGCTAGGAGTTGGCTCCCAACATTAAGCATTACATTCAATCACCATTACTTCAACACACCTTCAAAGGTATAAGAGACTTTGGGACCCAGGCTTCCTTCTCCAGGGATGAGTCTAGACTGATATATACAGTCTTTGCCCCTCACCAAAGGAACCTTGCTCTGTAACAGAGAGCCCTACAGAAAACTACAATCAATCAATATGGAGAGTTGTGGAGGCCAATTCAAGTGGATACATCTATGAAACACTCCTGTACCTAAGGTTCAGAAAACTGCAGAAGAGGACCCAGAATGTTTGTAAGAGCCAGAGGGTCAGGGAGTTTGATGTGAGATTGGGTATCCTAGTAACAGTAGAAGCTATGCATAAAGTCTCACCAACATGACCACACAAGTGCAAAGTGAACAAGGCTCACACCAATGGACATGCCAAACTGGACAAGAAAAACCCAGGAGCCTAAACCCTACACAAAGGACCATAGGCAACTGATGAAAGCGGAGAGTAGAAGAGGTGTCCCTCCCCAGTAAAGAACACACTGATTGTTGTCCTGTGCCAAATGATCGGTCCTGAAAGCATGCATACAAGCAACAGTATGTGGATTCACGATGTCATATTTTAAAATATATGTGTGTATACACGTACATATACAAATATAATAGCAATTATGTTTTTGTAAGGCCATGAATTTGAACAAGAACAGGGAGGGGTCTATAGGAGGGTTTGGAGACAGAAAAGAGAAGGGAGAAATATTATAATTAAAGTATAATCTCAAAAAAAGGTAAAAAACAAAGCTCCTATGGATACATTATGACAGTTTAGCAGCTGGAGACTTAGGTATTCCTCCTGTAGAATACTGTTCTAAGCAGCAGCAATCAGATCAGTCACTATTAAATAACTAGTTACATCTGAGCAGAAAAGGAAAATAACTGGCCTCCAGTTTTCCAGGCACAACCACACTCATTAGCATGTTGCCTATGAGGCAACTCAAAGCAGGAACCTGGAGGCAGGAGCTGATGCAGAGGCCATAAAGGAATGTTGCTTATTGGCTTGTTCCTTAAGCTTGTTCAGCCTGCTTTCTTATAGAACCCAGGACCACAAGCCCTGGGGCAGCACCACCCACAATGGGCTGGGCCCTCCCACATCAATCAATAAAAGAAAATGCCCTACAACCTTGCCTACTGACTGATTTTATGGGGCATGTTCTTTCTTAATTGAGATTCCATCTTTCCAAATGAATCTTGCTTTTGCCAAGTTGGCATAAGACTAGTGAGCATGCCATCAGGTATTGTCACAAACACAACCAGCTGGGTCCCTTTTTGTTCTATATGTATATTGAGGATGAACTCGCTGAAATGGATAACCAATAAGGAGGCTCAACCCTGGATGTTCTAATTCTCCTTTTCTCTGCAGTCAATAGTTGCTTGTAGTTCTTGTCTGGGGGTCTAAGCCAGTAGACTTGCCCTCCTTCCATGCTATCACATTCATTGATGTGTTAGCTCTGGTTTTCTTTATGCAGCCATTTCTAGTAGAGACTCTTTCACAGCAAACTCCCTGGCTCTTACATCTTTCCAGCACCTCTTCCATGATGTTCCCTGAGCAATCAATGCAGGATCTGTGCTGTCAATATATTTATTGGTGACTGGGTTCTCCACAACTCACTGACTATATGTTTCTGGGGCTATTAAAGTGTCTTTATCCTGTTCCTTTGACCTGTCTATCTCTCCCTTTGGCAGTACCCTGTTGTTTCAGCTACTGTAATTTGAATTTTGTGGTTTACTGTAACTATCAAATTTTCTGTTACCTCTTCTTGTTCTACTTGTATGTTGAATGATTTCCTCAGGAGGAGCTGGGACAAAATGCAAAAGGCCTGACCATCTCAGGCAGGCCTAAAACAAACTGAAATATGGCTCAGTCAAGTATCTGGAACAAGCACAGTGTAAAGACTGATAAAGGACTGCAGAAATCAGGACTACAGGGCAGCTCCTCTCCCAGCTTCAGAACAGGCCTTTTTTTGCCTTCCTCCTGCCCATCTAAGACCACATGCTTGATCCCCATTTCTAATGAGACAATCATGGGATAAAAGTCCATGCTGAACAATTGACAGGATTAGAAAGCCAAAATAAACTGTAACATTTTCCTAATATTAGAGATATCATATGTACAGATACTTAACCCTCAAGTTGAACAAAATAGTCAAATGGTGAAAAACAGTATCAGAGTATATAATAAATAATAATGCATGTACAGGCTTCTGCCTCAATGTAAATGTTTTTAAAGGAATTTATTGCAAGTTTATATTTTTCTATACTATCCCCTTTTTATATGGAAACAAATATAATTGTCAAAAATAATCAGTAACTTTCAGTGACACAAGTAATTAATTGTAGAACAAATTGAATTATTGACATGTAAAACATATGAATTTTAGTTCTTACTACAATGATGTGGCAATTTGTTTCGTTTCTCATATTGATTATAAATTCATGTTTTGTTGCATATCTGTTTTGTTATCTTAATGTACAAAATATATGCAATGTTTTCTTCAAAATGTAAATATACAAGTATTATAGACCTCGCATATATCTTGTTAAAATACAATGACATGTTTCTTTTGTTTTAGAAAACTAAAATATTGTCACTTGCTAGTTCCTTGGACAAACTGCCAGCCTCTTCAGAATGCCCTTCTTTCCCTCGAATTCCAATAAAATGGATTCCAGTCAAACTTTACTTTCATTTTACCACAGACCCTGTTTGCTGGAGTATCCTTACCACAAAAGTGTCTGAGCACAAGACACTGAGGATTCTCTTATCAAGCAGCTCCTGAAGACTGTGGATTCCCAGGCCCCAGTTCACAGCTCTCCAGGACTTCCCATCACATGATATCTACAGGACTGTCCTGCTAGACCATAACTTGCCACTCAGATTCAATGTTCAAGCATTCAGATTGGGCAACAGCCTACATGGGTTGGAGAAGAAAACAGAATCAAGATACCTACCCCATTCCACTAAGTCAGAGAGAACCATGAGTATTTGCTATGGCTTCCTTCTTTGTTTGTTAGTTTTTGGTTTGGGTTTTGGTTTATTGAGACAGGATTTCTCTGTTTTAGCTCTGGCTCTCCTGGAACTCACTCTATAGACCAGGCTGACTTCAAACTCAGATTTCTCTTGGCTCTGCCTCTCAAGTGCTGAGATTAAGGGTGTGAGCTACCACCTGCTGACTCCATCTTTAGTTAATGAAAATATGCATGACTTACAAAAGAAAACTGTAAGGCCCCAGCAGACACTAACCACCTCCATGAAAATGGAAGGCCCAGAAAGGAAATGAGCACACAGCACCTTGTTAAGTGACTACAGGAACACAGTTGATCCCTGGTCTGCATCTGCACTCTTAGCCAATGCTCCTCCAATTAGATATTTTTCATGATGCTTCCTCAGCTTTAATATGTACCAGGAGAGGATGTCTCATATTAACCTGACTTCTTTCTTCTCCTTTCACTGACTTGAAACCTACCTGCTAAGGAGGTATCGAGATGGACTCTGAGGGTTTAGCCAATGAGCTTCCCCTCCCAGACATTCCTTCATACAAAAGGTATTTAATCTCTGGTCAAAGAGGACAGCAGTGGAGGGAAGCCTTCATCATACAGAGATGCCACCTAACAGAAGGCCCCTCCACACTTTCGAACATTTGTTATGAGCTAAGCTGGAGACATGCCCCTTTCCCCTACCCCATTGCAGGCTCCTCCTTGCATTCTGGATTCCCTGAGGTTTCCAGTATGACTGGATTTCCAGGAGCTTGGGAACCCTTGACTCTTTGACCTCAGGCTGCCTTGTTTCTTATTAGGTCTGAGGCCCCCATCTTAGGCTACATGCTTCCATCCCCTGAGCAGTGTATCAGTGCTTCTCAAAAGCTGTCACCAGATGTCAGCATAGGGAAAATGCAGCATAGATTTCCTGAGCTTGCCTGAGCAGAGCTCAAATGCCAGGGCAGCAGTCAGAAAGCAGCACCACATATTCCTTGGAAACAAGTAGTGAGGCCCGTGCAAGTGTAGTGGAACATCATCCCACTACATTTGTACATTTGTATAAAGCTCAGTGACTGGGCTGTATGAGAGGTAGGCGGAATGAGGAGTCAGGAGAAAAGGAAGAGGAGAGGAAGAGGAGGAGATAGGAGGATGAAGGAGAGGTAGGAGCCATGGAGAACCATGCTTGTGTCCAGGGTAATGATTTATATCATAAGGTTAGATATTGGGTTACAACTCTAATTTTATGGGCATCTTGTTTATTGAGCATTTCTAATTATATAAAGACTTTGGATGATGTTAAGCATTAGAGTCTCATTTCGACCGGATACCACATGGATGGTGGGATGGTCTGGGCTCAGCCCAGGCTTCTGGATACAGCATGGGAGATTACAGAGCCATCTCCCACTATGGTGACTTGTGGGTGGCAGGGCCGGTGTTTCTGAGTGATCATTTCTAGCTGTGGCTCGCCCATGGCATCTGGTCCCTTCCAGCTGTGGAATGCTTGGCTTCAGGCCCCAGAGCATGGTGGTGTGAGCTAAGCAGAGCTACCATAGCTTAGATAGTCAGCCCAAAAAATAACCTTTTAAAAATATGACCTCAATATGCAAGGCTTTAAGCTTTTCTCAGTTAAGTCTGAGAATATCCATTTCCCACTAATTAAAAACAAACAAACAAACAAACAAATAACCCCCCAAACTTGTTTCTCTTGTTTTTCCTCCCATACATCCAAAATTGTGGCAACCCAATCCCTGTAGTCTGCCATAAAGCACTCAGGAGACCATGTGAGCCAAATTCTTCCTGGAAGATTCATCCTAGGGGTTCAGAACAGAAGAATGAATTCAGGCTTTGAATCATCACCCCATGCCTTCAACAGCTCTTGATCTGGTCTTTACAGTCTCTTCATTTTCTAGGCCCCACCACAGTCTTGAATATGCATAGGGCTTCCCTACTATCTACTAAGGTCTGGTTGGCCAATAAAGTAATGACCGTGTATGAAGCATGAGGTAGCATCCTTCTCAGGATGCTGGAGTCTGGGCAAGTCTCCCACAGATCCATGGAGACACAAACAGAGTCAGTCAGAAGGAGCAACAGGGCAGCGTTATCATTCAGGGTCAGTGTTCCTGTACACAAAGATGAAAAACGTCAAAGAAGAATGTTGTTTGATATCTGTAGAAGATTGTGCCACTGTGCTTTACAAATAGAAACAGCTTAAATTATCAAACTTGTGTTTTCTACTTTTTGCAACAGTGGTGATTTTTTTTTTTTTAATTTTAAACAGACTCTGAGAATACAAGAAGATCAGATCTTTAATGGAATAAGATGTTGCCTAGAGACTTTGGACAGCTTCATCCCCTGTTCAGGTAAAGTACTGCCAAGGGCTCCTTTTGCCCTTGTGCTTTCAGCTTTCCAAGTTCAGGAAGAGAGGTTCCAAGTGTAGCCCTTAGAAGCCTAGCAGGAGCCCCTTGCTCCTCTGCGATCTTAGCATAGAAACAGAAGTTGTGGATAAGAGTGACCCAGAGGTGGTATCTCAAGAGAGGACTGAGCAGGAAAAGAGAGAGCGAGCCAAGACAGGAGGAGAGTGAGCTTGCATGGCCTGGATCCTTGTATGAGTTTATGCTACGTACAGCCCACTGGGCTCCAAGGGAGGACCTTGGTGATTCTTTTTTCCATCAAACATGAAAATTTTCCACCCATTGCTTTCATGGATCTTTCCTGGCCCTTCTGTCATTACCTTCCAGCCCTCACTATAGTTTTGTATACATTATCCCATTAAAAGTTCATCCCCATTTGTTTCCCTTCCTTCTACTCACTAAGTCCTAAGGTTTTTATGGATTTATCAGTGAAATCCTCATAGGAGCAAACAAACTTCCTTTCCCACATAGTGTCTAAGCACATACAAAGACTCCCCAGCCCTTGGTCAGAATAGCAGTAAATTCTGGGAGCAGGAGGGGTGCTTACACTGTAAGCGTATAAACTTGACAGTGTAAACTGTTTCCCAGGAAGCCCTGAGATATGGGACTGTGAGCCATGTGTGAGGCAGAAGGCTAGCCCAAGAGCCTGTCCCAGTGACTCAAAAGACATTTAACTACCAGGAAAATGTGATAGCACTATCAAGATATAAGAAATCAGTAGTGGAAATTGTGACAACACAGGACCAGATGCATTCACAAGATAACCAGGCTGTGGGAGTAACATCGTAATTTATCATGTTTATTTTCTTGGTGCATAGCCTTATGGTTTTTTGTTTTTTTTTTTTTTTTAGCAGATATGTGGTATCACACAGATGTTTTATAGGTACTCTGCCATTACTGAATGTGTTCATCATTTGCAAATTGATGGGAAGGGAATACAAGTAAATTAACAGAGTACTAAAATAATAATAATCTCTGTAGTATCCCCTGGGAGGGCATACAACAAAAAACAACACAAAAACTTCTCATAGAGATTAGTATGGAATGTCAACATGTTATTTTTTAAAGAAAACAATTACCTGATCACAAACTCAAGACAGGAGGCATCCAACTGCTATTCGCTGAGTATTGACAGGAGAGGGGACTTGCCCCTTACCTAGTGTGAAAGGCCTCAACAGGCTCTTCTGCCCTTTCCAGCATACAGCCTTCCTGTGGGGAATGTGGTCTGCTCACCAGCAACTGACAATAGTGTGTTACGTGTACATTCACCATACAGATATAGCAAAAACTCAGATCTTAATTATCACACAGGAAATTAGAGGTCTCTGGCTCTGGGTATCTTTCCTCACCTGATGGTTTAAAAGTTGTAAGAAGTGATAAAATGAACAATTGAGACCTGGCCAGACCCTGAAGAAGATGTTCCTGCTCCTGGTCTTTCTGGTGGCTGTCCTACCAGTCAACACTGAAGGAGGTAAGCAAACATCCACATTCCTAGAGGTGTGGCAAGTGGCTTCCAGAGCTGACACTTGCTTGCATGGGGCCCAGTCAGGCTGTATCTAAGATCTACTCCTGACTTGGTTCATCTGAGAAGTTAGCTGAGCCCCTGCTCTAGCACAGGATGAATAGGGCACCAAAATCACAGTGAACAACTTGCAGTGGCACCTGGTGAGTGAGACCTCAATCATCCAAAAGTGACAAATTATAAAAATGTCATAGGACCCCACTGGAAAGCTGCAGTTGAAAATGAGGGCTGGAAGTTTTATTTGCACAAACCTAAGAGCAAGCAGCTTTATCCAGGGGTTGCCACCTGGATCAAGGCTAGAAGAATTCTTCTATTCAGGTTTTCAGGTGTCTTCTTGGTCTTGTCTCTGTTCTTCTGAACCTTTCAGGTCTACCCTAACACCCACAATCCAGGGGAGCCAGCAAAGTGTGGCTCTATCCTGCTCCACAGCTTGATGGAAACAGGCAGGCATAGGAACCTCCAACCCATTTCCCCTCCTCTCTATGATCCTACTAGTCCTGTGTCCTCCCTTCTTCATCCTGAAGGCTATTTCAATGCCCGAGGAAGACAAATCTACGCTGAGGTTCAGACTTCCTTAGGAGGCCTCCTCCCAGCTACTTGCTCAGCACATTTGAGAGCTTTTCAGTGTTTTTTCAGCAATCCCATCTCTAAGTGAAGTACTTACTGTGTCTCATGAGTCAGACTAGAGGGAAAGCAGCCAGAGTTTTCTACCTCAACAGTGCATCATGCTTACTTGGGGCAGAGCTCAGTGCTTAAGTGAGCAGGACACCAGGTGACTCACGAGACACAGGGACAACTGTAGTTGTTTGGAGTGTGTTGATCTGCTGGACACTGTGTGCTGAATTCTCCCTACTGTATAATCAGATTTAATTTGATTTAAGGCAAAGTGTTGGCACTACCATGACAACAAGAAGAAATTATAAATTAGGGGAAAGTGATGTCATACAGCAGCCTCTGTGTGATCCCTCACAGCATCCAGGTACCTTTTCTCCTTGTGTGACAATCCCTGCAAAGGATCTTTTCGCCATGTACATCAGGTCCACACACTCTTCAAGCATGTAATGTTCTTTATTCCAGCCTCCAGGATTGTTGCACAGTTTCCATGAGCACAAAGATTCAGAATGAACTTTCTTTTTCAGGAGAAATAATATGGGGTACAGAGTCCAAGCCCCACTCCCGGCCCTACATGGCATACATAAATTTTTATGATAGCGAATTAGTTCGCAAAATATGTGGCGGTTTCCTGGTGGGAAAAGACATTGTAATGACAGCAGCTCACTGTTATGGAAGGTAAGGAGAAGCAACTGGGTCTTTGCTGCCTGGGACTGACCAAATAACAGCAGATCCTGGCTGTCCCTAAACACGTAGAGCCAACGGTGAAGATCAGCCTGACTTTATCCTATTTGACCTAAAGTGAGTGTGAAACTCAGGACCAGATAGTGTCAGTGAAGGGTCTGAATGGCTGGGCGATTATACTAGACCAAAGAAACAACTTCCCCATATATTTCTTGTTATTTGACTCAGCCTTAGGGTGAGCCCTCAACTTGCCTTTCAGGGACCGCTTCACTACTCCTGTGTGGTACTTAACCCATCTTCTTTTCACAGTCATATAAATGTAACCTTAGGTGCTCACAATATCCAGGACCGGAAAAACACCCAGTTCATTCGGGTTGGTAAAGCCAAACCTCATGAGGACTTTAATAGTGAAACACTGGTTAACGACATCATGCTCCTGAAGGTACCACTTTACTGATGTCTGGTTCACTCCCATAGATCACTAGTGTATCCATCCTGTTTTCTCTTCTAGGTGGCTGTTCTATTGGTCCCAGAGCAATAGAATGGCTCTAGACTGTGAGGTGGGGGTGGGGTGGGGGGATCTTTGAAAATGGGGGAAGATACAGGCAGCCTCATCCCTGTTTAAGCTTGCTGACAGTGCCAGATCTGAACTCTTATTCTTCATCTTTCTGACCAGCTGGAACGCAAAGCTCAACTCAATAGTGTGGTGAAGACTATTGCCCTTCCAAAGGCCCATGATTGGGTGAAGCCTGGGCAGGTGTGCACAGTGGCAGGTTGGGGAACCTTGCCCAATTGTACTTTACCTAATACACTTCAAGAAGTGAATCTAGAAGTCCAAAGCAGCCAGAAGTGCTTTGACGGGTGCAAAAGCTACAACAACTCCATCCAGCTCTGTGTGGGAAATCCCAATGAGAGGAAGGCTACTTCTAATGTAAGGACATAACCATCTTCATATGTTTGCCCAGGGCCAAGGTCACACTGCAGACACACAGCCAGGCTCTACAACCACGGCTAGTCTAGAGAATATGGAGAGAACAACTTATGGGGATCTGACATTTTTCCTCAGCCAATCTTTTGTCCTTTCACCATGGGAAAATAGGAGAGCTAGGTCTAGTTAACCTGAAAGAAGGACACAGCCAGAGAGAGACACACTACTTAGTGATTCACAGACTCGGTCTACTCAGTCCCATTCAGAATTGAGGTCAATGGGCTCACACGGTGTTTCCCATCTGAAAACTCAGGGTTAAATGGGAACAGAGAAGAACAGGGAGAAAATGGGTCTGGAAAGAGGAGATACTGAGACATCTCCTTTTTCTGTCTACAGGGAGACTCTGGGGGACCATTGGTGTGTAATGGAGTGGCCCATGGCATTGTCAGTTATCACTTCTGTCCTTGGACACCTCCTCGGGTATTCACCAGAATCTCCAGCTTTATACCTTGGATTCAGAAAACAATGAAACTCCTGAAACAACCCTAGAATATGAAACCTGTGTCTGGGTCAGTGTGCAATATTCTGGGGTATGGCTATCTGAGTCTTAATAAAGAAATCTATCTGCAGTAAAGGCATGGCATTTCTCTCTTCCATGAGTGCAGAGCTTAAAACATTTGTATACAGCAACTTCTTCTTTACTCTCTCTTTGTTTCTTTATTTTTCTCTTCAGATACTTTCATAAAATTTGAGAATCAAACCTGTGCACTGACCCCATCATAACAGCACTTACAAAAGCCAGTCCTGTCAGTTTTGGAAAGTCCTGCCTTTGTCTGAGAAGGGTGACTTCTCTCTCTCTTTCTCTCTCTGTCTCTGTTGTTTCTTTCTCTTTTTCTTCTTTCTTTATGTCTTCCTTCCTTCCTTCCTTCCTTCCTTCCTTCCTTCCTTCCTCCCTCCCTCCCTCCCTCTCTCTCTCTCTCTCTCTCTCTCTCTCTCTCTCTCTCTCTCTCTCTCTCTCTCTCTCTTTCTTTCTCATTCTTCTTTACATTTATCAGGCAACCAAGAGTGAGAAAGATCAAAATCTTTTACCTCCCACTCTCCCTGTGCTTCTAAGGAGTGTCTGTTGTCCTGGGAGTCCAATTTTCTATGAGACTTTCCCCAAGTCCCTGCATCCAGCTCCAGCAAGACCTCTCTACCAAGCTGTCATCTCATCTTTGAATTGTACTTACCTCTCATCACCTTGCCCAATGGGACTCAGGAGATAATACAGGACAGCCCCCATATGCTGATCAGAACCTTTAGAATGCGACCAAAGTGTTGAATGCCCAGATGAGTTTGTAGAGTCACTTTCTCTGCACCAGGGCCAGGTTAGATCCTCTCATATGATTTATCTTGGCTCAGAGCCCTGGTGTGAGCTTAGAGTCACACGATATCCACTGAATGATTACTGTCTTAGTCACCTTTTGCACCTAGTCATGGAGGCAGTCCGATAACGTTTTTTAAAAAAAATATCTTTTCACATGTACCACATGCAAACTGAATATTCTTAACTACTCTCCCTTTTCTGACATTCCTGGACACACTAGACTCTTTTCACAAATATCTCTCTCATGTTCATGTTCGTGTACTTAATTTTGTAACCCACTAAGATTAACAATTACCATCTGTTTAAATTGGAGCTTGGTTGGCTCAGCAGTGGATACTCAACAGTGAAGTTGATTTCCTCAAAGACAGTGATTTCCTCCTGCCATTTGAGAATCTATCATTAGGCAATATTTCAATAGATCAAGAGTGGCACCCGGCAAGCCCCTCTCCCTTCCTTGACTAGTTGTTGATTGTGCTAGTCTTACATGGACCCAGTTCTGGGTACTACAGTTAGCATGAACTGGTGATTGTCATGACTGTATCCAGTCTAGAGAATGGAGTTTGCATCCCTTCCCCCATCTTCCAGCTTTTAGGTACTTCTCATGCTCTCACCATAGAGTTCCTGAGCCTTAAGAAGGGATGGACTCAGTGACTTGTTTAGGGGACCCACAACCACCATTTATTTGTGCATCCTGGGCCCCTGTGCCTCCATGCATTCACCCCACTATTCATCAGAAGGAGAGGTGTCTCTGAGGAAGTCTGGGATCTACTTTTGTCTATAGGGAAAAACGTGGGTCTTTGTAAGGCACTTTGCTGCTGCCTAAGTTTACTTCCCTGTATGTTATTAGCCAGGCCTACAGTACCAAGCATTGGTCCCCTCCACTCCTATGGTATAGATCTTTATTCTGATTACAGAACAGTTGGCTACTGTCAAAACACAGAAGTTGATATTGCATATGTGGGCACATCTGGCTTTTCACATGGTTTCTGTACACTTTTTATATCAATTAATTCTTTCCTCCAACCTGCACTCTCAGCTTTCAGCCTCCTGCCTTCTTACTCCCTAAACTTTTCTACTTTGGTGTTCTCTTTCTTGACTGCCTATGTTTTACTTTTTCTCCTCCTTGGAGGTAATTTCTGCTGTCTCTTGTTTTTTCCTGGCTTCCACAGTTACTTTATATCAGATACTCCAAACCATACAGTCACATAGCTTGTATCCTCATATGAGAGAGAACATGTAGGTTTTGTGCTTGGATTCCTGGGTTAGCTTACTCAGAAAAAATAAAATTCCCATTCCATCAATTTTTCTGAAAGTTTGCTTTAAAAAAACATAAGTAGCACATCTTTATTATCTATTCATTATTATGGGCAGCTAGGTTGCTTCCATTGTTTAGTTACTGTGAATATGGCAGCAATGAACATGGAAGTGGTGATATCCATGTCAGAGATTATAGAGTCCTTCGGATAAGTGTTCAGGTGTGACTTAGCTTAAACATGTGGTAGGTTTTTTTGTTGGTCGGGGGTGGTTGTTGTTATTGGGGAGTGTTTTTTGAGAAATCTCCAGACTGATTTCCAATTTAGCTGCACCTAGTTTACATTCCAAAGAACAATGTAAAGGGTTCCCTTCTCCCTATATCTACATCAGCATTTATTGTTCATATCTTGATGATGTCCATTGTCCTGGAGTAATGAAGTGGAAACGTAAGGGTTCTTTGGAAAGTCAGTTGGATTGTGTTTTGCTGGGACTCAGGAGTGAAAGGCTCAGGCAGACTTGTGAGGAAAGGTTTCACTGAAGCAGACACAGGTGAAAGGATGTTCTACTAAGGCAAGCATGTGAAAGGATACGTGATGAAGGATTCTTTGCTAACGACATGCACATATTGGTCTGTCTTATATTACATAGTTGAACTGCATTTGTCAGGACTCCATAGAGAAAAACATGCCCAAAACTTCTGGTGGTGTATTGCAGTTTCTTGCTGCTTCCTTGGACTCAGGTTGTGTACTGATGCAAGACACATACTGAGGTAAGGCATGGGGAAGACATGATGATGTTTGTGGGTATAAAATAGGACTCTATGGAGTTACAGTGATAGAGTGTGGCTTGATGGTACAGTTAGCTGTGTCATGCTTGTGGGGCTCGTGTATTCATTGAACTTAGCTTCCCTGAGAGAGGCACAGCTGAGAACTTCTCCTGGTGTCCCTCTAGGTCCCTTCTGCTTACTCGAGCCAAAGCTGAGGCCTAGCTGTCTACTAGGTCATGTCACTGATGTTGCTATCATGACTATATGGAACTGGACAGCTGGTGTATCTGTGAAGTGTTTTGGTTTGGATTGAGCTGCTGCTGACTGCTGACCTGTGAACTGAGTTGCTGATTTCCAGAAAACATAGACAGGAGTTGCTCCAATAACCTTTCTAAACAAGTACACTTCATCCTATCCTTTTCTTTCCTCTACAAGGGAGGTTAAGGCATTTAAGAATCATCATTATTAAAACTAAGGTTTTAAAAAATTTAAATTACAGAGTAAATTGTATCTTAAAGTGGCTGTAACCTTGATTTTCCAAGTGGTTATGGATGTTGAAAACTTTTTAAAATGTTTCTTACTAGATATTTCTGTTTTTCTCTTTAGAGCTATTTGTTTAGTTCTGTTGTAGCCTATACTTAATTAATCTTTTTAATTGATTTTAAATTTTGCTTTATTTTTGAGAAGTTCACACATGTATACATTATAATCACATGTGTTCTTCATTTTCTGCCATCTAACTCCCACCATATATGCCTTCACAAATGCCCTTTCCAGCTTCATTACATAGATGACAGAGAAGACTCCAGATCAAAGGCATGCATGACATTCTCAATAAATTCATAGGAGAAATTTACACACATACAAAAAAAAAAAAAAGAATTACTCAGGTAAGAAGGCCCACAGAACATCAAGTAGGCAGTACCAGAAAAGAAATTATCTATGATGTATTAAGGTCAAAATGCTAAAACCATAGGCTAAAGAAAGGGTGCTGAAAGCTTCAAGGGAGAAGGGGCGAGTCACAACATGGGCAGAGACATCATACTAGTAGCTACTTACTTGATGAAATTTTTAGAGCAAGAAGGGCTTTCTTCTTATGACCCACAAGTCTAATTAGTGCTTCTCATTTGTGCATGGGTATGGGTGCATACACTAGAGGATGGGTTCTCAGCCTTCCTAATGTTGTAACTTTTATACTACTTTCTCATGTTGTGTGACTCCCCAATCATACAATTATTTTCACTGCTACTTCATAACTATTTTTTTTTACTGTTATGAATCATAATGTTACCTTATAAGTATAATTTTACTACAGTTATAAATTTTAATGTAAAATGTCTAACATGCAGGATATTGAAAATTTGACTCAAAAGGGGTTGTGACCCACAGGTTGAGAACAACTCAATTAAATGAAATCAAATGAATCTCTTGATTTAATCATACTAATATTCTCTTTGTTAGACAATGTAGTACACATTTAGGGAGAATTCAGTGGACTTTTAGAATATCCCAGAAAAAAATATTTTGGGTATCTGTAGTGTAGGACAAGGCTTTGGGTGGCTCATTGTGTCTACGTACTCAAGAACATGTTCAATGAAGATGATGTGTTTGGACATTATGTTTTTGGTCAAAATAAGAATGAAAACTTTGTTTTTTTAACAGATAAAAACAATTTATTGTGTTGAAATTTCAAAAAAAAAAAAAAAGATATTGTGAAGCTAGATTAACGTAGAACTCAACCAAGTCCTTGTTTAGACTCAAAGACTATGCATCTCAATGAACCACATAACAACTTGATGTTCTAGAATCATGGAGCTTTGTAGAAAAATTTTAGATCTAGTAAAACGAGGTCTGGACTATCATAGGAACCTTCAGCTAGTTCCCAGGCTTGGAGCAGACAATTCAGACTCTGCATGATAGAGACTGGGTGCCCTTGAGGAAAGTTCTGGCATCAACTCTATCCTTCTGTATTTCCTTCCTTTGCTTCCTCAGAGCTACAAGGGGGCTGTCTAAGCACAGCAGTATGAATCAGAGAAAAATATTATGTTTTTAATTACTGTTTATTAGATCTGACTTGATAATGCTTTGTAAAGACTCCAAATTCTTTTATGCAGCCCCAGTTAGATGTATCTGGGATTGAGATGGTCCACACAAATGGTCCCAAATGAACACTCTCATTTTACAACTCATAAATGAAGAGGTGGGAAAGACATAGTTATCAGTTGGCATCATCCCCATAGTGGTTTCCTGATGCAGGAAGTGACATTATGAAAGAAACTAGTGAAAATTTCAGCACTGCCTCATTTTACCAAAAAGTAAAGCAGGGCCTTGGTATACATGAAGTTCTCCAGAAGTCAGTGCAAATAATGAATCACTGAACAATACAGAGGAGGTGACTCCTGCTGTATCTTCCTTTAGGAAGATACTTGCATCTTGGAGAACTATAGTGGATTAATGTAAACTCATCTGGGTGGTGACTCTAGCTAAAGCTGCTCTTGGTGTAGTTTTCTTGTTTTATTGTTGCCACAAATGACATATCTCTTGCAGCTATCAATCTGAGGAATATGTTGGCATACATAATTAGGGGCAGTAACGTCTACTACAAGGACTCCAAACATGTCACCCTGATCGTATCGGGCTCATTGAACTTAGAGTGCAGGAGGTAGCACCTACTGTAGACACCTTTGGAAGACACACTTTTCTCTCAAAGTAGGAATAAAAATCAAAGAGCATTGACTTTAGAGAAATATCTGTGGTCAGTGATTTTACGTATGTCCAGTTTTCTTTTCCTAAGTAAGGTTGTTTCACCTGGCTTATCCATCTGTAAGGAAGAGGGAAAATCTGCCCTGGGTATTTTGAAGGAAAGTTGGCTGAGAAAAAAAATATATGACCAAACAGGATGACTCCCTAAGTGGCATCCAACTTGAGTCTGGATGTATGGAATAATACAATCCTACTTGATGGTGTCATGGAAGACAGTGACGTACAGAACTTCAAACCCAAAAGAAAAACAACTTGGGTAGGAAAAGACCACCCAATCTATAACCATAGTAAGAAGTCCAAACCAAAATTGTAGTTCTTGACTCCATGTTTCTTTTGGACAATTGTAGATGCCTGTGCACTTGTAATAAACAACCAGAGCCATGTACATGTTCATCTTGTCCAGAGATGATGTTTTATGTTTAAAATGTTTGTTTTCATGCAAGAGTATTATATATAAAGCACTATCATCCCTCCCTTTCCCCCTCAAACTTCTTTCATGATGTATTTTACATTGCCTTGTGGGGAAGACCACATAGTGGGGAATGAATGGAGCCCTTCATCTCCAAGGCCATGGCTTGATGTCCTAGTATATTGGGTCACAGCAGTGATCCTCACCTCTAGCCTCTTGGGGATCTTGCCCTTCAAATGGAAACTAAACTTCCATAATAACAGGAAAGGTGCCTCAATCCCTAGAGACACTGAAACAGGTGGAGAAGGAAGGGAGAAAGCAGGAAGGGTATTAGGAGAAGGAGACTAGGATGAACTTGGTGAGTATCTTCCATTTATATTAGAAATGCCCCATGGATGATGGCACAGTCTTTTCTTGAGACACCCAAGAAGCAGAGACTGGAGTGGGAATCTCAGGGATGTGCACTGCTCACATATGGGCAGGCTCAAAAGTGGCTGCGAACTTGTTGAGGGAGTCCTTAGGATCATAATATGTTAGGTAATGATGATCAGGTTTAACAGAAGCCTTCACGATTTGAGTAAGGTCTCTAATGTATGTCTGGGATCCCTCTTATGATCCTGTGATGATGTCTGTCTGTCTGTCTGTCTGTCTGTCTGTTCATCCATCTGTCTGTCTGTTGATCAGTTCTCAATATCAGCCCAGGTCCTAACAGATGTGTTAGCCATTAATTTATAATTAATTTTAGTACTAATTTTCTGGTAGGCTGTTGAGGTACACTAGCACAAACAGATATTTTCACATGCCTCCATGAGGCACATTTAACATACCATTGCTGCCAGTGGAATCTATGCAGTCCTAAACCAATGTCAAAGACCCTGGACTCACTGTATATATTATGTACTCCCTCCTGTGGGATCAAGTAGACAGGATACCTCCTCAATGGATAGGGATCCTTCTATTACCTCTTTAGGATCAGAAATCCATGTATCCTCAAATATGGTTTTGGGATTTTCTGTCTCCCACCCTCTGTCTCTTTCCTCACTCTTTTGGACTTGGAGAAGCAAAGTGGTATAACCTTCATATCTTTATGGATTAGACCACACAGAGGGCTGATCAACCAAGGCTTCATCTCAAGGGTTGTAGAATGGAGGTCTTAGTCTGTGTAGAGACACCACTTATCCAAAACCCCTCCCCAGTTTGAGAGTTGTACTTTTCAGAGGAGAGTTAGCTATATTGTTGGGAGCCGACTTTAGCAGAAAGCGGCTAGATCAACTTTGCAGCCATCTGGAACCATATACCCTGACGAAAGATTTGGTTTTCAATAGCCTACAACAGCTGAAGCACACTCTGATATCCCACATATTTTGTGTTGCTGTTTACTGCCCCCAGCTGCAAGGTGCACTTGGTGGCCACGCCTGCAAGGCATTGCAGTTCACGTGCTGTCCACGTGCTATCTACGCCATACATGCTTATAAGGCGCACGTGCTATCCAAGCCTGCAAGGCATTGCAGTACACGTGCTGTCCACGCTATAGACGCCTGTAAGGCTTACGTCATATCAACACCTGCAAGGCACGTGGTATCTACGCGCCTACAAGGCACGTGGCAAAAGCCTATAAATAGCTCAGAATTCCCTTCAATAAACGAGACTTGATCAGAATCTCTGTCTTGTCTCCATTCTTAGCGTCTCTTCCCCTTTATCCCCACTCTCTCTCTCGCTAGACCTGACCCTCAGACCGGAACGGGCAGTACGGGCTGCAACACTATATGTAGTATATCCCCACATTCCTGCTCTTAGCATGCATCAACACAATTATCCAGAAAAGTCTTTCCTGTAGAAACAATGTTCCATGGGTTACTGAGAGGAAAGCACCCTCTGTAGTGTTTGGGTAGAATGGTCTGTAGATGCCTAATAGTCCTATTTACTTTATGATATTAATTAAGTTCAGATTTCTTTCTTTAGTTTTTGTCCTGATGAACTGTCTGTTGGCCATTATCAGTAAGCAGTGTTTTTTGATTTTTGTTAATCTGTTGTTTTGTTGTGTGACCCACATAACATATGCCGTGATGCCTGTGACTTACTAGTTTAGCATTGCTTATTATTCCTGTTTTTTTCTTGAGTGTGGTTGACCCTTTCAGTTTGAAATTTTCATTCTAGTGCCTTGCCTAAAGCTGGATGGGTGGATAGAATTTCCTTAGATTTATTTTTATGATGGCATGTTTTTGTTTCTTCATCAATTGTGATGAATAGTGTTGCTGGGTGTAATAGTCTGGATTTGCATCAGTGGTCTCTTAGAGCTTGTAGAACACCTATTTAGGCCTTCTGGCTTTCAGAATATCCATTGAGAAGTCAGTACTATTCTAATGGATTGTTATCACCAAAAGATCTTATGTCATCTTCCATTTTAGCATATTTTTGTGGTGTATAAGAATCTGAGTTGGCACTTACATAGAATTTATAAGTTTTGTCTTTTCATAGAGTCTCAGAGTTCTTTGATTTAGATTTCATATGAATCTTATTCCTTATGGAACATTGCTAGAAAATTAATTATTCAGGAGGTAGGCACATTTTATATGTTTTTTTTTTACATTGTTAGTATTTTGTGATATGAACTGTGTATTTTAATTTAGCCTGTTGTCTCTTAATTGGTGAGATTTTACCTTATTCACCTGGAATCCTAAAGTGGCGTTAGACTATATATCATGAGATATTTCAAAGGACGAAGCCCTGGTTTGGAATGTGGGGGCTAGGGCAAGGTGTCCTACCAGATCCAAGTCTGATCTAGCACCATATCAATATTATGGAGTAATGGGTCTGGGATAAGAAGACTGTTGTGACATTATACCAGAGGTAGGACAGGCTGGGATTATGATGGAGTAGGAAAAAAAATCACCCAAGCAGGGGACCAATGTGATATGAAACTGGAGTTCACTGGGCTTAGATTTCTGGGGGGAAAACAGGGTACAGGGTAGTACTGTGGCAGGAAACCAGAGGTTGGTAATGGAAGCAAACATCTTGCCTGAGTGAGAGAACACACTAAAGCTTGAGGAACCATGTTAAGCATATCTTAATTAATCCCATTCAAAACACTGATTAACTGTTAACTGTGGCCTTCTGTGCCTGAGATGTGATAAGTGAACCCCAAAGAGCTATTGGCAATAGATGGTTTCTGGGAGAGACATAATCACTGGTGTCCACTGGGATGTTTCCCATTCTGTACTGCATTGGTTCTCAACCTGAGGGTCCTGATTTCTCTAGGACTCAAATGGCTCTTTAACAGGGTCACATATCAGAATCTTGCATATCAGATATTTATGGTTATGAGTTATAACCATAGCAAAATTACAGTTATGGGGTAGTAATGAAATAATTTTATGGTTTGGGGTCACCACAACATGAGTACTACAACATTAAAAATGCTGAGAACCCCTCCTCTAGCGGATGGACCCACACCCATGCACAAGTGGGAAGCACTAATTAGACTTGTGGTTCATAAGAAGAAATTCACTCTAGCTTTAAATGTCTCCATCAGGTAAGTAGTTATTAGTGTGATGTCTCTGCCTGTGTTGTGACTGGCCCTTTTCTCTGAAGCTTTCAGCACCTTTAACCTTTTTAGGTTTAGTATTTTGACCATAATAAATCATACAAATTTTCTCTTTGTAGGCATTCCTCAAGCCTGTGTACTTGGATGAGTAGCTCCTTCAGTGTTTGGGAATTTTTCTTCTATGAGTTTTTTGAGAGTCATTACCCATGACTTTGGCCTGGAGTTCTTCTCTGTCTTCTATGTCATGAAGTTGGGAAGGGCTTTGTCAAGAAGTACATGGTGGGAGTTAGATGGGGGTGTGGGGAACACATATGAATCATACTTATACAATATAAATTCTCAGTGAAATTCACAAGGATAAAGAATAATTAAAAATAAAGAAAAAATGATTAAAAACGTGCTACAGGAGAACTAAACACAAAGCTCTGAAGAGAATAAAAATAAAGGGCGAGGAGGAAACACTTTAAAAGTTTTCTCCATCCTTAGCCACAAGGGAAATCCAGACTAAAGCCACTTTAAGATTCATTTCACATAGTTCAATGGCCATGATCAATGATGGCAACAACAAATGGTAGGGTGGATGGATAGAAAGGGGAACCTTTACACTGTTCTTTGTAATGTAAGCTAGGTGAAGTTAAATTGGCAATCAGTCTGGAGAGTTCTCAAAAAACACCCTACCAACACCCCTACCCAAAAAATAAAACTAGATTTTCAGCTAAGTCACTCCGGAGCACTTATCCAAAGGACTCTATAATCTCTGACATGGTTATCTCCACATCCATGTTCATTGCTGCCATATTCACAGTAACCAAGAAATGGAAGCATCCTAGCTTTCCATCAACTGATGAAGAGATGATGAAGATGTGCTATGTATATAAAATAGGAAAATTTCAGGAAAATGGATGGAATGGGAATTTATTTTTTTCTGAGTGAGATAACCTGGGACTCCAAACACAAAACCTGCATGTTCTCTCTCATATGAGGATCCTAGCTATGTGAGTGTATGGTTTTGTGTGTCTGGCATGGAGTAACTGTGGAAGCCAGGAAAACACAAGAGACAGCAGAAATTACCTCCAAGGTGGAGGGATAGTGAATCTTAGGCAGTAAAGAAAGGGAATACTGAAGTAAAAAGGTATAGGCAGTAAGAAGGCAGGGGGCTGAAAGGCTGTAGGTTGGAGGGAAGAATTAACATATAAAAAGTGTACAGGAACCATGTGAAAAGCCACATGTACCCACATGTGAAATATCAACTTCTCTATTTTGATGGTAACCAACTACCCTGTAATCAGATTCAAGACCCACTGTATGTGGATGGAGGGGCCAATGTCTGGTACTGTAGGCCTGGCTAATCCCAGCTGTACTCAGAGATGCCTCACCTTCTGATGATAGGGGGTAAATGCAGAGAAGCACAGGGGCCAGGATGCACAAATAAGGTGACTGTTAATCCTAGTGGGTTACAAATCTATGTACACAGTCATGAACATTCGAGAGAGATTTGTGAGGACAGCCTAGGGTGTCCAGGGATGTTAGGAAGGTGAGAGTGGTTGAACATGTGCAATTTGCATCGAGTACATGTGAAAATTTGTGTGTGTGTGTGTGTGTTTTAAAAAGTATCAGGCTGCCTCTATGACTACATTCTCAAGGTGATATAGATATTAGTTATTCAGTAAATTGCTCACACCAGGGCTCTGAGCCAAGATATATTATATGAGAGGTGCTGGCCTGGCCATGCTGCAGAGGAAGTGAGTCTACATACTGGTCTGGGCAATATTTAGTTCCTTTCTAAAGTTTCTGATCTTTTATGCAGTACCTGTCCTGTGTCATCTTCTGAGTCACTTTAGGAAAAGTGAAGAGAGGTCATTACAGTTCTAAGATGAAATGACAGCTTGATAGAGATACCTTGCTGGAGCTATACCAGGGGATCTGAGGGGAGTCTCAGAGAACAGTGGCCTTCCCAGGACCCTATGGTCCTGGAGGCACACCCTATGATGCACAGGGAGAGTGGGAGGTAAAGGCTTTTGATCTTCATCACCCTTTGTAGTCTGTTAAATGTGAGGAAGGCACCCTTCTCATACAAGGCAGGACTTTCCAGGACTGATGGTACTGGCTTTTGTATGTGCAGTTATGATGGAGTTGGTGTACAGGATTGATGCCCAAGCTTTATGGGAGCACTGAAGAGAGAAACAACCATGAGACAAAAATGGTGAAGAAGGTGGTGCCCAATATCTTTTTAAGCTCTACACTCATGGAAGGTGGCAATGTCATCTCTTTCCTGCAGCCAGATTTCTTTATTAAAACTCAAATATCTGTGACCCAGGATGCTGGAGACTGGCCCAGACACAGCTTTGGCATTTGAGGGTTGTTGCAGGAATTTCATTGTTTTCTGAATCCAAGGTATAAAGCTGGAGATTCCCGTGAATATTTAGGAGGTGTCCAAGGACACAAGTGATAAATGACAATGCCATGGGCCACTGTGTTAAGCACAGAGGGTTCCCAGAAGAACCCTGTGATTGAATTGGGGAAAAGCTGGAAGAAGCTGAGGAGAAGGGCAGTCCCATGGGAAGACCAGCAGTCTCAACAGATCTGTACCCCTGAGATCTCTCAGACACTGAGCCACCAATCAGGCAGCGTACACCAGCTAATATGAGGCCTGGACATACATACAGCAGAGATCTGCCTGATCTGGCCTCTGTAACAGGAGATATCTAGAAAAGCCCAGGTTTGGGCCAGCTGTCTAATCGGTGGTGTGGCTCTGCTTAGCTCTGGCCACCATGTTCGGCACTAGAAGTTGCCAGAAGTCATGAATGCCACAGCTAGAAGCCACAGCCAGAGGCCATGAATGTAACAACTAGACCATGAGAGGCCAGTGTGGAAGATTCGCTCTGCCAATCTCCCATGCTGTATCCACAAAGCTCAGCTGAACCCTCGACAATATCTTCCATACTCATGGTACCTTGTAGAATGAAGACTCTTAATGTGTAAAGATGATCCAATAGATTTGGAAATGCTCAATTAACAAGATGCCCCAAAATTAGAATTGTTACTCAACATCTATCCTTTTGATAAGTTGCTACCCAAGACTGCTCTCCAACCATCAGTCCTCCTCCATGGTCGAGAGCCTCTTCCTCCCCCTTTTCTCCTACCCTTTCACTTCTTCTCTCCTCCCAACTACTCACTCCACCTACCTTTCATACTGCCCAATCACCGAGCTCCACTGCATATACAATGTAGCAGTAGCAGGAAATTATCCTGCTACAGGCCTTGGTGAGTTAAGATGCACCTAACCCTGGAGACACTTGAGGCCCGAGGGAGTGAGGAATTCTGGTGGGTTGGGGCTGGGCATGCCTGGTGACAACCTTTGGAGACAGTGGGGAGAGTGGGAGATGGCATAGTATGGGGAGTGTTTGGGCGTGGACTGGAAGGGGGATGAACACTGGGCTGTAAAATAATATTGAGGAATAATAAAACAAAACAAACAAAACAAAACAAAGCAATCCCAAAGGTCCCAAGAGTCTCCCTGTGGACAGAAAAAAGTGAAGTCTTAGTAACTGCACTCTTACCACCTCTTTCCAGACCCATTTTCTCCCTGTTCTCTGTTTCCACTTAGGCCTAGGTTTTCAGAGGAAAAACACTAAGTGAGCCCATTGACCTCCAATCCACAAGCTTAGAGCTGAAGCCTTGGTTTATCGGCCCTCCCTATGGTCTAATTCATAAGGGTATGAAGATTATACCACTTTGCTTCTCCACATCCACATGAGTGAGGAAAGAGAAAGAGTGCAGGAGATAGGAAATCCCAAAACAAGGAAAAACTATATCTGGGAAATCTTTTATTTCAGATCCGGAAGAGCTAATGCAGGAGTCCCAAATAAACCCTCCATTGTGGAGGCACCCATTCTAAAAGTTACCACAGGATGGAGCACAAAGCACATTCACTGAGGTCAGGGCCTCTGACTCAGTCACACTGGCTCAGGAGCTGGGGAGCTTCACACAGCAACAATGCTATGCTAAATGAGCTTCATGGAGTCATGGGAAAATGACTGGTTGTGGTAGTGTAGCTCCCCAACAGCCTACTAGATATGGGAAAACCATTAACAGACTAGAGGCTAAGATAATGAAATTGATAAGCCTGGACTGATATTGAGAGCTGATAGAGAGACTATCAGACAGACATATAGCATCACAGGATCAGCATCCTATACTTAAGAGACCTTACCACAACCGTTAACAGGAACTTCATTGGATAACTTATTATTTTCCTAAAGGATCTCTCAAAATGTTGGATGCCACTTTTTTGCCTGTCCATATGTGAGCAGTGCACATCCCTGTGATTCCCACTGCAGCCTCTGCTTTTTGGGTGTCTCAGGAAAGGACCTTGCCATCGTCCACGTGGCATTCCTAATGTAAATGGAAGATACTCACCAGGTTCATCCTAGTCTCCTTCTCCTAATCCCATGCCTGCTCTTGCCCTCCCTTCTTCAGCAATTTCAGTGTCTCTGAGGATTGAGACACTTTTTCCTGTTTTTGTGGGTGTCTAGTTTTCCTTTGAAGAGCAAGATTTCCAAGAGACTAGAGGTAAGGATCAGTGCTATGTCCCCACAAACTAGGACCCAATGTCATGGGCTCAAAACTCAAGGTGTCCATTCAACCTTCCACCATGTGGTCTTACCTACAAAGCAATGTAAAATACAACATGAAAGTAGTTTGAGAGGGAAAGGGAGGCATGCTTTATATACAATACTCCTGTATGAATTTTTCTAAAACAAACATTTTAACCTTAAAAAAATTGTCTCTTGTTAAGATGAAGTCAAGATAGCTCATGTGTTTCCTTACAACTGCACAGACATCTACCAAAAGTAAAGGGGAGTCAAAAATATGATTTTGGCTGTTACTTCTTACTATGCTTTAAGAATAGGTGGTCTTTTCCTAGAAGTGTAAGGATGTTTATATTTTGGATTTGAACCTTTGTATATCACCATCTTCCATGACACCATCAAGTAGGTTTGTATTATTCCAAAATCCACTCTCAGGTGTGCTACCAGAGGGAGCCATCTCTCAGTCAACCTCCTAAGAAAACACCCAGGGAAAAATTTGCCTCTTCCTTAGATATGGATGAGCCAGATGCAACAACTTTAATTAAGAAGAGATAACTTGACATATGAGACAACACTGACCATGGATACTTCTCTAAAGTCAATGCTCTTAGATTTTTTTTCCTACATTGAGACAAAAATGTCTCTTCCCAAGTTGTCTACAGTAGGTGCTACCTCCTGCACTCCAAGCCCAATAAACATGATACCATCAGTGTGATATGAGTGGGATCTCTGCAATAGATGTTACTGTCCCTAATGATACATGTTGATGCATTCCCCAGATTATTAGCTGTCAGGCATGTGTCATTTGCAGCAACAGTAAAACTACACCAAGAGCAACTTTGGCCACCCAGTTGAGTTTATATTAATCCACAATAGTTCTCCTGCATGCAAATAGATATTCTGATGGGGGATATAGCAGGAATGACCTCGTCTGTATTGTTCAATAATGTATTATTTACATTGAGTCCTGGAGAACTCAATGTATACCAAGGCCCTGGTTTACTTTTTGGTAAAAGGAGGCAGTTGTGAAATTTTTCACTAGTTTCTATCATAATGTCACTTCCTAACTCAGGCAACCACTATAATGCCAATTGATAGCTATGTCTATCCCACCTCTTGATTCCTGAGTTGCAAAATGAGAATGTTTACTTGGGACCATGTGTATGGACCATCTCAAGTCCTGTCCTCTAACTGGGGCTGCACAGAAGAATTTGGGGTCTTTACAAAGTGTTATCAGGTCAAATTCAATGCATAGTAATAAAAAACATTAATTTTTTTTTCTAATTCTTATTGCTTTACTTAGACAGCCCCCTTGTAGCTCTGAGGTAGCAAAGGAAGGAAATACAGAAGGATAGAGTT